>NC_090923.1:324376424-325001424 GCF_040938575.1 Ambystoma mexicanum
GATTATCTTCATGCACAGAAATGATTTCTCTGCTTCAAAGCTACTACTTCCCTATGTATCACATAATGTGACTGGACCCTAAGGAAAGTAGTGTGAATACGATGTATACAAATATGAGTAGATGCAGGGAAAGTACAGTAATAAAACAGCAGAACTATAGAAACATGTTGATAAACGTACTGATCATCGTCATACATTGAAGTAGGGGGCTGACACGGGATGAAGTGTTTAAAGGGTTTAATAGAATATACTTATTAATGTAACTTCTGACTTAATATAAATAAATATGAGTTTGTTGCTAAGGAGAAAGGGGACATGAATCTCTTTAGTGCTGCTCCGTCCTTCACTCTGCCAACCGTCACTCATTCTTCTCTCTCGCGCCCGCTGGCTCCCTTCACCTCACAAGCTCTTATTTCTCCCTATGCAGCATCTCATGATGCATATCGTCTCATGCAAACACGAGACACTACATACATACAAAGCATTGCTATTTTCTAAGCTGTGTTTTCCCCTATGCATATGTTTCATATGCTGTAAGTGAACCCCAAGTGAATTATTGTAAGAACATATTTGAAGTATAAGTGTACAAATATAGTACTTTTTGAATTTTTAGTTCCTGACTGTTACTGGCCTAGATATGTCAGTAAAGGAAAAAGAGGGAGCCAGATATGTGATGTCATCAGTGGTGTCATCAATGACATTTTTGATGTCATCTTTGATGTCCTGGGTGTTAGTCTTAGCAGTGCACGTGGCGGCATGAGTTATGGTAGCTTAGTTTACCATAACTGGCGAAATTAGGAGTTTTTTGGTTTTACTTGGAACCATAACGTCCCTGTAACGAAGTTTATTTCACTGAATTTCATAGGTTTTTAGTAGCACAACTTAACCATAACGTATATATAAAATGCAAAACAATTGATAATAGTTTGCATAGTACAACTCATGTGACACAATGAAAGAGTATAATTTGATAAACAAGTCCTTCGCTATATTTGACAGATCCATGTCTATTCCTCGCTGGAGATAGCATATTCCTAACAGCTTAATAAATGCAAACAGAGTTGACATATACATGTTTCGGCATGACATAAGCAGACAGCCTTCCCCATGACCATAAATTCATTAGAAAGTGCATGTAATTGATCAAATAATTGTAAATCAGTTAAAAATGTTAGAGTGACACTAAAAGTGCAAACGTTTCACCACTAATTTAAGGTTGGGTACAAAAGGAACATTTTTAGTAGGCCATTTATTTTCCAGGAAGAAGTCTGGACTTTCTGGAAGTTCTGTGTTGAACTACAGTACCATTCAGCATTGCCTTTCCTTGGCCTGTCCTCTTTCGTGGTGAACTGTGTTCCATTCCACGCTCTTCCACAATGTATTGTTCCCTTCCTCCTCTGGAATCAGGCAATCTCTTCTCTGTGAGGCATCAGCCTCCAAGCCCAAGCTGATTATCTTCATGCACAGAAATGATTGCTCTGCTTCATGGTACTCTTGTTCAGAGGAGAATTGCCTAGCATTTCGGTGCTGGACTGCTCCTGGGCAGGACAAAGGCTGATATGCGGGGACATTTCTTCTCTGTGAAAGGGACAGTGAGCTAAAGACTTGGTAGAGTCTCTGACTGGGGTTATTCACCCAAGAACAGGTCATTGGGCTGTGTTCGTGCTGGTAGAGAGATTCCCAGACCCCCCTTTGTTTGCATAAATTAACTTTGGGTTTCACCCTAAGTTAACAGGGCGATCCAGACGTGGACCCCTTGCTCACTGTTCTTAGAGAGGCACCAGTTTCACCTCACTGATGATGCCCAACAAGGCTGAAACACGTGTATGGGGTTACTGATAGTACTCTTGTTCAGAGGAGAATTGCCTAGCATTTCGGTGCTGGACTGCTCCTGGGCAGGACAAAGGCTGATATGCGGGGAAATTTCTTCTCTGTGAAAGGGACAGTGAGCTAAAAACTTGGTAGAGTCTCTCCCAGGGGTTATTCACCCAAGAACAGGTCATTGGGCTGTGTTTGTGCTGGTAGAGAGATTCCCAGACCCCCCTTTGTTTGCAATAATACAACCACCTTACTCCGTGTCACTGGTTGATTGTGCTTTGGCAGATTCCTTGAGGTTGCTGATCTGCCTGATGTTGCTGCCAGACATCTATTAACCACTGAATAAGGCTTAAATATTAGGCAAGCACAGGTGATACCATTGGTGATAGGGTCCCTTCCAAATGTGTTTGTGTAATGTTGTCTTAGTTAATTGATATTTTTCTATGCCTGTGACCCTCTGCGTGTGTTTTCAGTCCTGCAGGTTCAAGTAGCCCACCTCTCCTATGTTTGCACACTTTGCCATTTCCTGCTTTCTCTTTTGTCCCCACAGACCATGGTCTGGTTTAGTGGGTGGGGTCACAGTTCGTCCATACAAACAAGATTTTGGCACTTTAAGACCACTACGGTGTTGATGTGCACTGTCTAAAATCCAGTTAATACCATAACATAAAATTCTTCAACTTGCCTTATCATTGTTTGAGAGTGCTGTGGCAGCCACTGCAGATGTCTCCTGAATCCATTCCAGATCCACCACTGTAACCTTTAACACTGTTTCTATGTTGATCTTCACAAGTGGATCCTGACAACATGTTTATCATATTCACCACTAATACCACTGTTTGCTCTGGCAACTTCCCCATAGACGAAACCACTACCTGCTCTACTTCCAACAGATGTGCCGTACAGACAGTGGCAAATACCTTGAATGAACAACAACAATGAGGTCTCCCTGTTCCAAAGCACCTCCCGCACACCTTCATCCAAACTGATCAGCACAACAGTCAGCCCCCAGAACATACACCTTCGCTTCCAAGGCAGGGGAACTGAACAATTTCCAGAACACACTTTCTCATATTCCCTTGCTACTCTCCCTTCTACCTAATGAATACAAAATAAAAATAAAATAGTAAAGAATAGTAATGGAAATAACAACTTAACAATTCAATGGACAAAAGGGAAAAAGGAGAACAATTAAGAACATGAAGGGGAAACTACGAAGAACATGGTGACCGAATGCTTATGTAAATTATGATTGCAGGCAACAATGTGAAATAAGTGTAAGGAAGAAGTTAATATGCAGATGTTGAAATCCAAGTACATTTTCATTCCTACAGTGTCCTTGACCAATCCACATGAACTTGGCCGTGAAGAGATTGCCCCTATGGGTTACTCTTTAAAAACATATTCATGAGTCACTCAGGCGGTACTTAACTGGGATGAATTGTCCTTGTCCCCTCAATACACCCTAATGACACCCAAAAAATACTCTTCTTCGATGCAAAACATCTTACTCTCACTATCCAGTAAGGGAATGGGTATTACTATACATTGTTTACAGATCATCAGTGCAGTCTTAGTTGTTACAATTTGTGAAACCAGTATATACAACACCGTAACCCAGAGGGCAGCATCACTCTTCAAAATTACATTACAGAGACCATTAGGCCCTGGGGGTCCTAGAAACAGTTGATTTCCCTGTGAGACTTTCAACCAATTTGAGGGACATAGTCACGGACCAAGTATAGCAAGAGTGTATAAGAGGGATTTCACAATTAGATCTTTGAAATACCACTATAGCATGCTCTCCCCATTGATTACTATGAGAATACTCCTGGGTCTTAAGCAAACCATTTATCAGAATCCAGAAATTACGTGAGTTGTTCTGGCAGATAATAAGGAGCATCGTAACTCCTTCTCTCTGGAGCGGAATATGTCTACAGCCCCTACACCAATTTTAATACAGCTTCTTAAAATGCTTGACTTGGACCCTATGTTCCTCAGCCACCAGAAGATCCCTACCTATGTACTTGATGTCCTTTCTCAGCCTCTTTTTCCTATCCAGTATAACAGGATCAAATAAATGGGTTTCTTTAAATGTGCGGCCTCTGTTAAAGGATTCCAACAGATCTAATATCTCAATAAATGTGAGGAAACGACTGGCAGTAAACATTTCTAGCTTACTATCAAAAGTATTGTCCAATAGAAACATCTGCACCTTCCATTAAAACCAGCTATATCTGCATCCGGCTTGACAATCTATTCCCACCTGCATTCACTTCCAAGCTAAAATATGCTCTATTAATCACACTTGTTGAGACAATATACTGACCACTAAGTTAAGTATTGATTATCCTTAACTCTATACAAGCTTTGAATAGTTGCTCAGACGAATTCCAAATATGAGATTTTTCTCCACTGCGCCATGTTGGATGTGAGCGAACATCCCCCATTACGGGCCCATTGGCAATATTCAACTTTGACAAGTTGAGAAAATGACGGCCTTTGTGACTGTTACGCATACCCTGATGCCAAGAGACAATATGCATTCAGATCTCCAGATATTAAATCATGCATGCCATCTTCATCACCCAGAAAAGTCTCAATTATACTTGATAGATTTGCTAAATAAAGCCTCCAAATCAGTACACGAGAATTCTAGTAAATATTTACCAACAATAGTGGCTCACTAAGGATTTGATTACTTAAAATAACCTTCACGGCGAGAATAACATAAGTGGTATCACTTCATAATTCATTAAAAATGCATTACTAATAGCAGTGACTAAACCGCCCGATGGTCGCCTGCCCAAACTTGGAGATGCCATCTTTTGTATGACGGTATAACCATTGAGCACAATTGTTTCCATTAGCCACACATCGGTGTATCAGATCAGAATCACACTAAGCTGCTGTTCTTTACAGGGTACCCATATACCCTGACTATTCCAACTTTCTGATGACAAATTCTTGGTGACCAGAATTACCACTAATGTCCAGGGGTGGGGTGGGCCACGGATTCAGGGATCCATTGCAAATCAATAGTACCATTTCTCATGGCTTTCTCTTCTTTATCGGAGAACTCCACCACCCTCTCATTTCTTTGCCCCAGTGAGCAGGTATCTTTTATGGGTTTACGTATTCCCCTCAAATAATCACAGTCAGGATTGCAGTTGGCAAACCAGTCTTCTTGCAGATCACTCCACCGAGCAACTTCTGGTACCAGACCATACCCCATTGCCCTTATTGAATCTATTTTGGCAAAAATCAAATTAACTATATTTATGGACTTAATATCCAACTGCACAAAATCTGTCCTATTTACTGAATGAAAATACATTCTCTCCAATTCTTTAGACCGTAAAATTGTAGAATTTATGAAAGAATTCTATTCAATGTAATGTCAATCTAACCAGGCTCTAATTTCTCAAGAATACGTCTTGTTGTAATTCCATCAAAATGCCTTTACCACCTATGCCAGCACTTGATTGGGGCAGAATTGATTGACGAGAAGTACATGGACCTTGACCTGCAAGAGTCCGATCTTTAGAACTAGGGCAGGCTACATAGGTGTGATTTCCCCTTGATGCTTTCCTTTCAAATGGAATATCAGATTGACTCCTTGACACATGGTTCTTTGGGTCTTGGACCTGTAGAGCTGACTCAAAAGCCCAACTTGTTATTGTATCTTTAGTCTGGCAACCCATTGAGACTTTGTGAACAACACTGTCTACAGCTTCATTCAACAATCCCTGAAACCTTTGAATATGGCTAGTAAACCTGGGGCCTGCCTGAGCCCCTTGCAGCGTTACAACCAGCAGCTCCTGTGACCCCACGGACCTCAAAGTGGGTAAGAATGTGCATTGGTCACCAGCTACTATATGGTTTACATTGCCTAGAGAACACTGCAGGCTCACATCCTTAGTCACACATTTTTTTTTACCGAAGTCTGGGCCCTTAATCAATATAGGATCATTACCTTTACAGACCCCAAGAGTGTTAATTCTTGTCCTAAAGTCAGCTTTTGGATCATTGAAATCTAACACCTGAGGCACAATTACATGCTTCGGTAGGGGGGATTGTTGAGAAAACTCTTAAACTGACTTTCTTTTACCGTGGATTAACAGTTGGGAAGGCGAGACAGCCCTACCAATACCAAAAATAGGGTATGTTTCTCTTGTTTTCAACTCCAACTGTAGACTTGAGAGACCTGGAACAGCAGACAGTCACTCATGTTGAGCTTCTTTCACTTGCCTTATCAATGCCACAAGCCCACCTGATATTACGGGACAGTTAGGGTCATAGGATCTTATATTTATCATCTCAGAGACCCTGCATCCGCCCATAGCATCAGGATGGCCACTATTTGTATGGCCAGAGCCCGTGGTGCAAGTCAAAGAGGAAGATATTGGCCCTTTGAACTTGGTCAGTTGTGCCTTCCCTTTGGCCATGTAGATCTTGGCCATGCTACTAGTCTCCAGGACTCCATCCTGAAGCATAGGAACAACTTCTACAACACTAGGTGCCACCACGATGATGGCCGCTACAACTGAGTATACAACTGCGGCCTCCTCAGAGAGGTGTAAATTCTTCTGAAACTTTCTAGAACTTGATTTTGAATTCTTCTGACACCTTCTCTTTCCCTTCTTCATTCTGAGATTTCCTTTTCACTCATCTAACCCATAGACAAAGGGTTGTGTTGGGATGCATGACTGAGCAAGTTAGATCTTTATTTCTAATAATCCTTGCCGCGTCTGACGCCATATACTTTACAGATCTAAGTAGTAATTCAATATTAGTATTTGTATCCATAAGCCGTTCTGCATGTGCCGCCAAATCAAACTGAATATTTTCGTGGCACTTCAGTGATTTATGAACCAATTTCAAATTAACTTTTATTTCACTACATTGAAGAGTATGGGTCCCGTTCTAACTGAAAACTGTCATAAAGAGGTGAAAATGGACTCAGAACCAAATTCAGGGCTGAAATCTCTGGGGCAGATAGTATTGTTTATCGACCTCTTTCAAAGTATAATACAGAGCTTGGTCAGAAAACTCGGCTTCCAGTTATATCACAATTGAGGAGTTATTCAAAGTTGTTGGGTGTTCTGTTAAAAGAGATGACAGATCCTTCCCTACATTAGCTACGTGCCCCGACGCACTCAATTCTTCACGTTGTTCCTGGCTATCCAACAGCTCCATTTCCCAAAAACTTTCCAGAAAGCTTTGGTGATAGATAATGTTACAGGAATTTTTACACGCATGGTCATCAATTCGACATTTGGCTGGGGACCTTCTTTCCGTGCTTGTAAAGATACAAGTTTTCTCAGTTTTCTACTGGTCTTGTTAGTTTTATTAGACACTTTCTTAGTGTCTCCATGTTCAATGATCTGGGAAAACAACACCTGACTGGGGTTTGGCAGGCCGCTTCAGTAACCCTACAATCCCCATGTCGTTCAGCGTGAGTGTGTAAAGCTGGGTCGACTACGAGCACGGCACTGCGGCCACTACAGATGCCGTATCAGGAGTGCTTGACCTGGTAAAGAGAGCTACCTCAGTCACGCCCTTCAAAAAAATGGTATACAAAGGAGTACCGGCATCGGCATATTCAATGGGAAGACCCATTTGCTCTTCAAAACCACCAAGAGCAAGTGGTGAAAGAACATTGCTCCCTAGATCGGTTGACCGTTCTGTAAATAGCAGTACAAGAGCCTGAACAGAAACTCGATTTTCAACAACTTCCTGAGTGTGTGATCTGTTATATGTTTTGTAACCAAATGACTGCATGCAATAGTTAAAAGAATGCCAATGACAACATGGAGCCACTGAGGTTGCTGGATAACCTTTGATAAGACCTTTTTCCACAGAGGCATTTCCCAAATTACAGGTCGAGGCACCTTCGAGTGCATCTTCGGTGCCACAGTTCTCTACAGCACCCCTACACGCCTTGTCCATCAGCAAAATATTTCTTAAATTATATAATGACATTCCACCGCCATAATCCAGTAGCGGAGAGTATTGTCCGATAGACAGCTACACGCCATAAGAAGAACAGATGCTTAAACATTTTGAAATCCAAAGTCCAAGAATTACTCACTCTGATGAGCTAATGAAGTGCTGATATAGTACTGCTATTGCCACAAAGTAAAACTGCTGGTCTCCCCAGCCCCCTACCCCGACACAGACAAGGACTCCAAGGTGGAAGTGCTATTAAAGGTCTTCCTGGTAGATCAGACTGCCATGGGATGCAGACACTCTCCATTTCTTTAGAATTGGAGAGTTTATTGGACTCCAGATCCACCATTTTGAAGTTATTTTGATAGCGACTCTCGATAAAGCATCTGTCACCAATGGCTACCAAATTCTGCTTTGAAAACTCTTCCCAGTATGGTTTCTTGTGTTCACCTGACACCAGCAGACCCCGGCATGAGGATATGCATAGGCCCTGCTGGGGAGATAGTCTGTCAAACTCTTCTCCCTAAAACAAATGGAATTCTCCATGTCCATTATGAGTATCATGGACAAAGTAGGCAGGCCCACAGCAGTCTCACTTTCCACTCTCCCTATGTTTCTTTTCATTCTCGTACATGTCCTCCGGTCAAAATAAGGTTCACAGCGTGTTAAGGGTTCTCCTTAAATCAAAGATATGACAGGGATTTGATCTCCCGTGTACCACTTCAGAGCCTGCATAATATAATGGGTGCATGTGTCTGCCTCCTATTAATACCCTAATCTCATACCGTAGCCTCTCACCTTTCACTTCTGCATATCTCTGTTTGGAAGTATTTGCCGGCCGAAGAGGGAGAAGAAGATTTTGGGGGATAGTGGAAGATGAACAGAACATTGTTAGTTCCTTCAAGAACGATGGGTCATACCAAGAGAAGATCTTCCTCTTGTTCCTTGGTTAGGCTTCAAAATATATTAGACAAGCGATACCACCCGGCCTTGTCATGGTCTGTAGCTGACATGCATGTGGGGGTCTGCTATAACAATGTGTATGTTTTATTGTGCCATGACTTCCTATTTTTGAAAAATCCCAAAATCGGAAATCTCCCAGAATCACCTATACTGATAGCACAGGGCCGGACCCCACTCCACCCTTGTGCAGGGCGAATAGGTGAGATTGGTCAGATTTCACTATTGCCAGTACACCCCAGATGGGTATGCTAACCTCGGGCCAACATTTCAGGCCAATAAATGTTGAAGGCACCTCTATGACGCTATTTGATTGTGTCTTTGTGTGTTTGGGATGAAAGAGTCAAACCAAACGAGGCAAGTGTCAATGATGTTAACATAGGAGAAGAGCATGAAGAACAGAGCATAGTGGTTCACTATTCTTTAGTACGCTTACAAATCGCAAATCGCACTTTTTCAGTAATAAGCCCAACATCATGAACCTCCTGAAGGGTGGCTGTTTTGAGGATGCAGCAAGGACAGCTATCCTGTGAAAGGACTTTAGGAGGTTGACGCTCAAACAATGTGTTTGTGAAGTTGATTTGTTACAACCATCTAAACGCAAAGAAAGGTAAGATTTTGGGCAGCAATTCTGAGCTCATCAAAAGAGGTAGGATTTGACCAGCTTTCAAGTAAGAACGGAAGGTGGCAGAGAAGATTGAATGGATGAGTGAACAAAGGTGGGGAAAAGGGGGAGAGATTCTAGGAAGGATGTGATGCTGAGTGAATGTAAGACGTTTAAATAATGCAATGTGACTTTAAGGGAGACGATGGTGCAGTGAACTGATCAAATGCCTGCTGAGTGGCTAGAGTGTGTGAACCTCCTCAATTATTGCATGCACCTTTGATTGTAAGGCATATTGTTTTCATTTTGTTACTAAATACGTGGCTGGTGTTTATCAGAATTATGATGTAGCTTGTAATGGCTGTAGGTGGAAGCTGATCCTTCAGAGTGTCAGTACTTGAACAGAGTTATCGTTCCACTCATTATTTCAGCAATTGTCCTATTATAACAGCCTTATTTTGCTTTGCAGGTTGAATGAAGTGAGTCTTGATTTGAATACTGGCACTGTTTGGGGGGTCTTTTGGAATGCCAGTCATGTGAGAAATATCATGTGTTCGATGTTGAGATCCTGGGTCTGAGTTGTTGGCTTTGAATCTTTAGGTTTTCGGGGAGGCCGGATGTCGGAGAATGCATGAAGTGTGATCTTGAGGCCACCTCTAAGAGAATCTGTTTTGCTGGTGAGATAACGTGGGCAGATAATACACCCCTTTTGTAATGCATAAATACAGACATTTTCTCACGATCGGTTGCTGAAGTAGGATTGTTGTGCTGCCGATTGTAAAGCACAATTGTAATTAAAACCTCAAGTTCAAAAGGCCTTGTGCTGGGATGTGACTAGTCATCCCCCTAAAATGACTTTCTATACTTGTGAGGGGAGAGTCAGGGGGGGTCACTGTGCTGTAAGGCCAAGCAAAACAATCCCTCCCAAATCTACTTTTATCTATCTGGTGTTTCTTTTTTTAACTTGAGGATGCTTCACAATATTCTTACTGTCAATGGTCTGGCCAGAGCAGGTATCCCTCACCACACCATATTATGATTAATTTACTGTCGGATTCTTAACCTGTTCACATCACAACACAAAACTGCTTCAGATATTATTAATTGTAGCCTTCAGGCACCGATTTTATTCAAGTGGCCTCTCAGGGCCTCTTTTTCTCTGCTTTAAGCAAACTAGTAAATATAACTTTTGTTAAGAATTATAAGGTTTCTAATATTCCTGATCAACATTTCAGAATTTATGACTTTCCATGTCAGAGCCTCATAGAGTTTGAGTGTTTTTGGAACATGGGAGACTTGCGCTTCGGGCAGAACATTTGGTCTGAACATCAGAGTGTTCGCAAGAATAGCTGGCGTGGTGGCTAGCTCATTTGGGGTGGTCTCAATAGGCTTCTTTGTGCTTTTCACTGGGGATTGTGTTAAACCTGTCTGATTAAAGCAGCTCACATTCGTTTTTTTTCTTTGAGTGTGCTTTTAAGATCTACCTGCCTTTGCAATTAATCTCTGTAATGTCCAGTGTCCTTCACTTGGGCTTCCATAAAGGTCACCTGCTGTTCACATGGCCGTACCATTATGTCAAAGGCAGAGCTAGCTGTGGTATTCTTGTCCACCTGTGTTAGTCATAAATTAATCTGATATTGTAGGGGTAAATATACTTCTGAGGTAGGACAGCACAGCTGTGCGTTCCTATTTATCTAAGTGGTGGATTTTGCTTCTGCAGTCTCTTGGATTGGTGCTCTCTTAATTGCTCTGCCTTCCCAACGGCTGTAGTGAAATGACACTTAGAGCTGTGCGCCTCTTTACTGCCATTTGCTCGTTTCTCTTGTTGATGAACGCAACCAAATGTAAGAGGCATTACTGGGTTGCTGTAGGTAGGGTGCAAGTGCGATAGAATATGTCAGGTTAGAATTGTTTGAATGTAAACCTCTTTTGAAACTTTGTACTGTATTTTTACAGAAATGTTGTGTTAATGGCATCTTGCTAAAAATAAATACATTTGAATTACCTCAGGGAGTCAATTCAGCACGATTTGGATGCCACACTTTTCTTACAAGCCATGAAATGCCAGCGATAGCTGCATTCAGAACAGTTGCCTGTACGCAATTGGCCATTTTAAGAGAAAAAGGCATTGCTCTACGGTGCATATGCAACGTCGTGTATATTATAGAATTATAGCAACCTTCTAGTGATTTAAGAATATAATCAGGCCACTTATTCTGGTCCCCCACCTTCCCAGGCCCTCCTTCTTCAAAAACCACAATGCAATCTTTCAGAGCCAGATACAAGATAGATACGAAGAGCATGTGGATACAATGAAAAGATGCAATTCACTGTGGTATTAACCACACACTTCTCTCGGGACTTCCTCTACTGCATTCATGGCTTTTTAGTGGTTAGAGCGATTTAGATACCAGAAGCAGATAAACAGCAAATCAAGTGTGTGCAGGGATTTAAACAGTAGGTATGCGAATGAGCCAGCCTGGGAACCAAACATCGCTGCTTCTCCAAAAGTACACATTATTCACATGTATTTTATTTGCCTTCAGCAACATTTTTGAAAATGAATGCTTGTTTAAGCTCCGAACATTTCTGCAATGTAAGGGCTTTCATTTGATATTTTTCATGGAAGTGTTACTTCTCCAAAGGTGTCCAGCCAACATTCTTAAAACAAAGAACCCTGTTACCTAATTCCTGCGACTATTTAATGTCACACATTTTGGGATTGAAACCACCCATCTACACACTCCAAAATCCCCTCATTACTTGCTGCACTCCCTCACTGTTCCATATGGTCTCACTCCACATGAGTCCAAGAATACAATAGCGTGTTCTCCTATCTCCAGTGTGAAATAGAAAGAACTGTGAAACATGCCCCCGGTGTCCGGCAAAAGAGTGAAAGGTTGCACTGGGGCAGAACATGGGGAGCCACATTGGGCCCTGTGATGGAGCCTCATTTTTAGAGAAGAGTAACCTCGAACTGCCCCGGACAATTCTCCCCAAAACTTTTTAAAGTTTGTAATAACACAAAAAAATACCAAATTCTATTGATTCAGTGAGCAGCACTGATTCTCCCATCCACTACTGTAATATGCATTGCCAGCTCAAAATGATCAAAACAAGACATTAATATTTTACTATATATCATGAGACTAATTCCGTAAGTCGGGGAAGCTGGATGCAAGCTGTGGGAATCAACCAATAGAAAAGATTACTTACCTGTGTACTCGCAGTTGAGGGCCACCCACATTTCTGGTATATTTTGAAAAATGTGGGGTTTGACCCTAAGTTGCCAAGGGTAATGCGGACCTGGTCCCCTTGTTCGCTGTACTTAGAGAGGCACTGCTTCCCCTCACTGGTGACCTAACAGGGCTGAACATGTGTTAATGGTTGCTGTACACTTGTTCAGAGGAGAATTGCCTACCATTTGCTGGACTGGTGCTAGACTGTAAGTGTGGGTATGATCATACTGAGATGCAAATAGATAATTTTCCTCCCTCAAAGGCACAGTGATATAACATGTGTCTGCACACGCTCTTGATTGGATACGAACAGGTTGTTTGGCCATGTTCATTCTCAGTGGCGGGGCTTTAACATTTTTGCATATTTTCAAAAACGTGTGGATTAACTCTTAGTTACTAAGGAGAATCCAGACATAGAACCAATACTCACTATGCTTAGAGAGGTACAAATTACACTCTGTGATGATGCTCATTAAAGCTGAAACATGTGTCTGGGGTTGTTGTTGGGATGTTTTGTCAGAGGACAAGCATGTTGTTGCTGGATTGATATGATATAAGTCATTTATAACACGCCTGCACACAAGTGTTTTTAGGCGCAACAAGGGGGGGAGGAGAGGACAAAAGATCTTACTAGGCCTTATGACATTCAGATTGTGCAAGTGCGACAATGCCAAGTGCAGGGGGGAAGGTGAAGGGGAAGGGGAAATGTCAGGGAAAGGGAAGGAGGAAATGCAATCAGGGCAGCAATGCTCTGAGTCAGTGCAGCAAGGGCAGCACAGCTCTGGGTAAGTGCAAGGAGGACGGGGACTGTAGAGGTTACAGTTACAGCCCCTAAGTGCGCAGTAAACCCGGAGGCAGTGGAGGCTAGGCTGATCATGAAGGAGCCTTTACCCAGTGAGACTCTGTGGGTAGCCAAGTAACCAGTCAGTGCCATGGGCAGTTCGTCAACAGGGGAGGGAAAGAGAGAAAGAAGTGGAGAAAAGGAAAGTCTTGAGTTGACTCCTGAACTTCAGGTGGTCCAGCTCAAGTTTGAGAGGGGCAGGAAGGCCATTCAAGAGGGAGGCACCTGCAGAGGAGAGAGAGCTACCACCCAATCTCTGCCTGGAGAACCTTTTGACCCTCAGAGAGTTGGAGGTAGCTGAGTGAAGGGCTCGAGAAGGAAGGTATTTTGGAAACAGATAGTTGGCTGTAGTGCAGGCCCTGGCCTAAGAAAGCCTTGTGGGCAATTCAGAGGGTCTTGAACTTGATCCTTGCAGCCACTGGGAGCCAGTGGAGAGATTTCAGTGCTTGAGAGATACAGTCTTTAGGTTTGAGGCCAAGGATAAGTCTTGCAGTCCTGTTCTGGATTAGTTGCATCGATAATCAAGGCGGGGAGAATTGCCAGCCACCATGGTACTCTCCTTGTCAGCAACAACAAAGCAGAGTGAGTGAAATCAATACAGCCGGTGAGTTGGGGAGACAGATACAAGACGAGTCTGTGTTGAAGCCAAGGTTGCAAGCAGCAACATTGTATGGTGAGTGATGGAACAAACAATGTAAGAAACAAGTCTGATAACCAACGCAAGTAAAGTTGAACTGCAGATGAGTTATTGAACTTTGAATCCAAGATATACAATACCTTTGACAGAGTGGTCTGGCACTGCGTGCATGCTCAATCAAAGGTCTCTGTAAGGTGTCCAGCTGAGAGTTGACAAAAGTGAAAGACTGGCAATGGATTGTAAATCAAAGTGGTCCTGCAACGGGTCAAGCCAAATCCAATTCACAACTGAACATCTTCGATGTTGATACAGTAAAGAAAGTTGATGACAAAGTAGACAAAGGTTGTCCGAGCCCGACTGAGGGTGATCAATTAAAATATTTGTGTCAAAGCGAGTTTGTGTTGGAATGGATAAATTGGTCTGAGCCCAGCAGAGGGAGACGGATTGAAGATTTTGTGTTAGAACTGATCTGCGCCCGCTGGAGGGAGATCTGGGGTGAACAGTGAATCACCCTAGAAATTTGTTACATTGAAATGCTAAGAAAATTGTGTACAGGTGGTGGCGGGGGATCCAAGGTGAACAGTAAATCACCTGAGAAAAGTGTGCGTATGAGAATCCTATTTATTACACGGCCAGATCCTGGGGTATCATGGCATAGTTACAGATAGTGTTGGCATTTAGTCATACATTTGTGAGAGAGTACAGTAGTTAATTACAGGCAGAAAATCAAACAATACAATTGTGAACATTATTTACAAACTCAACAGGTAGGCATTACTACTTTGAATGGCAAAGATACTTTGTCACAGATGGCCATGATGTTGAAGTTTTGAACTGCACCCTCATGCTAGAGAAGCCAGAGACTGTGCTAAGCGTGAGTGTGCCACGTTATCCTGCGCTGAAAACGTGGAGAAGTGCACTCAACGGCTTGAATTTGGATCTAAAGGTAAGGATTGGCAATAGGTGTATTGCTATAGGCCCTTTCATTTTGGCAAAACACCACTAGGACTGCTTTATTATTATTGGATGGACGTAGCTTGCTCCCGTGTTTACATTTTGTATTAGATAGGCATTTTTCAAACCCTTTTGGCAGTTCAATAAACACCCTTGGTCTGTGGTCATTTGTGTCTGTCTGATTTACAGTTGATACAATCCACTGATACAATCAACTAATCCTGGAACAGACTACAACTATAACTATGCTCCAGTGCAGGCACTTACCCTGCCCCCCCAACAGGAATAACAGACTCCGAGCCAGACTACCCTGTCCCTATGAACCAAAGATCAGTACTAACACAAACCCCTGCATTAGCTATAAAAAAACTGTCCCCGGTTTGGAACCAGCACCCAAAATACGCCATGAGACTCGGCTCAGAACCCCGTACCCTGTCTCCCACCCTCTCACCAAACCCAACCCAAAACCACAGTTGAACAACCTAAACTCGTTCCTAACAGACCTCATGAGCCTATAAACCTGACCACTATCTCTGGTGCCTTAATTAATACTAGATCACTTGTGGCACATGCCACTGAAATAGCAGATCTGCTATCCACAGACGACCATGACATACTAGCTGTCACTGAATCATGGCTGCATGATGCAGCAGGCCCAGCCCTTTCAATAGCAATACCAGAAAATTACCAAATATTTAGAGTTGATAGACCTAACGCAAGAGGTGGCGGCCTTGCCATTATAGCAAGAGCTAACCTCCCTATAAGACTCCTGACCCCACCTCTACTGAAATCCTGGGAATTGCTTTTTGCCAAATTGCCTATTTCTAATTGCCGCACCTTAACAATCTACCTGATATACAGACGTCCAGGGCCCATCGGCACCTTCGAGGAGGACATTTCAAGCCTCCTTGCCAATAACTCTAAAGAGACCTCGCAAACATTATACTAGGTGATTTTAACCTGGGATTTAACGATCCAGAGGACAAACAAGCTTAGGCACTAGCGACTATCCTCTCAGACTATGGACTATCCCAAAAAGTCTATGTACCCATCCACATCAAAGGTAGTACCTTCCACTGGGTGCTGACATGAATTGTGAAACTTCCATCACTGAAGTAACCCCGCAATTGTGGACTGACCACCATCTGATAGATTTCTCCTTAGGCTTAAACAATCAAACAACCTCAGATAAAGTCATGGCACCACCTCTGCCCACAAGGAGCAAAATAAATATCACGTCAGATAACCTACTACCTCA
The DNA here is from genome assembly GCF_040938575.1 of Ambystoma mexicanum. Lineage (NCBI taxonomy): Eukaryota > Metazoa > Chordata > Amphibia > Caudata > Ambystomatidae > Ambystoma > Ambystoma mexicanum. The sequence goes on from NC_090923.1 coordinate 324,392,688, forward strand.
TCTCCTACCACCACTCAACTCTCTCCTTAACGACTCTGTTCCAAACCTCCTTGTTGAGGCTTTCAACAACTCCATGTCTAAAGCCTTAGACATCATTGCACCGGTCAAACTGCGTAAAAGCAAACAGCGTGCACACCTCAATGCCTGGTTCACACCCCACCTCAAAGATCCCAGACTACAAAAACGAAAATTAAAAGCCATGTGGTGCCACACCCCATCAGATGTAAACATGTTGAAGCTTACTCACTGCACACATTTCAACAAAAAATAAATAATCTGCACTAAAAACCTCTACAATGAAAGAAAATCCAATGCCAAATCCAACACCAAGGAACTCTTTATGATTCTCCGGGAACTGGAATCCCCTACCCCCCCCCCCCCCAGATAATGTTCCAAAGGACAAACAATGGACACCCTGACCAAGAAAATAACCTTACTCCAAAACAAGATCACCAACAAAAAAGCCACCCTGCATCTGACCGAGTCGCAAGCCACCAACCCCACTGAACTCCATATCCATCTAGAACCATTCAGGTTCACCAAAGTATCTATCCAGGAAACTGAAAACATTATTCTGTCCCTGAAACCTTCCAACTGCCAGGAAGACAACTGTCCCGCCCAAATAATCAAAGATGCTGCGAGAGACCTCTCGCCATTCATCTCAAAACTTATCAATGCCTGTTTCACAAATAAAACAGTCCCAAGCAACCTAAAACAATGCTGGGTCTTACCGCTTATAAAAAAAAACAAACGTTAGACCCTTCTATTCCAACAAACTACAGGCCCATCACCACAGTGCCGTTTCTCCTTAAAATAATCGACAGAGTAGCATACCTGCAAATACATAAATACCTTGAAGCTAACCACCTCCTAGGCTCTTGCCAATCCGGCTTCAGGCCACAACATGGCATGAAAATGGCTCTAATCAAATTAAAAACACAAATTGATGAGCTCAAGGACAAGGGCAAAACTGCCATGCTCCTCCTCTTTGACTTATCGGCGGCCTTTGACTTGGTGGACCACAAAGTTCTTTGCAAACATCTAGCCGCAGCGGCTCACTTTTTGAGAGATGCAATAGCATGGGTCCAGTCCTTTCCAGACAATAGAACGATGATAGGTTTTTCTCCATTAGCTTCACCAGACCCTATCCAGACCATTTGCGGCATCCCACAAGGCTCTTGTGTCTCGCCAACCATGTATAATATATTTACCAAGCCTCTTTTCGACAAATTGGACAGTCTCAGTGTCACCTACACACATTATGCAGTTGACACCCAGATCCTCATTCCCCTGTTTGGTGATTTTGTCAAAGACTCGGCTCTGGTAAATAGAATATACCTCCTCATTTAGACATGGATGGCCTCCCAAGGCCTCTACCTGAATGACGACAAAACAGAAATCCTAATTCTTGGATCTCCTGCCAACCTAAAAAAACTAAACTCAAACTACTATGCCTTTAACATAGACAGGAACATAATCAAGGTAGTTAAAGAAGTAGAAACATTAGGTTTTTACCTCGACTCAACCTTAACACTAAGGAAATAGGAAAACTCAATGGCATCGTCTATTGCCCACACATGCAAGCTCATCAGTGCTTGCAGACTATTTTTATCCAAAGCAAGTCGCGTTATCCTTGCCAATGCCTTAATAATGTCAAAACTGGATTATTGCAACGCCTCATAATTAGGGGCTAACAAAAACATCCTGGACAAAATCCAAATCTCGTAAAATAATGCCCTCAGAACGGCCTTGAATATACCCAACAGAGAACACATCGCTAAACTTAGAAGAGATCACCACTGGCTAAAGATTAATGACAGGATCCTACTCAAGACAGCCCCATTGACATTCAAATGCCTAAACAATGCAGCACCTCCCTATCTATCAGAGAGAATGGTCAGGAAATCTTCTACCCGCCCATCTAGAGCGGCCAAAACGTTTTGCTTAGAGATACCCAGATTAAAATTTTAAAAATCTGGAGGTAACAGCTTCCCTGTAAAAGCTGCCCAGTCCTGGAATGCACTACCCCTATCCATTAGATCTCATCAATCCTTCTTCAGCTTCAGGCGCAATACCCTACATTGGCTGTGCTGCAATGACATATGAGCCCTATGGGCCATAATCACTGATGTATATACTCATGTATCTTTTTATGTAACCTACTGTGCCTTTTTGCTGTGTACCTTTTTGTCTCTATTTGAAATGACATATGAGCCCTATGGGCCATAATCACTGATGTATATACTCATGTACCTGTTTATGTAACCTACTGTGCCTTTATGCTGTGTACCTTTTGGCTGTATTTCCCTGTATATCTCTTGCTGCCTATGGAATCTTACTGCTGTGTAACCTAAGCTTGATGTTTTCTTGTATTCTGTGTGTTCAGTTACCTAAGGGTTCGGTGCACCCTGCAAATCTATAAACAAACAAACAACCAATGCCTTCCTTACAACAGTGCATAACTGTGTTCATGTTTATCCATAATAAGATAAAATTCAGATGTGACAGAAGCCTGTGCTCTGCCAAGTTTTGTTGGGAAGCTCAAGTCCATTGTTCACAGAATTCTGGTTAGTATCACAAAATGAATGTTTTGAAACGCACTGCAGGAAAGGCTTAGTTATGTTTCTAATACAATGTGGACGTCTTGCATTGGACATGTAATTCTGTGAAACTTGAATATTTCTAACTTCTGATGAAGAATAACAATTCAAAAAAGGTGACTTAGCCTCAGTGTACTTATTATGTGCTCAGCTCTTGGGCTGGTATACAGATAGATGCAGAATGTGTGCTAAAATCTAAAGCAAAGTCAGTCACTGTAAATTGTGTTCTTCTGAGAGGCTCTGAAGTAATGTTCATGTTTCATTTACATGGTAAATGTATTCTGAGATGGAAGCCAGAAGGGCATATTGTTGTCAGGGGGAAATTCTCCCGGGGGTTGGCTGGGCCGCCCGCGGACCTCCAGGCAGGGAGGTACCGACTCCTCCCGCGTGTCCCAAAAATGAGTATGAGACACACAAGAAGCAAGGTGGTTCTGCTGTTTATTGAACAACGGCAGGGATGGGTCTAGGATCGTATGCGTCCGTCCATACTCTCGGAATTTGTGGGGCTTGCAGGCCCCTTTTTGGTTCAGTATGGGAAAGTTGCGTCACCTGGGAAAGTTAGCAAAAAAACCTATTGCCACTCTGGATTGGTTCCTCGAGTGGTAGGGTTAGTATAGCATACGTATAGAGAACGTTGTTAGTGGTTAAGGGTCAGTCAGGTGGTATACTTGGGTTGTCCCTTCTATTAGATACATGAAAATTGTTACACAAAGACCCCTGATGATTGGCTAATGTTAGTGGCGTCAGTGATGAGTGCCCCATATTCTGATTGGTCTACTCGCGAGCCCCCCAGCCTGGGACCATCGTTGTTCCCAGCTCGCAATAATATGTAACTATGTGTTTATGCAGACAATGCGTGGATTTGCTCATATGTTTGAGAGCAGACTATTCCCACAGCTGTAGGTGTCCATTGGGTCATTTCATTGTTGCAGCCTGTGTCTCAGACGTGGGACCTAGGCGACTTCTCCCTCCTGGGGCTGGCACCCTGTCAGGTTCGGCTTGGTCACGTGAGGAGAGACCGTGGTTGGGGCAGAATTCTGCACATTTAATGTTGTATTTTACACTGTGTGCCTGGCTTAGTTTGCAGGTGTGGCCTTGGCCTCGGCTTGTGGCATGCGAGTTGCAACATTGCCCCCTTGGCTGTCAGCTCTCGCTGGGCTCATTCTTCAGGGTCAGCAATTGTACTCTTGTTCGTTCAATGTTCGTGGAGGCTCTTGCTTGTGGCCTACTTGGGCCTAGTGTATAGGTGGGGATGTTCAATGTACGGCACTTTAAGTTACAGTATCATATTGCTTCATATCCAGTATCATGTCTTCGTTGCATTTCTCATCACAATGCATGGGTTAGGAGAAGCGTCAGCAAGCATTTTAGATGAGTGCTTTGTGCGTCTTGCGTTTCTGCATTTTGAAAACCCTATGTGAAAAATAATAAAGATGCGCATCAGTCGGTGTGTCCGTCACCTACGTCATAGCACTGAATATGTTCTTCGTGTGGATTGGTGTGGGAGTGTTTAGTGTGCATGGTTGCACAGGTGTTCTGACCGTTGGCTAGGTCGTCATGGCATCTCTAACGATGTGTTTATTTATTGTTGAATGGTTCAGTCGAGTTCATCCATGCAGCATGTGTCGGCTTGAGCAGGGCAGGCTGGTGGGCAGGCTGGTGGGCACATCCGTATGTTCCTGTACCAGGGTATTTGGTCGTCTGGTAAATAGGCAAATTCATCTCGTGGCGGGTGTTGGGGTCGTGATCCTCTAGGCCAGGGGCGCGAGGGGATTGGGGGGAGTCTTTTGTCCCATTCTCCCACTTCAGTCCCCCCTCTGGTCGACTTGTCAACCACAAACATATCTTTTTCCTTATCTCCTCTTACTCTCCATTTTTAGTTACTCCTCCCAGGTGTCCATAGTGGTTGACATGGTCTTCAAATGACCAATACATATACACTCAACTTCCTCCAGGTGTGCAGTAAACCCATTTCCCAATATAGCTCCTCGGGTTTCTTGCGTTTTCGAGCTTCACGGATGGCGGGTCCAAGTGCTTGGTGATGATTTGTTTGCATAGTTTTTCTCTTTCTTTTATTATTGTGTCTGTGTGCTGGCCATCATCAGTCGGCATCAAGGGGTGCATTCCAACCATTTCGATCATTTAGTCTGTAGTACGTGCTTTCCGGGCTTTCCAAAACCTTATTATTATCAGTGTAGCTCCAGCCAGTATTATGCATCCAACTATAATCTTCAGTCCGTCCGACAGCCATGATGGCATCCATGACCATAACATTGAAAACCAGCTGTCATCCTTCTTCACTCCTTTACTTTCTTCCATCATTTTTGAGTGCATCTGGGCCAGTTGTGATACTGCTTCGGTGAGTGTACCATTGTCAGCATCGTTAGCAGGAATAAATGTGCAGCATGATTGTCCTATCTTTGCGCAAACTCCTCCTTCCATTGCTGTAAGGAGATCTAATACGTATCTGTTCTGTAGTGCTACCATCCTCACTGCTCGCAGTTCCTCTTTTATTCCGTTGAATCCATTTACTGTAGAATTAATTGTCATCATCAGCTCCCATCGGGTTATCTGGAGCCATTTTGCGTTTGCGTAAGCTTGTAGTCCCGATGTATTATTGACGAGAAAAACATTGCTGCTCTGCTGAATAGTCTGTGTTCTGGTGGGATTGAAGTGAGTGCTGTTTCCCACCTTCCCCATAGGTAATTTCCTGTCAGAGGTTCTCCTTGTCTCTTTTTCCTATTCAGGACATTATTGTTGTTGTTGTTTTCGTTCTCTGACCCCTTCTGAGGTTGTACAGATCTCTTCTTCCTCTTGTTTCCTTCATCCATTTTGGGGAAGTTCGCCATGTTCACATGTTTCTGGGGCACCACTAGTGATGGTACATTAATATGTACCATTGTGCATATACCGTTCCACAGAGGGGGAAGTGTGTGGTATGCCTTGTTTCCGCAGGCCCAGTAGTGGTCCATTAATACTGCTGTTCCTGCTCCCCCCTCAGGTAACTCTATCACGCTGGCGCAGTTGGTGTTGTATCCCACGTCCACTTCTCCTCTATGTTGGTAGCATATCTTAGGTGCAGACAGCGGCAGTATGCTCATTGGGTCTTCATCCTTCTCCATCCACGTCAGCATGGGTACGTACTTGCCCCAAATCGTCCAACATCTGTTATTGTGTTCATCAATAGTGGTAATATTTTCTCTTGTTACCATGTTGCTGCCAATCACCCCTATGTCCCATTTGTTGTCCATGTACACCTTCCCTGTTATTGTTACCAGTGGTCTTTCCCAACATCCTTGTGTACCAGGTACTTCAGTGGCGTTGCAGTCACATGGTAGGTATTGTAGTGTTACTTTCTTCGTTTCTCCCTTTTCAGGACCACTTGTCAAGTATCTGAATGCTTCGGCATGCAAACTGCTCTTGTGGTAACTCAAATAAGTCTTGAGGAAGTTGTTTTCGTATGGATATGTGTCTCGCGTTTTCCACACCAGTCTCACCACCGTCCCTTGAAATCGCCCTCTCGTTTGGAATAGTGCCAGGTATATTATACATCGTGCTGTCTTTTCATCTACTTCCGTGGCAACGAATGTTTGAGAAGCGCTCATGGCATATGGGATCAATGAGCAGACGTAGCAGCTGTCTTCTGTTGTCTGCTTACCTATTTGGGTCATGTGTTGGTACCACATGTTGTTTGAGACGTGTTCTGAATCTGTTATGTAATTATCAATGCCTTTATTATCTGAGTATGTGCTGCGTTTAACTCTATTTCCTTTGTGTGGAGGTTTGCTAGTACCACCTGACGTAACACCTGTTGCAGCCATGGGTGGGGGTACATTAGGTTTGGGTGCAGCCAAAATATTGATAGCGTAACTTTTCTGCCATACAGAGGCAGCTAAAAAACCAGTGATCATCAAAACCCCTATCATCTTTATTACAAAAGCTAGTCTCACCGGCATTTTGTTCTTACCTTGCTGCAGTCCGGCAGCTTATTCTTGCGACGTTAAAGTTGCCCGCCTGAAAATTCTCAATAAGCTTGTTATTATTGTTAGTTGTTGTTGTCAAGCCCTCCCTATCAAGTAGTCGTTCAGTGCCCAGGCAAAGAGCTGTTCCCACGCCAATCTAAGCGATCTGTCTCTTAGGGCAGGTAAGTGTTCATGAAGATGGGGCATTGATTGTTCTATGGCCAAGATAAATGCGGTGTAGTAAACACGTATCCTCCTTCTTTTTAGGTACTTTGGCCTTTTTATGTAATATACAAATTGGTGTGATAGGGCTTCAGGGTAATTATCGTCTGAGGGTAGCATCTACTGCTGGGCAATGTACGCTGTTAGATATCTATTTTCTTAGCAATACAATAATACGCGGTACCTGCATGTGCGAGAAAGAAAAAGAGAACATACAAGTGTTTACATGTGTATATGTGCAAAAAACAATGTCCTTCAATTGGGTGGTGGCCGTAGTGGGTAGGGGGTTTGTGGGCGGAGGGTTTGGGGCTCAACTGCCGGAAGTCTCTTTGCTCTTTGATCGTATGACCATGGGGTGGGCGGTATGGGAATTACCAGTTTCTATTTCAGTACTTGTCTCTGGGTATTCTGGGGGGTTGCAGGGTATGGAGAAACTGAGGTCGTCAGCTGTGGTAGACGTCTCTTTCTCTGTAGGTGACGCTGTCGTTGTTCTTCCAATTTCCCTGTCATTGACGCTAGGGCGGGTCTGGAGTTTGCAGATCTTCACGTCGTGTAGGTGATTCCAAGCACGTTTATCCTGCAACTTTACTGCTCTCGTAGATACCTCCTCTACCAGGTGGGGGCCAGTGAAGCGTGGGCTGTTCCACTTTCTATTGAAATTGGGGAGTAGCACGTGGTCACCTTTAGCAATTTTGCACAGTTTTTCCGTTTCCAATTCTTTATCCATGTTTTCTTGTTGATCACTCTTAGACCCGCCCCGCGTGCGCTCGAGCTGTTGAGACACAAACACTAAACTAGTAATCAAAGAAGACACATATTGGTACATTTCATCACCAAGAACAGTTGCAGTGTTTTCATGGTCTGTGAATGCTCTTGATGTTGGCGTTAGAGGAAGGCTCATTTGACGTCCGGTCACTACCTCGTGAGGAGTGAGGTGGTGGTCGGAGCCTGGTCTATTCCTTAGCTCAAATAGAGCCATTGGAAGGCAATACAACCAACTCTTCTTTGTCGTTTGCTGTATCTTTGCAGTTGCCTCCTTCAATAGGCCATTCAGGCGTTCACAAATACCGTTGGCCTGCGGGTGATATGCACACGCAAATTTATGCTTGATGTTCAATAAGGATGTGATGTGCTGGAACATTTCATTAGCGAAATGCGGGCCGTTATGCGACCGCAGTACCTCGCACACTCCCCACCTGGGGAAAACCTCCCTCACTAGAAATTTAGCTGCTCTAAATGCATCTGGATGTGAGCAGGGTCCTGCCTCAATCCACCTGGAGAATGGGCATACCACTACAATCATATACCTATTTCCTTGACATACGTTGATCATATCAACGTAATCAATATGGATGTGCAGGAAGGGTCCCTCTGGCCAGGGTATAGTACCTTTTATCACTTTCAGCGTGTGACCGGCCGTAAACTGTTGACAGGTGAGACAATTGCTGATAAAATTTGTCACATGGGAATTTAACTCGGGACAGAACCAATCTTTTTGGTCTCTAATTCATGCTGCAATAACTTCCTTGCCTGTGTGGTCTGGGTGGTGGAGCTGGCTCAGGGCGGTATTCAATAGTGCCAATGGCATTACCATCTTTCCAGTGTTACCCTGGCGCCATAGTGCGTCAGTTGGCAACATTGTACATCCTCTTTTTACCCATATTTCTTTTTCTGCCATTGGTGCAGTCGCTTGTAACTCCATTATTTGTGTGGCTGCGAGATGAGTGTACCCTTCTCTCATCAACATCTCTTTAGCTATCCCCCTCCCTCTCCCTCTCTCTGACTCCGGGGGGTTCCATATCTCACCAAAATATGCGGCATACTTCGCATGTGCGTCTGCTGCTGCATTTCCTTTTGAGATATGATCTTCTCCGTTAGTGTGTGCGAGACATTTGACCTAAGCTAGTTCTTGGGGATCATTTATTACTTCAATAAACTCAGCTAATAAGAGAGCATGTTGCACTGGGGTGCCGTCAGCTCTCCTAAACCCTCTTCTCCTCCATTTTGTCAATCCTGAGTGGACAGTAGACGTGACATATGCGAGACATTTGACCTAAGCTAGTTCTTGGGGATCATTTATTACTTCAATTAACTCAGCTAATAAGAGAGCATGTTGCACTGGGGTGCCGTCAGCTCTCCTAAACCCTCTTCTCCTCCATTTTGTCAATCCTGAGTGGACAGTAGACGTGACATATGCGCTATCAGAATATATAGTAACTCTTTTGTCAAAGCTTTCCTTCAACGCCAAGATCAATGCAACCAATTCTGCTGCTTGAGCAGAGTAATGTTGTGGTAATTGTACACATTTCACTGCCACACACAGCAATTCCTTTGTCATTTTTACAACTGCTGCCCCAGTTCTCCTTATCCCATCACTCTGGTCTATTGTCGATGACCCATCAATGAACAAGAGCTCTCCTCCATTTAGCGCATCCTCTTCAACTTTTCTAGTACACGAGTACATTTCGGTAGTCTGCGTACAATCATGTGCATAGTCGCCTTCATCAATAACTTCCGCTATAAACCGTGCGGGATTAACTGTGCTGCATATAACAATGGATAATTCTGGTCTAGATAAGATGATCTCATAACCTGACGCCCTCTGCGTGGTTAGTGTGGACTTAGGCTTATTCAATATTGCAAATAGGGCATGTTCCACAAATAGTGTGGTTGGGCACCCACTTGTAATTGATGATGCTTTCTCTACCGCGAAGGCAGCTGCGGCGAGACCTTGTTCGCAAGGGAAATGACCTAACATAACAGGATCCAAGTGACCGCTGTAAAATGCTACTGGTTTGTATCCCATGCTTGTTTTTTGAGCCAACACTGCTTTCATTACTGCTGAGTCGCAGTGTGAAAATATAAAGAATTGTCGTTCATAATCTGGGGAGGCCAGCACCGGAGCAGTTGATATTGCGTCTTTCAGTTCATCAAAGGCCTCTTTCATTTCCCTTGTCCACCCCAATTTTTTCTCCCCTTTGTTAGCCTCTCGCAATGCTTCAAGTAGGGGTCCTATGTATGAGCTGTAATCAAATACCCATGCTCTACAGTAGTTGCACAATCCCAGGAACTGCTGCAGCTCCCTCACTGTTTGTGGCAATGGCGTTTTTGATATAGCCTGTGCTCTTTGTGGTGCAATCTTTCTTCCATGTTGGGATATCAGCTGACCAATGTATAATACCTGTTCCTGACAGTACTGTAACTTTTCCTTGTCTACCTTGTAACCCTTTTCAGCCAATATTGTCAGCATCTTCAATGAGTCCTCCCTGCATCTTTTTTCGCTTGTGCTGCAAATTATTATGTCGTCAACATATTGCAACACTGTGCTTTCCAATTCAATGTTTCCCAAGTCCATCTGTATTACTCTGTTGAAAATTGAGGGTGACTCGCAGTACCCTTGTGGCACTCTTGTGTGCTTCCATTTTGTGTTTCTGTACATGAAGCTTGTCAGATCTTGTGAATCTGGGTGCAGGGGTATTGAGAAAAAGGCATTTTTGAGGTCAATCACTGTAAATCGTGATGCCTCTGCTGGAATTCCACACAATATTGTTGCCGGGTTTGCTGCTATGGGGTATTCTGCTTCCACTATGCTGTTCAAGGGCCTGAGGTCCTGGATGAAACGCCAAGACCCCCCTTTAGCTTTGCGCACTGGATATACGGCTGTGTTACATGGTGATTCTGATGGTACCAATATGCCATTATTTATAAGGACCGTTACTGTTTCATATATGCCCTCATCTGCCTCTTTTGATAGTGGGTATTGTTTCACTCTAGGGAGTATTGCACCTTTTTTCAATTTAATTCTTACTCCCCCTATACTTTTTATACATCCCACGTCATAGGGACTAGTGGTCCACAATGACGTTGGAGCTTTTGCCATATCCTCTTCAAAAAAGGGAACTGGGGTGGATGTGGGTGCTTCAAGTGCCATTGCAATTTTCTGTGCCACTTGTTTGTATGTCACTCTTTGCCATATATCTACACTCATCATAAATACCATTTCGCCTTCTTCCTTTTCTTCTGAAAAGAGCTCCTCGTCTGACACCTGGGTGAGCCTGCATCCCTCAGCTAGGGCTATCACTGCCCTCCATGCTCTTCCTTCCCTGTCTTGGACATGTACTGCGATGTAATCAGCAGTCGCTATAATGCTCTCCATGCTCACTGAAATCACCTTTCCTTCTGGTTCATTGGCTGGTGTTTCTGGTCTAAACAAGTAGGCTGTTGGCCTTCTCCAGATCTTTCCTTCTATTCCTGGCATCCATGCGAATGCCATGTCTGTTCCGTACTGGAACAGTTCGCCATCTACTGGCTCGGCCCTAATCACTGTCTGTCCACAGTATGCTTGCATAATTTGCCGTGCAGTGAGCATGTTGATTCCAGGAGTGGAACAAATTATGCCGTCCTCCGTGAAGGAGATTGTCATATTCAACCTGCTCATTAAGTCTCTCCCAAGTATGTTTACTGGTGAGTCCCTTGAATATAAAAGCGGGACGGACATGTCATAATCCCCTATCAATAAGGGGATGTTATCAGTAAAGGGAACCAACCCCCTAGCCCCAGAGAATCCTTGGGTGTTCATGGCCTCACCTGACATCTTAAATTTACCTTCCCTTATGCAAGACCGGGTCGCCCCGGCAAATTCATCTCGTGGCGGGTGTCGGGGTCGCGATCCTCTAGGCCAGGGGTGCGAGGGGATTGGGGGGAGTCTTTTGTCCCATTCTCCCACTTCATTGTGGTATTGTAAATAAAATACTGCAAAGGGTATACGTTCATTGTTTACATTGTTCCAAGTCCAGTATTTGCTTACCGTTAGTTATCCCAGTATAAGAGCAATTATCAGACGGTACTCTAAAGTTCGGCTCACCACTATATCATAAAATACCAAATATACCACCAACCAAAAATACCACCAACCAAAAATACCACCAGAAATATCTCTTAGAGGCCTCAGTGAATGCTCTGAAAATTCAAAGTGCATTTAGTGGTCACGAACAGTGTATTTTGAATCAACAGGCCATACTGAAATTGTGCTGTGATCTTGTGCCATTGCAACTAATTGGGTCAGAGGATATTAACGTAGTTGAATAGCCAGAAGCAGGCTTACGACCAGTAACAATTGTTAACTTATTCTCCGAATCAGCAGCATCTATGGTTCTGTCTCACCAACTAGGAGGGATGTCTCTAAACCCTGGTTGACTCACACTGAGCATGGGAAGCCCCACACAATGTTAAGCAAGAAGGGCACATGAGGATAGTAATTGCTAGGGATGGAAAAAGCAGAACTTTCAGATAAGTAGAAGCAGAAAATGACATAGGCAGTAAACCGAGAGAAGATTGGCCTTGGATGGCAGAGGTGCTACAACCGAACAATATGAGGCCCAAACTCACAGACTGGTGTCCTCACATGGAATACAAAAGGACAATCTCATTATATGAATGAGTGGGGCATATGGTTGAATATGATGGAGTATGTTGTGATTGTTCTGCAATAAACATGGGCAGTTGACACCTTTAGTTGGGATGGCAGGAATATGATACATAAGCCAGCACTGCTGGGAAATAAGAGACAGCCCAAAGGAGGATTATTAATAAGCATCAGTAACAAACCTGCAATAAGAAATGTGGAACTGGATTGTGAACATATTTTAGATGTAGTAATTGCACAGAACTGGCTGATATAACATCAAGAGTATACGATTATTAATGTGTAACACTTCTCTGGACTTGCTCACATGGAGACGATAATTAAAATCTTAAGCAAATTGATGGAGGGAGCAGAAAATATGATTGTTGTGCATATCATTATTGTTGGGGACTTAAATGCCAAAATTCCTGTTTCAGATTTGGATGACTTAGATCTTGTACTAAATATACCAATGGCAATACTGAATCAATAGATACACAAAGCAAAGGGAAATATATGGTCCACATGGCTGCATGGCCACGAGTTCTATGTGCTAAATGGCAGAATAAAGGGGGACCTCCCAGGTAATTATTACAGAGTGACGTAAGTTGTAAGTTCAACCACATTAGTCTAATGTTTCCTACAGGCACAATATGTCCCTCTGATAATGGAACTCAAGGTAGAATGCAGCAAGGAAAGTGATAATTCTCCCATTATTTTGACTTGTGCCTCTCAGGAGGAGAGTGTTGACCATGATCACATATATATGATCAACTCTGCTGGTAATGAAAGATATAAGAGCTCTACTTCTCCCCACAGATGTTTTTTTTGAGGGCCCAGATAAGCTTGGCATTGCATACACCTTTTACTTAGCAGGGTTTGAGAAATACATATAGTCATTGTTGTCTCAAATATCAACTAAAATTTGAACATTTAAAAACAATAGGACTACTGGATTTCGAAATCATTCCCATAAGTTTGATATTCACATTAGAGATAAGAACAGGTTTCTCAGAAGTGATCTTAGGAACTCTGACAAGACAATTTGTGACCCTCACATGCTGTCAATCAGTAATAAAACACTAATAGCCAGATTACAGCGCTTTGGTGTAAAGCGCTTTATAAATCAATAAATACAAATACAAATACAAATATCACCAGTGTCTGCAGTAACATAAACTAAGACAACAAATTGAGTGCTGGCAGAATCTAATGAGAATAAACATAAATAACAACTTGCAAGCCTTTTGGCAAGTAGTAAATGGTATAATATGACCATTTGGCAGTGGTTGCCTCAGAGGTGCCATGGGGACATTGGGACAGAAACATGAGTGAGATTGGAAGCAATCAGCAGCAGGAAACAACTGGAAATGCAAACATAAAAGAGAGGATTTAACCAAATGTATAAAACAAAGCAAGGACTCAAGAGATCCAGGCCCTGGTGGCATCTGCAATGATTGGATGAAAATTAACCCAGTTATTCTGGGAAAGGTCTTATATCCACTCTTTCATCAAATTTGTTGGACTAACAGACTCCCAGAATCTTGGAACAAGAGTATTCTGGTCCCTGCATAAAAACATGGACCTCAGGAAGACCCTGGGAGTTATCGCATTTTAGCAATGTTGGATGTGCCAGCTAAGATATGAACAAAAGTATTACTAGCATAATTAATGGAATGGGTCAATAGGAAACAAATGTTACCAATTAATCAAACTGGATTCCGAACAACCGTCTCCATGATAGATAACATAGTGACATTAGTAACCTTGATAGAAAGTTAATGGGAAATTCGCAATCAAACAGTGTATGCATTGTAAATAGATTTTAGTGCAGTGTTTGATACATTGGATATTTTCAGACTTTTTCAAATGATTGAGGGATGGGGTATACCTAAGGGCCTTTTAAATATAATTAGTGCCCTTTACCAAATTATCACTGTCAGGGTGAGACTGGATATCCATGGAACATTAATGCCGCCGATAGTAACGTACACAGGTTTAAAACAGAGATGCAGTATGTCCCCTCTATTATTCAATTTATATCTAGCAGACATATATGAATATCTAAATAGAGTTCAGTCGTACCAGCCAAAAATAGAAACTATACCAATATATTGGTTAGAGTATGCAGATGATGTTTTACTTATAAACTAAACCTACTCCTCACTGATGACGCCCAACAAGGCTGAAACATGTCTGGGGATGCTTGTGGTCTCGTGCAGAAGGGATGTGACTTAGCAGTTCGGCTGGACGGCCACTATTGGGGTAGGACCAAGCCTGATTTGCATTTGGTTTTTCCCCTTCTGTAATGGCTTGGCGGGCTGAAAAACAATGGTCTGGAGGGTTTCCCAGAGCTTTGCCTGTGGTTATGATTAATTCAAAACCTTCCAGCCATCACCTTTCTGTTTTGCTAAAGTCACCCCGAGTGGGACGGGTATGCCAAGACGTGGGTCCCGAGTCTGCCGGGCCTAGAGACCCAAGCTACTCCTCACTGATGACGCCCAACAAGGCTGAAACATGTCTGGGGATGCTTGTGGTCTCGTGCAGAAGGGATGTGACCTAGCAGTTCATGCTGGACTGCCCCTATTGGGGTAGGACCAAGCCTGATTTGCATATGGTTTTTCCCCTTCTGCAATGGCTTGGCAGGCTGAAAAACAATGGTCTGAAGGGTTGCCCAGAGCTTTGCCCGTGGTTATGATTAATTCAAAACCTTCCAGCCAACACCTTTCTGTTTTGCTAAAGTCACCCCGAGTGGGACGGGTATGCGCAGGCGTGGGTCCCGAGTCTGCCGGGCCTAGAGATCCATGCTACTCCTCACTGATGACGCCCAACAAGGCTGAAACATGTCTAGGATGCTTGTGGTCTCGTGCAGAAGGTATGTGACCTAGCAGTTCGGGCTGGACTGCCCCTATTGGGGTAGGACCAAGCCTGATTTGCATATGGTTTTTCCCCTTCTGTAATGGATTGGCAGGCTGAAAAACAATATTCTGGAGGGTTGCCCAGAGCTTTGCCCGTGGTTATGATTAATTCAAAACCTTCCAGCCATCACCTTTCTGTTTTGCTAAAGTCACCCCGAGTGGGACGGGTATGCCCAGACGTGGGTCCCGAGTCTGCCGGGCCTAGAGACCCAAGCTACTCCTCACTGATGACTCCCAACAAGGGTGAAACATGTCTGGGGATGCTTGTGGTCTTGTGCAGAAGGGATGTGACTGAGAAGTTCGGGCTGGATTGCCCCTATTGGGGTAGGACCAAGCCTGATTTTCATATGGTTTTTCCCCTTCTGTAATGGCTTGGCAGGCTGAAAAATGATGGTCTGGAGAGTTGGCCAGAGCTTTGCCCGTGGTTATGATTAATTAAAAGCCTTCCAGCCATCACCTTTCTGTTTTACTTATAATCTTACTTAACACCTAGTGGCTTACAATCTTTGTTGGATCAATTGACTGAATATGCCAGAATAAAGAACCTGAAAACTATCACTGCTAAAACAAAGGTTGTGATTTTTCAGAAGGCAAGAAGAAAACATATCAAATATACAGATATTCAATAGATGGAGAGAAAATCGAAGAGGTCATGCAATATAAATGTCTGTTGGTCATTACTGTCCATAGGTTGAATTGAATACCGTATTTAGAAAAATTCTTGGAAGCAACCAATGTTTTGCAAATAAAAAATTCAGGCTATACCATTGCTTATATAATAGTGATCTATAGGGCAACAATTATGCCTACAATTCCTTATGGGGCAGAAGTCTGGGGAGTTAAGAAAGAAAGTGAACTTCAGAATGTTTGATCAAACTACATAAATGCCCTGTTGAACATTCCAGTTGTACTGCTGGTAGTGTTTTTAAAAAGAAAACTAAGTATATGCTCAAATACCATGCAAGTGTAGTACCTACACGTTATGTATCACTGGAAGTTAAAACATGCAGAAGGACAGCACATGATGAGCTTGATATTAGCAGCCATTTCAAAAATTAGAAATACGGCTATCAAGACAGCAGGTACAAACATGGCAGCCATAGTGGACATTTGGTATCAACGATAAAGAGTATCCCCAGAGAACCAACAGAGAGAAATTTAAAAGGCTACTAAAGAAGGGTATACATTCCCTGGATAGAGAGCATAATTGGGTCACACTAGCATCTCAAAACAGAAGTATAAATTAGATTGATGGGGTTCACCCCTGACAAACCACCATTATATATCTCAGTATTCCCCAACTCTCTTATCCGATTGGAATATATGAGGGTTAAATTTAACTTGGTAGATACCTTGGAAGTCATTGGGACTTGGGTATTAATACAGAGAGGGGAGCCCAAGTGTAGAATGTGTGGAGTGGGGGAGCTTGAGACTGCCAAACACTTATTATGTCACTATAGGACTTTTCAACTACAAAGAATTAATAGCCTAAGAGCTAGAGGTGTGAAAACCCAAGTAAATAACAAGGTTGATGAAGTCAGGAGCCTATACTTGAGGGGCAATAACATAATGCTCATTTATCATTTAACTCATATGGATCTTGATAAAGAAGATCATAATGAAGCATCCATATTCAGTCTGAGGACTGGGGGCCAGACTGCTGGGGAGTAATGACAGATGGCAACGCTATTGCCATTAGTAGGCTGTAGTAGTTACCTGTAGTAAGAATTCAAGGTGTGATGGGATTTACGGTTGTGTGTCCCGTTTCTCTTGTCTTTTACTGTAATGTTGTTTAATAATGCATACCTGTATCAAATGTTATAAAAGAACATTGTCATGGCTGAATTATAATGAATAAAAAACAAAAAAATAAGTCTGTTTGTTGTTACAGGTCCTAGAGGGCCTCTCAGTTTATTTATTTATTTATTTGATTTATTTTTAGATTGTTTATGTTACAACTTATTTTAAAGAAGCCACAAGTAACTTAGCAAATTGGTGAGATTTGTCCAAAAACAATAAGCTTCTTTTCTGTTCTTATCAGATTTATATAGAACTTTCTCCAAAGCTCTGCATAAAGTAATGATGGGTCAATCATATTCAATATGGGGTTTCAAATATCACTGTTTTACTGTAAGCAAACATTAATCATAAATGGAAGTAGAATAAAGAAAAAAGTAAGGAGAGAAAATAACTAGAGAGGTGGAAGCACACACATTTAAAGGTAAGGAATTACAGTGATTAAAGGCCAGTAGAGCAAAGGACCTAATACAGGATTGAGTAAAGTTAGGGTCCGGAACAGTAAGGAGAAATTCATATGCGGGGTGAAGGGAGGATGAAGAAGAACAGAGAGATATTATGTATGATAGATAAAGAGGGGCCGTGCCATGGGGAAGGTTGTATACAATACAAGAGGGAGAAGCACATGGAAAATTGGAGCAGAATACAATGGAGAGAGAGCATATAATGGGATATAGAGGGGTGTGGTGGATGATGAAACAAAAGAAGAATAGAGAAATTTAAGAGGCACAAGGGCATAATTAGGAAGACCAACCAAAAGAGCTGAACAGCAGTCAAGATGTTAACTAAGAAGTGTAGTGATGCATTGCTTAGTAGCCTGAACAGACAGTCTGATTTTTTAGATGTTATATAAAATGTTCCAAACGTACCATATTGTTGTAGGAATATAAAGAGAAAAGAAGAGACGGATTAAGAATGGCATCCAAATGAAAACCAGCAAAGAAAGAGGAAGATGAGTGGGAGGAAAGGTGTCTGATTGAGGGCGGAGAAATAAGAAGAGAAAGAATCAGGGAAATACAGGTTTTCTATTTGAGAACTGTTAGAGAGAAGATCAGTGTAGAGTGAGGAGAAACAGTAAAGACTGAGAAGGGCATCTAAAATGATTTCAGTGTCATAATATGCATCGAAATGATTCAACAAATTAAAGAAGAAATAATGTCAAAAAGAGTTGGTTTGTTTATGCAAGATATAAAAGACCAAGGACAGCGCCCTGTGGGACCCCTGTACCGAAGAGAATAGTGGGAAGGCTGTTTCTCAGCACAAGAACCTGCTTAGTTTCTGTCAGAACGGTATGATGAAAGACAGTGGGGGTCATTATGAGTTTGCCAGTCCAGAAACAATGTACTGGTAAGCTTGCCGGTACTGTTGTTTCCAGACCAGCAAACTACGAGTTCTGCGAGTGGGTGCCTTTCAGCCCGACAGGTCTGACCTGGCGGGCAGAACGGCACCCGCTTGTAGACCTCAACGGATGTACCGGCACCATTCATGAATGGTGCCGGTGCATCCGTCCTCCCCATTCCCATTGAGTTCAATGGGACTCAAATGGGAATGGGAAGTAATATTTTCTGGGAATGGGGAATTTCAGGCACTGCTGGGGCTGTAATGCCCTGCTAAGTCCCCATTGCAGGGTACCGTAAAAAGAATGACTCAGGCGGCAGCCGTGCCGGTATTTACCGGCACAGCTACCGCCAGAGTCATAATGAGGCCCACTAGTGAATAGCAGTGCCAGAAGCCAAATTGAAGAGAGTGAAAATAGACAAATAGTTTGATCGACCATGTCAAAAGCCAGCAACATATCTAGTATTACTATGCAAAAATTAGTACTGAGTGTGACTGACTAAAATATAAGAGTAAGCCACATGAAGGAGAGTAGTTTCAGTTGAGTGAAGACGCAGAAACCTAATGGAACAGTTGAAAGCGATGAGTGTGTTTCAGGATGAGATAATAGCTCTCTGTGAGAGAACATATAAGAGGGAAATAGGACAGAAAGCAGTATACAAATCCAAGGATAAGTTCTTTGAAATAGGAGTATTAGAAGCATGTTTTAAACAGGTGAAAAAGAGCCAGAAAGGAGTGAGAGATTACAGACAATAGTGATGTATGGAGCTGACCCAGATCCAGAACCTCCTATCCAGGCAGAACCATTTATCCAGAATTAAACCTTACAAAAATCCCAATAATTCAAGGAGAAAGGAGGAAAGGCTGCGGATCCCTTTGCGAGAATCCCGTGACCAGACCTGTCTTTGCCCAGCTGATGCACCCGCTGTCCATTGAGTCCAGACCCCGGTTCTCTCGCTGTGTCCCTAGAGTAGAGCCACCACTGTGCAGTGACCAGACCCTTGTCTCGCTGTCCAGTGACACGGTTAGCTGTCCAAACTACCAAATTCAAGTGCTTTTGTAAGTATAACCCCTCCCAAATATCAAAAAGCTGCAAACACCATTCTGTTACCTTGCAATGTGTCCAACCCTCTAAGAAACCTTATAAGACACCCTATAAGAAACCTTATAATTATCCTGGTAACTTCTTAAATTGTCAGAATCCTCTTTGTTTCCTGTCCTTTAGTCTATGTGTAAGCACCATTAATTCCAAATCATTTCAGTCCGTTGTATAAGTCCTTAGTACATTTTTGAATGAATTAATGAATTTTCCATTCCGATGAACGCATCATGGATAGGTAAACCTTGCAAATTAACCTCCTTGCGTACTGTGTCTTTCTTTGAAAATACCTAGCCACTAAAATAAAGTAGCAGTAGAATAGATCATTTTTTTAACAAAACCGAGTTGCCTGTGAAAGTTTCTTGTTTAAAATCTGATTTTTCCCTTCCGTTTAAGAATCCCATACTGTCACTCAACCAGAGCCACCCTTTCACTTAGTATCAGACATTTTATGTGCCTTTGTACCTCTTCAGCAAAACCGATTTCTGTTTTTGTCCGTTTAGCTCATTTCTGAAAGTTGTTTGCCTGTTTTGAACCCGTGAAAACTAAGAAATTGCAATTTTGCCATCTGCAATTCCTGCTGCACTGTTTTTCCTTCCCAAAGTCGATTTTCTAAACTGTATGCCTCTTGTTTAGAACTTTGCCTTGTAGCTTGTAAGTTTTCTTGCTTCTTTAGTAGTCACACACATTCTTGTCTTATTCATTCAACTGCACATGTGAAATAACCATTCAGTAATTCCGTACATTTTTCAAGGGTTCTCAATCCAATTTTGGCCTCCCATTCAGGCGTGGTAGGTCGGATTTCCACTCTAATGTGTGCCTAGTATACCTGACTCCTTGCTACTCCTCTCCACTCACACAAAACTTGGTTAACGGGTTTGCGGAGTGTTTCAGGGGAATTCCTAACTGTGGTACCATTTAAAAATACTATCCGAAACGTAATCTTTCTTTCATTCATTTGTGCATTGTTGTGTCTGATATTAGAAAGTTAAAGTAAGTGTATCCTACCATTGGATACTAGCACTAGTGAATAGCAGTGCCAGAATCCCAATTGAAGAGAGTGAAAATAGGTCGACCATGTCAAAAGCCAGCAACATATCTAGTATTACTATGCAAAAATTAGTACTCAGTGTGACTGACTAAAATATAAGAGTAAGCCACATGAAGGAGAGTAGTTTCAGTTGAGTGAAGACGCAGAAACCTAATGGAACAGTTGAAAGCGATAAGTGTGTTTCAGGATGAGATAATAGCTTTGCAGACATCTGTGAGAGAACGTATAAGAGAGAAATAGTACAGAAAGCAGTAGAAAAATCCAAGGATAAGTTCTTTGAAATAGGAGTATTAGAAGCATGTTTTAAACAGGTGAAAAAGAGCCAGAAAGGAGTGAGAGAGTACAGACAATAGTGATGTATGGAATCATGGAGGACGGCGCTGCCTGAGTCCTCACCCTCATATTTTTGCACCGTGAGGTGCGCATAGCCCAATCCACCGACTCCTAATATCCCATTACTGTGCCTGAAATAGAAATGGCTGCCACATTCCACGGCACGAGACCGATGACTCGTTGCTAAGCAGCACCATTAGCCTACATTACCCACAAGCCCTCGCCGTCCAGGCAGAAGCCGGCTCGCAGACGCAAAGGCTTGCGGCGAAAAGGCCCTGTTCTGTGTCTGTTCGTGCACAGGCCGCGCTGCCTGAGGTGATCACTGAGGTAATAAAACCTTGTTGTTCCTCACGGTCTATCGCCCATGCATATAAACATATGTCTATTAACACCTTCTGATCTGCTAACAATCAGCACTCTTGCCCGCCTCCCACCGTCGCTCTACCCCTCTCTCCGCTCCGATCACATGAGGTACACCACTTGACTTTGCATTTACCACCGCCATGTACCCGTAACATCCAGTCGCTGCATCAGCGATTCTGCACGCCATATTTCTGATTCACTGCAGTTATAGCAGATCACAGCGCTACTGTACCTATTGCATCTCCCACAGAATCAGATGTGTATACATGTGTAAAACACAACTTTGTTATCTATGTATGCGTACTACCAGCCTTACCCGACCATACCAGACCATTCTCATGATAATCAAACTAGCCTATTCCATTTCTGTAATGATAAATTGAATTAGCCTATCCTACTATGCCCTCTAGCCTTATATTGCACCTTGTGATACATTTGAATTTGCCTATTCTATTGTGCCCTCTAGCCTTGTATTGCACCTTGTGATAAATTGAATTAGCCTATTCTACTGTGCCCTCTAGCCTTGATTGCACCTTGTGATACATTTGAATTCGCCTATTCTACTTTGAACTCTAGCTTTGTATTGCACCTTGTGATAAATTGAATTAGCCTATTCTACTGTGCCCTCTAGCCTTGTATTGCACCTTGTGATACATTGAATCAGTTTATTCTACTGTGTTATCTAGCACTGTGATAAATTGAACTAGCCTTTCTACTGTGCTATCTAGCCGTGTGATAATCTTAACTAGCA
Organism: Ambystoma mexicanum; assembly: GCF_040938575.1. NCBI lineage: Eukaryota > Metazoa > Chordata > Amphibia > Caudata > Ambystomatidae > Ambystoma > Ambystoma mexicanum. Next base: position 324,414,526 of record NC_090923.1, read on the forward strand.
TACTTTGCTGAGACAGCTAGCTCCAGGATAAATTGAACTTGCCCACTGTGCTGTAGCATATAGCACTATGTTAAGTGAATCAGCCTATTCTGCTGATGCTACCAAGCCCTTATAACTCCCAGCCTGTCTCCACCCTGCTCATGCCCACACCATCTGCATATTTATGACATATGGGACCAGCTTATATTGCTGTTCGTAGCAGGTCTGGCTAATCGATACCCTGCACCTACTCCTGCAACTACCAGACTAGCCTACCATACCATCTCCACCAAGCCTGCCCTTACCACGGCTTGAACTTCCTTTGTTACCTAGTATATTATCCAAGCATGCCTACTTCAGCCTATCTCATCGCTCTAGCCACACTAGTCACCATATATACCTTATTGGGCCTTGCCAGTCCCTACACTCTTGCCCCTCGGAGTCCGACCTGCCTCACAATGACTTCATCTGTTACCTGGCCCAACAGAAATCCCTACCTCACAAAACCGCATTTTAGCAGTTACAGAAATAATGGCTGAGCTGTGGTGGCAGAGCACATATTAGTTTGCATCAAAACTGTGTTAATGGCAGTTACAAAAATCATGGCTGTGCTGTGTCTGTTGTGCACATATGGGGTGAGCACAGATACCCCGGGGATGGCTGCACTTATTTTCTTCATGGGAATCCAAAAAGAGGAATTCAAAGGCAGCCTAGCCAGCTCAAAACTTCCAACTGAAAAAGAAACATGTTCTATGTAAAATGACTTTGCACTGGTGCTATCTTCATTTTTGAACATCACTCAGCTTGGGTTTTAGTAAAACACAGCCATGTTCATCCGTAATCAGGTTGTACACCAGGTTGTACACCAGCAAATGGGGGCATTCCTCACTGAATGGCATGTTGTGACAAGCAACATCTGTAAAGAGCCGACAAATCCATTTCAGGCCGCACGACCCACGTTCACACTTGCAACAAAGTTACCCACGCAGAGAACTTCAAAAAGAAAGCTTTTTCTCCCTGGCTATGGATCAATTACAAAGAACAATATTTTCAGCATCTTTCCGTTCCCTGAAACTGATCTGATCTGTCAAGGCTTTTCTGAAAATGTGTACCAAAGAATCTGCATCTTGTGAAATCCGATGTAAAATGAGTAGGTACAAATTTGTTTTGCAAAAGGCCGTGAAATAATACTTTTAAAACTGAAAATGTGAAATCATCCCAGATACTCACACAGAAACAGAAGGTTATGGGTGGAACTGATGAGGTTTAAGTGTATATTATATTTATTTACTAAAGACTTGGTTTCTGTGAAAGAAAGTAAGGAGGAAAATAAAGATGTGTTTGAAAACATCAGAATAAAGGGGCATGGGCAGGAAATTAAAGCACTAAACCTTCCTGGGAAAGGAATTTCCTCCACAAACTATGAATGGGCCAAAGTGTGAGAATTTGCAACCTCGTCAGACTGACTGACATTTCCCCAGCAAGGGAAAATGGACCAAGGGGAATCAGCATTTCACAGAAAGGTGTGACTTCCTAGTGACACCTCTCCTCAGCTTCATCTGCCAGAATGAAAGAGTGCTATGATAACGCTGCTGCCCAGAACTGACACAGAGGGGGCAGGATGGCTGGGGACATATTAAGGACCACCCTCCAGTGACAGATGCCATTCATTTGATTTAAAAGACTTTTTATATTAAAGCATTTATTTCAATAACTTAATGAATCAGTAATGTGAAATTATGACTGTTTTAATGTAATTGGTGTGCCATTAAAATAAGACCATGTGGGTCTTCTTGACATGTGGTGGGCGCAAACAACAGGAAAAAGAACTTTTTGGAGAAAGAGTACATGACACAGTTATGAAAGTTGATGGGAAATATGCCCGACATTAGTAGGCTTCTTTGTATCCATTTGTAGATTATTAGGGGAAAGTTTTTCATAGAAATGGCGAAAGAGCGCCAGAAGGACAAAACAGAATCATACAAAATTAGGAGTTGGAACGGCAGATTCTTTGGAAAATATGGGGTCTGCCTATTTGATTTTCCGGAGGCTAACAATTGTAAATATAAGCATTTTGTTTCATAACTGATTTTGGCAAAAGTAACTGTGGTAGAACAAAACACATCATAAAAACACTCACACAAAAATGGATGTCACATCCCTGGGTCCAATCTGCTTACAGGGAGGCGGCGACATCCACAGCCTGACCTATTTGATCTTAGAGGTATGTTCATCTTACTTCTGCCCACATAGTAAAAATCCTTTGAAGTCATCCGGTTTATAAAAGGAGGAAGTTTAGGGAGAGTCAGGACCACATTCAAGAAACATACATTAAAAAATCAACATCTAGAGATCCCGACATTCCACATTCACACTGTAAGACTCCAGTGTCAGGCCAGGGGTAGCTGACCCAGATCCGGAACCTCCTATCCAGGCAGAACCATTTATCCAGAATTAAACCTTACAAAAATCCCAATAATTCAGGGAGAAAGGAGGAAAGGCTGCGGATCCCTTTGCGATAATTCCATGACCAGACCTGTCTTTGCCCAACTGATGCACCCGCTGTCCATTGAGACCAGACCCCGGTTCTCTCGCTGTGTCCCTAGAGTAGAGCCGCCACTGCGCAGTGACCAGATCCTTGTCCCGCTGTCCAGAGACATGGTTAGCTGTCCAAACTACCAAATTGCTTTTGTAAGTATAACCCCTCCCCAATATCAAAAAGCTGCATACACCATTCTGTTACCTTGCAATTTGTCCAACCCTCTAAGAAACCCTATAAGAAACCCTATAAGAAACCTTATAAGTATCCTAGTAACTTCTTAAATTGTCAGAATCCTCTTTGTTTCCTGTCCTTTAATCTATGTGTTAGCGCCATTCATTCCAGATCATTTCAGTCTATTGTGTAAGTCCTTAGTACATTTTTGAATAAATTAATTAATTTCCCATAGAGATGAACGCATCATGGATAGGTAAACCTTGAAAATTAAGCTCCTCACGTACTGTGTCTTTCTTTAAAAATACCTAGCCACTAAAATAAAGTAGCAGTAGAATACATCGTTTTTTTAACAAAACCGAGTTGCCTGTGAAAGTTTCCTGTTTAAAATCTGATTTTTCCCTTCCGTTTAAGAATCCCATACTGTCACTCATCCAGAGCCACCCTTTCACTTAGTATCATACCTTTTATGTGCCTTTGTACCTCTTCAGCAAAACCGATTTCTGATGTTGTCTGTTTAGCTCATTTCTGAAGTTGTTTGCCTGTTTTGAACACGTGAAAACTAAGAAATTGCAATTTTGCCATCTGCAATTCCTGCTGCACTGTTTTTCCTTCCCAAAGTCGATTTTCTAAACTTTATGCGTGTTGTTTAGAACTTTGCCTTGTAGCTTGTAAGTTTTCTTGCTTCTTTAGTAGTCACACACAATCTTGTCTTATTCATTCAACTGCACATGTGAAATAACCATTCAGTAATTCTGCACATTTTTCAAGGGTTCTGAATCCAATTTTGGCCTCCCATTCAGGCGTGGTAGGTTGGATTTCCACTCTGATGTGTGCCTAGTATACCTGACTCCTTGCTACTCCTCTCCACTCACACAAAACTTGGTTAACCGGTTTGCGGAGTGTATCAGGGGGAATTCCTAACCGTGGTACTATTTAAAAATACTATCCGAAACGTAATCTTGCTTTCATTCATTTGTGCATTGTTGTGTCTGATGTTAGAAAATTAAGGTAAGTGTATCCTATCATTTTACTGTGTAATTATCACCACACTGGTGATTGCTGCCCTATATTGAATGTGTTTGATTTGTATTCAAAATTAAAAATAAATAAATATTTCATCATTACACACCGGCCTAGTTCATGGTCCATTGCGACACAGGGTGTACGTTAAGGAGGTGTGAGACGGGTTGGCTGCCTTCTCAAAAACTGAATCTGAATGTAATAAACTTGAAAGCATTTTTATTATGCGCCACATCTTTGGCAGTAGAAAGAGTTTTGGTCTAGAGTGTGCCGCATCTTTAAAATCCTTAACACATCGGGGGCTCATTGCCGGGATTGAGATAGTGTTTCCACTCATGACAGCTTAACACAGCAGGCTAACCCAGAAAAGGTAGTGATACTTTTTGGGGTTAGAAAGCTGTGTTACACTACGTATTAGGCTTGTGTGTAAGAAAAAAAAAATCAACCCTGAACTAGACAAAAAGCAACAGAATACAGGTTTACCCATATATAAATACTTTAATAAAGGAAGAACACTCTGCATAATGACCACAGTGGAGATGGACATGACTATGCAGCACATTCTGCACAAATTATTTGTCAGAGGGGAATGGGCAGATCAAGATGAGGAGGCCTGGCTAGTAGAAATGATGCAACAGATCACCTCCATGAACATGGATGTGTGGTGGGACGGTGGCCTGTTACATAAAGCCTTGAGCAAATTGTGCATGACTCAGAGTATTAATGAGGAGCAGATTAAAAAGGTCTGACTCACAGCCTACATATATCTCCACATGAGGGTTATGGAGGAAAAACATGAAGAAAATAGAACCCTTGCACAAAACCAGTCTGAGTGGTTAAACCAAATCCATATTACACTAAAACTGGTAGAAGAGAAATTGCAAAAGAGCCAAGAATCTGAGGTACAATTGGAAAACTGCATCAAACAGCTAAAAGAGGACTTGGCAACAAAATAATTCAGAGCAAGCCGCCTAAGTAGATGCATTGAAAGTGGAGTGTCAGGAAAAGGTTGACTTTCTGGAAGAGAGTCAACAGAAATTGAATCAACAAATTAAATATAACAGAGTCTACTCAGAGCAGATAGTTACATTACAAAATCAGATCAAAAAGTTGGAAGAGGAGAATAATAAATTAATCAGTAAAGAACTGCAGACAGAATTTACCCAAGAACGCCAGACATTAAGTATAATTAAACAACAGCGGGATGACCTGGCTGAACAGAGTGGCGCACTTTATCAGGAAAATATGTCCTATGTCAGGAAGTGTGAAACTTAAAAACCGAAAGTCTCACTTATTGGATTAAAGTGGAGAATAGAGAAACACCACAGAGAATGGCAATGGTAAAAACAAATCGTCAATTTTCAAGGAAGATTTAGAAAAAGTTCAAAATATTTTATGGCCTAATGTGGTCCATATGACGTGCGTCGATTGAAAGAAGTGGGAGCAGTTAAAATTATGCTTAAACCAGGATCAATATTGCCACGTGCATAACAATATCCCAAGTCTAGAGAAGTAGATGAAGTTTTATTTGAGGCTATTTCTGCTTTAAAGAAGCAGGGAATATTGGTGCCATCAGAGTCTGCACAGCTGATTACCCAGTGAAGAATTCAATGGGTGGGGGTCAATGAGATTTTTTCAGGAGCTTCGTCCTCTAAACAATATTGTTTGAACAGAGTTTCTTTTAGTTCCAAATCCCACTACAATTTTAAGCAACATCCCCTCTAATGCCAAATATTTTACAGTCATAGATTTTAAAAATGTGTTCTTCTCAGTTTACCTTCATGAGGACTCACAAGATTTGACTTCATTTTTGTATAGAAATACGTACCTAAAACATACTTGTTTGCCTCAGGAGTAATGTGAGTCTCCCTCAATCTTTAACAGTGTCTTCCAGATGGACCAAGGTAAATTGCAGCTTGAAAGTACAATATTTCAATACGTAGATAACTTTTTAGTATGCAGTGAGACACAAGAAAGATGCAGATGCAGAGAAGACCATACTAGCAGACAAACGATAAACGTAGACAAGGAGAAGTTACAATATTATCAGGAAGAGGTCCTGTATATCACCTACCACTCCTCTATCCGTACTCTGCCTCGGCCCTCAAGACTCTATTTCTTCCTCTCTCACTGAACTTGGCTGGCTTCCCTTCCTCTCACAACTGAAATTTCAATTCCTCTGTCTTGTCTACAAATCTCTCTATGACCTAGCGCCCCCTACCTTTCCTCCCTCCTCTCATTTTACTCCCCCTCCCGCTCTCTCTGCTCAGCAAACCTCTACCTCCTCACTGTACCCCCAGCCCCATGTGCCTCCTCACGCTTCCACTCCTTCCAACTCTTGGCCCCCCTACACTGGAACTCTCTCCTGCTTTTCATCCGCTCCACCCCTACCTACTCATCCTTCTGCCACTCCCTGAAAGCTCATCTTCTACACTCCCCCCTGACTTCCCTTCCCTACCCCTCCTCCCCTTCCCTTCCCCCCCTCCTTTCCCCCATCCTCTCTCATTCCCCTCTGACCTTAAATTAGAAACACATACTACTTAAAGGCAATGAGGACACCAGATCACTCTCCCTTCCCTTCCCTTCCCTTCCCCTCCCCGTCCATCCCCCTACCTCAAATCCTACACCGTAACTCCCTTCTCCTACACCCTCCTCCCCCCTTGTAAATAGTTCTACTTATTGTTCTAATGACCTGTTCATGCTTGTATATATGCTTCCCCTTCCCCTCACCCTTCCCTCCCCCTACCTCAAATCCTACACTGTTACTCCCTTCTCCTACTCGCTCGTCTACCCTATCCCCACCCTCCCCCCTTGTAAATAGTTCTACTTATTGTTCTAATTACCTGTTCATGCTTGTATATAGGTTTCTCTCACTTTTGTACCTGTTGTTATATTGTAAAGCGCTTTGGCTAAAGCGCTATATAAATTCAATAAACATAAACATAAACATTAACATATATAGGAAAGTTAATCTTTCAAGAAGGAAGAAAGCAGAAGCAATTATGACGACTTCAGAACCTAAAACAGTGAGGGAAATGCAACAATTTGTAGGCCTATGTAACTACTGCAGAGCCTGGCTTTTTGATTATAGAACATATATTTGACCACTTTTATAAGGACTTAACGAAGAACAGGTAGATAAACATAAGAAAAGATGGACATATGAAATGACTGAAGCCTTTGAAGTATTAACAAAGGGTGATCAGTACAGCTCCAGTGTTAGGAATTCCAGATTATCATTAACAATTTTACCTATTTTCCGATTCAAAAGTTATGACAGCAGTTCTCACACAGAACATTACATTAGGACATAAACATACATCATTGGCTTATTATAATGGGTTTTTAGATCTGGTAATGAAAGTTCATTATCCTTGCCAACAAGTATTAGCTGTTGCTGCATTTGCTATAGAAAAAAGCTTCAAGTAGTACAATGGAGTGTTCAGTGACATTATATGTTGAGCATGCATTATTCTCTATTCTAATGAAACCCAAAAGTACATTGACTACACATCAGGCTACAAAGCAATTATTTCAAACCCAGCAATCAAATTGTTAGATGCAGAATAGTGAACCCAGCAGCATGCACAGCAGAACCAGAAGGGCGGGATGAATATGTAAATGACTGCACAATGTATATTGAGTTTTAAGATGACATTCATCTTGTTAGAGAAAATGCTCTTGGAGCGATCGGAATTCTTTTTATTGATGGTTCTTCAAAAATGTACCAAACGACTGGCGAAAGGCATACTGGATCAGCAGTAGAAAAGCCGAATCATGAGGGTGAATTTGAAGTAGTGATAAGTGTGATATTGCCTTTACACTCCTCAGCACAGGCCTCAGATTTAGTGGTGCTTATCATCACACTTCAAAGATATGAGGATGAGGAAGTGGTGGTGTACTCTGACACTGCCTTAGTGATGTCACTGTACATGCAAGCTTGTGAAGCTGGGAAAGGAAGGGCTTCTTCCATGCAACATGTGTCCCTATTGGATAAGCTTATTGAAAGCTACAACTCCCATTGGCTATCGATCTTGTGAAATTCGTAGCCCACACTAAAAGAATAGACTTGATTTCACGCGTTAACAAAGCCGTAGATGTAGAAGCCAAAAAGGCAGCCTGGTTCCAAAACATTTCTGATTTTAAAATAAAAAGTATTAACAGAGGCCAGGACAGAGCATGATGGTAAATGAAGGTTTTAATATGCTGTCTATTGTTCAGTTAATTGAGTTATAAGGTCATGCCCCACAAGAAGAACAAGACCTCTGGAGGAAACAGGGGTGTACTTTGTCTCCCACTGAGGCTATATGGAGACAGGATAGCACTGGAAAGACAGTTTTGCCTCTAGCATTATTGAGGGTGGCACTGGATCAGCTTCACTACCCCACACATATGACTCGAGAGAGTCTTGCTGCTATAATTGCAGAAGATTGCTTTTCACCAAATTTATTAGAACATGTGGCACAGTTTATTGTAAATTTCATTGTGTGTCAGAAATGTACAGCAGGGCACACTTTGCAGACAGTAAGAGGTGCAATCCCTAAACCCAATGACGTGTTTCAGCACCTACATACAGATCATGTGGATATGTTGCAGACATGCAACGGCTATAGGTACATGCTGGTAGTAGTATGTCCCTTTTCTAGATGGATTGAGGCAGGTTCATGTATGTACCCCGATGTCACAGGTGTTGCCAAGTTCTTCATGCATGAGTTTTTCCAAGACGGGTGTATGCAAAGTCCTGCAGTCTGACAATGGACCGCATTTTGTAAATGAACTATTTGAGCCGATCACTCTTTTTATTTGTTATGAAGTATAAGTTCTCTTCTGCCTATCACCCACAGGCGAATGGGTTTAGAAAGGATAGCTAAAATCAAGATGACTTTTTTAAAAAAGGTAGTGGTTACATTGCCTACCCCTTGCATTATATGCACTGCAAACTCAGACTGCCTCAGATCACCATCTAACACCTCATGAGTTGGTGACTCAAAGCTCTATGAAAATACCTCTTGCTCCTCCTACTAGGTAAGAAACGGATGCCCACAGTGTAGCAAAAGCAGTAGGTGATAAGATGCATGTGTATTTTGGTTTTATTTTTTTTTATTTACTTGTTCATAATCAAAAGCATTTGATTTTTACAAGATGTTGATACGCAAAACAGAGAAAAACACATTTTGTAAAATAAATATCATAGATGCTGATAAAAAAAAAGAGGAAAATAGAAGTAAAAGAGGATAACAGGAAACAGAAAAGTAATTGAAACCAGGAAACTAGGCACTTCACTACAGAAACTTTGTGTCTCAACATAAAAGAAAGTCACTGTTCTTTGAATTACACTTGACTAGTTTGTAAGTTCTGGTTTAGACTCAATGCTGCTTCTAAAATCTTTACTGTCGCTGTCGATCACTTAATTCTGTCTCCAGCAATCAGACGACACCACCATGTGTTTTCCTCTCAGAGTGGTACGTCGTACATCAAAGGGAGCAAAAAGGCTTCCCGCAAAAATGAGGTTCTAGTGCAAGTCATAAGTAAATGTCTCAGAGTTTCCACTTTTGCTGGGTCCAGACAGAATCTGCAAGTACGAGCGTCCGTTTTCATACGGATTGCTATGATTTCCTGCGTTGGTAATTGATTGAATCTTATTTTCATAAAAGTTTTCTGCATTATTTTGTTGGGGAATTTTATGCAGTAGCTCATAGGTTGGTTAAGTTTTTTTGTTGTTGCTGGTAAATGAGGCAGGAGTTTGTTTCCTATTGTTTTTTCACCAGTTTGGATCCAATCTGCTTGCGCTATTTTTGTCTTGATTCTGTTGGGGTTCGCGATCAGATCGTCTGCCGAGCAAGCCAGCTCTGCTAGTTGTTTTGTGAGTTTTTGAACCCAATTATTTAGTGCTCTGCAACGTCCTTGGTTAAGCTCTATCTGGACCAACTTGTAAATTGGAATGGTATCTGGAAGAATCATTTTCCGAAAGAGACACATATTGCTTTGGTCTACTGATGCTTGTAATGATAGTAAGCCCAATTCACGTCTAACAGCAGCAATTGCAGAGGATTTAGGCAGCCCTAACACGGCTTTCCATAGGTAGCCTTCCAGTTTGGTCCATATGGTGTTATCAATGTTCAACGCAGCATCCATGCCGTAGATTATAGACGGAACTACCTTTTGTTTGTAGTATTGGATCGCTGGAAGAAGTGAGAATTTACCAAATTTCCGATCTACTAATTTCATTTGGGTTGTCAGAGTTTTGCTCTTTGTCCATAGCGCTGAGATGGTCGCACTTTCTGACCTTTTTGAATCTATCATGATTCCCAAGTATTTTATAGTAGACACAGATTCAAGTTTTGTGTTGTTTAAATACCAGTGGTCTTGATGGATCGTTGCTGGACGACTTTTCCCCATCGTCAAAATTTTTGACTTATGGAGGTTTATCTCCAAATCATTATCGCTGATGTAACTTGCCAGGTTCGTAAGTTGGCGTTGGAGACCTATTTGGGTTTGATCCATTAGGATCAAGTCGTCAGCATATAACAATCTTGAGATTTCAGTATTGCCCAATTTAGGTGGAAAGGCCCTGACTGCTGGATGTGTATGCTGGAAGTCTCCCATGAAGGCAATGAATAGGGCCGGAGCGAGCGGGCAGCCCTGTTTAACACCACGCTCTGATGAAAATTGGTCCGATAACATCCCTTGCCGATTTAAGTGTACTCTTAGTTTAGTATCCGTGTGTAATGCGATCACCGGGCATAGGATCTTTTCAGGGCAATTCCACGTTTTTAATTTTGCCCATAGCCTTTGACGGCTGATCTTGTCAAAGGCTTGTGTTAAATCGATAAACGCAATATAGACTGGAGGCGCGCCATTCTTAACATTGTCCTTTACGATGTTCAAAATCAGGATGTTTATGCTGGTACTTGCGTTTTTAACAATTCCTGTTTAAAATTTATCTAGACAGGGCGCCGATCTCGCCCAGTTGTGAAATCTAGCTAATAGAAGGGTGGCGAAGATCTTCCACATAATGTCAAGAAGGGCAATGGGACGGTAGTTTGCTGGAATTTCTCTATTTCTCTTTTTAAAAATGGGAACTATTACCGCCTCAGTCCAAGTTTTAGGTATTAGCCTAGTGATCGTACATTGCTTAAAAATGTTTGTGATTAGGGCGGCCCATTCCGCTGGGTGCTGCTTTAGATCGATATTGGTTAAGCCATCAGGGCCAGGCACCCTAGAGGTTTTTAATTTCAGGATAGTTGCCAGAATTTCGTCGCAATCTGCCAGATCTTCCCAAGGTGATGTTGTGCAGCATAGAGATTTGTTTGAAGTTTGCGAGATAGAAGCAAACTGAGCTGAGAAAAAGGTTATCCACGCCTGTTCTGAGACGGCGTTCAAGAGTTGGTTGTTTGTCTCGTCGTTTTTATCTTTGATCAGGGACCAGAATTCTCTTGGATTTTGTGTTGTTAGAGCTTTTAGCATTTGCTCTGAGTCATTCTGGTACATTGCTGCTTTATGGTGTCTCACCCAAGATTTGTAAGATCTTGTGGCATCTTTGGCGTAGTCCTTTTGTACCTGATTATTGGAGACTTTAGCCAGACGGTTTAATTTACGCATCTGCTTTTTTTTCAAGGCTAGTTCTTTATCATACTCGTGGACCCCTTTTCCATTGGGTCGGTGACATAGACCCTTTTCTTTCCTATGCGGCAACAACAAGGGCATGTAATTAGTTTTACTTGTTGAGTCTATCTTTGTTTTACTGAGTGCATCAAATTTCTCGGCGATTTCCTTGATGTTGGTTGCTGTAAGTTGGATTCGCGACGACTTTCGCGCTACCTCCACCTCAAATGGATATGTTTGCTTTGGAGTTGATTGGGACTCGAGAGTCATTATCAGAGGATTATGGTCGCTAAATTTTGTTCTGTATACCTCAAAATAGTCAACAAAGTGGAGGAAAGGATAGGAGACGTAAATATGATCCAGTGTTGCTGACATTTCGGCACGTTCCCAAGTTGGAATTCGGGGTAAATGGCCTCTAGCTGGTGCGACATTGTAAAATTTTAGTGCTGCAGCAGTTTGATCAACTCTTGCGTTAAGGTCGCCACAGATTATGATGTAGTCAGTTTTCTCTTCAAGAAGGAATTTATCTATGGTTTCCGCGATGGTATCAAGAAATTCCATGTTACTTGTTCTCTGCGGGTTCCAGTAGACATTGATTATTCCGAGGTTGGATTTCATATTGCTTCTTGATATAGATTCTATATGGAACCACTGAACTAGTAGAGCTAACATGCCATATGATTCGGCCACTTTCTTTTTGCTAGAAATGGCCGATCCAATTTTAATTGCCGTTAGGAGGCCCGATGACGGTCTTCCAAACAAACCTTTAACTGCTGAAGAGATGTGTATGTCATATCCATCTAGTACTGGTGGTTCCATAAGCCATGTCTCCTGGAGGCAGATAATATCAAAGTCACTCACGTCAAAAGCGTCTGGCTTGGTAAGGTGATCGTGACCCCTCGTGTTGCAAGAACACATGATACTCCTGCTCTGTCGTAAACATTCCAAAGTTAGAGGTCCCGTAGGCGTCGCTGAATCTTTTAGTTGTTAATCTTGCTGGTTTGGGTTCAGAACCTTTTTTAACAATCTCCAAGGCCCCGACGGTTCACGCTTTTTATTGTGGGCCCACTCAGCAGTTTCATCAGTGGACTCTGAGTGTCTGTAGTTTTTCCCCCGTCTGGGATTTGAGCTCCAGTTACCTTCATGTTGGAATTTTCGATGATTTGTGTTGGTGTTCGACGAGTGTAATCTCGATCTGAATCTCCCTCTGCTAAGTTCAGGTTTCTCCCTGAAAGCGACTCTCCTACTGCCCACCGGCAGATCTGTAGTGTTAAGGTGGCGTTCCAAAAGGTCCACCGTTGCATTACTCCGCAGAGGAACAGCCTTTTCCACACCTTGAGACACAGGAACTTCCTCTATCGAGAAGCCTAATTGAATTAAGGCGGCGATCACATCTTCGCCACCATCCAGGTCCACGAGATTGTTCACGTGAAGGTAAGTTTTAGCCTTCCCGTCTCTATGGTAAGGGTCCACCAATACAAGATCTGATGTTTTCAGAGATTTCAATGCCGGTATGCTGGTTAAGATTTTCAGGACCGTCTTTCTGTTCAAGACAAGGAAATTTTTCCCAGCTGCGAGTTGTTGCATTTTATAGACTCTGGTAGATGTTCCTTTAGAATCGCATTGACGCCTTGTCTCCCCCGATATCTTTGTAGTATTTACAGTTTTCGTCTTTTCAGGTATTTTTTCATGTTGTTTTTTTGCCGCACATCCCATTTTTTGTCCGATGGGTCCACTGGTAGTTTTTCGCTCTCTTTACACATTGTAACTTTTGTTTTATTTGTGTTTGAAGGCAGGGATTTACTCACAATTTGTGGTTTTTCTCCATCATTTACGTTTAACTCCAAGTTTGTTTTCTCTTCGTTCAGATGGACCGTCAGGTCAAGAAGTGACGAATTCCCCATTGAGCCTTGCTCATTTAGTTTGGAATTGTCAAGTTCGATTATAATTTCTTCCATTTCTGAGTTACTGCCTACTGGGGCTTGAGGTGGCGCGTGGATAGTTTTCCTGAGTCGAAGCAATTGCTTTAGGAGTTTTAAACATTGCTGGCGTTTTTGGGTGTTCTTTGCTTTTCTTCCCGTTGTGAAGTGTAGAGTTTGTGCCCTGACTTCTAACGGCTTGGTTTACCTTTGCACCTTTTGTTTGTAAATCCTTTGTATTTGAGGACAGAAGATGTTCTAACTGGGGGTTTTGCCTGTTTTCCCCAAGATTTCTTGCAGTGGTTAGTATGGTCATTAAAGATTCAAGCCGGGTAAGCTTTGAGTCCCATTGTTTCTCTTTCTCCACGTTTTGTTGGTTTTGGGCAGTAATGAAACCTTCCAAAAATGTTACTTTTGTGTTCAGGGTCGAAACAAGAGTTAAAGAATCCTTCATTGAATCGTTAATTGATTCATACAATTTTACAAAAGGTTCCAGCCCCACTGTTATGGCGGACATGATTGTAAGTAAGTCTGGCTTTTTTGTTGGCGTTTCTTTGGGAAGGTGGCCCACCATGTCACTTGGTCTTCTATTTCTAACTGGTGTTGAGGTGTCTTTTAGAAAGTCATTATATCAAGACTGTCTTCCAGATGGAGGGTCAGATAGAAATATCTTTTGTCCATGTGTAACCAGCACAGGTGGAACGATTCTAGGAAGGGACTTTTTCCTCAGTTCCGGTTGGGCTGGTATTGGTGACAAAGTCTTTCTTTGGTTATTTACTTTCATTTCAGGGGAAATAGTTGATGGTATTAGTAGATTTTCCCCCTGTCCGTCTCTCTCCGAATGATGTGGGGGGACATCTTCATCGAGCAGATTTATTGTCTCTGTTTGTGCTCCCGTTCGACAAGGATTGATCCTATTTCCTTGCACATCCCTGTCCCCTCGGCTGCTGGATAGTGGGGTGGTTGAGTAGCCACACTGGGCCTCAACTGCACTATGAGTGAAATCCGCTATTTTTTCTCTTTGTAGCGCCACTGGAGGTAATTCCAGCGGAACATCGAGCATTTCTGCATCAGAAAGTTTGGTGTCTGTTTGTGGTATCCTCTTTGATTGTTTAAAAAAGAATTCTTTGAGCGTGTGTGGTGTCGGAAGATTTTGAAAGGTAGATTTGACTGAGTCACTTTTTTTTTGTTTCTGCATTGTAGCCCTTTTTAGTTGCTGGGAGCTATGCTCTAAATTTTCCCCCAGTTCCTTTCCACTCTTTCTTAATGATGCTCTTTTTTTTAATAGCGCCATTGCAATTTCTCTTTTCTGGGCAATGAGCTCACCAGTTACGGCATTTTGTCTGTTTCCCTGAATTGGTCGATCTGGGGTTGCATCCGTGAACCCATTCTCAATAACAGGCAAGGGAGCCTGTTGCTGTGAGTCTTGCCTGTGCCACGAGGTGGTGGCAGATAGAAGCTCTGCGGTGGCGTCACCTGAGTCTAACACAGGCTGATGTTTGGAAACGACAGCTTCCGCCTGTGAAAGGACTTGGTGGTCTTGGATATCTAAACCCTCGGCAAAAGTAGCGGGTGGCCCCATCACCCTCACCGATGGAGCGAGAGGGACATGGGAGCGACAAGCGACAGCCGCCGCCGTCGCAGCAACCCGCAAGCTGAGATCAGCCGCACGGGGTCCTACGACTCCGCTTGGCTCTCTCTCACTCGCCGCAGCAGAGGCCTGCGGGGTGCCGACAGGCGATGGTGGCGGGCTCGTACTGAGCAGCAGTCTCCCAACATCCAACCTTGGGTCTATTTCAACGTGAAAGGCCTCCCCTCGCTGGCCCACTGCAGCCTGGCCTCCAGGTATGATCAGGGGCGAGGGGGGGGGCAAACTGTGTAAGTTGGAAACAGAAGGCTCGGGTTGGGGAGGTAGCGATGCCGGATACAATGTTTCACAGGAAACGTTAATAGAATCCTCCTCCGAGCTTTCACTCGTTGCATTCTCCAAAGTGCCGTAGGAAATGTCGTTTGATGTTTTCTGAGCGGTCAAAGGGCTTACGACCTGGCAGGATGCTTTCTCAAGAGGGTTCTCAAGGTGGCTACAGTTCGTTTGGATGGGGGGCACCGAGGATCCTAAAGGTAGCGCTTTTTTTCACTGGCAATGTGCCAGAGTTAGCGTTAATTCTACGTTTTTTCCTTGCCGTGTAAATTTTACGCGATTCTTTCTACTTCTCAGAGCATAGAAATTTGCTCCTCAGTACCCTACCAGATGGGCTTTTTACTTGAGGATAAAGGGTGGAAAGTTCTGAGTTATCCATAACACTTTCAGGTCTAGAAAGTAGGGGGTCCATTTGCAAATCCATGCCTCCTTACCTCTTAGCTTCCGTAGACTGCTTCCTTACCATCCACCAAACAGCCGTACAACAGCCAGCAGCCTTTACTCCGTCGGGCTTAACGCCGCAAGGGTGTGCTGGCCTCTGCTTTGTGGCCCTGGATAAGTCATGTGAGCAGTCACGTGATAGGCACAGCGCTCCGCCTCCTCCTGGAAGCGAGCGAGCGAGTTGGAAAGCGCAAGTTCGTAAGAACTCCCAGCGCACATTTTCAGGTAGCAGCAGCGGCAGCAAGAGTGTTCTTTCCTCACAGGGATTTCAACTTCTGTGGATTTACACACGCCGCTCGGATGTGCTGGTCTCTGCTTTGTGGCCCTGGATAAGTCACGTGAGCAGTCACGTGATAGGCACGCCGCTCCGCCTCCTCCTGGAAGCGAGCGAGCGAGTTGGAAAGCGTGAGTTCGTAAGAACTCCCAGCACCCGTTTTCAGGTAGCAGCAGCGGCAGCAAGAGTGTTCTTTCCTCACAGGGATTTCAACTTCTGTGGATTTACACACGCCGCTCGGCTGTGCTGGTCTCTGCTTTGTGGCCCTGGATAAGTCTCGTGAGCAGTCACGTGCTAGGCACAGCACTCTGCCTCCTCCTGGAAGCGAGCAAGCACGTTGGAAAGCGCAAGTTCGTAAGAACTCCCAGCGCACGTTTTCAGGTAGCAGCAGCGGCAGCAAGAGTGTTCTTTCCTCACAGGGATTTCAACTTCTGTGGATTTACACACCTGTATTTGTCAACTACTCTTTTATTTCTCTAGAGATCAAACACCGTAGGGAGAGGTCAAAAAGAACTGAAGAAGACAGCCAACCAATTGTTCCTGACAATCTATTGAAGCAACCTAGTTTTTATCCAGGGGACCAGTTACTGGTAAGAACCTTTGTTTGCACTTGGACTAAACTTTGTTTCGAAGGACAATAAAAAGTAGAAGAAGTTACTCCCACAGGTGTCAAGCTACATGGAAGACGGGCCTGGCTGCACCTGCACAATATCAAACTGTATGAAGGAGAGACATTGGGCCTCAATACCGGTCTGGTGGTAACCCTGCTGGTGCTACCAGTCGTTTGCCGCCAGACCCGTTAAAAATGACCAGTGTCTGACTTCCCGGTGCCAACAGGCTATTCCAAGTCCGATAGCCAGGAAGTCAGGTGCTGGTAATTTCATCTATGGGAATGGGGACACAGGAGCACCGGCACCTTTGGTAACGGTGCCGGTGCTCCAGTGGAAACTCTGCGGGCGGGTGCCCTCCCATCCGGAAGGTCTGTCCTGCCAGGCAGGAGGGCACCTGCCCAGCTGAATTGTAGTGTGCCGGTCCCAAAACAATGGTGTCCGTAAGTTTACTCGCACCAGTGTTTTCGGAGCAGCACATTCATAATGGTGCCCATTGACCCTTTCTGTACCTGCTGGCAGTGAAGCAAAAGAAGAAGGTCCACTCAGACAGACTGGATTGACTACCAAGAATAAGGATAAGGAATGAATGCAATTGCAGCTGTTCACAAATTATTTTAGGTAGCAGCAAGAGAAAATATATTGACATACTGGATCCAAAGAAAAGGAGCACACTGCATATTTTATGCTGTCAATCACTATAACATTGAACACATTCTTGGATGCTGTTTTTACATATATATTACAGGCATACACAGCTCTGATAAGATGACTCGTTGACATTGTGATATTTCTTGGAAACCCTAAAACAGTCATATTATTTTCTGAATCATTGTTGCGATCATTCCACAGTTTTTGATATAAAAGTATAATTTACAAAAGATAACAAAATTACATATCGAATTAACTCAAGATGGGAAGCTTCCAAAATATAAGAGATTCAATGCCATCAGGAAAATCGATGCATTTTTCTTGAATAGTAATTATGATTTTTCTGCATTATGATTAGTCTTTTCTTCCTTATTATTATTTTGGCATTTAGACACATAATGAATAAAAATGAAGATATAATGATTCACAATGAAAAACATGTTTATGATTCTGAAAAAAAGCTCAAGTAATATTTTCCCTAATGTTTCTGAACCCATTGTTTGGGCAAGAAGAGATGCTGAAAAAGATAAGGACATAAACACATATCTTGATAATTCTGCCCATTTAAAAAATAACATTAATGATGTGGGGAGGAGAACATCAGAGGAAAGTTGCTATGTGTGTTCTCTCATTCGTTACACTATGAGCACAACCAGAACATTTATTGCCAGATAAATACATGTACATGATGCAAAGTGCCTCAGTCATCAAACAGCTTGCACAAAAAGAGGACAATTTGAGGGAAAATGGGCAGCCTTAAGATGAAGGTCAAGAAAGACATTGCCTTATGAAGGTGACTATGTGAAGACACCTCAGTGGCATGTCTGGAGACCAGATAAGGATAGTTGAGCAGAAACAATTGAATTGTGCAGACAACTGGGAAACACCAAAAATACCAGGATGTTGGGAAAGACCTCAGATGTTGGTAGATGGATGACTGGCAACACGCACAGGATGGGAAGATGGGATCTTAGCTTGCAATGCACATTTGTTGATGACAGCACCAGTGCAGATTGTACAAATAGTGAACAGTGATTGTCTGAAATGATCGGCCAAATACTCAAAACTATTGACCTGGGTCAAGGATAAAGAAGGACCTGTATCCATATTGCCAATACAGAATGCTACAATGTGCTTTCGAAATAGGGGACTGCCTAAAATTGGAGAAAATAAAGAATGCCAGAAGATAATTGATGTCCCAGGAATTAATGGAGTAATTTCTGTGTTGATGGACCACTATTGGGTGTGTAGATCCAAAGCTCATATGCAGCTGCCCAAGAAATGCAGAAGAATATGTTCCATAGGGATCATACATTTTGCTGCATTGGTGATTCCACAAAGTGATTTATAGATTGAAAGCTTTCCAAAAATGGATGCACACCAAAGAAAGAAGAGGTTACTTCAACTGAAAAGAGAGTACTATTTCTCAGCAAAATCAATAAACGCTTACAACAACATTCCAGGTGAGATTAAAAAATTTGGCAAGAGGGCTTTGATACTTACATCCATATTAATGTCAGGACTCTAGACTGCAGTGAATGCCAAGTGGTTACAGATTACAAGATGGAAGCTGCTGAAAACAATGAATGCATGAATAAAAGGTTTCAATGTGATTCGAGAAGATTTAAGGGCCATTCGACTGATGACTCTCCATGACAGGAATATCTTGAGCCTGATTACAGCAATGGAAGGTGGTGTTTTCGCCTGTTAAGTGACTTCAAGTCAGCAATCCCACTAAGTCAATGCCTTTGTCTGGGATGCCCAAAGGAAGCCCTTATTTATATATTTTTATGACAAGTTATAATCTGGATGATGAACCCTTGTATAACGCCCCTCTCTAAGAATCCCCCTGACCTCACTGAGCCATGAAGTAGGTTTGTTTTGCAATTTAGAAGATTTATTGGAAAATTTAAACAATATATATATATATATCACACTTTTATAATAAATTAATATTTGATATCACACTTATGAGTATAATGTCGATCAACAATGGATAATGTTATACTAGCACACTTATTTTATTACTTAGGAGTTGGTACGGAAAGAACAAGGTAGCTGGGAATGCTTTATGGTTTCAAGGAGATGCAAAGATGAATAAAAGGCAGTACAGAAATAAACTTGATATGATTTCAGCAAAAGATAATATGATTACTTTTTCTCTGACAATTCACTCCCCCCCCTATGCAATGTAAGGAGATGGAAGTAACACACACAGTCTTCATGAATACAATCACAGTACAATCCGAATTCAGTTCCCCCCTAGCAAGCTGAGAGCACCAGGGATGATTTTTAAACACAGGCCCAAAATACTTTTATGTGGTGGCAATGAAATGAAAAATATGCTAAAAATGCTTTTAATTCCCTCTAGAGGTTCAGGGTGAGTGAGAGATACTTTAAATCAGTACAGGCCAGCCATATCAATGATTCAGGGATGGTTATCAGGTTGAAAACGGAATTCCGTAATGGAAGCAAAAGACAAATATTTTTACACGTGGCTGAAATGAAACAAAATGTCAAATTGCAGCAATTTAGACGAGTGCGTCGAGCGCAATTATGAAGGAGCTTGTGGGAATGCTTAGAATCTCAGCTTTAAAATAAAAGTTAAATCTCGCTTCTATCACAAACAGTTCAAGAGATACGGACGATTTTGTGAAGGTAGATTTTCAGAAATGAAATAATGATTGAAAATGGCAAAATGACACTTTTACAGGTTGAAAATCAGAGAGGGGACACACGATTCTATGATGCAGTTCGGGACAGGTTCAAATATATTGAATCAGATTAATTTAAGCTAAGAGATGGGCTCTGCACAGTTCTAGCTGGGTACTCACGCCTAATTTTGGAAGGAATGGGCCTCGTCACGTATCTGGTCAACAGGATGGACTGGACTTCTGGGCTGTTTCTGGTACTGGTTCTCTGGTTCTGGATCTCTGGCCTGGATCTCTGGTTCTGCTCACAGCGATCTCTGGTTCTGCTCACAGCGATCTGGTCTGGGTCCGGTCTGCGGTTCTGGATACAGCTCTGCTTTCTGGGTGTTTCTGGCACAGCGTTCTAGGCCAGAATCCGACAGCTCAGCCCGTCTGTTTGAATAATTTGCAAATGATTTTGAGGCCTGCTGAAAAAGGATTCAGCTTGTGGATTCAGGCCTCTCTGCTACAAGTTCTGGAGTCTGGATTCAAAGTTCTGGTCTCTGGAGATTGATGGATTTGAAGTCTGCAGTCTCCCGGCAAAGCGTCCCGCAAGAAAGTGGAAAGTGAATGAATCTCTACCTGCCCTGCACAGTCTCCTTTTATGTGTTTTGAAAGTGGGTGGGTCGGCTCATTCTGCATGCCCAACCCTCTCAATTTATCATTGGTCAATTTCTCCTCTCTCCCATGATTGGGGAACTGAGTTGTGTGTCAGAGTGATGAGGTAGGTTTATGGGTCAGAGGGTCCTCCCCTTGTCAAATTGCACACAAATCTATATTTGATCCAAATACACATTTATCTATGTACCGTTTTTCTAATATTATATGTCCAGTTAACATATTTTCTGTAGCACCAAACCATCCGATCCCTGTCTTTGTAAGATGTTGTGTCCACTCTTTCCAGAATTCTGCCCTTTTCGTCCAGATAACGACCTCTAAACTTTTCCAGATTATACACAAATGTGCACAAGGGATATGGGTTTCAGATGATAAAGTGTCAGATTATTAACATGCATACATTTGGAGTAACAACCTTATTTTCCGCTACTACTCCCCAGATCATACCACAGAGTCCTGACACCTCTTAAAATCTGCACAGAAAAATCACAAGAATGATGATATTATTTATATAATTCTTACAAGTCCGCACTATGAATTATCAATCTTTTTAAAATTATGCGCTGGCCCCAAAGGGGTGTGGTTTTCCAAAGCACATGGTGGAATTTCTGGTTTGTCCACCTCCCCCAACTCAGCTTGCTCACAGATGCAGCACCCATCCCATATCCTTCCAAGAGGAAGCTATTTATGACCCCCCTAATTTAACATTTGCCTGGGCCAAGGAAGGCCCATTGTTCAGTTTCCTGCAGTCCCCAGGTGCCACCCCCCTAATTCAATCAGAGAGTGGTCATCTCCTTTTGGCAGGGGCAGCAGAATGCAGCCAGGCCTGAGAACACAGCTGCTGATCAAGTTTCAACTCCTGTCGGGGGTAGATGTCAGGCAGAATTCAATCTCTTTAAGCCAGGCTTCAGCTAAATGTCACTTTGGTTCCCAGATTTCTATATTCAAACCAAACTTGCAATTTTTACACATGCAGCTAGAACACTGATTCTAAGTTCAAAACTATGACATTTAAACAATTGCAACCTATGTGACACTCAAAAGTAGGTCACTCATTTATTCTAAACATTGAGATTTTAGTGGCTTTAACCCAAATTCACTTAAGCTGCTGACATCCCCAGCTATTTTCAATACATACATTAGACAATTACTTCCTTCCCGTCATTTCAGAATATAGTTTTACATTGTATCCACCTCTTAGCAAGTCTTTCTTTGGCCTGGTTTGGGTTCATTTGTTCAGTTTTACACAAGTGTCTGGTGGTTTTAAAACGCCGGCTTTCTGGTAAAGGTGAGCACCAGTATTGCACCCATTTTTGACATTAATAACAACATATTTTGAACAGCACCATATTCCTTAGCACTGATTTCGCTCATGGCGCTTCTGGCCCCTCACGCTCACACTGGTGGGTGGCAGGTCAGGCGACCTTTTTGGTGTGCGCACAAACTACTCGGTTTTCCTGGATTTTGGCGCAAATGTGGGTTTTTCCGCCATCTTGGATTTTCTAAGCCCACAGCACCAAATATTGTAGCATTATAACTTGAACATGGGTCAAGACACCCAACAAGCCCCCCCGCCCGACTGCACTTTGATTGCGAGTCGAGGGGGAGTCGGGTGCAAAGGATGTTTTGATCCACGCGCTGGGATGTCCGCATCATCTTCTTCCAATTTCGCAGATGGCACAGTTCAGCATCTTTTCCTCCATCCGGTTGGATCGATCGGTTCTCCACACCGGTCCTGATGGGAATATTGGGTGGTACCCCAGGCCCCTCGGATCTTTGCTCCCGGTCCTGGGTCGTTCTCTTTGGTCAGTCTCCATTGTTTCATCTCTCCTAGGATGATAAAGCAAAGCGGCAATACACATTCCTAGACATTTTTCCACCACTATTAATAGTGTGGCGAACATATATATTTTATACATCCGGATACATTTTTCAGTCTTATTTTAAAAAACAAGATATAACAGGAAACATTTTCATACCAGAATCATGATATTTTAGAGACTATATGAGGGATATTTTAGGATTGGAACTGAATTACTCTGAAGCGGCCCCCTCTGGGATTCCAGAGATTTCCTCCAGTTACTGCAGAGTGTGCCTGGGATGGCAACACTTTAGCTGATTGATGTGAACCCACTTGTCTTCCCCCTCTGCCAAACTGCCTTTGGGGAGGCGGATTTTGTATGCCACGGGGGAGATCTTGTCTATAATTTCAAAGGGTCCCTTCCATGTAGGCAAACATTTTCGCTGTTTGGCCTGGTTCCTTTGGAAATTATATAGATAGACCCGGTCTCCCACATTATATGCCTTCCTGGTAGTTTTCAAATCATAGTGAGTTTTCATGCTATCAGCTGATCTTTCTAGATTCTGCTGAGCATAGGCAAAAGCATGTTGGAGGTGTTTCCTCAAATTCTCCACATACTCATGAGTTGTGGAGGCTTTGATCAACGTCTGCTCTTGGGTCCTGTAGAGCAAATGCTGGGGAAGCACCATCTTGCATCCAGTCATCAACTCAAATGGTGACATTTTAGTTGCAGGTGAAGGGGTAGATCTGATGGCCATTAGGACCAGAGGTAATCGGATATCCCAACTTGGCCCAGAATCTGCCACAAACTTTTTTAATATGCTTACAATGGTCCGGTTGTAGCGTTTTACTGCCCCAGAAGAAGCTGGCCGGTAAGCAATATGTAGCTTCCTTTTTACCCCCAGTATCACCCACATCTTAGTCATTACTTCGCTGGTAAAATGGCCACCTCTCTCTGACTCAATCCTTTGAGGTAGACCAAAATGGGAAAAGATGTGGTTAATCATCAGGGCAGCTGCTGTTTCTGCCTTGCAGTTTGGGCGGGAGACATTCCACCCACTTGGTAAACAAGCATGTGACCGTCAACATGTCCCCTAGACGAGCGAATCACCGGGCCTACGAAGTCAATTTGCAAATCTGATCATGGCAGTGTCATCCCCCTCTTTTGGAGAGGTGCCCGGTGTGTGAGGGATGTTGGCTGAAATTGTGCACACACAAGACACCCCTTCAAGTATTGGTTGAGGTCCTGCCCCATGTATGGCCAGTAAGCAACCTCTCTTAAGATCTCAAGTGTTGTATGAAAGCCCCTATAACCGGTGGTGGCTGCATCATGGGCGTGACTTAACATCAAGCTTCGGAATGAGGTAGGGACCACCCACTGATCATGGCCAGCTTGGGATTTCCTTGCGAACAAACCATCTTGGATTCGAAACATTTTTGGACATTTCATAAACACTCTAAGGTCCTCCTTCCCAATGTAATCGGTATCCATCAGGGGAAAGTTCTCAGGGTCCTCAATGTGTTGGTAAAACTTACCAATTATTGGATCCCCCTTCTGAGCGGTAATTAAATCAGCATCAGGGGTCTCCTTACTCCATTGTGCAGTTGAAAGATCATTGTGAGCATTTGTCTGGGACCTAGTGATAGCCGTGACCTGGATTTCCCCCAACAGGGACTCAATCTCTATTAGATCCCCTTGGATGGCACCGGTTTTGGCCAGCTGATCAGCTAAGTCATTTCCAGTTTTGTCTGGTCCCTCTACTTTGGAATGACCCTTGATCTTTTTCCAGTAGATGGTCATCCCATTTGATGTGACCAGATCATCAATGTTTTGGATCAACTTCCCATGTTTCAAGGGTTTGTTGTTAGCACATAGCATGCCTCTGGTTTTCCAATTGACCAGGTGCTCCACGAACCCGTTCCGTACATAATCCGAATCTGTGATTATGACCAATTCGTGGAGTTGATGTTGGACAGCAGTGAGGATGGCTTGATGCACAGCCATCAACTCTGCTACTTGACTACTTCGGGGACCGATTTTGTACCCAGCGGAGGATTCTGGAGACTCATTCACCCACGCATTCCCTACGCCGGCCACCAGTTCTTTTTCCCCGTTGTTTTCAACATGGTAAGAGCATCCATCCACATAGACAGTGGGCATTCCCTCACACTTGTCTTCTTCAAAGACTTTGTGTGGGGAATTACGGTATGCCTCCATGTTGTCCTTGATTTTTAGACTTTCGTCCTGAAGACAGTTTTCTCTGGCACAATCATGCAAGTCAGCCAGACCTTGTGCGAGGGGACTCTTCTTGTTTTGGCCATATCTGACCTCCACAGGAAAGCCTTGCATTGACAGAATCCTGGAAGTAATTTGGGAATTACTCACATTTCCGGATGGGATTCTGTCACTTTGGAGATATTGCAGAGGCTGGTGTGGAGTCTCCACTATGATGTGTTTCCCCTGGATGAACGGGCGGTAATTCTTCAATGCCCACACCGTTGCCACGAGTGCCTTCTCACAATCGTTGAATTTTTCTCCCACAGAGGATAAAGTTTTGCTCACATGAGAGATTACTTTATTGACCTTGTCATGCTTTTGGTATAATACTGCCGTCAAACACATATTAGAGAACCCTGTGTCCAGGAAGAACTCCTTGTTTCTGACAGGGTAAGCTAACCAAGGCGCTTGTGAGAGGCTTCTTTTGAGTTGTCTTACTGCCTCGGATTGTTCTGGACCCCATTCCCACTTGACCCCCCCCCTTCAAAAGATGAATCAGGGGTCTAGTGTTCTCTGCGTAGCTCTCAATGAACTTTCTGCTGTAATTAGTCAGTCCAAGGAAGCTCCTTAGTACCCAC
Organism: Ambystoma mexicanum; assembly: GCF_040938575.1. Taxonomy (NCBI): domain Eukaryota; kingdom Metazoa; phylum Chordata; class Amphibia; order Caudata; family Ambystomatidae; genus Ambystoma; species Ambystoma mexicanum. The sequence goes on from NC_090923.1 coordinate 324,439,625, forward strand.
AGAGTTGTGGGATCCTTCAGTTTCTGAAGTGCTTCCACTTTCTTTTCTTGGGGACAGAGACCCTGAGGAGTAATCTCATGCCCCAAGAAATTAACACGGGTTCTACACCACTGTGCTTTCTGAAAGGAAAGTTTTGCTCCGGCAGCCATCAACTGTGTCAGAACATAACGGATCTCCGCTATATGTTCCTCCACAGATGAACTTTTGATGAGGGCATCATCTACATAAGCCAGGTTACCCCTCGCACCCAGGTCGGGCATAGCCTTATGTAGGAACATGTTTAATTCATTGCCGGAGTTGAGGTATCCAAAGGGAATTTGGGTCCATGTGTACTGCAGGCCCCCAAAGGTAAAAGCCAGTTTGTATTGGTCCTCCCTACTGACAGGCACAGTCCAGTATCCATTGGTCAGGTCTATTGCAGTGAATACCCGTGACCCCTGAATCTGGGCCAGCCCTTGGTCAATGTAGGGCAGAGGCCATAGGGAAGTATGGACCCGTTTGTTGAGCTCCCTAAGGTCGGCGCAGAGTCTCCACTGGCCTTTTGGCTTCAATATTCCCAGCACCGGATTATTGAAGGTGCTGTGGACTGGACGGATTATTCCCCGGGACTCAAGGTTCTTAATTATTTCAGTAAGGGACTCCATGGATGCGAGGGGCAAACGATATTGCTTCACAAACACTGGAGTCATGCTAGGGTCCGTGGGAATTGTTGTTGTGTGGATGTCGGTGAGACCACAGTCATGAGTCTACCGCAAAGAGATCTTGGAAATCCAAGAAAATTTGTTTCAACTTTTGCTTCTGTTCCAGAGTCACGCAGGCATCAGCTAGGTTGACTCTCTCTTCCACCATCTGCCTGAAGCCTGGGTGGAGAAGTCCCTGGTCAGAGTGCTGATTTGGACTGGAGGCTTCAGGTGGGAAAGGCAGCCCTCATGGACCTGGAAAATCACCTCATCCCTTCTGAAGTCACAAGTCACGTCTTCCTTGCCATAAGGGCAGGAAGTGTACACCAGGAAGATCCCCCCATGCCGAGTAAAGATGCTGTCTGGTGTTGTAATGTCATCACTGTCACTGTCAAAATAGTCCTTGGGGATTGGTCCTAACAGTTAATTTCCTAAATCAATGGAGAAATGTTGGTCATCAACCGCCATTCCAATAATGGTGCCTGCGGCTAGAGTAATACTCTGTAAGTCGCTGTTATCCACCTCTATTCGAATGGTGTCATGTTCTATGTTGGCTAATGGTGTTGGCTTTACCCCCAACCTTTGATGTTGGAGAGAAGCATTTAGATGAATATAAGCATCAGGGTTTTTCAATTTTTGTCCTCTTTTAACTTTCAATTCCAGGGAGAATTGTCGGGTCCTTTCTAGGATGGTGACTTCCTCTTTAACCTGAATTTCAACTGCATAAGGTAGCAATTGAGCTGACCTAAATGCTTTTTCTTGATCATCAAAGCCCATGGGATTATCCGCTAATCAGGACCAAACTTTGAAGTTTATTAGGTCCAAACTAATGGCAAAGCGATTGAGAATGTCACTGCCTAAGTAAAAGGCGGCAGTGACATCTCACACGACCCAACAATTATGGACTATGCTCTTGTTGCCAATGGAGATTTTGAGCATACACCTGCTTGGCAGGAGATGTTTGGAATTGGGTGCTTCCAGGTCTGTTTCCCATTTGTCTATCAGTTTGAATGTGGGAATGGCTGGATCTTTCGGGAGTTGGCAGAACATGGCTTCGCTGATGAAGCTCTTACCGTTGTTCACACACACTCGGGCGAGAACAGAGTCCTTCCCATCATTTAACTGAACACGGATGAACAACTGCTCTCCAATTTGGTGAACATCAGCCAGGCTCTGAGCTGATTTCACATCTTTCTGGACTATCGGAGTGGGAATGTCTGATTGTGGATTAGTAAAGAATTTCAGAGTGTTTCCTTCCAGTGTTGAATACCACCTTAAACTGGAAGGAAGGTTGATTTTCAGAAATAGAGAGGACCCCCCATCACCAGTCTGTTGTCCTACTGCTAGTACTGTCACGTCTGGAATTTGGTTGTTCTGGAAGTGAAATTCTACTTGGTCAGATTTTTGTTCAACCATGTGGCAGGTGCCGTTTAAACTAACATGGTTGACGCTCTGTTTTAATTTTATTGGTCGGCTAGTCTGGGTCCAGAGGACCTTGTTTACGCAATCTATTAGGGGTGATAACCTTCTCAGGAGGTCTTTCCCTAGTAAACAAGGGGTGCCCTCTGGAGTCACTACTATGACCGGGTGTTTCATCTTGTGTCGCCCAATTTTGATGTCCAAATCTGCAGTCCCCTCGATGGGAATTTCCTTCCCGTCAAAGTTCTGGAGTTGTCCAGGAAGAGAGGTGAGAGGAATACGGTAATTCTCCCCCCTTCCTGCATTTAGTTCATCAAAGGCCCTTTTGGACAGAAGGGTAGCTTGGATCCAGTGTCCACCAGTGCCAAAATTGTACCCTGCCCCTGTACTTGTACCGGGGCATAGTATCTTCCCTTCTTCTCCTCAAGGGGGCACAGATAATGCACATTTTTGGACAACTGGTGGGCTAATTTTCTGGTTTTGGACATTGGGAGAGAAGAGATTTGGGCAGAATTCTGTGGAGAGTCATGGGAATCTGCAAGAAAAAGTTGACAACTTGAAATGGTTTTGGGTTCCCCTGGTTCCGGTTCTGGGCTGCCCCCCCCCTTTTTGGAGGCAGTCATCAGGATGGGTTTGACCCATGGGATTTTGGTATTGTTGGTTCTGGGATAGAATGATGGGCGGCGACAGCTCAATCCCCACATCTACCCAGTCTATTGATTTGGTTTTAGGTTCCCCTCGTTCCGGTTCTGGGCCGCCCCCCCTTTTTGGAGGCAGTCACCAGGATGGGTTTGAACCAGGGGTTTTTGGTATTGTTGGTTCTGGGATAGGATGATGGGCAGCGACAGCTCAATCCCCACATCTACCCAGTCTGGATTGGAATCCCTTGGGACCCATTTTTCCTTGGGAGGAGTTCCCCCATCTCTGAAGGAGAAGATCCTTTTCTCAGTATCCTCTGAGGATCCCTCACCCTCAAATTGGGTCTGTTTGGGTCCTTTGTTTCTCCTACCTCCTCTTTACTCCTTGGGTGGCAGACTTTCAGGGGTAGGAGATTTTGTTTCCGGTTCCTGGGTTTCCAGGGGCTGTTTACAAGTGGGGAAGTAAGCTTCCTCCTAGTCTTTACACCCCCCTTCCCCTTGTGCCTCCTTCCTGGGAACCGGTGGGTTATCGGGGTGCTGCCCCCGTCATTGTTCTGGAACACCAGGCCCAGAGTTTTGGGCATTCTGCAGTGGCATGCTCATCTGAGGGTTCTGTTGAGCCCTCAGTATGTGACCCAGATCCCGTGCCATATTTTGGACCTGGCGCTCAAGTTGGGAAACCCGCTCAGGCTGATACGGGGTTCTGTTTTCTCCGCTAGGCTGATCCCGGGAAGGGTAGCTATCCCTTCTCTGGTAGTGCCCCGGATTGGGAAGATTTGGGTACCCCTCCACCCTTGGCCTCCACTCTCCCGGATACGGTTGTCTGGGCTCAGGGAATTGGGGAAGGAAGGATGGATGATTTTGGGGCTGGAAGTTGGGTGGATACCGGGGGAACAAGTTCTGCCCAGGATTTGGTGAATTTCTGCCCTCCTGGGGGAAGTGCAGACGGAAGTTCCCTGGGTTGGGCACTTGGTTGGATCCCCCTGCTTGGGCCGGAGGAATCCACACATAACCCAGGATTGGTCTGTTTCCCTTGTAGCGGGGACTTACATAGTCAGGGGAGCGAGGGACCCCATTTGTGGGATTACCTCCTTGACTCCCGGTCTGTGACTGGCCCGAGGTTCGGTGCAGGCAGGTTTTTAGGCACCCCCATCTCCAAATCTAAAATGGGGGCAACCTTTACCTCTGCCACCTTGGCAGCAGCAGGGGTGCTGTTGGTTTTGGGGTTTTTGGGCTGATTCTTATTTTCCGCCGGTTTCTGCACCTCATAGATGCAGGTGGCTTGCTCAATGACCCAATCTAAAGATCTTTTCTCTTGAAAATCTCTCACGAGCTGGGTCATTATGTATTTGGGAAGAGCATGGAAAAATGTGTTGATAAATTCTCTGCTGTCCGTGCGCACCCTTCTGGTGGTCTGCGCAAAGGCACGCTTCAATTCTTGCACAAATTCTTCTGGGGCCTGATCCTCCCCACATTGCAAATTGTAGGCTGCCTTGCGAACCTCTTGGGGATTCCGGTGAACAGAAAAATGTTTCAAGATGGCCGCCCTATATGTGGACCATCTTGAATGGTTTTGGTCCTCCAGCCCTGCAAAGAAACTGGAGTATTCTGGGGAGAATGTCCATTTGACATACTGAATACAGCTACTGCTGTCCTTCAAATGGAAAGTCTCCATCATTTGCTCATAGAGCTCCAAGTGTTCCCAAACAAAATACTTGGCATTCTTGTGATAAGGCGTGATGACACTCCTAATTGCCTTGATCTGCTTTAAGGGGTCCTTAAGCAAGGTCCTTTTTGCCTTATTGGCCTTTTTGGTTTGGGTAACCCTGGTCCATTCCTCCTCTGACTCAGAAGCACTGCTCCCAGAGGTGCCTGTCTGATCTTCCAGGCTCTCCCGGATTGCACTGTGCTTGGGTGCCCATACCCGGAGGTCCACCCATCCATTCCTGGGAGGTACTGGCCTATGAACCCCATACTTTTGGCCGGATAGTAATCTGCCCTCCCTGTGGCCCTGTGCTCATGTGCACCAGGGAACATGGGGGTGGCAGAGTCCAAGGTCTGGGAGAGATGAAGGCCTCTGGTACTAGGGCTCCTGAGGTTATGCTCAGGTGTTTCCCTTTCCCAGGGAACTTCATCTCTATCAGCCCCTGCTCCCTGTTGCAATGCAAGAGCATGCACTTTCAGGTCCCCAGTTAAGGCCTTACTAGACTCTATCAGTCTCTCCTGCATGGCTACCTGTTGCTGGAGCCTATCATTGTGCTGGCAGAGAGCCTCATTCTCTCTCTGTGCCTCCTGATTGGTCCTGGAATACTGGGCCAGTCTTTGCTGCAGGAGGGTTACCTCCTGAGTCCCATCCCTATTGGCCTGCTCCTTTCTTGCCAGAGCATCTTCCACCCTTCTGGTGTGCTCTAACAAGTTCTGATGCTCTTTTTGGAGGTCACCCATCCCCTGGAGGGCCAGGTGATTTCCTTCAATGTTTTCTTTTAATTGGCAGACTTCCTGGCCTAAGGTGACCCTTTCCTGACTATGAGCCTGCATCTGTGTCACCAGGTCGTCCCTCTGCCTTTGAAAGGCACCAGCTTTCTGGCGTTCTTGATCAAACTCTGCCTGGGGAACCAGGTCTTTCAAAATCAATTTATTGCTTTCCTCTTTCTCTCTGTCTAGTCGGATTTGCAGGGTGGCTACCTGCTCTGTGCATGCCCTGTTAAAGTCTAATTGTTGCTCCAGCTTTTTCCGGCTCTGCAGTAGGGAGTCCAAACCTTCTTGGTACTCCTTCTGCAAGGCCAGAAATCTGGTATCCTGGTCAGCCTTTTCCTGTTGCAGGATATCCATATCCTCCTTTATTTTACTAATATACTGCCTACTATCATTTTCTGACTCCTGGCTCCTCTGCAGCCTCTGCTCAGAAGAGACCAGGTCAGATTGGGCCTTCTCTAATGCCATCAGTTGCCTATTTGCCAGATCTTTGCCTTCAGCACATTTGGCCTGTATGGCTTCCATATGTAAATATAAATATGCCACTACCCTGGCAATCTTGTTGTGCTCATCCTTGGCCTTAGGGGCCATATATAGTTTACTCAGGGCCACGTGTAAGGGACCCTGATCTCTCCATATATCTGACGCTGTTTCAGTGATCTGGGGTGCGATTGCCTGCAACCAGACCGCCTGGTCCTGATGAGCCCACTCACCTCTCACAAATAGCTTATGTAAGTGGTGTTCTCTGGATATTTTGATATCTACCAAGGTCGTCATTTTGGAACTTGATTTCCTTCCTGACTTACAGAAGTTTGTATTTTATTTTGCAAAACAGACCGTTTCCTTAGGGCGTTCCTTTGAGGGGTGTTTTTACAGTGTAACACAGCATGGTGATCCAACAGAATTTATATATTCTGTCAGTTAGCACACTGTATTAATCTGCACAAGTGATAGATCTAATCCAGAATCCCGGACGAGCCCCCACTCTGTTAAGTGACTTCAAGTCAGCAATCCCACTAAGTCAATGCCTTTGTCTGGGATGCCCAAAGGAAGCCCTTATTTATATATTTTTGTAACAAGTTATAATCTGGATGATGAACCCTTGTATAACGCCCCTCTCTAAGAATCCCCCTGACCTCACTGATCCAAGAAGTAGGTTTGTTTTGCAATTTAGAAGATTTATTGGAAAATGTAAACAATATATATATATCACACTTTTACAATAAATTAATATTTGATATCACACTTATGAGTATAATGTCGATCAACAATGGATAATGTTATACTAGCACACTTATTTTATTACTTAGGAGTTGGTACGCAAAGAACAAGGTAGCTGGGAATGCTTTATGGTTTCAAAGAGATGTAAAGATGAATAAAAGGCAGTACAGAAATAAACTTGATATGATTTCAGCAAAAGATAATATGATTACTTTTTCTCTGACAATTCACTCCCCCCCATTGCAATGTAAGGAGATGGAAGTAACACACACAGTCTTCAGGAATACAATCACAGTACAATCCAAATTCAGTTCCCCCCTAGCAAGCTGAGAGCACCAGGGATGATTTTTAAACACAGGCCCAAAATACTTTAATGTGGTGGCAATGAAGTGAACAATATGCTAAAAATGCTTTTAATTCTCTCTAGAGGTTCAGGGTGAGTGAGAGATACTTTAAATCAGTACAGGCCAGCCCTATCAATGATTCAGGGATGGTTATCAGGTTGAAAACGGAATTCCGTAATGGAAGCAAATGACAAATATTTTTACACGTGGCTGAAATGAAACAAAATGTCAAATCGCGGCAATTTAGTCAATTATGAAGGAACTATAAGGCGTAGCCAGTCGGTTTAGAGCTTGTTGGAAAGATTAGACTATCAGATTTAAAATAAAAGTTCAATCTCGCTTCTATCACAAACAGTTCAAGAGATACAGACGATTTCGTGAAGGTAGATTTTCAGAAATGAAATAATGATTCAAAATGGCAAAATGACACTTTTACAGGTTGAAAATCAGAGAGGGGACACACGATTCTATGATGCAGTTCGGGACAGGTTCAAATGTTTTGAATCAGATTAATTTAAGCTAAGAGATGGGTTCTGCACAGTTCTAGCTGGGTACTCACTCCTAATTTTGGAAGGAATGGGCCTCGTCACAGATCTGGTCAACAGGATGGACTGGACTTCTGGGCGGTTTCTGGTACTGGTTCTCTGGTTCTGGATCTCTGGCCTGGATCTCTGGTTCTGCTCACAGTGATCTCTGGTTCTGCTCACGGCGATCTGGTCTGGGTCCGGTCTGCGGTTCTGGATACAGCTCTGCTTTCTGGGTGTTTCTGGCACAGGGTTCTAGGCCAGAATCCGACAGCTCAGCCCGGCGGTTTGAATAATTTGCAAATGATTTTGAGGCCTGCTGAAAAAGGATTCAGCTTGTGGATTCAGGCCTCTCTGCTACAAGTTCTGGAGTCTGGATTTAAAGTTCTGGTCTCTGGAGATTGATGGATTTGAAGCCTGGAGTCTCCCAGCAAAGCGTCCCGCAAGAAAGTGGAAAGTGAATGAATCTCTACCTGTCCTACACAGTCTCCTTTTATGTGTTTTGAAAGTGGGTGGGTCGGCTCATTCTGCATGCCCAACCCTTATCATTGGCCAATTTCTCCTCTCTCCCTTGATTGGGGAACTGAGTTGTGTGTCAGAGTGATGAGGTAGGTTTATGGGTCAGAGTGTCCTCCCCTTGTCAAATTGCACACAAATCTATATTTGATCCAAATACACATTTATCTATGTACCATTTGTCTAATATTATATGTCCAGTTAACATATTTTCTGTAGCACCAAACCATCCGATCCCTGTCTTTGTAAGATGTTGTGTCCACTTTTGCCAGAATTCTGCCCTTTTCATCCAGATAACGATTGCTAAACTTTTCCAGATTTTACACAAATGTGCACAAGGGATATGGGTTTCAGATGACAAAGTGTGAGATTTTTAACATGCATACATTTGGAGTAACAACCTGATTTTCTGCTACTACTCCCCAGGACATACCACAGAGTCCTGACACCTCTTAAAATGTGCACAGAAAAATCACAAGAATTATGATATTATTTATATAATTCTTACAAGTCCGCACTATGAATTATCCATCTTTTTAAAATTATGCTCTGTCCCCAAAGGGGTGTTGTTTTCCAAAGCACATGGTGGAATTTCTGGTTTGTCCACTTCCCCCAACTCAGCTTGCTCACAGATGCAGCGCCCCTCCCTTTTCCTTCCAAGAGGAAGCCATTTACGACCCCCCTAATTTAACATTTGCCTGGGCCAAGGAAGGCCCATTGTTCAGTTTCCTGCAGTCCCCAGGTGCCACTCCCCTAATTCAATCAGAGAGGTGTCATCTCCTTTTGGCAGGGGAAGCAGAATGCAGCTAGGCCTGGGAACACAGCTGCTGATCAAGTTTCAACTCCTGTCGGGGGTAGTTGTCAGGCAGAATTCAATCTCTTTAAGCCAGGCTTCAGCTAAATGTCACTTTGGTTTCCAGTTTTCTATATTCAAACCAAACTTGCATTGTTTACACATGCAGCTAGAACACTGATTCTAAGTTCAAAACTATGACATTTAAACAATTGCAACCTATGTGACACTCAAAAGTAGGTCACTCATTTATTCTAAACATTGAGATTTTAGTGGCTTTAACCCAAATTCACTTAAGCTGCTGACATCCCCAGCTATTTTTAATACATACATTAGACAATTACTTCCTTCCCGTCATTTCAGAATATAGTTTTACATTGTATCCACCTCTTAGCAAGTCTTTCTTTGGCCTGGTTTGGGTTCATTTGTTCAGTTTTACACAAGTGTCTGGTGGTTTTAAAACGTCGGCTTTCTGGTAGTGGTGAGCACCAGTATTGCACCCATTTGTGACATTAATAACAACAGATTTTGAACAGCACCATATTCCTTAGCACTGATTTCGCTCATGGCGCTTCTGGCCCCTCACGCTCACACTGGTGGGTGGCAGGTCAGGCGACCGTTTTGGTGTGCGCACAAACTGCGCGTTTTTCCTGGATTTTGGCGCAAATGTGGGTTTTTCCGCCATCTTGGATTTTCTAAGCCCACAGCACCAAATGTTGTAGCATAATAACTTGAACATGGGTCAAGACACCCAACACGCCAAAATCGGGCCTTCTTGCTGTACATACAAACCTGTCCATGACAGAGAAAATGGAACCCTGACAAAGGCATTAACAACATTGTCAAATCTATATGTGAAAATGGAAGAAGATGTAGACAAGACTGAAAGAGATGATTGGTTCCCATCCTTATTTTTGTGGATTCTGACATGGATGGTAAATGCTTTCAAATTATTAGGCGCAATACAAGTGTTGGTGATGCTAGGTCATACTGCAGGCAAAGCAGGAAGAATCTGTGCATAGCACCAGATACCATCCCAGTACAGCACCGAAAAAATGAGAGACGTCATGCACTCAGACAACCATATCGAATATGCCCTCTAACTAACGTGGTTGAAGGATGTCGGCATAAACCATAGTACATGGAAGAGCTGCGGGTGTGAACCAATGAGAGTAAAGTGACATCATAAATGGATGACACGATTTTTATTTGTATTTCTATTTATTTAATGATGATGATGCACAGAAACAATATACGTATACAGGTGTAATACAAGTAACAAAGTAATGTATTTATTTAATATAATTGTTTTTTATAATGCACCTAATATCATACCTGAGTTTGGTTTCTAAGTGCAGATCTGGGGTTTGGACCTCTGTTGCTCTGTGTGGTCTTGCTTCTAAGACCAGTGTGTTTCCCCTGTGCCCCTGTGCCATTCTCCATTCAGGTTGCCCCTGTGCTATTGTATTTTATTGTGTTATTTATTTATAAAACACTTTTGCACAAAACAAGTGCTTCAAAGCGCTCCAAGATGGGAGGGGAACATAGGATACAATCATTCATAAGGTCTTGGAAATTTCAGAATGATATACGATAATAATAAGCATACTAGGGCTGACAACATTTCTGCTAATTCATTTGTGGTAACATGTAGTTGGGGTGGCTGGGTGGGGGGGAGAGTAGATGGGTACAAATATAACAAACTAACAATGATGCAAGTGCCAGACCAGCAGATAGGAGGAATGGCACCTTGTCCAGGAGGGCTGGGTTAGTGCAGAGTGTTGCCTCTTAGGGAAGTGCATAGTGCTAAAGTAATGTGTGGGTGTGGAGGCAAGTGTAGGGACTGGTGTAGATGCCTGGGCCCTGTAAGGTTCAGAGGTGAGCCAGGAGACCAGTCAGCAAGCTGAGGCAGACGGGGGAGATAGTAGGTAGAAAGCAGAGGTTAACAGGGAGCGGTATAGAGAAGGCAGAGGAGAAGTTGAAGGTCTTGTGGAGTTTCAGTAATTTAAGGAGTTCTGGTTCGAGATAGAGAGTGGCAGGGAGACTGTTCCAGAGGGTGGCCCCTGCAGAGGAAAATGATCTTCCCTCAAGTCTCTGGTTGGAAAAATGGCTCACTCTCCTAAACCGTTGCAAAAGTCCAAGTTGGAAGCCAACCTCGCCTCTGCTATGGCAACTGGAGGGGGGTTACTAGAGGAGGAGCTCATCCCGCATGAACAGGCTATGAGCCAATTAATTTATATAGATCAGGTGCAAGGCGTGGGAGGCCTTCCAGATTACGAGGGCATGTCCTGTGAGTGAACAAGCTTTTGCATCATGTGTGTAGGGAAACAAAACCAAGATGTATGATTGTGTTGTGCTTCTGCCTGTATTTGAATGACTGCCTCAGCGAACCATGTCATGGTGTCCTGACTCATGCCCAGTGTACTCTAGAGTGGATTCAACCCATGTGTCGTACATCCATTGCACATGGCATTGTGACAGTAGTCATCCCCCACCAGCATACACAAACAACATTTTCAACATGCTACCACAACGTGCCATCTAGTTAGTTGCATCAGTGATGTCAGTGGGCCTCATTATAAGTTTGCCGATCTGGAAACAATGGTACTGGTAAGCTTGCCGGTACCATTGTTTCCGGACCGGCAAACTACGAGTTCTGTGATCGGGTGCCTTTCAGCCTGCCAGGTCTGACCTGGTGGGCGGAACGGCACCCGCTTGCAGATACTGACGGATGCACCGGCACCATTCATGAATGGTGCCGGTGCATCCGTTCTCCCCATTCCATTGAGTCCATGGGAGTAATATTTTCCGGTGGCCAGGAATGTGCAATTATCGGGTCCGCTGGGGCTGTATTGCCCCAGTAATTGCCCATTCCCGGGCGCTGGAAATTTCTTGACTCCGGTGGCAGCTGTGCCGGTATTTACCGGCATGGCTACAGACAAAGTCATAATGAACCCCAGTGACTCTTCTCTGCTAGACAAGTGCTTGTGTCTGAAGCATCTGTTCCACATCATGCACTGCATGGTGTAGATTGTCCATTCACACATGTACGTAGGTGGTTCCATGCTACAGATAACTTCCATGAAGACTACCAGCAGGCCTCACAGTGTGCAATGAGTGACATTGCATTTTTCAACAATGTGCACATCCCCACTGCAGCTATGGCAATGGCCCTGGTGTCACACCTTTGTGAGGATTCATCTCTGTTACCCTCCAACACTCAGCACACACTCCATGGGTCCATGCCCCTGTCCCTCTTGTGTGTCACTGTCCCTTCTTCCTAGCTCCCAGTGCATGTAATGACTCACTCCACATCACACACCTTATATGTGTGTTACTCTTACAGTCATACTTCAACTAGGACTCCACACTCAGGCCATGTCCACATTGTGTGCACTCCCTGTTAGGGAGAATTATCAATATGTGCTAATTTCCCGTACCTTTTGAGACCCCCAGAAACTTTGCTGGATTTCTAGCATTTGATTTTCTACCTGAGAAGAGTGAGAGTCTTTTTTTCCCACTCTTCCATGTATTTTGATGTGTGTTTTACTTTTGTGTTCTTTGGTTATGGAGTTTTAAAACAACTCCATGGGCATCATCTTTTTCTGTGTGTCACACAGCACCTTCAGTGCAGTGGCACAGGGATGTCTTTCAGACTTCCCAAGGTTTGAATACCTGCTCTGGGACTGACTACTGTCTCCCAGAGCACGTAAAGTTAAATTGACTTTACTAGTCTCTTTAAATGTACTGTCCCAGCACACACTATCTTCCTATAGAATTCTGGAGGGGTTGCCTAGCTTCTCCTGAATCAAAACACTCATGTAACAGTCAAATGTTACCCTTTCCTACTTTAAATGGCTGGTGGCAGTGGTTTAGATCAAACTACTATGATTTTTCCCGACCGCTAACAACTGTAGCTAAAAATAGGGTGAGCCATGTTTTTCAATATGGCGCCCAAGACCTATCTGTAAAAACAGACTACAGTCAACTTTTTTCGCCATTTCTACTAGGAATGGACCTTCTTGTGTTTGTCTCTGAGTGCTAAACCTGGTTTGGCCCCTTTGTTCATTGACCTTTGGCGGGCTTCCTTGCTGACGCCCTCCTCTGGCGCCAGGTTGTCTGGGGTGGAGAGGATGTGAGGGAGGTGCCCCAAACTCCCTGTGCTTAGTCTCCAAGGAGACCTGAATGCACTCTGGCGTGATTGGCCGGCTGGCTGTCCAGCAAGGACAGCCACCCTGCTGCGTGAGTGACAGCAAGGCTGGAATGAATCGGGGAAAACTGTTTAAAAGCAGGTCTCTGGGACCTGGAAGGCAGAGTCGACACTGGGACGGAAAGAACTGAAGACGAGCTGAAGGAAGAGGACTGCTGCAACTCCTGGATGATTGGTGAAGCCCTGCTGCAGGTCCGAATTGCCTGAAACTCCATCGACAGAGAAGCCCTTCAAGATTAACTTCTTCCCTTGAGTTTGGTTGGAACAACCAACTCGCAAGCCACCTGGACACCGTCCCCATCTGGGCGAATTTTCTTCAGAATGCTGTTGATAACCGGATAGCCAGAAGGAAGGAAACCAGCTTGTGGACTTTAAGGCACACACACCTTAAACCAATATCTTGCTAAAGCTTTTGGCCTCATTCCTGGGCAGTGCAGGAACCTCCTGACGTCCTCCTTTTTTTCCCAACGACTGAAGCTCAGTAACAGCAAGATCTGCTCAAACTGCCAGGAACAACTCAGCTACAGCTCTTCTTCATTGACAAGGTACTGTCAATAAAGCCATTGAGAAAGTGCTTGAAACTTTCCTCAACTATGAAGGCATGTCCTTCCCTTAACATTTGTCAAACGTTTTGCCTAGCCAAATTCTTCTAATCTCCATGGCAAAGACTTAACCGTTATCTACCAGAACTGTGCTATCCTATAGAAAAGACTCTGAACCATTGACTTTCGTCCAGTCCTATTGAGAAGAATTGCTGGTTGTCTTTAACTGAAACCCTTTGCACTGCCTATGAATGTATTTGGGCTGTCTATTCTTATAACCTTGTCTTTTTACCCCTTTAATAAGTATCTGAAGTGCCATTTTGCTCCCACTTTAGGGAAGTCAAACTTCTTCATTTACTTACCGGTTGTGTATTTGTGGTTTATTAGTGTGTGGTATTGAGCTGCTTATGCTAGTGTAATATTTTCTAACTGACTGAGTAAATACATGTATATTCTTTTACCAATAAACCTGAGTAAGTGTATATTTGAATCACTGTATTAGTTGGTCCTTTGTGTAACTTGTTCTACTGCTCACTTACACTCTTGAGATAAGTATGGCTGCTCAGCCATCGCTACCACTTGACTGTGTAGTACTGGCTTGTACCAAATGTGAAATTGTGCTTACACTTGTAGTCCTAATTACATGTAGTGTTCCCAAAGTGTACTGCAGGTGATTCTGCATAACACTCCCTGTGCTAGTTGAACACTGTGTGGCATGAGATTGATGTGCACTTGGATGTGAATATGTGTGTAAGTGTTGACATGTAATATAATAGCATGTTACAGAGCCACATTACCATGCCCATTTAGCATGTATTTGTCAATAGTTTGCTGTGCCAGGGGCCAGAGTGTGCTTTCAGAGAACCATGTCTGTTGGTAATGTGTCCACTGGCTACATGGGCGGGAACATGGAATGTTGTTGCAAGTCTGCATATGCAATGATCAGATGGCTTCTCTTACATAGTGTGTGTCTGCAATTTCTCTCATGGTTACATGCCTGGCATTGTGCTTCAGGACAGCAATGTGATACAGATGTTGACTGTCGACACAACTAACATTAATCATCATGTCTTTATATGTCCTTGTGCAGGTGATGAGGTACCGGATGAAGAGGTTGAGGAAGAGGATGAACAAGAGTCTGTGCCAGTCCAGACCACCAGTGAAGGGCTTGGTGTGGCAGCCCAGGAGAATCCACTGGTGCTTCAGACCATCCTGGGAATGTCCAGATATGACACTGACTCTTATGAATCCAGTAGCTCTGGTGCTGAACCAGATGACCAGTCCTCAATGCTGTTGGAGGTGAATGCACCAAGTGTTGGAGCAGTTGGGGCCTGTTTGTCTGCGGGGGTCAGGTGGCTTCACAAAGCCAGTCAGTGGTGTCACAGCTGTATGTGTTGGTTACGGTTACCAGGCCAGTATCCCAAGTATTGGGTTCTGATCCTGGGCCAGATGTCCAAGGAAGGGATGCAGTCCTGCAGCCATAGACAGTGGCATCACAGCATGGACATGCTCCCTTAGGTCAGGCAGGTGTGGGCACCGCACACATGGGGGACATGTGCAAGCTGGGCAGACAGTGTGGGAGCAGTCGATGTTGCATGCTGCACAACAGCAGAGTGCTGCCTATGATCTTTTGGCTGAGCGCATGGACAGGGTGGCCAGTTACATGATCCCACCAGCAACACAGGTGGAGCACCAGCTGTAGGCAATGGGGTCCACATGCAGCTCACACAGGCTGCACATGGAGGCCAACATCAGGAGCCGACAAGCCAATCTCAGGTCTCTGCAGGAATCCCTGCTTGCATAGGGTCGGGAACACATGGAAGCTCTGAGTCAAGAGTTGTTGGACCTCAGAGCTGCATTGGAAGAGGAAGAGGCAGCCCGCAGGAGACTGCACCAACACGAGATGCAGCTATTGAGGCAGAACATCTCGGAAGAACTCTGTGCATCCCGTGAGGTTATGCTTGGTGACCTCCAAAACCACATGGTGCTGGTGCATTCCTCAGTGTTGTGCCTGGCCGCTGCCACTGGCAAACAAGACAGGGCACTTCGTGGTGATCCTCGGGGAACCACTACCACCTTCTGATTCTACCCAGGAAGGTGGTGCCAAACGAGGCATATCTCCCGGTTAAACATAGCCGTGCAGTCCTTGAGCCTATGGAGGAATGTTTTTATTCAACATCCACCCATGTGGATGTTGACATGAACCCTGCCCCTCCTCCCTCATGGGTGGACACCGCCCACCCCTGGTCCATGATGGACATTTTTTATTTTGTTTTTTTATTTTATTTTTGTAAACCCCAGGTCCGGATGTAGGCATTGTATTTTTTTGATTTGCCCTTTCCTGGTTTTTATTTTTGTTCATTGTGTACTTTATTTCCCTTGAGGTATGCCATTAACATCTCAAGGCCAAGATATGTGCAGTGGTGTACATGCAGGCATGCATAGTGAAGTCAACTAGCATGATGCATGGTGGTGTATTTGTATTTATTTTGTATTTATTTTATTTGTATAGCGCACCAGGCCCGAAGGCAGCCGGGCAATATCTTCAAACAGTAATAACAAGACTGGCACGGTTACAGTTAAGGTTATAATCAGTTAAGGTTACAATCAGTCATTTGCATGAACAGAGGCAGTAAAGTACAGGAACAGTGCAGACTGGTAGGCAAAAACAGGAATCAGACGTAAAAAATGGTGGCGATCAGAGGGTCTGAGAAGACAATTGGTTAGGTGTGGTACCTAGCCAAAGCTTAGCTTTGTGTTTGAATAAGTTCAGTAAAGGTAGATTTCTGATGGTAAGTGGCATAGTGTTCCACAGTTTGGCAGCCAGGACTGGGAAGCTAACACCTCTGGCGGTTTGAAGCTTGTATCTAGGGATCATGAGGCATTGTGTTTGAGCAGATCTAAGTGTCCGAGATGGAGTGCACTGGGTGAATCGCGAGGCTAGGTAGATGGGGGCCTAGTTATTTACGCATTTGTAGGTAAGGGCCAGCGATTTCAGTGAAATCCTTTGGGCAAGTGAGAGCCAGTGTAGGTTCTTCCTAGTTTCAGAGATGTGTGCTGATCTGGGGATGTTGAGGGCCACTCTGATAGCGTTGTTTGGGTAATCTGGAGTTTGTTAAGGTTGTGTTGGTTAGTGCCTTGGTAAAGTATGTTGCAATAGTCCAGTTTGGAGAGGAATGGGCGGCAGGCTGTGATCAACTTGCATGTGGAAGCCGAGGCAGCGACAACTGCGTTAGTTTGCCCCTTTAGGGAGAGTGTGGAATCTAGGTAGATTCCCAAGGTTTTGGTATCTTTGGATACTTTGATGGAGTTGCCATCGATATTGAAAGAGCTGAACAATGGGTTCAGTTTATTGAGTCTCTGTTGTATGCCCAGGATGAGGACCTCTGTCTTGCCATCATGCAGGTAATTATGGGTTTTGAGTTCTGTTGCACATGTGTGCTGTGTCAATGGTACTTCACAATAGCTGTTTTAATGTCTTCTCCCATGTTGTTTCAGTTATACGTGATCTGGCGATTACTGCTGTCCCAGGGGAGACACCCTGCAGCCTTTGACGTCCCTGCTCCCTATGCCCTTCATCAGGCAGTGTCCTTCCTGTACCTGATTAGGAGACACAGTTCCAGGTGAAGGTGATGAGGGATTTAACCCATGTGTCGTACATCCATTGCACATGGCATTGTGACAGTAGTCATCCCCCACCAGCATACACAAACAACATTTTCAACATGCTACCACAACGTGCCATCTAGTTAGTTGCATCAGTGATGTCAGTGGGCCTCATTATAAGTTTGCCGATCTGGAAACAATCAGCCGGTTAGCTTTAGCACTGTCTTGCATGTTGAGTATGCATCATTGGTGTGCATGTTTGCTGCATGTCTTGCTTATATTATATGTCCTTTGCATGCTGACATGCCGGTATGTTAATTTAAGTGGTGCTCATGTCACTGTGTTACCTACCTATGTGTATTTCTCTATGAACGCACCTACTGTGCTGTACAGCATGTCATTGTACATCTGAAGACCAGGTAGTGTACTCCTTGATCTGGCATTTCCTTGGGATTCCCTCTCTGTGTAACTCTCTCTCCCTCTCTCTGTTGTGATACACTATCCTCCTGGGATAATTACAATCTATTTCCATCCACCCTGTCGCACATTGTGTTGCTTCTGCAGTGTGTGGTGTCTGCATATTTTCCTTAGGTAATCATGTGCTGTCATGTGTGTGCATGTTGTTTCTGCTGTTACTATGCATAGTATTCAATTTAGGGGAAGCATCTCCCAATGGTGTGCATCCTATGCAAGGCATGTGGGTTCCCTGGACAGGTAGGTGAATGGCATTTGCTGACACTTGTGTGGTGTTTATATGGGAGTGTGGCACTGTGTGTGTTAACTTTGGATTGACTTAGCTTGTGGTCCATAACTGCTTCTTAAGGGGGCATGTTTCACAGGGGGTGCTTCGATTAATGGGGATGGCCATGTTCTTCAGATGGATGGCTGGGGCCACTGTTCACTGATTATTAAAACTTTGCATTCTAACTGTGTGGGGCTTTCAAAGTTGTTTGGGAGTGGGTAGCATGGTCAATTGTTTGTGGCCTGTGGCAGGTGCTGATGGTTGGGCTGTGTGTCTCATGGAGATGTTATCATCTGTAATGAGTGACACTTCAGATCCGTAGCAGGGTTTGTGGGATTATGGTTGTATGTCACATTGGCCTGTCTAGATTATGAATCAACTATTACAGTGTGCCGCAGCAGTTCAAAGCCACAAACATGTTGCTATGTATGAATTTTTGTGGAATGATATGGTGTGTATCAGCAAATTAGGGTTAGTGGTGCTTGCGCCTTCTCATGAATTTCCCATGCATGCTGCACCACGGTGTTTGCAGCTTCTAGTGCAACGCGGCTGGGTGCACAGCACTGCTGCATTTGAATTAATGCAGTATTTGACCATTGCTATTCTGTGACAATGAAGTCTGCATTGACCATGGTCTGGTGATTAACAGTGTACTTTTAGCTTGATTTTATCATTGATTGATTTATCAAATTGCTTTGTGTTGTCTGCTTTTGTCTTCCTTTGCAGCTCCCTCGGTGGGCAGCAGTACATTTTGACAACAAGCATGGTTCTGGCGGAGGTGCAAGAGGTGAGTGTTTCAGTAATTGCCAACCCATCCACTGTATATTCTGAAACAGCACCTTCACAGTACTTTTCGAATGTGTTTGCATCTAATATGTTTTGCAAATACACATGACTGACTAAACCTACTTGTGACAGGCTCTTCAAACACATCCCTCCGCACCTTTGCCCCCTTCCACTCATCCTCATCATTCCCCAGTCTCCTCATTCACTCATGTCTCCCCTGAAGTAGTCACCAGAGTTGAGAACTCTGTGAAGGTGTCATCCCAACTGGTGTGTCGGTGGTCCTACAGAATCATCAATGGCAACATATCCTCTCTAGCAACTGCTATAACTGATCTCTGCAACCACTCCTTACCTGCTGTTTCCTATCCATCCTCCATCAAGCACACTCCCTTTTGTGCCTTACTATGCCATATGCAGAGCATTCCTGACCAGCAAACTCCTGGCACAGTTCTTTCAACACCTTCCTGGGGAAACTGCTGGGCAAGTTTGCCTACCCACAAATCGACACCCATGAGGTCATTGTTGGGGATGTCCATGGACACCAGTGTGGATTGAAACGGTCCAGAGCCACAGACACTGCTCTCCAGAACACAAATGAATGAATGGTAGCATCCCTCAATTCGTAATCCCCTGCTGTCCTCAGACTCCTTGATATCTCATCTGCTTTTCACCAGTGAGGTATTCCATCTTCATTAAAATGCTCCATGAATGGCCAGTGGACTTGCTTAGCTAATTCCTAAACAACCATTCCAAATAAACCAGTCTGTGTCCTTACCTCTACCCTACTTCAGCCTCCACTGGTTGCATCACACAGGAGCCCATTGTTTTGCCATGTATATTTGACATATACATTTCCCTGCTGCAACACTTCTTTGACTCATTGTACAACAAAGTAATGTGCTATTCTGATGACACACTACTCTTCAGCAATGTTCCTACTGACACACTTGAACCCTCATTCACCATGACTGCCTCTCAGCCATCCTGGCCTGGTGCACTTCAAATGACCTTGGCTTGTGTGCCATTCAAAAAGTAGAGTGTCCCGATTGGCTCCCCTGCAGCCCTACTTCTGGCATTGACTGTGTCCTTCCTTCATGGGCTCACTCCATGCCACCTCATCCCAAGGTAGGACTCTTGGATTCATCTTCAACTACCCCCTTCTCTTCATGCCTCATATTCTTGAGATTGTCAAGAAGTCCAACTTTCAGCTCTTGCTGCTCAAATTGACTGCATTCTTACACACCATCACACAGAGGTGCAATGTTACATGTTTGTGGTACTCTCCAGGCTACACTACTGCAACAGTCTACTCCTAAGGGTTCTGTCCTAAGCTGTAGGGGTCCATCCTGTGGCCCCTACAGCTTACCCAGATTAGTTCTGCAAGACTCGTCATTTGACTCAGGCCCAAGGACCACATCTCTCTTGCAATATAAAGGCTTCAGAGGCTCACAGACTCTGCACAGATTATATTGTAATCCCTTTATGTTATCCACAGGGCTGTCTGGGTCCCTGTACGATCTTCAATGCTTACTGATCAAATACTCCACTTCTGCACTCCTGCATTCCTCTGGCAACTACTCCCTGTTTGGGTCCATTTCCCACAAAGGGCTGTTGGTGGGTCCATTTCCAATGTGACATGCCTTCTGTGTAATAGATTCACTCTCCATCTGAGTCTTGAGCATGAACTCCTTAAGTTCCCATTAATCATCATGTCCTTTCTCTTCTCCACTTCCTTACCCCACTCTTATGTGTCCTTGGTGCCCTGACCTCCCAGACGTATCATATAATGTACTGTGTATACTGAACTTGCTCACAATCAACATCACCATGTGAGTTGGCACTTCTGTTTGTGTATTTTCTTCTGCCCATTTCACCACAAGATGTTCTCCAAGCACTAATACAAAACTTTTCCCTTACCACCATCACCTGTAGACTTGCACGTTATGACACTCAGAAGGCATTGTGGGCTTGTCTCCCCTGCCCGTTATTGTCATGATTTCTTGGTAGTATTAATTGTATGATCGATCTCCATTAGTAAATCATTGTCTACATTCACCTGTCCCCAACCCGTTGCCCTGTGTACACTTGGCAACATTTCGGGTTATTGTATGAATGCCTAAGCAATGCATAACACATGTGCTTATTGATAATGTGCTTCAATGACTATGTGCAGTGCACTGTTCAAATAATACACAGGTGATGGCCAGCCTTATCATGACATTGGCAGTCTTCCAAGTGTGGGACATATTTTGGTTGGGATCAATTATATGCATATGTGCTGTCTCCACATTTTCATGCAGAATGGGGAGTGAAGTGTGCATTGTGTATCTGACAATGTATAATGCATGCACATTTGCTGCGTGTCACAGGCAGTGTGGGTGATGTGGTTGGGTGTGAGTGTGTATATTGTGTGTTTGAATTGCATGCAGTGTGCAGGTGTTTGTGCATGTGTGCAGGGACACATGTTGATGGCTGTTTTCAGACTTGTGCTTTGCATGTGTTTGATGTCACTGAGGGGTGCCTGTGGCTCTTCAAGTATTTGTTTGCATGTATGTGGTACATAAACTATGTGTTATGTTTTTCTTTGTCTGCAAATTGTTACGTCAGGTAATGATGGCTATTTCATGTTATGAAATTTGAGTGTCAACTGCATGGCAAGTGGGCAGGTAAGTTCTTCTTTTATATTGATTGTTATGGAATGTTACACATTTGACCAGTATGTCAGTTTTCACATCCACCACTGCAGAAGGAGTCCACTAGAGTAGGTATAGTGCACAGGGTTCACGGATCAGGCTATGGAGTGGTTAACGTCCTATCTTTCTGACCACCCATCCCAGGTGGAACTCAAAGCCTTTCCTTCTTCTATGGCTCTTTCAGACTGTGGCGTTCCCCAGGGATGTAAGCTATCCCCCTGGTTCTTCTACTTGTACATGGCTTACTTTGCACGTGTGATTAGCACTTTCAACTCTGCATTCCAGTGTTAAGTGGATGACACTGAACTTTCTTTCAGACTACCCTCAGCCCCCTCCTCTTCGTCACTCAGATATTATTGTCTGTCCAGGATTTAGTCATGGTCTGCTGCAAACAACCTCTGCCTTAATACCAGCAGGACTGAGTTCATTTGCAACCACCTGCACGGATATTAATCTTTGGGATCATCTTCGCCACCACTCTCTCCTTCTCATGTGACATTCACACATCTCTAGAAAGTACAAATATCAGCTACACCTCCACAGAGGTACTGTTCCTTTTCTCACTTTGCCCCATCAGGTCACTATCTCCACAGCCATGGTTATGTCCAGGCTGGACTACTGCAACTGCCTCTTTCTCGACCTCTGCGCTTCACATTTACACACTCCATGACTTATGCAGAAAATGACAACAAGATTTATCCTTGGCCTCAAGACCAGGGACTGCATCTGTCTGGCAGTGATATCCCTCCACTGGCTACCCGCAGCTGTAAAGGTCGAATTTGAGACAATATGCATTGTACACAAGGCTTCGTGGGGCCTGTGAACTACCTATTTGCAACTTTTCATACCTAAATACTCCACTCCCGAGACCTCTCCTCATGCACCTCCAACCTTCTTTGAGTGAGCCAGTTCTCGAAGAAGAGATTTTGAGGAAGATTTTTATCATCAGCAGGGTCCTCCCTCGGGAATAGCCTCTCTGCCACCCTCCATATGGAGCCTCATATTGTTAAGCTCCTGGAACTCATCAGGAGTTTCCTCTTTTGCTCATGCTTCTCTCTCCCTTTTCCCTGCTAACCTATCCCTCTGCTCTCTACACCTTTCCATACGTTTTCCCTTGCAGCTCGGTGACTGGCCGCCTGATGTACCTCAGGCACTCACAGGCCCATTGCACTCCCGGCAGTGTTTTATATACTTGTTTCCAAGACCTGCACAAGCCTCATCATCACTGCACTTGGTGAATGTCCCCAGAGAGTTGCATCTCTCTGCACTTACCCCCACCTCTACTGACAGGATGAACTTGGACCACCGCCAAACTTGTTCCGACCCTCCACCTACCACTCCCCTGTAAACGTCTGTGTACTTGCTCGTTCTGATTGCACCATGTCTGTACATCATCTGTCTTTTACACTCTGTGCTCGCTCTCTGCATGGTGGCACATTCAAGCACTTTATAAAACTGTAGATTCATTGTTAAACCTATTCACTGTTACCTCCACTCCTAATTGTATAATATGCACTGACTCTGCCGGTGCTGCCCCTATGATCCTTCAGACTAGTGGTGGTGCATATAGCAATACACCACCAGAGTGTTCAAGGGAGCAGAAGCATGACTTGAGCACTCCAAATCTTGCCTCCACTATGGCCTGAGTTGCAATATGGGCAGTGTTGTATCTTACCTGGGCAGGTGTTTACCTTTTTGTATCTTACCTTGGGGTTTCCTATTGGCATCAACATGTATGTGCTCAGAGGGTAGACACAGTCCCCTGTAGAGGTGAGAATATGTGTCATTTCTTGACAGTGTATATTTGTAGGTGTGCAACATGCATGCATGTGCATGACCATACATACTCACCAATAAGCCATGTGTTGCCATGCTTCCCAGCTTCCAGGGCCCGGTGTAGGGCGGGACATCCTGAAGATGTAACTATCATGGGTGCTGCCAGGACATAGACAGAAGTAATGATGCCCTTGGCATCACACACAACATGAACGTTGATGGAGTGGCAGTGTTTTTGGTTGCAGTATATGTGCTGTGTTGCTTGAGGTGGACGTAGAGCAACATGGGTGCAATCAATGGCACTGAGCCCTTTTGGGAAGTCTGCCACCCCATACAAATCCTGCACCACTGCCTGCCTTTCTGCAGGTGTTCTGGGCATATATATATATATGCCGGCGGACAGAAGGGCATGCATTTATTATTGCCAACACCTGGTGTAGGCAGCATGACTGAGTGGCCTGTGAAATGCCCCCAATGACGGCGGTGATGAGCGGCCAAAACATGCAGTACAGTGAGCACCTTTTGCAAGGGGCTCAGTGCTTGGGAGCAGAGGGTGGGTGATTTGAGGTCATCGTCCCACTCTATGGCCAGGTCTAAGATGATATGAGGGGGGGAACCTATACCTGGCATAAACCTGGTTGTCAGGCATCCCAAAAGGTGTGGTCGTTGGGTGGAAGATCAAGGCCCTTGCTATCCTCCTCCTCCTGCAGTGTCCCACAATCACAAATGGTACAATCATTGTAGCTGTATATGCGTTTGTTCATCATGCAGCTTTTTATGCATTTGTTTGTGTGCATGTTGACTTTTACACCTGCTATTGCGTGGCATATGTGTTTCAGGATTTGCGTGTATTTTTACGCGCCCCGGTGGGACCTGTTCAATTCCATGAATACGGTTGGTTTGCGCGTGTAGGGCTGGTGCGATTGTTTGACTGTGAAATGTCCATCGTAATTCCCACATTTTTGCTTGTTCTTCCCTATTCCACGTGTTCCGCACCCTTTTTAGGTGCCTGTGCAGGCCTGGCCGACCCTTCGCTGGGAGACTTACGCAAGGCCTTTGGGGTGTCGCAGTGATGTGTCGGACCGGTGCAGATTCCTTCGAAAGTCCCAGGTAAACCCTCTGCATTGTGTTCCATGAATCGATGAACGGGGACTTATGCGTGAATTTGCGCGCATGTCCCCAATTTTCCGTGCAAATTATTCCACGAGTCAGGCCATAGGTGAGCAAATGGCAGCTGTGGAATCCATTTTTTGTATTTTGGGAACAGGCTCTACCATAGAGCCTGGAGAAAAAGCCCCAACATTATTTTTGGTTTTTGGCTATTAGAGACACCTATATGCCAACAATATTGCATTGGAGTACAGCTAGGAGGGACATGGCATATGAGGAGGGTCAGACAGCTCATAGGCGTTGTTTTTCTACATGCACAGTGACTGACCATAATCCCTATGGCCTGTTCCACTCACTTCCAGCCCCTCCCCACGTAAAACACATCCCCCTGGTCCTCTTTGGGCTAGCATTATCAAGCATGAGCACTAAGGCACCGTGTCCTGACAGCACTCAGACTTGCCTTGAGAGCTCCTATGGAATGTGGATTTCTGACACACCCTCTACTTCCCACCAGAGACTGGGTGATCTGAACCCCACTGTTTCCTCCCCGGATTGCTTGTAGTTCCATTGCTACCAAACTGCCCTCCATCCCCGTGCTTCCGTGTTTCTCTTCTTCCCTCAACATATTTTTCAACCTATGATTATAAAGCGCTCCATTGCTTCCGGAAGCGAGGTCTGTGCTTAATAAATACCATAATACTAATTATAGTGTGGCTTTCCAAAGGTCCAGCAGGACAGCAAAGTCTCGAGCAGCTTCTAACACATTTAAAAAGTCAGAAAATAAACTCAGATGTAATTCCAATGTGAATTTGGAAGTTCAGTAAAAGCCTTCTCTAATATTACATTGAATGAGATTATTTCTATCTTGACTCGAGAGAATCCTTTTCCGGTCCCATGCCTTGAAGCGGGCGGAAGGGTGAGCTCAAAAGGCTGTAAACACCTTTTTAATCTGATGTACAAAGTATGTTAATCAAGATATTTGGAGTCCGCAAAGAGGAGAACGGAATCTTCAGAGCGGATTTTCAAAAAGGAGATCTCGAGACAGACGGGGAAATTACAGTTAAACATCTGTTGAAGGAACACAAAAAAAAAAACATCGTATCAGAGTGAGGATAATGTAGGAGCATTTTTAGAAAACCACAGACGAGCTGGAGAGTTAAAGTGGGAGTTAGGATATTGTGCTTGACTGACTGCAGTTGCAATTTGTCTTCCTTATAGGACAATATAACTTGTGTGATAAAGGGAACGTGTTCAGTGCAATTCGCTTGAGGTTACACATGAGACGTTCAGTAGTAACTTTGGGAGCTAAATAAATAATTTTGACATTTTGCACTGCAAATTCACCTCTTAAATATTATTTTTTGGACTGCAAGGTTCTAATTCAGAAATGAATGATGCTGAGAACCTGGAGGAAGCGGTTCTGGTTAAGCTGCGTACTGGCCCAGGGACAGGAAAGAGTGCATACATGGAATCATTTCATGCTGAAAAGCGTTCGGGAGCACCACAATGATTAACTTGGGGCCATAAATGTTTTTGTTGATATAAGTTACTTGGAAGACGGCATCAAAGCATGATTTCTTCCATGTCGCACATGCTATTTAGACTCCGGGGAAGTAGAAAGATGGTTTGTACGGCACTGTTTATCGTTACTGTGGTCATATAGAATGTCTGGTCACTACTGGGCTTGCCATTTGGCAGCACAAAATGTTGGGAATATTTTAGGTGATTGGACCTACGTTTAGTTACTCAATGTATATAATTCACATACTGCCTGGCTGTTTCGGGATGATTGGTCAAGGTTTTCCCATATTTCAGAAAGCGCAAACTTGTGTTTTCTTTTTTAACTTTATGTAGTAGGACCAGTAGCAGCACATTTCCTAAGAATCAAAATGGAAGCGACAACATTTTTGATCAAACAATGGGCCAAACAAAGCTTGATTCATCTGTAAGGGCCCTTGAACAGTACCATCTTAGAAGTCAGACATCAGTGGAGAGCTCAAAGTGTTCAAGTTATTGTTGCTTTGCTATAAAGAACTAGAACCTTTGAGAGATTGTTTGGCTAATCAGCTGGCTTGTAATGCATGCAGAGCCCCCATGTGGTCTCTCGCATTTACTTGGCCACACGTGCGCCTCTGTGTTTGCCTGTCATTATATTGTTTACACCCACAGGCCGTTCCATTGACCTTTCCCCTTGCCCCCATGGAATCCTGGCCTCCTCGCCCACCCTCCAACCCAACTTACCAGTTCTTGCCCGCACTCGGTTCCGATATCCTCGATGGAAAAAGAAAACGGACTTTGTCCCCTTACTATTTTCCATATTGCCCGTCTTGTTCGTAGTTTATTGCGTAATGGAAAATATGCACAAAGGCCATTCTGCTAAAAAGGAATTGTAAACAGTGATTAGCACTCCGGGGTGCTGACTGCAATACCCCATGTTTTGGGGTGAACAGGCCTAGTATCTCCCCGAAACCCGCTCAGAGGCCCTTACTTCACTCAGCTGTACTTAGGCTTGGGCTGGCTCGTTGTTACCTGTCATGTCCGCCCCCAAACAAGGAGGTTATTGCTATGGTAGCATGCATACTCATGCAGATCTCCATACCTGCAGCATGTCGCATTGCAAACCTGAAATGGAAGGACTTTAACTCGATTTTTCTGTCCATCTCCAGAGGCTTGTGTTCCTCTATGCAGTCTCTTTCGTGTTTGCATTTTCTGAATAGCTGCAGGATGTCTAGGTGGATGGGAGAGCTATGTTGGTACGGGACCCTGGTGGGAGTACGAAAGAGTTTTCCTGACTATATAAATGAGGTGACTGGTGTGTGCTGTGTATTTCCAACAACCAGCTTGTCAACAAGCCTCAGTAGGCCCCACTAACATAACTGGCTCTGAGATCTCAGACTGTGAGCTCTTTTATTTCCCTTTAACTTTGTAGCCGGCCAAACAAACTGCACCAGGGCTTTTGGAGTGAACTGACACACAAGCTATAATGTGGGTTCTTGGGAGACTACCCGCTCCCTGCATGGATAACTAGAAGAACCGACGCTCTGTTTCCCTTGATTCATGGATGGATTTCTGACTAATGGCAGCCATGTCTGGAAGGTCAGCAGGCCCTGAACTGTGAAAATATGGGGCAGAGGAACAGGGCTGGGGGTAAAGGAACAATTCCGAGAGGTTAAGTGGAGACTTAAGGTGGAACCTTAATGAGAGTAGGGGCTCGTGATCTTCTGATGGTGAGTCTATATCAGACTCTGGCAGAGCTTTTGAAGTCCAGGCAATCAACATCCCTGGCATCTGCCCGAGCAGATGAGGGATGACCTGATCTGTAGCTTACATATTCTAAGGGATATACCCACCAGCAACAGCACCAGTTGGCAAGTATATCCTGATCAGCTTTACAAACTAATGAGCAAGTCCACTCTGCAACTGATCTGCACCAGGATCAGCACCTCAAACATCTTGGGCTGTGACTCTTGCAAGGAACTGTGATGGACAGAAAGAGAAGGTGGTTTTTGAGTGGTATTCTTTGCAGAGGAGGTGGTGTATTCGGAAGGACTTATAAATGTGGTTATGCAGAAACATCTGTGAAGAACATGCATTTAACCGATCACACATGAGCAACTGGACATGATGGCTGAACTTGAGGCTTCCCCCAAACTGGACACATGGGAAAGTAAATGGTCAACTCTATATTTGGAGGGTGGGATGACCAGTCATTGAAGAGTTTAGGAAGAAGTGGTATAAATAAGCCTGTCCCAATCCACTTTATGTACTGGCCACTGCAGAGTATGAGGTCAGCACTACCAAAATAATGACAGTAGAAAAAAACGGAAATTCAAGGGTAATTTCTCCAGTAAGCTGTGTCCTCTGATCTTTCTCCATCTATCATTCATGTCTGAAACCCAGTTCATATTGTCCAACATGATTGGACCACTGACGCTCGTGTGGAAGTTCTAGACAATGTAAACACAAATGAGAACATTAGCAAAACTTTGAAATCTAAAATTATAGGTTTAAATGATCTACAGATTCATCATTCTATCAACAATAATCAAATGAAGGCCAGTCTGTTGGTGACACCCCATTTCTTCATATTAATTTTGTGATGATGACTTGTCTGGTACTCCGATATCAAAGGAAAACTCGTTTGAGTCTTCGGATAATTATGTTACTCTCTCTCGACAGCAATTCTGAGCCCTTGATTATTTCCTCAGATCCCTAGTTAGGCTATGCAAAGTACTTCATACAATTATGACTGACCATTCATTACAATTAACCACTATTATTGAACGAACAGCCCTGAAGGAGACCTAGATCCAATGTTGCATGCATCCTCTCTGAATCCATCACTCGTATTGAATCGCAACAGGTACATTCCTCGCTCGATGTGATTGCTGCAAGTAACCTAAGTGGTAAATTCATATGGACGTTGATGAATATGGTACTCAATATATTCCTCCTAGTGCCGCTAATAACAGTGACATGAAAAAAGATGATCCTCTCATGATAGTGTACTGTACAGTAGGTAAAAGGCGTGCCCAAAAATAAATAAATAATACTAAGAAAAACAACCACACAAGAAATGTTCACAACCACACAAGAAATGTTCACTTCCCAGTAGCCGTGAAAATGTAAACCCAGTGAAATTTAAAAAAAAAAACCTTTGACTACCTTAATTACGAATGAAAAGGGTAATTTTGAAATATTATGTCTGATCGCCAAAAAACTCAAACTTTCAATGTCATCTGAAAAACAAGCCATCCAAAAACAAACATCTAAGATTACTGTTACAAATATTAAAGCTAATAAATGAGTTACGCACAACTTCTGCTCTTATTTACCTAACAGCAATTCAGTTGTTATTAAGAAGATGTCATCAACTCTTGCTTACACCGTTGGCAATGCAGTTGATTTGAGATCAAACAACGACGCTGTAGACCTTGAGGGGTTAGAAAACGTTTTCATATCACAGGAAACAGACAACAACCAGATACCAATTGGTAATATGCAGCTGCCACCTCATCTGGTCCAGTCCATTGTGTATTCCTCACGGAATAACAATACCAATGAATTCCCTTCCCATGGGCTGTGTGAAATTAATTCAAACCTCCCAGCTCTGACCACTTTAAATCATCCTTCTTGTACTTTTTCACCTAGTTCACACAATACATTGAATAAACCGCTGAATTACATTATCAGTGATTGCCCAAAGCTTAAAAAAATGATTCTTAGAGTTCCAAGCCTCTGTTATGACTCAAAAGATACTACTCTTAATAGCTGCTCATACATTCATTTTTGCCACCAAAGATTCCAATTGTGGGCTATCGCTTCTTCTGATAATTGCCTAGTAGAATTGATCAAAAACACTACTTTTGCTACTATTCTTGTTCATTTTTCTCCGAATCTATCATTTACTTTGTAGGGAAGGACCAAAAATAATAATAATAGTAAATCCAGATGAGTCAATAATGTGCACGGGAGCAAGAAAAACCACAAATATATTCCAAGCAACCTGGCCAGGAATCATTTACAAGAAATCATTCAGTGAGCATTACAAAATAGTGGAGTTTTATAGTGTAGTGCTGAGTTTCAACATTAACAATGTTACAGAAGGCTTAGACTATGTCATTCTCGGATTGGTTGCACATGGTTGCTCATTAGGTGAATCTATACCTTTCCTAGCCCTATTGGCTTATCCTTACCCTCATGACCATACTGTTAATTAAATATTAAAAATTACTTCATGTCATCTCAGCTACTTTCCCGGATTTCCTATTGGACAGGTAAAATTAAATTGTGCTTCTTTCAGTCCTTGATGCTTGATTGGTGGAGCAAAAGTTGTATATTTTACATCCTGGTCTCAGGGGAATTAAAAACCGCTGGCACCATCTTACCGTTCTTTCCCTTCCAACTGCGTCAACCGGCAGCATATTATTGCAATGTCTGATTGGAAACATGTAACTCTGTCCCTTCCTTTCTCATGGCTGATGCACATGACATCATGTGCTATATCCTTGGGCCTGTTTCTTCAGGCTCAACACTTGTCGAGACTTTGTGTGTTCTATTACCATATGAACTAGTGAGATTACAAGTTACATCATTCTTATGATTTGTTAAGAGGTCCTAATCGATGCACGCACTTCATGAAATCCTTGGTTTTAATATAGTGTCTCTGAAACTGTGTATGTTGAGTTCTACCTGGAGGGAAGCCAACTTTCTATTATTTGTGTTTCCAGTCCTGGGCAAATATTTTCCTACAGGGGGAAATATGTCCCTTCTGTCTGAATGGCTTTGTCCCGTGCCTGTCTCTGCATGTGGTCTGATTCTCACCAGGTCTATGATCTTGTCTTGGTTAGGTTTCGGGAACATGGGCAGAACTTCTGCATAGTAAATGTTTCATTTGCTGAGTGTGTGGGACTGGCTTGAGCGTTCTCCTTCGCAGCTAATCACTATTTGGACTTCTTCACCTTAGCCTTTTGGAACCTGCTTCCCTTAGCAACATTTGATTAGGTCATGCTTCGTTGTACTTTGGGCTGGGAAAAGGTTTCACCTCATACATCGGACCAATCGCTGTGAGACTTTACAATGTGCTCAAGGCTGCCAACCCTGCCACTGCATTCCTTTGCAATGTCCTGCTGACTGTCTTTGCTGTGTGAAACCATTTCTAATGTTCTAAGGCCTGTTATTCAAATGGCTTAGGCATTTTCTTCCACTAGAGTTTGGACATTTATACAGTGTTGATGAGTTCTCGTATATGCCTATGTATGTATCATACTTAATGTTTTCTATTATGTATTGTTGCTATCACTCACCTACCTACCTATCTAGGGCATTTCTCACTTCATTTTATCCATTCTTGTCATGCATAACTATGCTTTGGTTAGGGCCTACCGTCTGTCCCTCTGTTACTCTGTCATTGCAATGCGCAGTCTACCTATGTATATTTGTATCTGTGTGTTCATTTGCTGAGTGCACTCTTTTTAGTGTGACATCGAGAACATCCCCTATTACATGCATCTTATGTCCACAGCCTAAATATATTGCAGCATGCTTGTCTAGTAAATGGCTGCTCTAGCTTTTATCCTGCTTCTTATTTCATGAGCCTACTTCCTGCACCTACTTCTACATGCATGTCACATTGATCTTTGACAAATATGTGTTAGTTCATACTATCTTCCACATCTTGGCACATCTATACCTAAAGTGTTTGTTTGAGCGTACTTCTCTCCATGATATCTCTCAGTGAACAGATATGGTGGAAATGGCATGGAAATCTTCTTGCACCTTGTTCCTTTGGCCTTTGTAGTGTTTCCTGACTTGTGCTTCATGGCTTTTTTCTTAGTGTATACTTCCTCTAACGTGGGATATAGGATATTCATCCCTACATTGCCCCCTTTTGTTTCTTTCGCCGGAACAAGTCCTCTCTTGAACTCCTCACCTCTTGACTCTTGTTCATGTGCACAATAATAAATATCACTTGGAACCCAAATCTTACTGATATTTCTCAAGTGTCACTGGAAGTCACATACAATCCAGAGCTGGAAGCCCTCCACAAGATTGCTAAAGAACTCCAAGGGAATGATGGTCAGAATCAAACTTGCCTAACCTGCCCACTTATCAACATTTTGGACACAATCAAGATATCACTAGCAGTGCAGGACTAAGGTTTATATGTGCTTAATATTACCCAGACGTTGCTACTATGTTGGGAAAAATAGTCAACCTCTACACAAACGCATGAACCTCCATCACAAAGTGTGAAGTGATGTACTAACAATGAGAGTCCTAAGGGTGAGCAATTTTCAGAAGCTAATCATACTCTTGATGTTCCCAAGATTTCTGAACTCTGGGGTGATTTCAGGACTGACAAAGCCAGAAAGACCTATGAATTCAAAGCATGCACATTCTCAATACAATGGCTGGGAACTTGAACAGACATCATGGTTTCATGGGTCACTTATCCAACACACAGATTTTCACGTTTTCCACTCAGAGAGACACAGGGATCACAACACCCAGACCTGACACTTTCCATCATTTTTTCAATAGCCGTTCAGAGACTTTTAACTGTCATTGAACCAGCCCCACCAGTCTCTTTAAGGCAATGAATTGTTGCCAGACTCCCTCCAACTGTAACACTCACCTGGTATCCACGGGGACGTCACTCAGCCTGTTCTGACCTCTTACGACCTCGAACCCTTCCCTGGAGGCTATTCAACCAGAGACTGGGCCTGAAACACAGGATTGGTAGAGTTTAACTCCCTATTGTCTCTGCATGCTTGAACCCCTTCTTCCCCGGGGTCCAACCCTTCCCTTTGATCCACAGCTCACCTTGTTTTCTTGGATAGTGTGCTCTCTGTCCTGCTTTCAGCGCAGGGGCGCGTTGATTGATGCAGGCTCATTGCTGCCTAGTTACTTCACTGGCAAGAGTCTGACAGGTAAGTATAATGAGTCTTTTGAACAGTTCTCTAACTTCATTCCTTTCCTTCCTTAGATGATGGCTGGCGTCCGGGGATGGTGGCGTACTGCTGAGATGAGTAGCACTGAAGGTGAGTGAGAGCGCGATGCGCGATGCACCCCTTTCGTATTTGCATTGAACTGAGTTCTTTTTCTGTGTCTTTTAGGTGCTGCGATGTTTTTAGCGTGGATGCCGGTTATGAAGAACAAATGCGATGGGTAAGCGCGGAATGCGGCACCTCTAGATGTTTCCACGCTAACCTGGAGTGTCTTTTCCCTCTTGCAGATGGATGAGAAGTTCCGGAGTCAGAGTTCCCCCAGAGCCGCTGGGATTCAGGTAAGCATTTGAAGCTTGTACAGTATTTAAAAATAAGCAAAGATTTGCAGAATGCTTACTAATGCCTTTTTTCTGTTCTTTTCCCTTTTCCTTAGGAAGCGGCGTGCCGGGATGGGAATGACACCGCTGAAGATGCCCGCAGAACAGAAGGAGCAATGAATGATGGGCAGAAGCGCCGCAAGGTAAGGCTGTTCCTAACGGTGTTCTTGTTCTTGCAGGAGCTGAGCGCAGAAGAAAGATGCAGGCCTACTGGAGACCGATCCGAACACGGTGAGTGTCACGCTGCAGGTGCAGAAAATGCAAAGCATGTTTCTCAGCCTGGGTGTGGCTTAAATAGTCTCTGGGTATCCCAGGTGTCTCTGGCCTGAACCACACCCAAAAGACTAGAACGCACATGCAGTTCTGGGAACCAAAATATGTGGGGGCATCCATCTTGTCCCCATCAATGCACTACAAGTCCAATCCTATGGGAGTGAGTGAGTCTGGTGCCACAAGCGCCAAGTCTGACTCTAAGTGGGTCTTTGGAGGGATGGATTGGAGGGATGGGGACGCCCTTGAGGGCCATGTAGGTGATCGTGGCCTGGCTTCAGCCTGACATCTTGGAGGGCTGGGGACATGAGGGGCAGGAATCATGACACCAACCCAGCACCATCTGTCCTCATAATGCCCCAGCTGAAATACTTCCCAGAGAATTATCAGGGCCCTGTCCCTAGTCAAACCTTATCCTTTCCTCTTGATTGCAATGTAACCTAATCCTGGTATGGCATGTGACTCAAAGTTCCCACACTGGGATCCACAGATCAAAGGCCTAACACATTAACTGGCTGTATATTCCCTCTTTCATACATCTAGAGGCACAAGCCTGAAATGTTGATGATGCTGCTAACACTGATCTTGTAAAGGGACTGGCCTGACATACCGAGCTTTAACTTGATTGCCCATACAATGACTGACAACTAGCCAACTCCACCCTCCTTCCTGAGAGCACACTAAATAGGTAGGCTGTTTCTTTGTTTCTTTTTTCCTGCTCTCTAGTTTCACTGATCTCTGGACCCACTTAACACAGTGTACCATTTAGACGTTGAAGATTACAATGTGTGGGGGAGATGAATATCCAATACATGGATTTCTGAGCAAAACTACAAATCAGGTACAGCCAGGCATAGATAATTGGGTACCTGCAGGATGGGATATGTAAGCAGTAATGTTGTGATGTTTTTCAAATGCTTAATTTCATCTCTGCCTGGGGAAGTGGAAACATTCCATAGACATTACTTTGTTAGCCTAATTAAGGTATGTAATCTTTGTTTTCTTCTGCATCAACATTCTATTCAAACATTGGCTAACATGGTGAACTTAAATAGATTATAGGGTGGGGGGGTCAAGGTGGTGGTGGTCGAGGTGAGTCAGACACTCAAAAGAACCTCAAAAAAATGAATTGCTAATAACCTTTGACTCGTGTGACATATTTGGGCGAAATTTAGAAGTCAATTAGGGAGTCCCCCACCCCCACCCACAGACTGCAACGTCTTGTAAAGATTTGTTAAAAAAGAAAAAAGTTGTTAAGAAAACAAAACCAAAGAAAGAAAAATGTTGTGGCCTACTTCCCATTCATTTTGTCATAGACAGAAGAGATGAACATTTCGCCCGACCGCACAGCCCAAACCGCTGGACTGAATTGAACAAGGGCTGAAACAACTTGGTTGCCCCTTTCTCCAAAATACATTGATATATCTTGAGCAAATTGTCCAGAAGTGTTGCTAAATGAAACAGCCACCATCTTTGTTTTTGCTTGGTGTGAGAGATAGTCCCAGCTACAGCTGAGGGTGTCGAAAAATGAAATGCAGAAAAAAAGCCATTGGCAGGTCAAAAAACATGGAAATGCAATCAGTCGAAAGGTGGGGAAGGGGGTGGTAGAGGAAACCAAGTGAAATTTGGGAATTCAAGGGGGTCCAGGGACTGAGTTTGCAGCATAAAGCTTTTCTGTAGCCTTGTCTATGAACAGACTAGCCGCAAATATCCTACATTTGAAAGCAAACTGTATCACAGAAACATATGTGTGCTGTGGGGGAAATGGAAGTAGGCAGGGGAGATGAGGAGGCCCTCATGGGTGTGTGTAGAGCAGGCACAGAGGAAGGTAACACTTAGTGCGAGCCTGGTAGTGAAGGAAAATATTTTTTTCAGGCTGTTTTTCCGCTATTTGTGGCTATAATCTGACTACAAATAGCAGAAGGTATCTGTAGTCCTGTAACCGCAGCTAGAATATTATTTTTTTAAAAGAGATCTTTTTACAGCTACATTTTCTTGGGAGTGAAAACCATGGTTGTGACACAATAGGCATCCAGGTCTCTGATCCATGCAGTAACTGGACTGATCCTATTTAGATTCAAAGCAAGGAAGTGGCAAGCCCCTCAGTCCATGTTTCCTAATAAATGACCCCAAGTTATAAGACCACTTAGGTCAACATGGACTGAGGGGTCCAGCCTCTTCCTCACTTTGAAGCTAAGCAGGGCGGGTCCCAGTTACTGCATGGATGGCAGACAATCGACCGTCCTGGATGCTCTGTGTTTTCTTAGTTTTAAATATCTCATAACACACTAAGAAAACAGACAGCATCCACATTTATTTTTTAAAACCGTGTTACTGTCAGTCCTTGAAAGTATTGCACTCAGAGACTATTTTATTACCTTTTGCTGAATTGAATTCTGGTATTTATAGTCTCCAAGTCAAGAAGGGGGAATAATGCCACTGTTGTACAAGTTTTGCCTAACAAAGTGCTTCAAGGATTTATTTAGTTGATTGACACTATTGTGTGTGTCATTTTTAAGTTATATTTATAAATCAGAGTATTGCTGAAAGGCAGAAATGGGGTGAGGAGGTGAAATGATGGGAATGGGAGGTTTCGCTGCAGCAGATTTTGTCACAGCAGATTTCATTGAGTGTTTTTAATAGATTTTGCTGAAACCCTATGTGGGGGGTGTTAGGCTAAAAATGAATGTAGGGGGTCTAAGGGCGAGGGCTGCATTGGGTTCCTTTTATATATTTGGGCAATATAAACGGTTTAAAGTTAAGAGTATTTGCCCACAATGTGGCAAGAGAGTTTGCAATCCTGGACACTGTTATTTGCCCCTGATTGTGGATGCTTTTCAGGAGACAAGTAAAGGAAACCTGTTGGTGGGCAGCATAACCGTTTCTCAGAGGGTGGGTGCAACCCCTTGGATTTTTTTTAGGTTGGAAAGCTTGCTCACGTATTTGGCTACCAGGATTGTACTCAAGTTATCTTGTTCCCAGTGCAGATGCTTACCCACAAGACCACAGGTACTTGCGTTTGTATTGGGATTTTTATTTTTACCAGGGAATGTTTCATTACAGATTGCTGGGTTTAAAAGATGAGCCCCTTTTACCCTTTGCCAGCATATTTATTGGACCATTTCCTTTGTGATGTCATCTTTGATGTCCTATGTGTTAGAATTAGCAGTGCATGGTGGTGGCGTGAGCTGTGGTTGCATAGCTCACCATAACTGGTGAAATTCTTTTTTTATTTGTAACCATAACGTCCCTTTAACAATGTTTTTCACTGAATTTGATGGGTTTTTATGAGTGCAAATTAACCATAACATCCTTTTAACAATGTTAATCACTGAATATATACATATATATATTCAGTGAAAAAACTTTGTTAAAGGGACGTTATGGTTAAGTTGCGCTACTAAAAACCTATGAAATTCAGTGAAAAAAACTTTGTTAAAGGGACGTTATGGTTAAGGTGCGCTACTAAAAACCTATGAAATTCAGTGAAAAAACTTTGTTAAAGGGACGTTATGGTTCCAAGTAAAACCGAAAAACCCTTGAAATTCGGCAGTTATGGTAAGCTAAGCAACCATAACTCGCGCCGCCACCGTGCACTGCTAAGACTAACACCCAGGACATCAAAGATGACATCACAAATGTCATTGATGACATCACTGATGACATCACATGTCTGGCTCACTATTTTATCTTTTGCTGACATATCTAGGCCACATGGTTTTCTTCAGTAACAGTCAGAAACTAAGAATTTTATTTTATTTGTAGACATATCCTTCTAGTAGGTTCTTACAGTAATTCCCTTAGAGTACAGTCACATCATATGAAACATATACATATGGGAAAACGCAAGCTTGAAAGACAGCAATCCTTTTTGTGCATAAAGATAATCACTAGACTAATGAGCACTTTCTGATAGTTCTGCTGTTTTTTTATGGCTGTACTTTCCCTGTATATGGTCATATTTGTATACATTGTACTCACACTACTTTCCTTAGGGTCCAATCACATCAAGTGATACATATACATAGGGTAAATAGTAGCTTTGAAACAGAGCAATCATTTATTTGCATGAAACTAATCAGTTAAGTTATGAATTGTTTCTGCTACTACTTGTGCTTTTTTGCTAACTTCACTTTCCCTGTATATACCCATATTGGTATGTGTTCTTGTGTTTTGTCTATAGTAATGCAATTATGTAATACATGGGTTTTATTAGCTACTTATTACATATTTCACAGTACACAAAAATCTGTTAAGAAAACAATTATCATTTCATTATTCAACATATTAACATTACGAATATCATACCTTCATCTATTACGCTGCACACAATGTTATGTTTCTGTATGAGTAGCTTAGTATACTAGATAGAACCCCATAATAGGATGCTATTTATATCAATGCATCGTTCAATGCACTTATTAGGGTATATTTCTTGCAATGATTCTTGACACTTTTTTCGCAACATAATAAGAATCCCTTCTACACATATTTCATGAGAAGTACATACACATGTGATGTCATCAGTGATGTCATCAATGACATTTGTGATGTCATCTTTGATGTCCGGGGGTTAGTCTTAGCAGTGCACGGTGGTGGCGCGAGTTATGGTTGCTTAGCTTACCATAACTGCCGAATTTCAAGGGTTTTTCGGTTTTACTTGGAACCATAACGTCCCTTTAACAAAGTTTTTTCACTGAATTTCATAGGTTTTTAGTAGCGCAACTTAACCATAACGTCCCTTTAACAAAGTTTTTTTCACTGAATTTCATAGGTTTTTAGTAGCGCAATTTAACCATAACGTCCTTTTAACAAAGTTTTTTCACTGAATTTCATAGTTTTTTGGTAGCGCAACTTAACAATAATGACTTTGACTTTATATACATGTCATATGGAACTGACTAGATCTCTTCTTATGAACTTGATGTCCGCGAACTCATTTAATGTTCGCGGACATGTTCGGAGAACAGTACCACCACCTAAAAACTCTGGGGAGGTATGTGTAATAGTTATATCATAACATAGGAACATTTAACAAATTCACAAAGCAGCACACATACAAAGTATATGTAGTAATACTTAAAAAATGTTACCCATATATGTAACACACTAACCATTCATGTAAATACAATATGTTTTAAAAAGGAATATACCAAAAGAAGATAAAGTGGCTTCCACCATAATTACCTCACAGACGCTCCACAACCAACAGCAAGACCAGACGTATACACTACTGATTACATATCTCACCAGACATCGTAAGTGCACTTCTTTTTACTCATATATTTATGAACTTTCTATATTAGAAAAAAAAAACATATTACTTTTTTTTTTCTCACAGAAATGTGTAGTACTCTCGACTGGCTAGAGGAGCATTTCCCACGAGAGGAAATGTTAGAAAATAGTCCACCTAATGGTACACACTTTACTATATAAACCAATTAATAAATATTATTTTGTATACATTTAACATATACATTTTTTTTATATTACAGACCATACAAACATTCCAAGCATCTCACAACAACAATCAGAGGATATCACTCTACAGCAGATTCATCAAAAAATGAACGACCTTATGCAAAATTTTATGGATTTGAAAAACTTTGTGGAAAATTATGTGAAACCCCCAACAGCACACCATTGTCCAACCTGCACTTGTCCCCCCTCACCCTATCCCACGCAGTTAACCCCAAAACCTGTCTATGGACCAAAGCGTTTCGATGACATTTCCTTCCCTTCTTCACCTGATCCCAGTTATCTAGAAATCCCTAATTCTCCTGTTTTTTTTTCCATTTCTGCCCCACCTTCCCAGTCATAATTGTATATATATATGAAATAAAGTAACTTTTCTTATATTGTGTTGTAATTACTTTCAGTTCCTTGTAATAAAACCAATTTAGGTGTCCACGGACACCGCGGTTGTTCGGAAATGTTCGTAAAGAAACAAAAATGTAACTGTCCTGAGGACACTACATCTGTCCGTAATGTTCTCATGCAAGTTCAAAATGTTCTAAGAACACTCGTAGTGTCCTGAAATGTTCGTAAAGAAACAAAAATTAAAGTGTTCTAAAGAACACTATATCTGTCCGTAATGTTCGCTATCAACTTAAAACTGTCCTAAGAACACAATAGCTGTCCTGAAATGTTCGTAAATACACGAAAATGATGTGTCCTGAACAACAGTACAACTGTTCGTAGTGTTCGCTACCCAATTGAAAGTGTTCTAAGAACACAATTGGTGTCCTGAAATGTTCCTACATAAACTAAATTACACGTGTCCTGGAGAACACTATATCTGTCCTTACTGTTCGCTACCAAGTTTAAACTGTTCTAAGAACACACGCGGTGCCTGAAATATTCGTTTCACGTGTGACGCACTTTTAATTACTTCAGAACCCGAACAGTGTCCGTAGGACATCAATGCGCATGCGCTAACCAATCTCCGTGCACTTGGTGTCCTGCGGACAGGCGCTTCCTTCGCAGACTAGTTCGCAAACAGATCATATGACCACGCCCACGCTCATCGTGTGTCCTGAAATGCGGAGACTGTTCGTGTCCCCGAACAATTTAAAAGTACATTTTCAGTTGATCCATAATATTTTTCAATAAAATCTCACCATGCCACAAGTACCGCATAGCAATCTTGACTTTCTATATACCTTTTGAAACTTTCCGATCCTTTTTTTGTGTTTGATCTGTCCGCGCACAGTGCGCATGTCCGCGGACCGCGCACAAGCACCCTTATAAAAGACCACGCCCAAGAGCTTATTCCCATTGTGTTTCTGGCTATTCTTCAGAACACAGTGATTTTTGCTGCCACCTGCAGACTACACCATCATCGACATGGCATCCTTGGCTGCTGAACTGCCACTTGGTGCTGCACCTGCTTCAGCACCACCACCACCCCCTCCACCACCACCACCTCCCCAAGGGCCTGAAGAGGGGAACAGGAGTGAGGATACAGAGGAGGAAGAAGAGGATGATGAGAATGAGGTAGAGGAAATCCCTACTACCCGCACTAGGCGTGAGTCTTGGGTGTAGTGGTTATTTACCATTCATGGGAATGGTCCTAAGGCTCGTGCGAACCATGTTACCTGCAATGAGTGCAAAATGATACTCAGTCGCGAGAAGCACGGTAACTACAGCTTTGGGACCACTACTATGAAGCGACACCTGAGGTCATTTCACTCTGGGGCTATTCGCAGGGTTGTACCTTGCGAAGAACGTAGCAGGTTGATTTCCTCTACTTCATCCTCTGTTTCTGATCCTGTCACCACAAGGACCACCTCTGTGGGACAGCGTCTTTCTCAAGCTGCCTCACAGGCCATACAGAATGCTGATGACCCTTACCTTTCGAGGGTCACAGTTGTATGTATGTACTGTGACACAGTACTCTGCAGGGGGGAGCGACTTCGGAGTGCTTTTGAGACTATCGTCTCAGAGCACAAGAAGGCCTGCTCACTACCCAAATAAAACCCACTCTACATCTTCCTCTCTCAGCTCGCCCTTTCTTATCCCTGTGGTTGGTGTCCCCCCCTTTACCCTCTTTACCCTCCTCTCCTACTGTGTCGTGTCTGAAAAACCCAAAAAATACAAAATTACAAAAATCAAAAAAAAATAAGGCTCTTTTCAGAGCCGCCTTTCCCAGTTAAAAAATAGAAGTGAAAATAAATGAAGCAGGGCTCTTTGTATTTTTTAGAAGTCCGCGAACAGTTCGCGAACATTAAAAAAATTGGGTTACTACTCCATCACAAACATTGTAATTTTCTCTGGAAAGAAGTGGTGGCTCTGAAAAGAGCCTTTGGGTGGTGTTTGTAAGTCAAAAATTGTAAATGCTTAACATCTACTTCAAAATCGTTGTTGTAATTGCAAAAAAGGTTGCAATGCATTTTGTACATTTCTCAGAAAAATCTGATTGCCAGCATAAGTAAGATGGGCTCCATCTCTGCGAAAAATGTATGTACTACAAAACATAATATTTTCATTGTGAAAAGAAGACATGTCAAAATCTCTTAGAAAGCCACAAACAGCCTTATTAACATTGCACCTTGCTTTTTCCATTTGTGGACCAAATGAAGAAGAAAGAATCCACATTTGTCTCTGCGCAATCTGTGAAAATATCATTCGCGAATTAGGAAACATGTCCATAACCTTCCTCAGTCCTTCTTTCATAGCAAATTGCAAAAAAATTCCAGGCACATGCCCTAAACTGTTCCCTCCACAATGAATTACAATTATGTCTGGATGTTGCTCTGTCTCCAAAGTAGCACAGAGATGTTGCAAATCCAACGACTTCATTCCACGTACTCCATGCCAGTGTACTTCCACATGTGGGAATCCAAGATCTACAGCTACTCCACAGCTTTCTGCATGCACCTTCAACCACTGTATCCACGAATCTCCTAAAATCCAAACAATCTGTTTTCTGAAACACACAGCCACAGCTATCTTTTGTTCTCTCAGCAAAAAGAGTATCTCAAAAAATCTCTCCTGGCACAACACACCCACCAAACTTTCCTGACCAATCCCTTTCAGTGCTTATTCTCATTTGCATGACTTCTGAACCCAAAAATCCCCGGATGTAACTCCCGATGTCCTGGAACTACCGCCATGTCCGCGGACATATCGTAACATGAACAGCCCTTCTACCATTTCCACTACACTCTCTCTGCCATTCCCTCATTGGATGTACCTCAAAAATCACATGACCATGCACCAATCACATTCAAGACCTCTACATCTAACTGCATCATCATAGATCAGCACTGCAAATGTACTCTGAATCTCTCTGAGTACAAGTGTCATATCATTGGCAAGCAGCATCTACCACAAATACTGTACAAGTCTTCAAGATTTCTACTTGCAGCTCCACGCATATCCATATGCATGAACACAAAGTTCAGGTATGCATATTTTCTGTATAGTACATGACATAGCTCTCAACCTTTTTTGTTTTACAGGCGGGTGAAATCACCCGATTTTGTTTT
Organism: Ambystoma mexicanum; assembly: GCF_040938575.1. Classification (NCBI taxonomy): domain Eukaryota; kingdom Metazoa; phylum Chordata; class Amphibia; order Caudata; family Ambystomatidae; genus Ambystoma; species Ambystoma mexicanum. The sequence continues at coordinate 324,481,787 of NC_090923.1, forward strand.
TAGCGGGTGAGACGCCCATTGGAATGAATGGGTGTGCAGGAGGCTAGGCGGGTGAGTCTGCCCTTTACAAGGCGTGTGACACCCGCCAAAAGCGTGTGACTTGAGAGCTATGGTAGATGAACACATTTCCAAACAGACTTTTACCTTGTAAAATCTGTTAAATGAATTTACTGTACTTTTTTCAATTTCCTAAAATCAACTACCACTTATAGACCTTTATACTTTTTACTTTCTTTAAACACACACACTCAAATCATGTTAAACTAACATTTTTTAAATGAAATATATAGACTACATATATTCAAACAAAATTGCATGCAAACACAATCTATGTTTAAACCTTTATAAAAATACTTATACAATTTCATATTTTTTGTTTTTATTTATTTATTTACTTAATTACTTTAAATTAGACATGACATTGAGGCGCTATTACCTAGAACAGTTTACTTACAGAAATAGTGGTATTCACTAATATATTATAAATTTCACAAGCCATAGTAAAGATATTTTATTTTTGCTACAGTAAGTCATTCAATACAATTTGTTCATTAAGAACATATCATATACACTGAACTGATGCAATGTATCTTATGTAAATAAATTAGTTTAATAGTTTTACAGAATTCACTGAGTATTTCAATTAAAAAAATCAATATCTAAATTAAAAACAGTGCTATATACAAACAAAGTTACTAATTTGAAGCTTTCACAGTTGCAGTGAAGACCAGTTTCCTGAAAAGAAGCAGCCGAATTCGAAGAAGAAAGAAAAACTAAGTAGTTACCTGTTAATTAAAAAAAAAAGTAAGTAAAATATCACCATATTATTTATATTATTAATCAAATATACTATAACATTAATACCAGCTATTTTGGTTTCTTAAAATAGAGATTTTGTACCATTTTGTCCAAAAATGTCCATGTCATAAACAGCGATTTACAACCAGAATGGCCCACAAATTTCTATTTTTGGACACACAAATTAGCCAACTGAACCACTACAATTTTCATATTATAGAAGAAACAACTGTTTTAATTGTATACATTACATTTACTATTTGTACTTTTCCACACCACTAGCTTACTTTTTTTTTGTCATCTGAACCCCAGTTTAGTGACACATAAATTCAAGAATATCTACCCCTACTAGTTTTAGTTCCCAATGCACAATCACACACCATTACATACATCTTTATCATCTTACTCAAACACTCATGCACACAGCACACATACATTCCAGAACACCCCAACCCATATCTTCTTTATTTCTTTCAACAGACCCTAAAGAATGCCTACCAAAAGACAACTCCGTAGAAAGCAACGCAAAATTAGAGCAAATGAAAATAAAGGTGTGCAACATAAGCATCCATCTCTAGCAGAATTTGCAAAGAAAGTTGAAACAAAACAGCTAATACAATCATTTAGTGAAACACAAAAAGTTTCAAGTACAACAACTTTGCTTCCTCTATCAAAATGTAAAACAAACCAAAAAACAATTAACAGAAAATCACCTATAAGTACAGATAAAACTACTTCTTCAAATTTCAATATAGTGCAAAGTAAGCATACCAAGAAAAGTATTTTAGCCAAAATATACCGTCACAAAGTCCTTCAAAATCTTATAAAAACAGGAGAGAAATCAGGTTCAAAGCTTAAAACCTATCGTAGGAAATTAATCTTAGAAGCATTGATGGACAGTGCAATTCTTCTCAAAAGAAATTTATTTATTTTACTGTTAAACAAAATGAAACCACTAACAAAACTAATAACTAAATTACAAAAAAGACTTCTCAATAAGCGAAATGTCAACAGAAAGAACTTCTTAAGTATCTGCGGAGGTGAATGGAATCACACTACGAGCACAGAACCATATTTTAATGAAGAAGCGTACAAACAAAAGCAAACGAATACAATGGCCATAAATAGCAGTGGTCGAGGTTATGAAAAAGTGAATAATACCATAATGGAACAAGAAGTACTCCTTACAAAAATATGCCCTGAAAACTTAGAATTACCCCTCCATTCAACTGAATCAGAACGTCTAGTGTACAAATGGCCATGCACGTCAATGTGTAACATTCCCAAACAATGTTTCAAATCTTTACACCAATTCCTCAATAAATATGTAAAAAGCAAAGACAAAATCAAAATTAAATTACTGCAAAATATAGATACCTGTCCAGTGCGCAAGTACACAGGACTACAAGGACATTCATTGGCCTGCATTACAGGACCTACTTGTAAAACCACTTTCCATGATATCAAAAGGATATCAACACATCATTCAACTATAAGAAATCTAGTCTATAAACTGTACTACGCTAAAAGTCCTGCTTTAGCACTAGCAAAGTTAAATAACATCCTTCTACATGGTACAGCAAAAGACCTACTTGAAGAAATTCACTATATCCAGAAAAAATATTTTGGAAGTGAAAGCCATTTACAGAATGAAATAGCTTTAAACCAATTAAGCAACAATTCTACACATGGCAACCTTTTGCTAAACACATACAAAAAAGAAATGCTAAAATTTAAAAGTACATCAGCTGAAGTACCAAACCATGTATGTGTATGTTGCCGTAGAATTTTTTATAAAAGTAACACAAAAACTGTGGACCTATCATACAAAATAGACGACAATGAAGATTCTAAATGGTTTGAATTAGCTCTCTACCTTCTAGCAGAAAACAAATATGAAATAACTGAGCCCTTAATACTTTGCAGTTATTGCACTACAAAACTTGACAACAACCAAACTCCTTCACGTTCTATCACAAATAATTTGGAATTATACCCAGTACCAAAACCTCTACAACAACTTAATTTATATGAGAGCATCATAATTCAAACAGTACACCCATTTCAAGCAATAATACGCCTTCAACCAAAAACAGCAAAATTACCTCCCTCTGAATTGGTAAAAGGCATTCGTGGAAAAGTAGTTTATTTACCATTAAATCTAAAAGAAAATGTGCATACTCTAGGAGTGCAACGCCCAATGCAGCAATCTTTAATTATATTAGTAAATGGAGTACCTACAAAAGACAAAAAAATATGACAACAGCTGGTAGATTTATATAAAGTTAGACAAGCCTTCCAATATCTTAAAGAGAATAATGAATATTACAAAGAAATTAATATTGAAGAAAACTTGAAAGATACAACTGAAATAATTCAAGAAACACAAGAAGCTGGTCAATTTGAGCTACTAGATCCTGCTACAATATCAAATACTTTAGACCATTATACAATTCATCCTTTGCACTGTAATGACACCGTACAAGATGTACTGGAAACTTACCAAATGCGTCAAACAAAAGGATCGCCAATCAGTATATGGGAAAAAAGTATAGAAGCACGTGCTTTTCCTCTACTCTTTCCTACTGGTAAAGGAGGAAGGTATGATGATAGACCTATTAAAATATCAGCTTCAGAATACCGCTCATTACGGATGTATTCTGAAGATCCCAGATTTAGACAAAATGTGGAATACATATTCCACCTACTCTTTGAAATTGAACTAGCAACTTTATGTTACGGAGTTGCGCACATATTAAAATCAGGATCACACTTTCAAAATATGACAGCTACACAATTATTAGAGAAAGTGCAACAAAAGGATGAGCTTTTACAATCAAATATTACAAATCTATTAGCAAATATGCGTGGTACTAAAGAGTACTGGTTTCGACGTCATGTAGATGTACGTTATATGATCAGAAACCTTGGCCCACCCACTTGGTTTGTTACATTAAGTTGTGCAGAATATGCATGGGAAGATTAACATGATTTCCTACGCACATCAAATAAAAACAAAACAAACATAGATATTCTAACACCTGGAGAACTTTGTTCTTTGGATCCTGTTAATGTTTCAAGATATTTTCACCATCGCTTCATTGCTATGCTACATTTTATTTGTAATAAAACTGTTCCTCCCCTTGGAGAAGTGCAACACTTCTTTTGGAGAAAAGAATACCAAGCCAGAGGAGCACCACATATCCACATGCTTTTATGGATTAAAGATGCTCCTAAATTTTGTCAAGACAGTGATGCCACTGTTTTACAGTTTATTGAAAAATATGTCACTTGTCAAATTCCATCAGAAGCCACAAATAGTGATCTTTGTGCACAAATTTTACAATTTCAAAGACACAAATGTGGAAAATATTGTCATCGCAAATACAAAAACAAAGGCAAATACTACACCAAATGCCGATTTGGTTTCCCTAGACCAGTTACAAATACAGGTCAAGTAAACAACCTCATGTCTTCAGTTAGACATACTGTTAAAGGAAAGTCACCTAAAAATACATATTACATAAAAAGAAAAGAAGAAGAAAAATATATCAATGATTATAATGCAATCATTGCCCACTTATGGAATGCAAACATAGATGTGCAGTACATTGCAGACAATTCTACTGCAGTTGCACGATATGTCACAGCATACTTAACTAAAGCAGAAAAGACAGAGCTCCAAGACCTCTGGAATGACATGTCATCAGATAAAACAGTATGTCAGAAATTATACAGCTTGGGCATAAAAATGCTCACCCATAGAGAATGTGGATCTTTTGAAGCAGCTGATTGTTTAACTGGTACTTCATTGTATGGTAAATCTGAAAATATAGTATGGCTAAGTCTTGGTCCAGCTAAATCTAGAAAAAGAGTTCTAAAATCATATGAAGATATAGAAACAATAGCCAAACATGATCCCAACAGCCAAGACATTTTAAAAAACAATTTATTGGACACATACTACCCAAACAGAAGTAATACTTTGGAAAACATGTATCTATACCAAATAGCCCAAAACTACACATACAAAAATAATATGAAACCCGATGAAAAAAAAGGTAAATATAGAGTGACAGACTTTGAAGGCAGCTTAGTTAAACTCACTAAACCAAATTTAATTAATCATATCAAATTGTCATTGAAGACTCCTCAACATAAAGAAGTATATTACATGTCCCTGCTACAACTCTTCAAACCATGGAGTATTGAAGAACAATTACTAGATAACTATGACTCATATGAGGATGCTTTCAAAGCAAATGAAAGCACTATAACTGATGTAAACTTTACACAGTACAAAACAATGTTGCACAATGAACAGCAACATGAAGAAGAACTCCAAGCTCAACTAGATAAGAATACTCCTGACAGTAGTCAACCTTCTGTAACAGGAAGCCAAGAACCACTGGGAGAACCACTAATAACAAATGAGGCAGAATTAGCCATGATAGAAGTAGAAAACACCATGTGTCAGTATGAAGATAAGGAAGACTTAACTATACTACAATCAAAACTAAACAATGAGCAAAGTAGCATTTTTCAAGAAGTAACAAAACAAATTGCACATGGTGTAAAACATGAAAATAAAGAATGTTCCTGTCATAATTATAAACCTATACTACTGTACGTCAGTGGTGAAGCTGGTCCTGGCAAATCATTCCTAATCAAAATCATTAGTAAGTTCCTTCAACAATTGACAAACAACAAACTGTCAGCTGTTGTCACTGCCCCCACAGGTTTAGCTGCCTACAACATAGGTGGTGTTACATTACACCGATTACTACTATTACCAGTAGAACACCAGAACAAATTAGACTATTACAAACTTTCTGCAGAAGCTGCAATGGAATTACGCAGAGTATTGAAACAAATGAAAATGCTACTAATAGATGAAGTGAGCATGGTCTCCAACCTGATGTTAGCTTTGATTCACCTCAGATTACAAGAAGTACTCAAAACAGACTATGAAGAGCTCTTTGCAGGAAAACACATTATTGTTTTTGGAGATCTGCTTCAATTAACACCAGTAAAAGGTGAACCTATTTTTAAAACATTAGGGCACAAACTCTGCCGTAAAACTGTTGGCAGAATTGGAAATGTCAACCTTTGGCAACATTTCCAATACAGAGAATTAACAGAAAACATGCGCCAATCTGCAGATCTAACTTATGCCAACATTTTAAAAAGTTTGAGAGTTGGTATACTTTCTAAAGAAGCAGAAGCAACATTGAAAACCCGGCACATTAATGCACTTTATGGCGATAATGCATGTGCTACAGATGTTATGGAACAATTAGCCCACAAAAATGTCAATTGTATGGCCTTAATGCCAACACTTGCAAGCTGTTTCAAATTCAATGAAATCATGCTAAGTAAAGAAATGCAACCAATAATGGAAATTAGCGCCACAGACAAACTAGATGTACATGGTATGACACTACCCATGTGTGACCAAGCCACAACAAGACTAAATAATTTAGAAAAATCAATCTCAAACACAGCAGGCTTAGAAAAGATGTTAATATTATCCTTAAATTGCAGAGGAATGCTTAAACGTTACCTTGACGTGGACCAAGGACTAGTTAATGGAGCACTGGGTACAGTTGTTGGCTTTCAAACATACCCACGTGACAACAAAATTCAGTTTGTCAATATACTCTTTGACAAACTTTCAGAAGTAAAACGGATAGGACGCTCAACAGCTAGATTCCTTCTCTTCAAAGATATGTATGTACGCAGAGAACAATTTTCTCTAACTCTTGCATACGCAGTCACAATTCATAAATCACAAGGTCTTACCCTAGACAAAGCAATGATAGATATTGGTAACACAGTCTTTAAAGAAGGCATGAGCTACGTAGCACTGTCACGCTTACGTACACTTGACGGTCTATTTCTAATCAACTTTGATGCAAGTAAAGTAAACGCTGATATTCCTTGCATTTTAGAATATAATAGACTTTGCTCACTATACACTCCCCATCTAAACACATATTCTGTTCCACAAAAACTAAAACATTGTAAAAGAAAACTAAATCAAACTGAAATGCAACAGGACGTCACTGGAAATCCTCCAAAGAGAGTAAAAGAAACTAATACTTCATCAAGTACCACAAACAAAAAAGAATCAATTAGAGAAGGTAAACCAGGTACTTCTTTAAAGAAGGAAGACAAACTCCAAAAAAGCAGTTAGATACAGAACTACATGGACCATTTAAATTCTCAAATATAGTTGGTGTAAGTTGCTATGCAGATGTAGCAATGAATATTCTATTTCAATTACCACCAATTGTTGACAACATTTACTCACACAGTACAAACCCATTGTGTTTGCAAATGTTAGTACTTCACAGAAATGCAGCAAACAATCCTGACAACACATATAGTGTTTTTGGAATAAGACGACAATTGGACTACTGTGCTGGAATGGTGAAATTCACTATACACTCACAGGAAGATCCACAAGAATTTCTAATGTACTTACTACAAGTACTGGAAAACAAAAACATACCTATAAATGAAATCTTTCAGATTTCATACAGGTGGAAACATACATGCACTCTCTGCAACAATGTGACACAAGAAGAAATCCCCAATGAACGCTTCATATATATATCAATACCAAATAGTGAATCCATTCCATTTCAGCAACTTGTACAAAATGCAAACCATGGTAGATTATGCTCTACCTGCAATTCAGATAATCGCTCCACGTTAGTAATACAAACACATAGTAAATACGTAATACTAATGCTTCTACGTTACAATGCAGATGGTACCAAAAACAACTGCAAGCTGACTGGATTCACACATGGTGAAATATCACTTGGTAAGAAAACCTTCACAACAATAGGTATAATCTACCACGCAGGAGCCACAACCAATTCAGGGCACTACACTGCATACATAAAAAAGAAATGTGGATGGTTTGAATGTAATGATAGTACCATTACTCTAAAGCAGAGATTACCAGCAAATCTTACAAACACTTATTTGATGTTCTTAAAACCAAAATTTGATAAATAAACTGTATTTAAACCTTTAAGTAAATTTGTGTTACAAAAATATAAACTGTTAGAATACTCCAAAAGCTATCTGACTGCTCAAAGATTCTACAACAACTAATCAGATAAATGAATACCACTATATTAGACCAAAAAATACGCAGTTAGAATACGCCAATTGGTATCTAACTGTCCCAAAATTATAAATGTGTGTTAAAATAATATAAACTGTTAGAATACTCCAAAAGCTATCTAACAGCTCAAAGATTCTACAACAACTAATTAGATAAATGAATACCACTAAATTAGGCCAAAAAATACACAGTTAGAATACGCCAATTGGTATCTAACTGTCCCAAAATTTAACAATATCCAAATAGGTAAATGAAAACCACTACAATATATTAAAAAAAATAGACAGTTAGAATACGCCAATTGGTATCTAACTGCTCCAAAATTTTATAATATCAAAACAAATGAAGAATCTGTTACTGTTCCAAAAAAAATTCAACAAAGCAAAGTATAAAGCATTAGCCAGAAACAACAAGTGAACACTGAAAACAAACAAACAAATAAACTGTAGCATAACAGAAAAAGGGTTTTTTTTTACTCCAAAATGGATTTTTTTTTCTCCCACAGACCCAATGATTTTAGCAACAAATACAGAAACTGAGCAAATTGCACAGTACTCTGATTTGTACTCTACTAAATATGAGGGTCGAAAAAAAATAAAAGTATATTGCTTATACAATGTAATAAGTCATTACAAAATACTAATACTAACATGCTATTTTGTTTTATCACAGAAATGAAGAAGAAAAACATGGACTCCCATTACTAGACCAAACAGTAAGTATACAATAATAAGGACAACCATAGCAGCACATCACATCCATAGTATCTAATACCTTTGTTCCTTATACATTTGTTTTTCACCCAAAGTTATAAACAAATATGAATGTGATATGCTGCGGTGGTTGTTGCCAGGGCATAGAGTCTTGGGTGCATGGCCAAATGGCCATGCACCCAAGACTCTATGCCCTGGCAACAACCACCGCAGCATATCACATCCATAGAGTCAAACATTTCAACTATGATCTATGGGAAACTTTTAATGTCCGCGAACAATGTGAGTGTTCTTAGAACACTTTGAACTTGCCAGCGAACAATACGGACACCGTTTTCAGGACACCCCCTACGAACATTTCAGAACAACGCGATAGTTCTTAGAACACTTTCAACTTAACAACGAACAATATGGACAGCGTCCTAAGGACACCCCCTACGAACATTCCAGGACACCGGGAGTGTTCTCAAAAATGTCTTCAGAACACCCCCATCTTGTTTATTTGCGAACAATTCAGGACACCGCGAGTGTTCTTAGGACACATTCAACTTGACAGAGAACAATACGGACAGCGTCCTCAGGACACCCCCTACGAACATTCCAGGACACCGGGAGTGTTCTCAAAAATGTCTTCAGAACACCCCCATCTTGTTTATTTGCGAACATTTCAGGACACCGCGAGTGTTCTTAGGACACATTCAACTTGACAAAGAACAATACGGACAGCATCCTCAGGACACCCCCTATGAACACTCCCCGGACACCGGGAGTGTTCTTAGAAGCGTCTTCAGAACACCACCATCTTGTTTATTTGCGAACATTTCAGGACACCGCGAGTGTTCTTAGGACACATTCAACTTGACAAACAACAATACGGACAGCGTCCTCAGGACACCCCCTACGAACACTCCCCGGACACCGCGAGTGTTCTTAGAAGCGTCTTCAGAACACCCCCATTTTGTTTATTTGCAAACATTTCAGGACACCACGAGTGTTCTTAGGACAGACTCAACTTGACAGAGAACAATACAGACAGCGTCCTCAGGACACCCCCTACGAACACTTCCCGGACACCGCGAGTGTTCTTAGAAGTGTCTTCAGAACACCCCCATTTTGTTTATTTGCAAACATTTCAGGACACCACGCGTGTTCTTAGAACACATTCAACTTGACAGAGAACAATACGGACAGCGTCCTCAGGACACCACCTACGAACACTCCCCGGACACCGCGAGTGTTCTTAGAACAGTTTCACTTTGCTTGCGAACAAAACGGACACATTTTGACTCCTTAGAACACCCCCTAGTCAGTTTATTTAGAAAATTTCAGAACACCCGTGATGTCAGCAAACAAATCGAACACAAAAAGAACGTCTAACACATAAAAAACACAACTTTCATCCTATCTCACACACTCCCACCCTCCCCAAACACTCCTACACACCAACACACTCTACAAAATACACATTTTGAACAAAGTTTCACTGCGCTGTCCGGGGACGTCCGCAAATCCAATATGGCGGGCCCTACCGAAAAATCTGACGAGCTTCACGCTCCACGCCGTCCAATCAGCGAACACTTTGCATGTCCGTGAACATCACGCAAGATGATTGGCCAATCAGGACACTTTCCGCGGAGCGAACAGGGAAGTGTATCCGCAAACCGAACACAGATATCACTAATTTTTTTTTACCTACTTTTTGGTCATTTAAAAAAAAAAAACTACTGAACGAATTTTCACCAAATTTGCAAAACCACGCTTTCGGGACCAAGCCGCTGCTCCTGGTCCAAATTTGGTGGAAATCCGTCCAGCGGTTTGGGCTGTAGACGTGAGCAAAATTTTTTTCCCATTCACTCTATGGAGAGTGAGTATAATGTATACAAATATGAGCATATAGAGGGAACGTAGAGTAATAAAAATAAAATTATGACAAAGTGCTGATAACCATAATGATTATCTTCATGCACAGAAAGGATTGCTCTCTTTCAAGCCTGTATCTTCCACTATGTACATGTTTCATATATGATGTGACAGGACCCCAAGTCTACAAATATAGTACCTTTTAAATTTTTACTTCCTGACTGTTACTGTAGAAAACTATGTGGCTTCGATATGTCAGTAAAGGATAAAAAGGGAGAGCCAGCCATTTGATGTCATCAGTTATGTCATCAATGACATTTGCGATCTCATCTTTGATGTCCTGGGTGTTAGTGTTAGCAGTGCACGGTGGCGCGAGTTATGGTTGCTTATGTTACCATAACTGGCGAATTTCAAGGGTTTTTCGGTTTTACTTGGAACCATAACGTCCCTTTAACAAAGTTTTTTCACTGAATTTCATAGGTTTTTAGTAGCACAACTTAACCATAGTATCCCTGACATGTAACATAGAACATATGTTCTCGTAGTGATTTTCATGTCCGCGGACTACCGCCATGTCCGTGGACACATCGAAAATCTGAGCGTGGTGAATGTAAATTTAAATAGTGTGCCCCATTTACCCTTTGAAGTTGGCTCTGAAAAGAGCCGTTTTTTTTTTTTTACAGATGCTTGACAGACACCTATTATTTTATATTTTTTTTCTTGTTTTTTTTCTTACTTTACTCCTAAAATCTTCACATTACCTTCTCCAAAGCAACCCTTACATTCCAAAATAAAAAGGCATTTCCAGTAAAAGATAAACAAATGCCATCTTCTTTAAAATGGCATCAATATTCTCATTGTTACAGAAGAACATACCAGCTCTAAGCATGAATGCACACATGCCTCGGTTGATGACACACCTAGCAATGTTTTGCTGAGGACAAAAAACTGAACTATTGTCCCATATTGCCCTAGGTAATAATCCAGAAAAAATTACTTTCGCATTTGGAAGGATCTTCACTACGGCTTGAACCAAGCGTTCCAACAAAGTAGGGGCACTGACGTTGCCCAAATGGAAAGCACCATAGTGCAAAACTACCACATGCGGACTGTTCATCGTGGCCATATCCGCACAAACTTGTACAATTCCCTGTACATTGCAATCAGGCACAGTGCTCCACACCACCTCCACTCCTTTGACATCAAAGTTCTTTGCAACATGCCTGCATTCAGCGTACTGCTGTAAACCATGCACAAACATATCTCCGAGCACCAACACCCTGACTTTCTCCACTTCTGCCATCTTCACCACACACAATCTCTTTCAACACAAATCCACAACCTCGACATCTGATTGGCTGATCCGTACAGTCTTCTTTCCATGTTGGATTTCCTGGAAAAACCCGGATTTACCACGCCCTGTCCACGAACAGCCGCGGTGTCCGCGGACGGCGTCCACTTTACTCTCTGTACCATTCCCTCATTGCACACAGCTAAGCAATCACACAATACGAATAACGTCCTCAGAACACCCCCATTTTGTGAATTTTCGAACATTTCAGGACAATTATCATTTCATTATTCTACATATTAACATTACAAGTATTATACTTTTATCTTGTACTCTGCACACAATGCTATCTTTCTCCATTAGCAGCTCAGTATACTACATAGAAACCCATAATACAATGCTATGTATTGATATAAATGCATCGTTCAAAGCACTAATAACGGTATGATATTTATTGCAATATCCTTGACACTTTTTTCGGAACATTATAATGAAAATCCCTAGTACACAAATTCCATGAAAAGTACATACACATGGGATGTCAACAGTGATTTCCTGGGTGTTAGTCTTAGCAGTGCATGGTGTTGGCGCAAGTTATTTTTCATAGCTTACCATAACTTGCTATTTTCAGGGGTCTTTCGGCTGTACTTAGAACCATAACGTCCTTTAAACAAACTTTTTTTTAATATCACGCAAACAATATACAAACATGGCGTGCAAAAACCAACTTCTACAGATGGCTTTACACAGAATGTTGCAAAGTAAGAATTTATGCTTGTTCACAGTGAAGGTCAGCTGCTTCCATTTTTTTCTCAGGCCCCGGAGATGCTCACGGAGCAGACTATAAAGTTGTATTGTGTTTTGACCTTGACAGCCAGAGATTGTGATGAGACTTCTCTTGAAGGAGTGTTGCTAAAACGTAAGAGAAGATAAAGATCAAATTTCTGAAACGAAACCACTTTTCCATAGTATATCACTATGCGAAAGATCGTTGGCACACGCGGAGTCGTATTTTGGGACTGCACCACTCGTAGACAATGGAAATTGCAATTGTACTGTAAGTAACCCTTTACATTACTTTATACCAAATATAATTACAATAGCGTAGCATTAAAGACCGCTGAAGTTGAACTTGTTCGTTGAAAGTGGCATAATGTTTTCTACCGTGCACTATCACCGCCGAATTGATCCCCTGTCGTTTAGAGGGCTCTGAAAAAGGCAGACGACACAGAGTGGGTTAATATAAATAATTTAACCGGTCTATAGGCGTCAAGCGCTCTACTTGCTGTGCCACTTCACTGTAGCCTGTCAAGTGGCACAGCGTGTACAGCGCTCGCTTTGACATCCATGCACAGCTTGCTAACGCAAGTTCGAATCCCGGCAAGGCCAAACTCAGCCTTTCATCCTTCCGTGGTCGATAAATGAGCACCACACACCGTGGTTAATAATAAGCACCGCTTAGATACCTCACAGTTCTTAGCGTTATATGAATGGGAAAATATTATTATTTTATTATTAACATACTCTGTTGCACTATCTTCGATAGCAAATAGTTTCACGCCCTAATAAATAAAATTATGATTTTTAATGAAGATCGGCTGGTGAGACTAATTTATGTTTTTTAAAACAGGTACGTGGCCCCGTTTTGTCTATGTCACGATTTACAGACTCCAGCGGATGGGGTCTTCAACTGCCAGGTGCAAGTCCAAATATTGAACTTCATGACCCTCACCATTTTATGGGACAATCGCCAAGGACCACTATGCCCTTACGCAGTACTAGCGGCTACAAACAACATACCAACCAATACGGTGGTCTAATGGCTCCTTGTTGGAGCAACCTTCCGATTATCAGAGAGACCATTTACTGCTTTTATCATAAACCAACAGCCTATCTACCGCAAAGGAACAACGCGTGGCTCCAAATAAACTTTTGCTGATCGACAGCAGAGACAATAGCAAATCGCTGAATATTCACTAAACATTTCATGTGAAATAAATGTACTTTACCAAATGTACAATCCTGCGGTTTACTTTTAAACCACAGTTTCATATTCCGAATTGTGGCGCACTGAGTTGTAACCTGATCTAACACTCTCTGTACCGCAAAGGAACATCGCGTGTCTCAACATGAACTTTTGCGGATCGACAACAAAGACAAATGCAAATTGCTGAATATTCTCTAAACATTTGATGTCAAATAAATGTACTTTACAACATTTACAATCTTGCTCTTTCCTTTTAAATCACTGTTTCATATTCTGAATTGTGGCGCGCTGTGTGGTGACATAATGTGTGTTGTCTTCCGGGTTCTGTGTAAAGTCGCGTAGTACTGGAGACGACGGGGCGCGTTTCATTACGCACCCTGTAACGTCACGGAGAAAGGCGGGGAATATGAATGCTTTGATAATATCAGGCTTAGTGGCGGGAGATATGATTTAGTGTCGCAAAAGCAAGTCAGCCAGGTCAATAGTGCCAGTCATAGGATTATCACATAATGTCGACGCACACCAGCCGGATTTATCCTTTCTTTAGTGGACAAAAAGTCGGTTGACGCCCCTAGGAAATTGTACTATTAGCGAACAAAAGGAGTGCTCTTAAAACACTTTCACCCTGACAACGAACAATACAAACAACTTTCTCAGAACACCCCCATTTTGTGTAATTGCAACCATTTCGGGACACTGCGAGTGTTCTTAGAACACATTCAACTAGACAGATTACAATACGGACAGCGTCCTGAGGACACCCCCAGTTTGTGTATTTACGAACAATTAAGTACACCGCGAGTGTTCATAGCTCATTTTTACCTTCCTTGCGAACAAAAATGACACATACTCTGTCCTCTAAACACCCCACCATTTAGTTTATTTACAAAATGTCAGAAAAGCCGTGTTCTCCGCAGACAAATCGAACGCAACAAAAAGGTCTAGCACATAAAAAAACAAAGCATTGAACCTATCTCATACTCCCCAACCCTCCCCAAACACTCTTACACACCAACACACGGCACTAAATACAATTTTTTATCCACGTTTCACTGCGCTGGACGCGGTTGACTGCGAATACAAGATGGCGGGCGCCACAGAAAATCTGATGCACTCCACGCCCCTCGCCGTCCAATCAGCGAACACGTCGCATGTCCGCGGACATGACGCAAGCCCATGGGCCAATCGGGGTGCTGTCCGCGGAGCAAACAGGGAAGTCCGTCCGCGAAGCGAACGCAGACATCACTAATTTTTTTACCTTACATTTTGGTCATTTTTAAAAAACTACTGGACAGATTTACACCAAATTTACAAAAGCACGCTTTTGGGACCAGACCGCCGCTCCTGCCACAAATTTGGTGTAAATCCGTCCAGCGGTTCGGGCTGTAGCCGTGCGCAAAGTTTTTTCCCATTCAGTCTATGGGAAAAAAAAGTTTTGGGACCCCCCTTATAACTTTCCCCCCCTGGACGAATCCTCACCAAACTTTGCAAAAAAATTCAGAGTGACCCAACTACTTTTTTTGCAAAGTTTGGTGAGGATCCGTCCAGGGAGAGCGAAGTTATAAGCCGCCCAAAAAGTGCTCTTCCTACGGAAACAGCAACTTAACCATAACTACATGCCCACTACCGTGGCCATGTAATATATATATATATATATATATTCAAGGAAAAAACTTTAGTTACAGGGACATTAAGGTGAGAACTTAATGCAACAAAATCCCTAAAGCCACCTTAACTTCACTCACACGGATGCACAGCCTTTGGCAATGATGACTTCACTAATAACATTACAACAGTAACTGGTACTAAGCATGGCCTTCAGCCATGGTCAGTGTGCATGGCCAAATATATTTTAACACATTCATGGTCCAGTACTTATGCCATGCCCACTGTATATTTGAGAAGACTAACAGGCCACCAACCATAGCCTTTGGCTTTCACCAGAGGCTAACTAGCCACTAGCCATTGCCTTAAACACAATACTTGTGAGGGGCCACGTCCTTTTGTCATGCCCAATATATGTTCTAATATATAAATGGCCCATTAGCAATGCCTTTGACCATGGTCAGTGGCTACATCCTTTGGCCATGCCCACAGTATATTTAAGTACTAACATGACACTAGCTATGGCCTTCCGCACTGCATATTAAACAACACTAAGTAACCACTGCTTTTCCATACCAACTGTATATTTTAAAATGCTAATGGGCCACTCGCCTTGGCTTTCGGACTTGGTGAGTGGTATTGATTTTGCCCATGCCCACTGTATATTTTACAACACTAATCAGTCATTGGCCTTTGGCCATTCCGACTGTATGTTCTAACATATTAATGGGCAATAGGCTATGGCTTTCGACCTTGCCCAATGTATATTTTAAAACAGTATCAGGCCACTAGGGATGGCTTTCAGCCATGCCCACTGTATATTTTAAGAAACTAACTGGGCACTAGCTGTGGCCTTTGGTGATGGCCAGTGACCGCAGCCTTCATAATGGCCAGATCCACGACCTAAATTGTTATTAAGATAATCAGAGTTTTCATGAGATAACTTATTAATGATGTTATGTCTAATGCCATTATTGATGTAATCTGATATATACAATGTAATTAGTGTTATAATGTTACCAGTGATGACATGAGTGAAATCTGTGATGTCATCAGTGATGGCATCTATGATGTCATTATTGTGGTCATGGGCTGTGCAATGGGGGTGCGAAGTTAAGGTGGCTTTAGCTGAATTTCAAGGATTTGTTGATTTACGTTCTCACCCCTTAACATCCCTACACCTAAACATGTTCCTTGAATGCCCAGGGTTGTGTTATACCATAGTCTTTTTCTGTGCCACTGGCCATGGCCACAGCTGTGCCCACTGTATATTTTAGAACACTTCCAGACCACTAGCCATATCCTTCGTCAGTGGCCACTGTATCTTTTAGTACATTTCCAGACAACTTGCCATGGCCTTTGGCTGGGCCCACTGTCCATTTTAGAACACTACCAGACCACTAGCCATGACCTTCCAGAATGGACAGTGGGCCCGGCTGACCTTCAGCCTTGCCCAATGATCATTTGAGAACACTACCAGAACACGACACAGGACTGGCCATGCCCACTGTCCTTTTTAAAACACTACTAGACCACTAGCCATAGCCTTGAGCCATTTTAAAACAGTACCAAACCACTAGCCATGCCCTTCTAGACACATAGGGGGTGCCATGCAGTGCACTTCTAGTTTGTCTGTGGAGGTGATATGCACTGTGGGTTGCATTTCTTTTTTCAACATTATATCATTTTTTAGTTTGTTGTTTGCTTATATTACACCGGAGCCCGCAGGCATCAGGGCACAGGACACACACAACTAAAAACAACAATACAAGAAAATAGCAGACTAGACAATTAATAATATTTTAAGACTTTTCCTAAAGACGGAAATGTTTACTTCCGACGCATCTCCAATGGGAGTTTATTCCACATCACTGCAGTCTGTGAAACAAAGGAGATTCCATTACCTCTGACTCTTTGCATCTTCGCTGGGTCAGACGGATAGACTTCTTTGTCCGAGTAGCTTTCGTGATGTGTTCCACAACCAATCTTTCCTGTAAATATTGTGGTGCTTTTCCATATATGCACTTATGGACAGTTGTCTTTAACTTGAAACATATTTTGGCATCCATTGAGAGCTAGTGAAGCTCTCTCCTGTGTATGTATACGGGGTCCCGCCTTGAAGCGCCCTTTATAATTTGAACTGCATCATTCTGTAGGATCTGAAGCATTTTGTGTTAGCTCCAGCAAGGAGGTCACTACAATAATCCAACCTTGGCATAATCACTGCTCTCACCAGTGTTGTTCAGCTTGCTGTTGATACATACAGCTTCACTAATCTGAGTAGCCTTAGATGGTATTGGGCCTTCTGAACTACACATTTACATGGGCTTCGGCACACACTGATGATTCCAAGATCACTCCAAAGGTCTTCACCTTAGGGACAACTTCATTGTAGTGGCCTTCTATCATGAAGCCCTCATACATGTTTGACTGTGATGATCCAAAGATCAAAAACTCTGTTTTATTTGCATTTAGGCAGAGGCAGTGTGTTATCATCCAAACCTGGATGGCCTTGTTTACTCTTTCTATGTTTTCAAAATCCTTCTTATAGTCCACACTCAACTCTACGATGGGCTGGGTATCATCAGCATAATTTTAAAAAGGCACCCTAATGTGTCCAAAACATCACATAGAGTGCTGCAAAAAATGTTAAAAAGAACAGGAGAGAGACATGCCCCTTGTGGAACGCTGCTCCGAATTAGCTCTGATTCTGAGCATACCTAGCCCAAAAATATTTTTGACCTCCTATCCAAAAGAAAGGACCTAATCCAATCAATGGCTCCACTAGAACACCCTCCATGATCTGCAAGCTTAGTTAATAATGTTCCTTTATCTACAAGGTCGAAGGCTGCCGATAGATTCAATAACATCAGCAGCCGACTTGCTCCTATCTGTGATGTCTATCATTTCTGAGTGTGGATCCAAGAGGGTGGTTTCTGTACCATGGGTCGATGTAAAGCCTGACTGTTTAGGGTGCAGAAATATGTGACTCTCCACATATTCTTGCAACTGAATAGTTGCACGTTTGTCTACCAATTTTAATTAAAAAGTTGCATTGGTTATTGGCCTTAAATTAGTACAGTTTTTATGGTCCAGTCCAGGTTTCTTTTATCAAAGGGGTGACAGTCACTTTATTCACAAGTGTTGGTACGTGGTTGTGAATAAATGTTGCATTAGCAAAGCGCAATAGGAAGGGGAAAAACATTTCCCAATGTTCCGAGACAATCTTTGCTGGGATAATATCCTCCAGACAAGTGGTGGTATGCATTGCTGTAAAGACCTTCCCTAGCTCGCTTTTTGTAATGGTTTTAAAAGAAAAATCTGAGGTAATAATACTCCTTGGTGTTCCTGATGCTGTAAGCACGGATTTGGATGAAAGAGCAGCTATGTTTTTTACAAAAATATATTGAGCTGTCTTAACTTTATCCGAGAAAGCTCTTTGAACTCTTTTGCAGTCCTCTTGGGTGGGATATTTTTACTTTGTGCCTGAGGTTTCTCCAAATTCCTAAGGTAGAATTGGGTAGAATTGGTTAGAGCTTTCAAGCTTTGGCATGAAGCACATGCATTTTAGATTTTGCTCTGTTAATTGTTCCATGACAGCAGGGATAGATGTATTTTGTCCATCCAGCTCGTGGATTACTCTACTTTTTTAGATGAATTCTGCATCTTTAGTAGGCAGACCAGTTCTAATGCTTTTTTAAATGTTAGCATAGGCCAGATATTCAGACTGATGCATGTTTTGAGTTAGTTTGCTGTAGTGAAAATGCTGCCAGAGATGTACATTCCCAATGCTACCAAGTGAATTATGGCATTGTTTTTTTTCCTAATGTTTTGAAAATGGGTTGAACTTTGACTTGCAATAACTGTACAAGGTCTCCAAAAACACTAATGTGTTTTCCTCTAAACAGATGTTGGTAGGTGGTTTTTAGGACTTCCTGACCTTTTAGATGAATTAAAGCCAGCATGAGGTTGGAAACTATGCTTACTTCATCAACCAGGAGGACTTTAATTTGTTGCATAATTCTTTGTACTTCAGTAGCAGATTCTGCTGATAATTCGTAGTTTCTAATTTGTTTTGTGTTCTACTTGGAGGAGAAATAGTTGGTGTAAAGTTACACCTCCTATGGTGTAGGCAGCAAGACCTGTGAGGACTGTTACAACAGTTTAAATGTTATTTGTTTACTCTTGCAGAAATGTCCTGATTATTTTAAGTAAAACGATGTTGCCAGGTCCAGCTTCCCCACCTACATACAAGAGCAGAGGTTTATAATTTGTATAGCTACAAGTTTAAGTTTCATGTTTAAGTCCATGTTCAATTTCTTCAGTGACTTCTAGGCAATTGGTGAGTTTCTCATCATTGAGCTGCGATCTGAGAACTAACAAGTCGTCTTCATGTTGTTTAGATTGATACATGGTATGCTCTAACTCAGTCATTGCTATTCTGCTTCGTTTGAAATGAGTGGTTCTCAAAGGTGTTCTTGATTTCCTGTAAGACCAGGTTGACTACCTTCAGGAGTGTCTTTTTCTAGTAGAGTTTCAATTTCTTCCTCTTGTTGGCAGTTCATTTTCCAACATTTATGTGTATCATTTAAAATTGCCATTTGTTATACTGTTTTCCTTTGTTTTGAATGCAGCTTCAAATGCATCATGGTCACCTAATAATTCTTCTTTTTTCCAAGGTTTGAAAAGTTGCAGTAGGGCCATGTAATAAAGTTGCCTATTTTGTGGAGATGTAAATGACAACTTTACATGATTAATTACGCTGGGAGTTGAAAGGTTTACTAGGTTTGATTCACAAGTTGAGACTGAATATTTACCAGTTGTCCCATCTGTTATGCCATTGTTATAGTAGGAGTAATTTTGGGCCATGTCATACAGGCATATGTTTTCTAAAGCAGTAAGTCTGTTTGGATAGTATGTGGCACTAAAAATATTTGTTTAAATGTCCTGGCTTTAGGGATCATTTGTGGCTTGTGTTTCGTTCTGTTGGTAGGATTTAGTATCCTTATTCATAATGAAGCTGGACCAAGGTTTAGCCAGACAATGTGTTTAGATTTCCCATATAAGGGTCTACCTGTTAAACAATATGCAACTTCATAGGACCCTCAGTCTCTGTGTGACAGCATTTTGATACCAAAGCTGTACAATTTTTTGTCAGCTGTGCAATTTTTTGTGACAGGGTTTTGTCAGATGAAATGTCATCCCAAAGGTCTTTTCGATCTGTCTTCTCAGCTTTGGATAGATAGGCTGTGACATGTCTTGCAACTGCAGTGTAATTGACTATAATGTATTGAATGTCTATATTTGCACTCGACAGTAGGTCAATGATCACATTGTAATCATTGATGTGTTTGGATGCCTCATCTCTTTTAATGTTGTATGGTTTTTTTGGGGATTTCCCTTTCACTGTGTCTAACAAAAGACATCAAGCTATTTACTTGTGCTTTGGTTGAAACTGGTCTCGGAAACCCAAACCGACATTTGTGTAGCATTCAGCTTTGTTTTTATATCGACGTCAGCAGCATTTGCCACACTTACATTTTTGGGAGCATAAGATTTGTGTACGTAGGCCACCATGTGTGGTTTCTGAAGGGATGTCACAGGTTATAATTGTTTTCATAATTTGAATAATCGTGGCGTCACTGTCATGGCAAAATGTGCAAACATCTTTTCTCGACAAAAGCATGTGGATGTGTGGTGCATCTCTGGATTGATATTCTTTTCTCCAAAAGAAGTGTTCTATTTCTCAGTGTGGAGGGGTAGTTTTATTGCAGATGAAGTGCAGCATGGCAATGAAGTGATTGTGAAAGTATCTTGAAACATTGACAAGCTGAAGAGAACAGGGTTCTTCTGTTGATTGATTTTATGTCTGTTCCCTCTTTATTTTGGTTTGCAGTGCATAAGAAGCCATGCAGGAAGGAAACATCACACTTAGCCTACAGAAAGGCTTTGAAAACCATACTATTCAAATAACTGCTTTTCCACTGTAACCGAGGAACCTGATTACAGCCTAATCTGTTATGATCTAGAACCCGAGAACTGTCCACTACTTTTTGCCTGCACCTAAGTGTATTTGCTGTAACAGCGCCACAATGCCCTAGGGCAGTTGCACACTTTATAAAGGGAAATAAATAAATAAAATAAATAAATGTAAGTCACACAATGCATATTCTGCACAACTTAAATTAGCAAACCATATAGGTGGGCCTAGGTTACTTAGCATACGACATACACCAGCATAACCTTGGCACCAATATTCTTTCATACCACGCACGTCTGCAAAGAGATTTATGATACTTGACTGCAAAATGTCATCTTTGTCTTTTATCTTTTGAAGCAGGTGGGTAGCTGATATGCGCACCGACAAACTGGATCACAGCACTCTCCTCGACAAGGGGATACACCGTAAATACAGCAGTGTCCCTTCAACGAACGCGGCGACCTTCAACGAATGCAGCGACCAGGAAAGGACGTCTACAACAGCCTTCCCCTTCGAGCCCAGCAACCTCTGAACACTGGGAGCTCCAGACAACGACCAATAGACTTTCTCTCTGTCCCCTACGAGAGGACGCTTCCCCGTTCCTCCTCCAACTAACATCCAAGGCAGCCCCAAAAATGCCCTGACCATTAGCGTGATTCACCTTGTCTGGGGCGATTAACCATTGAAGATGTCTGCTTTTGAATTCGGAATGAAATACCGGCCTTCCTTTGCAGTTGATTAATTCCATTGCCAGCAGAAAGGCAGAGCAAATACCAGCTTTCCCCTGAAGTCGACCAGAAGAGAAACAAACCCAGAGGCCCAGATGAAGGCTTAGAAAGCAAGAAGCCGAAACGCCTGTGGTTCGAGCACAAGAAAGTGGCAACATATTCCACCTGAACTCCTTAGGGGGCTACTCCCCCCTGGCGTAGACCAGTGTTTTGGTACTCTGTGGAAATAATTTTAACCCACCTAAGAGCTGACCACCTCAACTGATTTCAGCTCTACAGTCAACCTAGAAACACCAGACTAGCTTGAATTTCTCTACAAAGACAAACTGCACAGATATGAACACATCCATACTTTAGATTTATACTAGGGGCTATGTTTACTACAATACAGTTCACTGTTCTAATTTGTGCAATCATCTCTTTTTTTTGTTTGTCACTATGCAATAGTGTAAATATGACGTAATATTTACTTCACAAAGGAATACTAACACACTCTTGATGCATCCAATGTGATGTATTTTTGTTTTATGTAAAAAAATCAAAATTCAGTTCATTTATTGTATCATGAATATATGTAGAATAAACCCTCTTGGGGGCTGGTGGTGTTGAATAAAAGCAACATGTTTTGAGCACTAAAATAATGGCTCAGGGTAGACCTTTGGAATTTATATCCAGAATAGAATAACCCCTGCATTTGGGTACTCAGCTTACTTTTGAAGCATGCCAAAAAAATATAACAACTTGATATACTGCAGAAAAACACTCTAAGTAACTCTAGAGTGGGAAACACTTTCATGTGGTAGGATCCCTCTTGTTATCTGTTGTTAAAGTGTGTGCAACTCCATAACATAGAATTGCTCATTTGCTTTCAAAGAGGAAGTGAAAAATGTATTCTTGATGTTGCGTGAATCTTGGGTCTTCAGGATATATTCGTAAAAAATGATATTCTGATGCACCAATGTGTTTGGCTCTTTCATCATATCTTCCTCCTTTTTCTGTAGGCTAGCGTAGAGGAAAACAACATGCTTGTACACTTCTCTCCCATATGATCAATAGAGATCCTTTAGCTTGACACATTGGGGCCAATTCATAGAATTCGGCGCACAAGTGGCGCACGCGGCTGGCGCACAGTGTGCGCGTGCGAATCCCTGCGCCAGCCGCGTGCGCCAAAACCCATTTCCGCGCACAGCGTATTCATGGATTCCAGCCACCAAAACCAGCCGTGGCGCATAGTGGCGCAGCGACCTTGCAGCAGCGCCAGTTACGCCCCCAAGAACGCCTTCCGCGCAGGGAAAAGCCATCAAAATCCCCAATCCAGCGCAAAGGGCTGCGCTAACCCTGTACCAGCACGGCAAGCGGGCTACGTGTATTCCAGGGGTTCACGTGAAGTCACTCACGTGATCGGGCCTGGGGGAGCGGGCTACGTGTATTTCAGGGGTTCGCGTGAACTTTTTCACGCGATCGGGCCTGGGGGAGCGGGCTACGTGTATTTCAGGGGTTCGCGTGAACTTATTCACGCGATCGGGCCTGGGGGAGTGGGCTACGTGTATTTCAGGGGTTCGCGTGAACTGATTCACGCGATCGGGCCTGGGGGAGCGTGCTACGTGTATTTCAGGGGTTCGCGTGAAGTTCCACACGCGAATAGCCTGGGCGCGTGTATTTCAGGGGTGCGCGAGAAATTCTACACGCAAATAGCCTGGGCGCGTGTATTTCAGGGGTGCGCGAGAAATTCTACACGCGATTTCAGCAGGGTACGTGTATTTCAGGGGTGCGCGAGAAATTCTACACGCGATTTCAGCAGGGTACGTGTATTTCAGGGGTGCGCGAGAAATTCTACACGCGATTGGCCTGGGTACGTGGATTTCAGGGGTGCGCGAGAAATTCTACACGCGATTTCAGCAGGGTACGTGTATTTCAGGGGTGCGCGAGAAATTCTACACGCGATTGGCCTGGGTACGTGGATTTCAGGGGTGCGCGAGAAATTCTACACGCGATTGGGCCTGTGCGAGTGGGGCAGTGTATTACGTGGGTGTGCGGGAAGTTGAAGAGGTGAATTGCCAGTGTGGGTCCTCCCAGGTCTCCCCTCTACCCCCTCCACGACCTCTGCAGGCAGCCCACACCACAGGGGACTACCCTGCACCCCTGGTCATGTCCCGCAGGCAGCACATCCACCATGGGCATGCCCCCCAGCCAAGCCACATGTCCCCTTGCACCCCCACTCCCCAGCAGGCCCCCACTCATGTCCCCTTGCACCCCCACCCCCCAGCAGGCCCCCACTCATGTCCCCCTGCACCCCCACCCCCCAGCACTGTGGGGCACCTGCCAGCAGGCCCCCAACCATGTCCCCTTGCACCCCCACCCCCCAGCAGGCCCCCACTCATGTCCCCTTGCACCCCCACCCCCCAGCACTGTGGGGCACCTGCCAGCAGGCCCCCAACCATGTCCCACTCATGTCCCCCTGCACCCCCACCCCCAGCACTGTGGGGCACCTGCCAGCAGGCCCCCAACAATGTCCCACTCATGTCCCCTTGCACCCCCACCCCCCAGCAGGCCCCCACTCATGTCCCCCTGCACCCCCACCCCCCAGCACTGTGGGGCACCTGCCAGCAGGCCCCCAACCATGTCCCACTCATGTCCCCTTGCACCCCCACCCCCCAGCAGGCCCCCACTCATATCCCCTTGCACCCCCACCCCCCAGCACTGTGGGGCACCTGCCAGCAGGCCCCCAACCATGTCCCACTCATGTCCCCCTGCACCCCCACCCCCCAGCACTGTGGGGCACCTGCCAGCAGGCCCCCAACCATGTCCCACTCATGTCCCCCTGCACCCCCACCCCCCAGCAGGCCCCCACTCATGTCCCCCTGCACCCCCACCCCCCAGCAGGCCCCCACTCATGTCCCCCTGCACCCCCACCCCCCAGCAGGCCCCCACTCATGTCCCCTTGCACCCCCACCCCCCAGCACTGTGGGGCACCTGCCAGCAGGCCCCCAACCATGTCCCACTCATGTCCCCCTGCACCCCCACCCCCCAGCACTGTGGGGCACCTGCCAGCACGCCCCCAACCATGTCCCACTCATGTCCCCCTGCACCCCCACCCCCCAGCAGGCCCCCACTCATGTCCCCTTGCACCCCCACCCCCCAGCACTGTGGGGCACCTGCCAGCAGGCCCCCAACCATGTCCCACTCATGTCCCCCTGCACCCCCACCCCCCAGCAGGCCCCCACTCATGTCCCCCTGCACCCCCACCCCCCAGCAGGCCCCCACTCATGTCCCCTTGCACCCCCACCCCCCAGCAGGCCCCCACTCATGTCCCCCTGCACCCCCACCCCCCAGCAGGCCCCCACTCATGTCCCCTTGCACCCCCACCCCCCAGCACTGTGGGGCACCTGCCAGCAGGCCCCCAACCATGTCCCACTCATGTCCCCCTGCACCCCCACCCCCCAGCACTGTGGGGCACCTGCCAGCAGGCCCCCAACCATGTCCCCCTCATGTCCCCTTGCACCCCCACCCCCCAGCAGGCCCCCACTCATGTCCCCTTGCACCCCCACCCCCCAGCACTGTGGGGCACCTGCCAGCAGGCCCCCACCCATGTCCAACTCATGTTCCCCACCACCCCCACCCCCCAGCACTGTGGGGCACCTGCCAGCAGGCCCCCACCCATGTCCAACTCATGTCCCCCACCACCCCCACCCCCCAGCACTGTGGGGCACCTGCCAGCAGGCCCCCACCCATGTCCAACTCATGTCCCCCACCCCCCCCACCCCCCAGCACTGTGGGGCACCTGCCAGCAGGCCCCCACCCATGTCCAACTCATGTCCCCCACCCCCCCCACCCCCCAGCACTGTGGGGCACCTGCCAGCAGGCCCCCACCCATGTCCAACTCATGTCCCCCACCACCCCCACCCCCCAGCACTGTGGGGCACCTGCCAGCAGGCCCCCACCCATGTCCAACTCATGTCCCCCACCCCCCCCCACCCCCCAGCACTGTGGGGCACCTGCCAGCAGGCCCCCACCCATGTCCAACTCATGTCCCCCACCACCCCCACCCCCCAGCACTGTGGGGCACCTGCCAGCAGGCCCCCACCCATGTCCAACTCATGTCCCCCACCACCCCCACCCCCCAGCATTGCGGGGCACCCTCCACCAGGCCCTCGCCCATGTCCCATCCATGCCCCCCTGCACCTGGGTCCCAACAATCCCCAATCATGTCCGTAATGGCCATCCTCCCCTGCCAAAAGGCCCAACCAACTATCACATCCACCCACATATCAAAGGCAATTACATGTTACACACCCAATGTAAATAATGCAAATGAACACATGTCTGTCACACACAATGGCTGCAAGTGAATGTTAAAACACCCAACATGACATGCATGAAAGCAATGAGATGATACGACACATTGAAGGATGAAAGTAAAAATGTATTGAAAATCAACTAGTATGGAAATGAATTGAGAAAAACCACAAAGAAAAACAACAAAAAGAAGATGAATGTCCATGAAAAAAAATCCAAAAAATCAAAAAATCCATAGAAGAACCATTTACAAGACAATCCCGGGTCCATGAGCCCAACCAAATGAAACCTAACTATGGCCCTCATTACGACCCTGGCGGAAAGTGACTGACCGGACCGCCACAGCGTAAATAGCGTTTCCGCCATTGCACGATGGAGCAAAGTGCGGCCCATTCCGACCCATCGGGCACGAGCACCACGCCATGGCGGAAGTGCAAAGTCCGCGATGGCGGAAATGACCCCAAAACGGCCCACACCGCCGCCGTACGGCGCCCTAGGTGCAATACCGCCACCCATCACAGCGGACACCGCAGTGTGCGCCTACCGGAAAGTACGGTGACCATAAATATACGGAAACGGAAGTAAAAACATGGGCCCGGAACGGGAAACATCCCGCCGTACACCTATAAAACCACAAAAACCACACAACCACTAAAAACACTACCCTGAGACACACCCCAACCCGTCATCCACCCTAGCGAAACCAAGAAAAATGGGAAAAGTAGCGAAGAAAGCGTGCGACCGCAAGCGGCAGGTCCACTTCTCCCGTGAGGAACTCACCGTGCTAACAGAGACCCTCCAGGAGAATGCTGCCGTCGTCTTCTCCACGCAAATGACCAGGACGGCACTTGCGAACAAGAAGGCCATATGGGCTCTGGTGGCACAGCGGGTAAGTGCGGTGGGGACCGCACCCCGCAACCCACAGCAATGCAGAAAGCGATGGGACGACCTGCGGATACGCGTCCGCAGCATACTCTCTGCCAACCGCAACATTGCCACAGCCACCGGGGGAGGTCCTGAATCACCCATCAAGTTGACCCCCTGGGAAGAAATCTGTGCCTCCACCATCGGAATGGAGAGCGTAGAGGGAGTCGGAGGGATGGAGAAAGGAGTGCAGACATCCGAAGATTCAGGTAGGTGGGCCAGATAAAACAATGCTAAATCCACAATGTCCAATCATGTGAAGTACCATGTGTCCACATAGTGCAACAGAAACACATGTCCAGGAGAACGTCCACACACATCGGCCTGATAGCGCACTTTAAAACTCACAATAAATACATAAATAATTAAAAACCCCTAAAACACCCACTACACGTGCAGCAGGCACACCCTAACTGCAGGCTGCCAAACAACTGCACCCTCACTCCACACACAAATGAAAGCACCTCCAAGGCCCCGACCCAAATCACCCTCAGGTACCACCCCAATGCATGTGATACAATGCCATTCCAATACCCACAGACCCATTAATAACCCTCGCCCTCCTTTACTCCACCACAGGGTCCGATCCAAACGACGAGCATCAGGACACCCCTACCAGCACACCTGCAAAGAGGGCCAAGACCAACGGCCAAAGACCCTCCACCTCAGCTGCACGCATCAAGACACGGCAGCAGCACAAATCAGGTGGCAGCACAGAGGAGGGAACATCAACAGGCACCCCAGCAGCCAGCATGCCCACAACACCACCACCACAGGTCCCCCCAACGGATGCCACAGAAGGCACTGCCTCTGGTGGCAGCAGCACCATAGGTGACACCCCATTGATGGCAGCATGCTCTGACACAGAAGACGGGGATGTCGAAGTCAGATCCATCCATGACCTGTCCCAATCCCCCTGTCTGTCCCATCCCGTACAACATGAGGATACCACGCAGGGGCACCCACAAGACGACGACTGGCCATCCCCCACAAGCCCTGTGGCAAGGCAACATGAGGTCAACAGCCCCTCTGTGACACCCCCGCAAATGGCCATGGCCCAGCAGAGGCAACAGTCCCTCGACCAGTTAATCGTGCAACAGCAGCAACTGGCCACGCTCCTCAAGGACCATGCCGATGAATGTGGGGGCACTAAGGCAGACATAGAAACATCAACTGAGACACTTAGGGCAGAAATGGAGAGAAGTACAGAGACACTAAGGGCACAAATGGAGAGTGGCACCGAGAGCCTGAGAGTCCAAATGGAGAGAAGCACCGAGACCCTGAGGGGGGAACTGCATGCGACGTCCAAAGACGTATGTGCCGAACTTGCCGCAGTGCGCCGTGTGCTCACTGAGCTCTCACAAACCCTTAGGGACATGCATGGACGTGAGCAGGCAGAGACATCATCCGTTGCAAGTTCCGTCCAGGGCAGCCCCCAACGTAGATCTGGGAGGAACCTGCGCTCCACAGGCAGGGGTGCCCCTGATACCCGCAGAGGGGGCTTGCAATAGCGACAGCCCACTGACAATGAGCATCTTTGGACACTGGTGTTCGGGGGGGAGGTAGGAGGGTGGAGGGGGTGTGTTGGGCTCACTTGGGTGGCGGGTCGATAGGGTGTTCAACATGATATCACATATGCCATAAACAGTGCACGATCAACCAATGAGATGTGTGGACAATGATCTTTGTGTACTAGGCCATCATAGGCGTACAGTCCATATTGTGCATGTACCAGACACACACAGTGCCACGAGTCCCGTGTCCATGTATCAGCCACCAGGCGTGAGTGCTAGAAGCATGCATCAATGAGATGCTGACAAATGTCACGGCCCTCCGGTGCCTCGCAGACTCCTTGAGGTGCTGCCACATCCCCACCCTCATCATGACCATCTTCAGGTGCTTGCAGTTCTGCGTCAGGGGGCATGGGCACATTTCTACGTACGCACATGTTGTGGAGCATGACACATGCCATGACCATCTTTGCAACCTTCTCATGGCGGTACAGGAGTGCCCCGTCAGACCTGCTGAGGCAGCGGAAACGAGTCTTCAGTAGGCCGAATGCCTGTTCAATGACTACACGGGTACGTGAGTGGGCATGGTTGTAGTCCTCCTCATGCTGGTCCCGTGGGTTCCAGACTGGTGTGAGGAGCCATCTCTTCAGTGGATACCCAGCATCACCTGTATGTGGACAAGAAACGTATGATGTGGAATGCCATTGCTACGTACGCACACCCCCCCCTCCTTCCTGCCAGGTCATTGCCGCATCACATACCCCACATCATCATGCATGAAATGAGACTCACCGAGTAGCCAGGATCTGTTCCTTGCGTGTCGCTCCATGTAGCGTGGTATAGTAGAGTTCCTCAAGACCATAGAATCATGGGTTGATCCAGGGAATCTGGCACAACAATTTGTAATGATCCTGTTGGAGTCACACACCATTTGTACATTCAGGGAATGAAATTGTTTTCGGTTGCGGTACTGGGCCTCCATGGCATGTGGGACGACCAATTCCACATGGGTGCAGTCGATGGCACCAATGCAACCCGGTATGCCGGCAAGTGCATGGAATCCCACTTTTGTGTTGGTAATATCCTGCTCCAAGCGTGGTAGAGAGATGTAGTCCTCTGCGTGCTGCAGGGGGGCATCGAGCACTTGCAATAGTGTCCGTGAGAACAGTGGCTGAGAAATGCCATGCAACTGTCCGACTGTGTGCTGGTAGGTGCCTGTGGCCAGGAAGTGGAGTACAGACACCACCTTCAGTAGGGGTGGGATGGCGGTTGGGCTATCTATCATGCTGACAAGGTCAGCCTGTGTCATGTCCACAATGGCGGCTATGGTGTCCCGGTCCAAACGGTAGAGGGTGTGGATCTGCTCATCAGTGAGGTTGAACGGATGTGCTCGGAGGCGTGGGATTGCGGGCTGCCTGCGTGGTGGTAGTGGCTGTGCTGGCGGCCCTTGCTGGCCCTGCCTTGGCCTCCTCCTCCTCCTGCGTCTCCTCCGTGCGGCCGGTTGTAGTTGGTGTTCGTCTTCTTCTTGGAGTTGGAGTACTTGCAGTGCTATCAGGTCCCCCAGGGCCAACATCGCGAGTCCTGCCGGTAGCATTTCGGAGTGGGTGTGGTTGTGGGAGGAGACTGGGTGTGCAATTTATGTGTTTTCAGGCTGTATGGCCTCCACCTGTGGTGATTCATTCCACCTGTGCAAGCTGCTCTCCCCTTTGGCCGAGCACGTCCCGCACACAACGCTGCAATTCGAGTAATGGCATCTTGCTATTGCAATCATGTATTTGTACCCGATGGCCGTGTAACATTGGTTGATATGTACATTCGGCTATGGTCCCATTGTTTCACATACAATCTTTGCAGTCGCGAACAGACTTGTGATGGGTCAGTGGAACGTAGTACTCGAGTAACGGTGGGCCCTCATGCATCACTGTACCGAGTTGCACCGACGGGCGGGGCGTCCCATTTGTGGGTGAAGGCAGTTGCCATTTTCACACACAGCCGCACTAGATGGATTAATTTGTGATTTCAAACGGCCACAGATGCCTTTTCGACGTGATGTTGCAAATGAGGAATTCGAAGGGCGGCGCTTTCGGTTTCCAGCTAGCGGCGAGGAGATGCCCACAGGTCTGACTGCAAATATAACGTTCTATTGTTCAATGTCCTTGAGACAGGGGCCATGGCGAGGATGCAATGATTGATATGAATAGTTTGGGATGCGCAATAGCGACGTGGGCGATGAGGCCGGACGTTCCCAAATACATGTTACTTCACAACACTGGAATTACGGGCTGGGGCACTGTGGATTTTGCAGGCTGCATAACGCACAGACTCAATGGATATTTCTAATGTTATGTGAGTAAATATTCAGGCGTTTTTATACCGGGATGAGGGAATGATGAATGGATGCATGGGCAGGTGATTTGATACAGAGTTTGCCATGTACAGGGCTTCTTGGAATCTATCCGCCTCCCCTGCGCTATGTGATGCAGGGCTGCCATAGTGGGACCATCGTCTATCTGGCCTTGTTGAGCCCTCCCTGTCTCGACGCGCCTTCAGACACTTGTGTCCATGCACGTTAACATTCCCATCTGATGGATTCTGTGTTGACAGACGCATGCACAGGTACACTCGTTTGTGATGGTGTTTACACCTCGATATAGATGGTTATGAGTCGCAAGTGGTTTTGGGGTGGTGATGATCCTTTGGAGTGGGCTAGCATGCATATGGCTGTGGATTTAGTGTGATCATTGAAGTGAGTAGTTCGAATGTAGTTCTGATGGCCATTCTGTTCTTTTTCTTTTCTTTTGGTTGACAGGTATCTCCTCCCCTTTTGCCACTGCCATCTGTATGCCACTCCTGCAGATGGCTTTTACTCCCGACAC
The DNA here is from genome assembly GCF_040938575.1 of Ambystoma mexicanum. Lineage (NCBI taxonomy): Eukaryota > Metazoa > Chordata > Amphibia > Caudata > Ambystomatidae > Ambystoma > Ambystoma mexicanum. The sequence continues at coordinate 324,513,497 of NC_090923.1, forward strand.
CTGCTGCTTCGTGTTAATCAGTGGAGCAGCATTACGATCTTATGGGACGATCGCCAATGGGCCACATGCCCTTACGCAGTACTAGTGGCTCGGAGCAACATTTCGGCCTTTCAGCTGGACTAGTGCCTCCCCATTGGGACGGCCCTGCGGTTCTGTGCGCTTCCATGTTGCCTTTTCGTACGTGAATGTGGCTCTGTGTACCATGATGGAACAGGGCGTCACACAAGTAGTAGCTGGTCATTTCTTGCGGATGCAGCCCACAATGGTGATATGTGTTTTGGAGTTCATGGCCTAATGGCTGTATGGGCTTGGTGATTTTGTTGTGCATTAAATTTCTATTCTGATATGGGCCGTGTAGCGTTCTTCTTTGCGAGTGATGTGGCATATTCCTATTTGGGGAGCGATGTATTGTGAGGAGATCTGCATTGGGTTCCAGCTTCGGAGTTTAGTTGCGTGGTACTGTGCTGGGCGCGTTTGCCTACGAAGCCCAGTGAGGTCAGGGATGGGGGCTGCCAATATGACTGTTTGAATGTTGTCATGCTCAGGGGCGGGGGATTGGGTTTTGTGTAACAGATGCCGGTCAGCCAGGTGGACTGGTGGAATGATGTGATTTTCGGAATATTGCTGGTCACAGGTGCCTGTGTTTGCGTGCGTTTCTGGGGGGGGGGACTGTGGTCATGTCCATTGGGATGGCTTCTGTATTCGTGCCATCTGTGCCCTGCAGCTCCCATTGGCCCCTCTTGTGATTCTTTTGTTCGTTGGCATGCATGGGTGACTTGTACATTTCACTGGTTGCATTGTGACTTCATTGCACCTACGGGGAGTTGTACTTTGTGGGCAGGGAGCGGTGTACAGGCACTCAGTGGGGCCGTTTACGGTTGATTCGCGATGCCGTACTTCTCACCATGGCGGAATGGTACTTTCCGCCATGCTTGATGGCGTTAGGTACATGTCCGCTAGGGTCGGAATTCGCCATGGTGGTATTTACGGTTTGGCATGGCGCGCGCGCGCGTACTTGGTGCAGTTAGCGTTGGCGTTCACTACGGTGTCGCTAATGGCTTCGTACTTTGCGGTGACGGGTCATAGTCGCACCGAGCGCTATTCGATGGCGGTATTGCATTTCCGCCATCGTTTTTCGATTTCCGCCAGGGTCGTAATGAGGCCCTATGTCAACTAACTAAAAACTGAACTATATACAAAAAAGTGGCGCATTGTCCAATCGCAACCAAATAAAAAAAAAAAATTCAAAGGAAACCTACCACTAACTATATAACTATATACAATGGCAGCGGGCAAGTCCTGCGGCTCACTCTGTGATGTTGCCGGCCAGGGCATCATCGAACTCCATGTCGATGTCCCGGAGGCGGGACTCTGTCCTGGCCCCGAGGTCTCGCAGGGTCAACCCCGTGTCCACCTCAAACTCCCTGCGAGCTTCCTCGAGGCACTCAGCCCGCCTCAACGCCCGACGCATGGAGAACTCCGCCCTGACCATGGTGAGCCGCTCCTCTTCCGCCCGCTGCCGCTCCGCACCTATCCGCTGGACCAACTGCTCCCACACGGAAGACACTGCCATCCCAGGGTTCTCCTGCCCTCCGGCCGATGCCTGCCCCTCTGATCTTGATGGCCCCGAGCCATGATGCCTCCCACGTCGAGCCTGCTGCTGCCTCCGACGCCACTGCCTCTGCCAGCACGACGGCATCCAGGCTGATGGAATCCACCGATGCCGTTGTGCACGTGCCCTGCCAGATGATGCCGGCACATCCTCCATCTGCAGGGGGACAGTTGCTGGTGTGTCCACCCCTGCTGGACCTTCGACTCCCGACTATGGCAGGGATGGGGTCCCCACCGAGCTGGCTGCGTTGGTCGGGGCAGGTCCACAGGGGGCCCTGGTGGCATCTGGGCCGGAAGACGGCATGGAGCACGACTGGCGCATAGCCCCCACAGAGGAGGAGAGGGTCGCCAGAAGGCCACACACATGTAGGAAACCCCCGACCATGGCGGCTCCCAAATGGTTCACGTACGCACGGTGCTCTTCGTGATAATGTGCATGCTCCTCCCGGGAAGCATGCACCTCATCACGAATGCCAGCCGTGCGCAACGCGACACCAATCAGGACCCTCTCCACACGGCCAGGGGTCCCCTCGTCCGCAGGTAGAGGAGTGTCAGATGACATGGACATCTCCCCTACCTGCGGACGGGCCTGGGATGGGGCATCCCTGCTGGTGCATGGTGGTGCAGTCACAGTGTCAGGGACAGTGACATGCACAGGCACCTCCACGGCGACCTGTGCTGCCTCCTGCCCCTGGCCCTGGACTGCACCACTTGCACCAGCGGGGATGCCCCCACCAGGCCCCATGTGTGGCTCAGTAGCGGCCTCCTCCCCCTCTGTGGAAACCACTAACCTGGATGTCTCCACGCCGTCTTCCGCCGGTGCAAGCCCCTGTGGGGGCTCACCCACCCCTTCCGCTGCAGCCGTGGCGGCATCCCCGCCGCTCTGCTCCACAGCGCCTTCTCCGCCCTCTTCTTCACTTGCCACTGTGTAGAGGGAGACATAGAACACAAGCATCAGGGTACTGTACAATGGTCCCCTAGACAGGAAGCAACAGCAGATGAGTGGCACTGTCATACATCACTTCCATCATGTCCCTCCACAACACATGGGTCAGTGCAGGCAAAACACATACAGTAACAGGCATGGCGCATGCCATGGACATTGGCATACATGACCAAGGGACTCATGATTCATACAATGTTGGTTTTAAACTCACATGCATCATGGGTCTTGCCATCACATGCACACACCTCACCGTAGTTCCATCCATCTGGCCTCGTACACCACAGACGCAGTGGATACAAGGATGACTAGGCTGCATCAGTGAATCTGAACATTGTCACAGACATGTGTCATGCATCCATGGCATTTACAAGTCACAGACACGCAGGTCAGACACACACACATGGACACCATACGTGTACATGGGACCAGCACCCATCCCTCACCCCCACCCATGTCCAGGAACAGAGACTGCCATGCTTCCATGTGTCCATTCCGCACAGAGCCCCCCATGTTGCAATAGAACACATCACTGTACTCACATGCCTGACCATGATGTCCCTGCACACACACATACGTACATGGCCTATGTCACACATACAGGCAGGTATCAGACAACCAGCACACTGCAACATGCCCTGTCTCACACAGCAATGCTTGGCCACTTACCGGCCAACTCCAGATGGGTCTGCCTCCGAAGGATCTGGGCGTGGAGCGATGGGTCTACGCGTTCCAGGACCCTCATCTGGATGTCACTCAGGCGTGCCCGGCCCCCCTCCGCGAGGCGCCGGGCCTTATTGAGGGTCCTGGACCTCAAGTCCTCCCAGCGCTTCTTGATGTGCTTGATGTCGCGGGTTGCCACCCCCTCCGCGTTGATGGCAACCACTACATCGTCCCAGATCCTCTCCCGTCCTTCCTTGTTGGCGCGTGGTCTTCCGAAGGGGGCATCATAATGCCCCAGAACATGCTCCACCAGGACACCAACTTCCTTCTCACTGAAGCTGGTGGCCCTCTGCCTCTCTGGCTGGGGGTCGCCACTGGTCTCAGATGGTGCTTGCCCCGACATGGCGACCCCCGAGGCAGGCGTGGGTGGGCAACTGGGTCCTGGGGCTGGGCTGTGGAGCGATGGTATCCCAGTGGGGAGTCTACTGTTCCAGCAGGGGTGGACACAGCAACTGGACCCCTGCAGATGGCTGATGTGCAGGCACCAAATGGCAGGGCACGGTGGCAGCAGGCAGGCAGGCAGGCATACAGCAGCAGATGGCACGTGGGAGGCTGCTCGGGGCACTGGGGGGCAGTGATTCGGCCTTCTGGGCAGGAGCGTGGTCTTCCGTGTGTATTCGCGTGGCCAGCTTGATACGGAGTGATTTGGCACGTGAAAAATCTGCACGTCAGCGTGTAATTCGAGGAAAGGCCCTTAGCGCGTAAGCGCGTCTGCACGCATACGCATTTTCATTGGACCAAAGGCCCTCAGCGCGTGAGCGCGTCTGTGACGTGACGTGCGAGGGTGTATCCCTCATTGCACGTGATGACAGAACACACGTGGATTTCAACCAATCGCGTGTGAAAGTTCACGACACCCCGGAACACACGTACCCAGGCCAATCGCGTGTAGAATTACTCGCGCACCCCTGTAATACATGTACCCAGCCCAATCGCGTGTAGAATTACTCGCGCACCCCTGTAATACACGTACCCAGCCCAATCGCGTGTAGAATTACTCGCGCACCCCTGTAATACACGTAGCCAGCCCAATCGCGTGTAGAATTACTCGCGCACCCCTGTAATACACGTACCCAGCCCAATCGCGTGTAGAATTACTCGCGCACCCCTGTAATACACGTACCCAGCCCAATCGCGTGTAGAATTACTCGCGCACCCCTGTAATACACGTACCCAGCCCAATCGCGTGTAGAATTACTCGCGCACCCCTGTAATACACGTACCCAGCCCAATCGCGTGTAGAATTTCTCGCGCACCCCTGAAATACACGTACCCTGCTGAAATCGCGTGTGGAACTTCACGCGCACCCCTGAAATACACGCGCCCAGGCTATTTGCGTGTGGAACTTCACGCGCACCCCTGAAATACACGTACCCAGCCCAATCGCATGTGGAACTACCCGCGCACCCGGAAACACACGTACCCAGGCTAATCACGTGTGGAAAACTGCACGTCCGCGTGTAATGCGCGTAATCGCGTGAAAAACTGCACGTCCGCATGTGACGTGATGCGCGCGTGCGTTTCCCTCAGCACGGGTTAAAGGTGAGCGGGCCCAGCAGTTCGCTGTACGTGCCTTCCGTGGAGACCGACGTGTGTTGCTGCTTCCAGTTGTTTCGCGCGCCATCTACTTCACAGCTCTCAAAGACGTATCTCTTCTTTTGGCGGGGGTATTGGCTACGCGTGTTTTTCTGCATCGCGCTAGTCAGACGGTGAGTCGCAAACGCTCCTTTTCCCACTGCGGGTGCCCCTGTGTATTGCACCCATTTTCGATGTCACCGTAGCCTGCGTGTCCCACGCGTACGCGTTATTCGTGTTACTGGGTGCCACGCGTACTGCGGGAGGTTAAATCCACGCACGTAGGCTGCAGGGTTGCGTGCACGGTTTTACTGCAGTTTTGGGGTGCCTGAGCGTTGCGTGACCCATCACCACATCACCGGGGTCACATACAGCCTTGCAGGTGCAGGGGGGCTGTTAACATCTTGCTTCCCACCCCCTTCACCCCAATTGCCCAGGTCAATTGTGCTGTACACCTCCCATTGGCACCACTCCATCTGTGCCAGCACTATTACATCTGTGCCATGGTTGGGAGGCCACCAAAGGTGAGGGGCGCCTCAGCTGGGCGTACTCCTCGTGGCGGGCGTGGTCGGGGACGTGGCGGTGGTGACCAGGGAGTAGGGGGACTCCAGGGTGTCCAGGGCAGCCACAGAGGGGGAAGAGGCAGGGGTGCGCCACTTGAGCACAATGTTGTGCCATGTGTTGGTGCAGCCATGCCACCACCCCCTGTGGTTCCGGGGGATGCAGCTCTTGCATCTGGCACTGGCACCCGTATGACCCGGCAGTCCGTTCCATCGACTGCCACGGGCCCAAGGGCAGCGGTAGCTGCAGGTGCAGCTGTGGACACCGCCACCCAGGCTCAGGGTCTGCCAGCGCAGGCTGCGTTGGCACTTGAAGAGCCCTTGGTAGATCTCCAACAGGCCAGGGGGGAAACCATAGGGGCACGCCGGGCTGCTCAGACCAAGACACGTGTCCCTGGGGCAGTCATGTCATCTGCTGCCCCGAACAGCCGGGTGTTGGCAAGTGCAGGGGCAGATGCACCCAACAGCACCCCGGTTGTGAGTCTGCCAACCAGGACCGTTGCGGTCAATGACCCTGCCACAGCTGATGTTGCTGCGCAGGGTCCATTAGTGGGCACCCAGCTGCCACTGACACAAGTCAGGCCTTTGGTCATCCCTCCACCTGCCACTCCCTCGGCTCAATCCACCGAACCCACTGGCCATACTGGTCAGGGCGGCATTAGCCAGCCAGGGTCTGCGCCACTGTCCAAGAGGAGGAAGGTTGCACCTGCAGCAAAGGCTGGGACCCCACACACAGCCACGACCTCCTGTACGTCGAGGAAGAAGCTTTTCTGTAAGCAGGAACTGGACTTCCTCGTGGACTACGTGCGGGGACACAGCCGTGACATGCTAGTGGGTGCCAATAGTCAGACTACGGCTGCCCAACGTGACACCCACTGGAAGCATGTTGCGGAACATGTCAGTTCATTCGGCCATGAGGTGCGCACGGCGCAGGAGTGCAAAAAGCGCTGGAATGACATCAAGCGCAGCACTAAGGCTAAGCGTGCCTCAAATTACAACTTGACTCTGGTGACTGGCGGTGGGCCTGCACCAGAGGAGGAAGAACTCACTCCGCATGAGGCTCTCGTTGCGGAGTTCATACCACCAGAATTGGTCGAAGGTGTGGGAGAGATGCTGGACTTTGATGCCCAGTCCAGTGAGTGTTGATGCGTAGTTGTTGAGGACATGTGTGTTTCACTTGTGGGATGTGTTGTGCATGATTGCTGCTACATGTGACGTGTACATGGTTCTGATGTGTAAGTAATGCAATGCTACCGTCATGCATGTCTCCTCTGCCTGCATGCGGTACTCCATGTGGGCATGCTCCCTTGCCCCTCCTCCGCCACTCTGCACCCCAGTTCCACCTTTGCACTGGTCTGCTACATTCTTGCCAATGTGTAGTTTCTTGTTCATGTGTCCTGTGTAGATGCTAACTTGCAGCTCAGAAACTGACAGACATATGCCGTGTGGTACAGCCTTAGTACTCGATGCAGGGTATCCCACTTGTACTGTGCATGGGTCAGATGTCCCGCAGGGACATGAGTGCCCATTCATGCTCCATGTGCATTGCACGCATGCCCCTATGTATCCTTGACTGGATGATCACTGTAATATGAGTCCTTGGTTACATACATTGCCTGCCATATTATCGGCCTCCCCATGTCAACTGTGGCTCAGTCCTGCGTTGCACACATGTTTAGGCTCTGACAATCTGTGTGGCTCACAGGCCTCAGCCTGTTCAATGGCCAATGTCTCAGTCCAACTCTTGTCGTGTCTTCTTCACACGTGGCCGGCCTCCGGATCTTCCGTCATGTGTCCTGCCCACTGTCCCAGCATCATTTGCAGTGTTGTAATTTGAATCACATTAAGCTGTTGATGCCAGTCAACACTGCTTGTCAATACACAGGTGTATGGGCAGCCTTTTGATACCATGCTAGGCATCCCTGCTTTGGTACTGGGGTGGAGGGGTGCTTGGCTGCTAGACATGGTACACATTGAATACACAATGCACGTGATGTCTGATTTTGACATTGCACTGCCTTCACATTTCCTGGCACACACCATGGAGTGCTTGTACATGTAGGTAGTGAGTGGCGTACACATTTTCAGCATTGCATAGACCCACTTCGATGCAAACTGCCACCTTTCAACAGGTCTGATCACAGTAGCTAATCAAAGTAGACCCAGCATGCATGCCAGGTCATATGTTGTGTGTCACATGTCTGCCGGATGCCTTTGCTGTCGGTGTGTGTGTGTGTGTGTTGTGTGCTTCTGACATGTGTAGTGACCTTTTCCTCTCTATTTTTCAGGTGATGACGCAATGGATGCAGAGGATGGTGTTGTCATGCCAGACACAGGGTTGGTAAGACCACATCAACCCGGCACTAGTGGGGGTCGTGGGGTGGTAGGCCACGAAAACCCCCAAGTGCTGCAGTCCATCCTGTCTCTGGCTGCCTATGAGTCCAGCCTTGATGACGACTCTGACGTCCATGTTGAGTTGGATGAGCATCAAGTCCATGTGTCAGGGGTGAGTGATTCTGATGTGGACACTCCTCTGTCTGCGACACCTGCACTGAGGGATCAGACAGTCTTGGTTCCTCCGCCCGTGGTGGATCGGGACGCAGGGTCACCCTCCACACCAGTCACTGATGTGCCTGGGACATCACGTCGACGGGGGCATGTAGTCGTGCAGCCGCAGGCGGTGCCAACACAGCGAGGACCCCCGGTCCTTGGGTCCCGCAGGGGTCAAGCCCGGCAACGCGGTCGCTGCGCGCAACCGCTGTATACTGAGTGGGAGCAAGACATGACTGCCAATTCCAAACGGCAGGGGGCAGCAATGGAGAACATCGCTGACAGCATGGAGCGTGTGGCCCGATCTGTGCTCCCCCCTGCTAGGCAGGTGCTTCTCCAGCAGCAGGCGGCACAGTCCACGGCCCGCTCGCTCAGGCTGGGCATGGCGGCCTCAGACAGGGCACGCCAGGCTGAAATGTCGTCTCTGCATCAAGCAATTGCTGCTCACGCAGAGGCGCACATGGATGCCCTGAGGGAGGATTATGCCTCCCTCAGATCCACTCTGAGTGTCCTTATGATGTCCCAGAGGCAGCAGGCAGAGGAGAGGTTTGCACAGCTTGAGCGCACCATCTCGGCTGAGCTACAGGCTTGCCGGGAGGTGCAGCGGTTGTCCAGCCAGGCCTTGCAGGAGGAACTCCGTGTTACACGTGCTACCTTGCAAGAGGAAGCACATGTATCACGTGAGGTTCTGCATGCAGACCTATGTAACATCGCCACACAGAACCAGGCTCACCTGTCCGGCAGACTTGCTGCCGACGAGGGGCAAGCTGCGGCTAGGCGTGGCCAGGCTACTGTGCCACGTCCTCCTTTCCAGGATGAGCCAGACTCGGACGACCAACTATCTCCCACATAGGTCGTGCTGTGCAGGCGTTGAGCCCATGGAGGAATTTTTTTTTGGCTCAGCATCATCGCATGTGGATGTTGAGCAGCACCCTGTACCTCCCCCCTCCTGGGTGCCTCCCCTCCCCCCCGGGTCGTATGTGGCCATTTTTGATTTTTCTTTTAGTTTAGTTAGTTAAGTTTCTGTTTGATAGTTAGTTTAAATAGGTAATGTAGGTTTTTCATAGTCAGTGTAATTAGTTAATAGTTGAGTTAGTTTAAAATTTGTAGTCTATTGTGCTTTCATGTGACAGTGCGGTGCCTTGTGGTTTTTGAAGGCATCCACTGTCTGTTCCAGCTGGGCCCTTCATGATTGTCTTGTGTATGTGTTTGCTGCTTGGGTTCCTTGACTCACATATGCCACTCCTGCCTCCCTTATCCATGGGCTCGCAAGGATGGTTCGGTGTTACAGAATTTTACACAAGGGCTTTGGACTGTCATATCTGTGGCATGTCTGGTGCTTTGTGACTTGTGTTGACACCCCTAGTGGGGATGATTTGGGTGTAATTGTCCACTGTTCAGCTTTTGCTAGATGGGGTGTGTCATGATTAATGTGGACATTGATTGCTATGCATTGTGTATTATGTCTCATATCTTTCCTGTACACGTGCCTGTTGCAATTCATGCTGTAGATAGTGTTCCACACTTTGGAAGTCAAAGACGGGCTGATGGTGTGATTTGTGATGTGACTCTCTGACATGGTCAAGTAATGAGATGCCTGATGAGACACACACAGATCACTTTGATGCTTTAATCATTTGTTTCATGCACTTTCTGCAGGGGGATGAGGCACCAGAGCACCTTTGGCAGCAGACATGGCCCATTGGACGACGGAATTCCTGACCCGTTTCTTGGTGCTCACATGCACATGTGTGCACGAGCAGAGCCACAGTGATTGCAGACCCACATCCTAGAACTGCTGACATGTTCCAAGGAACTCCTGGCAAGGTGAGCAGCACAGGGGGGCCACGACACAGCAAAGCTTGCACCAGGCAACTTGCACATGGGGGCTTAGTCACAGCGCTGAGGGTGAGCTTAGACGAATATTGGTGTTGAAGCACACAATGCAGCTCAGATGTGTTTGTGGACTGATGGCTGTTGATAGTAGGGTTGTCTGGGACACATGCAGGGGCAGTGGCACATACCCTGCGGTACAACAAGGTTCATTGAGGCACTTGTATCAACCATGTAGCCTTCCGAGACATGGAAAGGGGCAACTCACAGGGACATACAGCAAGGGACATACTTGGGTGCAGTGCATGTCTATTCCACGTACTTCATGATAAATGCACTGCCAACTTTGTTTTGGTCATGGTGGTACGCAACTTGCTCTGTAGTCATGGCTTGCCATATGGGTCTGTCTGCTTACCCAGGGAACATTGCATGTTGTGTGAATTGTGACACATTGGTGTTCCATTTGCCACGCACCCACCAGCGCCTGACTTACTGCATTGACTGTGCATGACCCGTCACAGGGGTGATGTTATATATGGTTACGAAGCATCGAGCACTGATTGTCTGTTTGTAGAGTAGTTTGTTGCTATGGGGCATGTTTTGTGTTGTGTTTTAGTGTAATTGGCACATACAGGTTGTTGACTGTGTCTCTCTTTGCAGCATTGCAGTGCTCCTGTAACCGGCCCTGAGAGTGCGCAGGCAGGAGGCCAGCACTCAAAACCAGAGCTAAGTGTCTTGTTGTTTTCCTTACAAACTGCCCTGCATAGGCTTGCTGTGGAGTGTACTGATGCATGGATGTATGTGTGGTCCGATTTGGTATGTTTTTTTCCCTAATCACCCGTGATCCTATGCAATTATGAAACCTGTGCCCTCTACCCGGTGTTCCTGCTTCCCGTGCCTATCCAAGCAACGTTCCCTGACCCTCTTTCCCCACTGGGGTTGCGGATGCCTGTGTAAGCCCCGAACTTGCAGGCGCCAAAACCCTAGAGGGGGTGGTTGGTTCGTACCACTCCTGAGCCTGGACTACAGAAGGCCATGACAATGATGTCCAAGTTTGTTTGGATTGTGTATGTGTTCATGCAGGTTGTACATATTCGTGCATTCCCTAGTTTCATGTGTCATTCCTCCTCCCCTCACCTGCCACTCATTCCAGTCATCCAGTGTGTCTACACCTGTCCCGACTGCATATCCCCGAACCTCATTCCCCACCATGATCTCAGGGGCCTGTGTGAGTTTGACCTTGCAGGCACCCGGGACATGGTGTGGGTGGTTCTTTCATGAGACTCCCGCGCCTGTACAGGGGACCTGTAACAGTACACATCCATTCATGGTGCATCATCCTATGTCATGTACCACACATGTCTCACATCCTGTCATGACATTGTTCTGCTGTGCTACCTTGGTTGTTGCATCATTGTGGTAGTACTTGGCGTTTGTGAGGTACTGCTTCGTCAAGTCATCTACTGGAGGGTGTTTGGGTTCATTTTCATGCCTTGGATTTTGTGATTTTGGAAATGGTTGTGGATTCTGAGGGTTTCAGGCATCTTTTTACACACAAGGTGGGAGATGGACACGAAGGGTAAAGGTGATCCTGTGGCCGGGTGGAAATGAGGGTTGGAGGCTCCATGACCCAGGTGCAGTTGTTCAGTGGGCCATGGTCATTTGCGCGGGAGGGGGGGGTTGTTGTTGATAGTTGCATTGCCCTGCAGTGTGATGGGAACTCTGACATTGTAATGTTGTTGTCCTATGTACATGTTGTGTTCTGCTGATCAATGCCTGTTCGTGTGTTGTGTTTTCCTTTCAGGTGCGAGGGGATAGTTGTGGTTTGACATGCTGGGGTGTACACATGGTGGATGTTCACATGTGATGTGTAGGGAACACTGATGGTCACTTGAGTGCACATGCATATGTGGAGTGTATGTCCCTGCAGAACCACACACTTGCACTCGGATGCACTCCATGTACTCCCACCCTTGCATATCCACGTGTACACTGTTTGCCTTCTGGTGCCCACTGTGTCCCGGCAGCACATGTTCTGTGACCGATTATGGTTCCAGTACATGCCTAATTTGATGTTTGATGTAGTCTGTCACTTAGATGTGATGCTCAGGGTGTGCATCACACGCAATGGCTGTTCACTGTGCTGTGCGCTGAGCAGTGTGATGCAGGAGTGGGACACTGCACACATGAGCTGCAGTGTTGATTTTGCAATGCATAATGTGCATATAGACAGGCATTCATTGTGATGTTACATCTACGACTGTTGCAATGCATTTGGAAAAAACTTATTTTGGGTGGGACATTTTGTTTGTCTGTCATTTCATCTGATTCCGGGTCAGGCATCATTGTCCGATGCCACTGTAAATTTAGGACATGGCAATGTGTACCTTATCGTTACTGCGTCGGTGTATGGGTATTGCCTGCCATGTCATGTTGATGTTTGGGAGGGTTTGACTGACATGACAGTGATGGCCATGGCCTGTTTTGCAGGTGTGTGTGATGCACACCTTGCATGTCCAGGTCATCCGCTTCTCAGAGCAACTAGCTGGGGGTATGTTTCTCTCCGCAGCAGGGCCCTCCCCCTGGAACAGACTTCCTGCCTGACCTGAACTTGAGGGGAACCATCTCCAGTTCTGGAAGCACCTCAAGACCTTCCTCTTTGCTTCTGCTTACTCTCTGCCTCTCCCTTGCAGAATTCTTCACTGGAACTGCACAGGAGCTGCTACTGGGACACTCTCACCAACCTCGGTCCCTGGCCCAGCCACTGTCCACTTGCACTGCCACCCTGGCAACCCCTGCACTGCAGTACTGTCTCTCCATCCCTACAGCCTTCCCTTCCCAGCACTTGTCTGCACTTACCTTTGCAGTTGCCACCAGGCGACCTATGTATTATTTTTTTGGCCTACTTCCCCTGTACTGGACTCCCCCCCACCCTTCCCCTTGCACTTTTCCCTTCCCCCTACCCCTGCACTTGCACAATCTCAATGACACCTGGCCTAGTAGTACCGTTCTCTGTGTTCCCTTGTTCCCCCCCCCCCCTGCCTCATTGCGCCTTGGAATACTTGTGTATGGCCCATGTCATCTCACATGTCATATGTGTGCATTTTGGTTGCACAGGATAGCTTGTGTTTAAGTAGCTAGGGATGCAGACGATGTGGCACTTCCATGGCAACTATCTCAGGGTGACAGGGTTGTGACAGTTGACTGTCACTTTGTCATCATCGATTGTCACCTGGTATGTGCCAGGCCTGTGTGCACTCCGCAGGGGTGGGAGTTTAGGTGAAAAATGTGGCCACAAGCTGGGTCCGGGCTTCCTCGCCACGTGCCCTGTCCCCTCCCATGGGCAGCGCCTGTGCCTGTGGTTGGGGATGTGGGGGCACCACCATGTCCACCGGGACGCCCTGCCGTGTTGCAACATTGTGCAGGACACATGCTGCCACAATGATCCTGCACACTACTGGTGGTGCATAGAGTAGTTGCCCACCAGAGCGGTCAAGGGAGCGGAAACGTGACTTGAGCACTCCGAATGTGCGCTCCACTATGCCCCTGGTTGCAATATGGGCAGTGTTGTATCTTACCTGGGGTGGTGTGGTGGGGTTCCGGATTGGCGTCATCATGTGTTTGCTCAGAGGGTAGGCACTGTCCCCTGGGGAGGTGATAATAATTGAGATTATTAGGGTTTGGATATTTGTCTGTGTGTGACTTGCATGCATGTGCAAGGGCATTTGTACTCACCTAAGAGCCATGTGTCGCCATGCTGCCCAGCTTCCAGGGCCCGGCTCAGGGCGGACATTCTGTATATGAAACTGTCATGGGTGGAGCCAGGGTAGTTTGCATAGACAGAGGTGATGATTCCCTTTGCATCGCATACCACCTGTACATTGATGGAATGCCAGTGCTTGCGGTTTCGGTAGATGTGCTCAGTGGCGCTAGGTGGACGTAGGGCCACATGGGTGCAATCTATGGCACCGAGCACTTTGGGGAAGTGTGCCACCCTGTAAAAATCCAGGACAATGGCCTGCCTTTCTGCGGGTGTTCTGGGCATGTATATGTGCCTGCGGACTGAGGGGTGCGCTGTCATGATTGCCAGTACCTGGTGTAGGCAGCGTGACTGCGTGGCCTGTGAGACCCCCCCCCACTATGGCAGTGGTCCGCTGAAACGACCCAGTGGCCAAAAAATGCAAGACATTGAGCACCTTCTCCAAGGGGCTCAATGCTTGGGAGCAAAGGGTGGGGGATGTGAGGTCATCTTCCCACTCCCTGACCAGGTCTAGGATGATATGGGGTGGAAACCTATACCTGCCGTAGACCTGGTCGTCAGGCATCCCAAAAAGGCTTGTCCGTGGTGCAAAAATGCGTGCCCTGGCTATTCTCCTCCTCCTGTGGTGTCCCACGATCAGTGCAGCAACAAATGGGGCATTCATCGTCGCTGTATATACGCGTTTGTTGTTTGCGCGCACTTTTATGCTGTCCGCGGGACGCCTCCGTGTGGGCGGACTCGTTGACGCCTGTGCACGTCTTTTGCCGTGCACGTGTTTCCCGTATTCGGGTGTCATCGCGTGTGATTGGAGGGGAGCGAGCGTACACGCGATTGGCCTGGGTACGTGTATTACAGGGGTGCGCGAGAAAATCTACACGCGAATGGGCTGGGTACGTGTATTCCGGGGGTGCGCGTGAAGTTCCACACGCAAATAGCCTGGGCGCGTGTATTTCAGGGGTGCGCGTGAAATTCCACACGCGATTTCAGCAGGGTACGTGTATTTCAGGGGTGCGCGAGAAATTCTACACACGATTGGGCTGGGTACGTGTATTACAGGGGTGCGCGAGTAATTCTACACGCGATTGGGCTGGGTACGTGTATTACAGGGGTGCGCGAGTAATTCTACACGCGATTGGGCTGGGTACGTGTATTACAGGGGTGCGCGAGTAATTCTACACGCGATTGGGCTGGGTACGTGTATTACAGGGGTGCGCGAGTAATTCTACACGCGATTGGGCTGGGTACGTGTATTACAGGGGTGCGCGAGTAATTCTACATGCGATTGGCCTGGGTACGTGTGTTCCGGGGTGCCGTGAACTTTCACACGCGATTGGTTGAAATCCACGTGTGTTCTGTCATCACGTGCAATGAGGGATACACCCTCGCACGTCACGTCACAGACGCGCTCACGCGCTGAGGGCCTTTGGTCCAATGAAAATGCGTATGCGTGCAGACGCGCTTACGCGCTAAGGGCCTTTCCTCGAATTACACGCTGACGTGCAGATTTTTCACGTGCCAAATCACTCCGTATCAAGCTGGCCACGCGAATACACACGGAAGACCACGCTCCAGCCCAGAAGGCCGAATCACTGCCCCCCAGTGCCCCGAGCAGCCTCCCACGTGCCATCTGCTGCTGCCTGCCTGCCTGCCTGCCTGCTGCCACCGTGCCCTGCCATTTGGTGCCTGCACATCAGCCATCTGCAGGGGTCCAGTTGCTGTGTCCACCCCTGCTGGAACAGTAGACTCCCGACTGGGATACCATCGCTCCACAGCCCAGCCCCAGGAGCCAGTTGCCCACCCACACCTGCCTCTGGGGTCGCCATGTCGGGGCAAGCACCATCTGAGACCAGTGGCGACCCCCAGCCAGAGAGGCAGAGGGCCACCAGCTTCAGTGAGAAGGAAGTTGGTGTCCTGGTGGAGCATGTCCTGGGGCATTATGATGCACTCTTCGGAAGACCACGCGCCAACAAGGAAGGACGGGAGAGGATCTGGGACGATGTAGTGGTTGCCATCAACGCGGAGGGGGTGGCAACCCGCGACATCAAGCACATCAAGAAGCGCTGGGAGGACTTGAGGTCCAGGACCCTCAATAAGGCCCGGCGCCTCGCGGAGGGGGGCCGGGCATGCCTGAGTGACATCCAGATGAGGGTCCTGGAACGCGTAGACCCAGCGCTCCACGCCCAGATCCTTCGGAGGCAGACCCATCTGGAGTTGGCCGGTAAGTGGCCAAGCATTGCTGTGTGAGACAGGGCATGTTGCAGTGTGCTGGTTGTCTGATACCTGCCTGTATGTGTGACATAGGCCATGTACGTATGTGTGTGTGCAGGGACATCATGGTCAGGCATGTGAGTACAGTGATGTGTTCTATTGCAACATGGGGGGCTCTGTGCGGAATGGACACATGGAAGCATGGCAGTCTCTGTTCCTGGACATGGGTGGGGGTGAGGGATGGGTGCTGGTCCCATGTACACGTATGGTGTCCATGTGTGTGTGTCTGACCTGCGTGTCTGTGACTTGTAAATGCCATGGATGCATGACACATGTCTGTGACAATGTTCAGATTCACTGATGCAGCCTAGTCATCCTTGTATCCACTGCGTCTGTGGTGTACGAGGCCAGATGGATGGAACTACGGTGAGGTGTGTGCATGTGATGGCAAGACCCATGATGCATGTGAGTTTAAAACCAACATTGTATGAATCATGAGTCCCTTGGTCATGTATGCCAATGTCCATGGCATGCGCCATGCCTGTTACTGTATGTGTTTTGCCTGCACTGACCCATGTGTTGTGGAGGGACATGATGGAAGTGATGTATGACAGTGCCACTCATCTGCTGTTGCTTCCTGTCTAGGGGACCATTGTACAGTACCCTGATGCTTGTGTTCTATGTCTCCCTCTACACAGTGGCAAGTGAAGAAGAGGGCGGAGAAGGCGCTGTGGAGCAGAGCGGCGGGGATGCCGCCACGGCTGCAGCGGAAGGGGTGGGTGAGCCCCCACAGGGGCTTGCACCGGCGGAAGACGGCGTGGAGACATCCAGGTTGGTGGTTTCCACAGAGGGGGAGGAGGCCGCTACTGAGCCACACATGGGGCCTGGTGGGGGCATCCCCGCTGGTGCAAGTGGTGCAGTCCAGGGCCAGGGGCAGGAGGCAGCACAGGTCGCCGTGGAGGTGCCTGTGCATGTCACTGTCCCTGACACTGTGACTGCACCACCATGCACCAGCAGGGATGCCCCATCCCAGGCCCGTCCGCAGGTAGGGGAGATGTCCATGTCATCTGACACTCCTCTACCTGCGGACGAGGGGACCCCTGGCCGTGTGGAGAGGGTCCTGATTGGTGTCGCGTTGCGCACGGCTGGCATTCGTGATGAGGTGCATGCTTCCCGGGAGGAGCATGCACATCATCACGAAGAGCACCGTGCGTACGTGAACCATTTGGGAGCCGCCATGGTCGGGGGTTTCCTACATGTGTGTGGCCTTCTGGCGACCCTCTCCTCCTCTGTGGGGGCTATGCGCCAGTCATGCTCCATGCCGTCTTCCGGCCCAGATGCCACCAGGGCCCCCTGTGGACCTGCCCCGACCAACGCAGCCAGCTCGGTGGGGACCCCATCCCTGCCACAGTCGGGAGTCGAAGGTCCAGCAGGGGTGGACACACCAGCAACTGTCCCCCTGCAGATGGAGGATGTGCCGGCATCATCTGGCAGGGCACGTGCACGACGGCATCGGTGGATTCCATCAGCCTGGATGCCGTCGTGCTGGCAGAGGCAGTGGCGTCGGAGGCAGCAGCAGGCTCGACGTGGGAGTCATCATGGCTCGGGGCCATCAAGATCAGAGGGGCAGGCATCGGCCGGAGGGCAGGAGAACCCTGGGATGGCAGTGTCTTCCGTGTGGGAGCAGTTGGTCCAGCGGATAGGTGCGGAGCGGCAGCGGGCGGAAGAGGAGCGGCTCACCATGGTCAGGGCGGAGTTCTCCATGCGTCGGGCGTTGAGGCGGGCTGAGTGCCTCGAGGAAGCTCGCAGGGAGTTTGAGGTGGACACGGGGTTGACCCTGCGAGACCTCGGGGCCAGGACAGAGTCCCGCCTCCGGGACATCGACATGGAGTTCGATGATGCCCTGGCCGGCAACATCACAGAGTGAGCCGCAGGACTTGCCCGCTGCCATTGTATATAGTTATATAGTTAGTGGTAGGTTTCCTTTGAATTTTTTTTTTTTATTTGGTTGCGATTGGACAATGCGCCACTTTTTTGTATATAGTTCAGTTTTTAGTTAGTTGACATAGTTAGGTTTCATTTGGTTGGGCTCATGGACCCGGGATTGTCTTGTAAATGGTTCTTCTATGGATTTTTTGATTTTTTGGTTTTTTTTCATGGACATTCATCTTCTTTTTGTTGTTTTTCTTTGTGGTGTTTCTCATTTCATTTCCATTCTAGTTGATTTTCAATACATTTTTACTTTCATCCTTCAATGTGTCGTATCATCTCATTGCTTTCATGCATGTCATGTTGGGTGTTTTAACATTCACTTGCAGCCATTGTGTGTGACAGACATGTGTTCATTTGCATTATTTACATTGGGTGTGTAACATGTAATTGCCTTTGATATGTGGGTGGATGTGATAGTTGGTTGGGCCTTTTGGCAGGGGAGGATGGCCATTACGGACATGATTGGGGATTGTTGGGACCCAGGTGCAGGGGGGCATGGATGGGACATGGGCGAGGGCCTGGTGGAGGGTGCCCCGCAATGCTGGGGGGTGGGGGTGGTGGGGGACATGAGTTGGACATGGGTGGGGGCCTGCTGGCAGGTGCCCCACAGTGCTGGGGGGTGGGGGTGGTGGGGGACATGAGTTGGACATGGGTGGGGGCCTGCTGGCAGGTGCCCCACAGTGCTGGGGGTGGGGGGGGTGGGGGACATGAGTTGGACATGGGTAGGGGCCTGCTGGCAGGTGCCCCACAGTGCTGGGGGGTGGGGGTGGTGGGGGACATGAGTTGGACATGGGTGGGGGCCTGCTGGCAGGTGCCCCACAGTGCTGGGGGGTGGGGGGGTGGGGGACATGAGTTGGACATGGGTGGGGGCCTGCTGGCAGGTGCCCCACAGTGCTGGGGGGTGGGGGTGGTGGGGGACATGAGTTGGACATGGGTGGGGGCCTGCTGGCAGGTGCCCCACAGTGCTGGGGGGTGGGGGTGGTGGGGAACATGAGTTGGACATGGGTGGGGGCCTGCTGGCAGGTGCCCCACAGTGCTGGGGGGTGGGGGTGCAAGGGGACATGAGTGGGGGCCTGCTGGGGGGTGGGAGTGCAAGGGGACATGAGTGGGACATGGTTGGGGGCCTGCTGGCAGGTGCCCCACAGTGCTGGGGGGTGGGGGTGCAGGGGGACATGAGTGGGACATGTTTGGGGGCCTGCTGGCAGGTGCCCCACAGTGCTGGGGGGTGGGGGTGCAAGGGGACATGAGTGGGGGCCTGCTGGGGGGTGGGGGTGCAGGGGGACATGAGTGGGGGCCTGCTGGGGGGTGCAAGGGGACATGAGTGGGGGCCTGCTGGGGGGTGGGGGTGCAGGGGGCCATGAGTGGGGGCCTGCTGGCAGGTGCCCCACAGTGCTGGGGGGTGGGGGTGCAGGGGCACATGAGTGGGACATGGTTGGGGGCCTGCTGGCAGGTGCCCCACAGTGCTGGGGGGTGGGGGTGCAGGGGGACATGAGTGGGACATGGTTGGGGGCCTGCTGGCAGGTGCCCCACAGTGCTGGGGGGTGGGGGTGCAGGGGGACATGTGGCTTGGCTGGGGGGCATGCCCATGGTGGATGGGCTGCCTGCGGGACATGACCAGGGGTGCAGGCTAGTCCCCTGTGGTGTGGGCTGCCTGCAGAGGTCGTGGAGGGGGTAGAGGGGAGACCTGGGAGGACCCACACTGGCAATTCACCTCTTCAACTTCCCGCACACCCACGTAATACACTGCCCCACTCGCACAGGCCCAATTGCGTGTAGGATTTCTCGCGCACCCCTGTAATACACGTACCCAGGCCAATCGCGTGTAGCATTTCTCGCGCACCCCTGAAATCCACGTACCCAGCCCATTCGCGTGTAGATTTTCTCGCGCACCCCTGAAATACACGTACCCTGCTGAAATCGGGTGTGGAACTTCACGCGCACCCCTGAAATACACGCGCCCAGGCTATTCGCGTGTGGAACTTCACGCGCACCCCCGGAATCCACGTACCCAGCCCATTCGCATGTAGATTTTCTCGCGCACCCCTGAAATACACGTACCCTGCTGAAATCGCGTGTGGAACTTCACGCGCACCCCCGGAATACACGTACCCAGCCCATTCGCGTGTAGATTTTCTCGCGCACCCCTGTAATACACGTACCCAGCCCATTCGCGTGTGGAATTTCACGCGCACCCCTGAAATACACGTACCCAGGCCAATCGCGTGTAGAATTTCTCGCGCACCCCTGAGATCCACGTACCCCGCTCAATCGCGTATTTGACTTCCCGCGCGCCACTTTTTTGATGCGCTGGGACTCTACCGCCTGCCTTCGTGTGGCGGCCGTGTTTCAGCTTGTGCGTGTCTTTGCCTGTGCGTGGCTTTGCCCTATTCGATTCCATGAATACGTGTGGTTCGAGTGCGTGTGGGCGTTCCGTCTGCTTCCCTGCAGTACATCCCCAGTTACGCCCTTATTTTCCCGTGTTGTTCCCCATTCCGCGCGTTACGCCCCATGTCCCGCCCACTTTCTGGTGTGTGCGCTGAGGTTGTGCGCTTTCACTGTGCGCGTCGCGCACGCCTTTCGCGATGTTGCAGTGACTTGTGCGCCATGCATGGGTTTGGCGCACATCCCGCGGTGAACACGCGCAGGGACTTCCATGAATCGCACGAAGATTTTCGGCGCACGTTTGTTCCATGAATCGGCCCCATTGTATATGTTTATAATGCTTCTTCTATGGTGTCTTTGGAATGTAGTGGGCGAATTGTATACTGGTCTAAAATGTTGGCTGCAGTAACAAGATCCACAATTTCAAATTGGTCAGGTTGTGGTGAATATTCAATAATTTGGGTAGTTTCACTTAAGTTTTCTTCTACGTTTATATCGATGTAGTAGCCATTGTTTTCTTGAAGATATTCTAGGGCTTGTATAACTATGTTTAGGTCTAGTTGCTGCCGAATTCTTTTGTCTTTTGTTGGTACCTACATCAACTAGTACAATCAAAGATTGTTCTATTGGGCATCCTACTCCTAGGGCCTCATTACGAGTCTGGCGGTAACCGAGGCGGTAAAACTGCCTGGTTACCACCGGACTCGTATTACCATTCCGCCTCCGTGATTCCCGGAATTACCGGGCATTACAGCCCCGGTGACCCAGGAATTCCGGAGGCGGAATGGTGTTAATCCCCATTCCCATTGAGGAATCAATCAATGGGAACGGGGATCATGGAAACACCGGCACCATCTCGTGATGGTGCTGGTGTTTTCTCGTCCGCCTGCAGGTGGGCGGTGTTAAACCCGCCAGGTCAGACCTGGCGGGTTTGACGCCACCGTTGTTTCCATACTGGGTCAATTGTAATGAATACCCCAGAGTTTTGACACTTTATTTAAGATTTAATGGCAAATATACTGCTTTGCATGGACGCCTCTGAGTAACTCGGTTGGAGGGAAGTTGGCAGTTTTGGGTTGAAAGTTAGCTTGACATGGGTGCACTGTTTGAATTATTATGCTATCATACAAGTTAAGTTGTTGGAGAGATGTTGGAAGTGGGAAGATTTCAAAGTTATTAGTGATAGCGCATGATGGTGTTTGGTTATTGTCAAACCTTGTATTGCAGTATGTGCAAACTATTGAAGGGTCAGTTATATTGTATTTTTGTCTGCTGTTAGATAGGAATCTAATTGGAACCATTGGGATTCCACATAGTGATTGAGGAACTGTCATAAACATTTGAATGATTGTTGGCGTACATTACATATTGAGCTGCAAGTCCATTGGTACACTGGACAGCTTGTTGGACAAAAGGAACATTTGGTTCAAAGTTTGTTAGACGTTTTTCTATAAGGGTTTCTTTTGCTATAATGGTGTATGCCGCCACTTCATAGCATGGTCCAATAGTATCTATGATATGATATTTTATTTATGTGTAGTGGTGCCTGGTTTAATTTTGTTAAGTGAGGTTACCAGCTGTTCTGTTTGAATGTTTATATACATTGCTTTAGTGGTGGGTGACTATATGGCTTGTTCCTATTTTTACCTGTTCTATATTTGCTTTGTTATCTACAGAGTTGGTTTTTAGTAGACACTCTGTTGTGTCTGTTGGGAAGAAGAAAATGTGTGATTGAAAGTTGAGGAATGTTTATGCATGTGTTATTGTATAAGAATGATGGGTGTGTGGGTGTGATTGTAGGGGGATGAAAATGAGTGCTTTGAGATTATGTAGTGGGATGATAGGTGTGGTTGGGAGGGTTGCAAGAGTAAGAGGTTGTATAGGTGTGATGGGTTTGGGTAAATATGACATTGAAATAAAATATGTTTATTCATTGGATGGGGAATGGTTAAGAAAGTATTAATAGAATGTGTGGAACAGTACTAGTGTTGGTGAGTAAAGGAGAGGTGATATCATTCAATAAGTGGGAATATTATGTTGTGTTGAGGGAAACAGGGGTTGCTAAAATGGTGTTATTTAGTGTACAGGTATGAAGTTGTGTGGGTGTAATTGTGAAGGTGTGATGAAGAGTGTGTATGTGTAGTAATGTGTGTTGGTAATTTCAAATGAAATAAGTGTGAATAGAGAGTGAAAAGGACTTGAGGCAGATAACAGTATGAAGGAATATAGAGAGGAAATGATGGTATAGTATATCATGAGAGACAGTTGTGTTGTTCGGCAATAAGGAATCGCTAGTGTATTGAATACAGAGCAATGTTAAGATAGGATTAGAAATAGTGTGAATGTTGCACTGGAATGAGTAAGAGTGAAACACAATATTGTTGAGTAGAAAAGAATACTTTGGGCAAATACAAAGTGAACACACGTTATTTCAATTAGAGAGCTATGCATGCCATATTAATATGCTTACTTTTTAGGATGGGCAGGGTTTTCTTTGTTCAGTAGCTGTTTATTGAGATCGAAGCAGTTATTGGAAAAAAGAGTGAATACAGTTGTGTTAGGTGTGGAGTGCTAAAGTATGTTAATGATGGTGTTACAATCTGCACACGATTATATACATTTCAAACTGGTGCATGTGGAAAGCTGCATGGTATTATCAGGAGGACAAAGTGTGCCTTGTTTTTTATAAACATTGGGATAGTTAGAAAATGAGTGCAGTATGAAAAGTGCAGTTTGACATATTATAAGCTTTTCTTGTGCATTTCACAGTACAGGAATGTTTGCACTAGGGTTAGAATTTGAATGGTATTAGCAAGGTTTGCCTTGATACAAACATG
Organism: Ambystoma mexicanum; assembly: GCF_040938575.1. Lineage (NCBI taxonomy): Eukaryota > Metazoa > Chordata > Amphibia > Caudata > Ambystomatidae > Ambystoma > Ambystoma mexicanum. The sequence continues at coordinate 324,536,471 of NC_090923.1, forward strand.
CATAACAATGTTTTTTTTAGCAGTAGGGCAATTTTTGTCCTGGTGCTTTTAATATGGAAAGTGCACTTTTCGTGGTGCAATAGATTTGTGATGCATTGCTGTGTTTTTAAAAAGTAGGGCAAACTGTGGCCTACTGGTATTACCATGGAACCTGGCAGTTTTGCAGAATGTATTACATGTATACATACATTGGCACTTGTACCATATTTCTGTGGTTCTAAAGTAAGGAACATGTATTTGCCAAATATTGCAGCCACTATGTTAAGTAGCACTTGTAATGAAGTGCAATATTGTGCTACTACATGAAACGTGGAAGCATTGGTTGTAAAGCGATGTGCATTTCGATTTAAGGAAGGATGATATGTTTTAGTAATGCCTACGTTTATTTGTATTTTAATAAGACATGTACAGTGGGTAGGTACAGGAGTTGTATGGCAATATTGTTGTAAAGGAAAGTAAATGCAGTTGGTATACACTGGTATGGTACTACTAATTGGTAGTTAATGTGATCAGGTGGGGAATGGTGGCAAAATAAGGGCTGTGATAGCAAAGGTTGGAAATATGACATTAGTAGATAAGGAAAATTGCTGTTCTTTTAAAAAAAAACTTTTTTGGAGCATTGTATTCAAAATAAAAAAAATGCATATATGACTTTAGAGCTGCACCATATTTTTATTTTGTTTTACAAGTAAGGGAAATGCAGTTGCAAAACATTTGTAGAAAGCTGGTACGTGGCAGTTGTTGTGAGGAAGTCCAATATGTAGTACATGTAAGTAACTGACACTTAGGGGCCGATTCATGGAACAAACGTGCGCCGAAAATCCATGCGCAAGCAGGCGCAAGGGAGCGCAAGCGTGAGAAACGAAGCGTGCGATTCAAGGAAGACGCTGCGCGTGTTTCCCGCTGTCCGTGCGCCCAATCCAGCCATGGCGCACGCAGGCATACACGGCGTGCGCTACGCGCACAGCAAAAGCACACATAGCGCGGCGCACACAACCAAAGTGGGGGGAACAACGCGTGAAAAAGAAGGCGTAACTGGGGAAGTACTGCAGGGAACTACACGGAACGCCCACACGCACGCGAACAACCCGTATTCATGGATCCGAATACGGGAAACACGCGCACGGCAAAAGACGCGCACAGGCGTCAACGCGTCCGCCACACGAAGACAGGCGGAAGCGTCCCCGCGCACAGTACAAAAGTGCGCGCAAACAACAAACGCGTATATACAGCTACGATGAATGCCCCATTTGTCGCAGCACTGATCGTGGGACACCGCAGGAGAAGAAGAATAGCCAGGGCACGCATTTTCGCAACACGGACAAGCCTTATTGGGATGCCTGACGACCAGGTCTATGGCAGGTATAGGTTTCCACCCCATATCATCCTAGACCTCGTCAGGGAGTGGGAAGATGACCTTACATCCCCCACCCTTTGCTCCCAAGCATTGAGCCCCTTGGAGAAGCTGCTCCATGTCCTGCATTTATTGCCCACTGGGTCATTTCAGCGGACTACTGCCATAGTGGGGGGGGGTCTCACAGGCCACGCAGTCACGCTGCCTACACCAGGTACTGGCAATCATGACAGCGCGCCCCTCAATCTGCTGGCACATATACATGCCCAGAACACCCGCAGAAAGGCAGGCTGTTGTCCTGGATTTTTTCAGGGTGGCACACTTCCCCAAAGTGCTCGGTGCCATAGATTGCACCCATGTGTCCCTACGTCCACCTAGGGCCACTGAGCACATCTACCGAAACCGCAAGCACTGGCATTCCATCAATGTACAGGTGGTATGCGATGCAAAGGGAATCATCACCTCTGTCTATGCAAACTACCCTGGCTCCACCCATGACAGTTTCATATACAGAATGTCCGCCCTGAGCCGGGCCCTGGAAGCTGGGCAGCATGGCGACACATGGCTCCTAGGTGAGTACAAATGCCCTTGCACATGCATGCAAGTCACACACAGACAAATACCCAAACCCTAATAATCTCAACTATTATCACCTCCCCAGGGGACAGTGCCTACCCTCTGAGCAACCACATGATGACGCCAATCCGGAACCCCACCACACCACCCCAGGTAAGATACAACGCCGCCCATATTGCAACCAGGGCCATAGTGGAGCGCACATTCGGAGTGCTCAAGTCACGTTTCCGCTCCCTTGACCGCTCTGGCGGGCAACTACTCTATGCACCACCAGTAGTGTGCAGGATCATTGTGGCAGCATGTGTCCTGTACAATGTTGCAACACGGCAGGGCGTCCCGGTGGACATGGTGGTGCCCCCACATCCCCAACCACAGGCACAGGCGCTGCCCATGAGAGGGGACAGGGCACATGGCGAGGAAGCCCGGACCCAGCTTGTGGCCACATTTTTCACCTAAACTCCCACCTCTGCGGAGTGCACACAGGCCTGGCACATACCAGGTGACAATCGATGATGACAAAGAGACAGTCAACTGTCACAACCCTACCACCCTGAGATAGTTGCCATGGAAGTGCCACATCGTCTGCATCCCTAGCTACTTAAACACAAGCTATCCCGTGTGACCAAAAGGCACACATATGACATATGACATGATATGGCCTATACACAAGTATTTCAAGGTGCGATGAGGCAGGGAGGGGGGAACAAGGGAAGACAGACAACGGTACTACTAGGCCAGGTGTCATTTAGATTGTGCAAGTGCAGGGGTAGGGGGAAGGGAAAAGTGAAAGGGGAAGGGGAGGGGGGGGCAGAGCAGAACAGGGGAAGTAGACCAAAAAACAAATACATAGGTCGGCTGGTGGCAACTGCAAAGGTAAGTGCAGACAAGTGCTGGGAAGGGTGGGCTGTAGGGATAGAGAGACAGTACCGCAGTGCAGGGGTTGCCAGGGAGGCAGTGCAAGTGGAGAGTGGCTGGGCCAGGGACTGAGGTCGGTGAGAGTGGCCCAGTTGCAGCTCCAGTGCAGTTCCAGTGAAGAATTCCGCAAGGGAGAGGCAGAGAGAAAGCAGAAGCTAAGAGGAAGGTCTTGAGGTGCTTCCCGAACCGGAGATGGTTCCCCTCAAGTTCAAGTGAGGCAGGAAGGCTGTTCCAGAGGGAGGGCCCTGCCGCGGAGAGAGATCTACCCCCATCTAGTTGCTCTGAGAAGCGGATGACCCTGACAAGCAAGGTGTGCATCACACCTGCACAACAGGCCATGGCCATCACTGTTATGTCACTCAAACCCTCCCAAACCACAACATGACATGACATGGCAAGCAATACCCATACACCAACACAGCAACAATAAGGTACACATTGCCATGTCCAAAATGTACAGTGGCATCAGATAATGATGCCTGACCAGGAATCAGATGAAATGACAGACCAACAACCTCCCACCCAAAATAAGTAATTTCCAAATGCATTACAAGAGTTGAACACGTAACATAACAATGAATGCCTGTCTACATGCACATTTTGCATTGCAAAATCAACACTGCAGCTTCTGTGTGCTGTGTCCTACTCCTGCAACACACTGCTCAGCACACAGCACAGTGAACAGCCATTGTGTGTGATGCACACCCTGAGCATCACATCTAAGCGACAGACCACATCAAAAAGCAAATTAGGCATGTACAGGATCCATAATTGGTCACAGAACATGTGCTGCAGGGACACAGTGGCCACCAGAAGGCAAACAGTGTACACGTGGATATGCAAGGGTGGGAGTACATGTAGTGCATCAGAGTGCAAGTGTGTGGGTCTGCAAGGACATGCACTCAACATATGCATGTGCACTCAAGTGACCATCAGTGTTCTCTACACATCACATGTGAACATTCACCATGTGTACACCCCAGCATGTCAAACCACAACTATCCCCTCGCACCTGAAAGCTAAATACAACACATGAACAGGCATTGATCAGCAGAACACAAAATGTACATAGGATACCACCATTACAATGTCAGAGTTCCCATCACACTGCAGGGCAAGGCAACTATCAACAACAACCCCCCCCATCCTCACAAATTACCATGACCCACTGAACAACTGCACCTGGGTCATGGAGCCTTCAACCCTCAATTCCACCTGGCCACAGGATCACCTTTACCCTTCGTCACCATCTCCCACCTTGTGTGTAAAAAGATGCCTGCACCCTCAGAATCCACACTTATTTCCAAAATCACAAAATCCAAGACATAAAAACGAACCCGAACACCCTCCAGTAGATGACTTGACATAGCAGTACCTCACAAAGGCCAAGTACTACCACAATGATGCAACAACCAAGGTAGCACAGCAAAATAATGTCACAACAGGATGTGAACCATGTGTGGTACATAACATTGGATGATGCATCATGAACGGATGTGTATTGTCACAGGTCCCGTGTACAGGCGCGGGAGTGTCACGAAACAACCACCCCCACCGTGTCCCGGGTGCCAGCAAGGTCAAACTCACACAGGCCCCTGAGACCCTGGTGGGGAAGGAGGTTCAGGGATATGCGGTCGGGACAGGTGTTGGCACACTGGATAACTGGAATGAGTGGCAGGAGAGGGGAGGAGGAATGACACATGAAAGTAGGGAATGCACGAAAATGTACTACCTGCATGAACACATACACAATCCAAACAAACTTGGACATCATTGTCATGGCCTTCTGTAGTCCAGGCTTAGGAGTGGTACGAACCAACCACCCCCTCTAGGGTTTTGGCACCTGCAAGTTCGGGGTTTACACAGGCATCCGCAACCGCAGCGGGGAAAGAGGATTAGGGAACGTTGCTTGGATAGGTACGGGAAGCACGAACACCGGGTAGAGGGTACAGGGTTCAAAATTGCATAGGATTCCGGGTGATTAGGGGGAAAAAAACATACCACAATTGTCACAATTCACACAACATGCAATGTTCCCTGGGTAAGCAGACAGACCCATATAGCAAGCCATGACTTCAGAGCAAGTTGCGTACCACCATGACCGAAACAAAGTTGGCAGTGCATTTATCATAAAGTACATGGAAATGAAATGCACTGCACCCGAGTATGTCCCTTGCTGTATGTCCCTGTGAGCTTCTCCTTTCCATGTCTCGGAAGGCTACATGGTTGATACAAGTGCCTCAATGGACCTTGGTGTACCGGAGGGCATGTGCCACTGCCCCTGCAGGTGTCCCAGACAACCCTACAATCAACAGCCATCAGTCCACCAACACATCTGAGCTGCATTGTGTGCTTCAACACCAATATTCGTCCAAGCTCACCCTCAGTGCTGTGACTAAGCCTGCATGTGCAACTCGCCTGGTTCAAGCTTTGCTGTGTAGTGGCCCCCCTGTGCTGCTCACCTTGCCTGGAGTTCCTTGGAACACGTCAGCAGTTCTAGGATGTAGGTCTGCAATCCCTGTGCCTCTGCTTGTGCACACATGTGCATGTGGGCACCAACAAACGTGTCCAGAATTCCGTCGTCCAATGGGCCATGTCTGCTGGCTAAGGTGCTCTGGAGGCTTATCCTCCAGCAGAAAGGGCATGAAACACATGATTAATGCTTCAAAGTCATCTGTGTGTGTCTCTTCAGGCATCTCATTACTTGACCATGTCAGAGAGTCACAGCATAAATCACACCATCAGTCCGTCTTTCACATCCAAAGTGTGTAACACTATCTACAGAATGAATTGCAACAAGCATGTGTACAGTAAAGATAAGAAACATACTACACAATGCATAGCAATGAATGTACACATTAACCATGAAACACCCCATCTAGCAAAAGATGAACAGTGGACAATAACACCAAAATCATCCCCACTAGGGCTGTAAACACAAGTCACACAGCACCAGACATGCCACAGATATGACAGTCCAAGGCCCTTGTGTACAATTTTGTACCACCGAACCATCCTTGCGAGCCCATGGATAAGGGAGGCAGGAGTGGCATATGTGAGTCAAGGACCCCAAGCAGCAAACACATACACAAGACAAGCCTGAAGGGCCCAGCTGGAACAGACAGTGGATGCCTTCAAAAGCCACAAAGCACCGCACCGTCACATGAAAGCACAATAGACGGGCAATTTTAAACTATAGTAACTATTAACTAATTACACTAACTATGGAAAACCTACATTACCTAATTAAACTAACTATCAAACAGAAACTTAACTAACTAAACTAAAAGAAAAATCAAAAATGGCCACATACGACCCGGGGGGGAGGGGAGGTACCCAGGAGGGAGAAGGTACAGGGTGCTGCTCAACATCCACATGCGATGATGCTGAGCCAAAAAAAAAACCTATATGGGCTCAACGCCTGCACAGCCCGACCTATGTGGGAGATAGATGGTCGTCCGAGTCTGGCTCATCCTGGAAAGGAGGACGTGGCACAGTAGCCTGGCCACGCCTAGCCGCAGCTTGCCCTTCGTCGGCAGCAAGTCTGCCGGACGGGTGAGCCTGGTTCTGTGTGGCGATGTGACATAGGTCTGCATGCAGAACCTCACGTGATACATGTGCTTCCTCTTGCAAGGTAGCACGTGTAACACGGAGTTCCTCCTGCAAGGCCTGGCTGGACAACCGCTGCACCTCCCGGCAAGCCTGTAGCTCAGCCGAGATGGTGCGCTCAAGCTGTGCAAACCTCTCCTCTGCCTGCTGCCTCTGGGACATCATAAGGACACCCAGAGTGGATCTGAGGGAATCATACTCCTCCCTCAGGGCATCCATGTGCGCCTCTGCGTGAGCAGCAATTGCTTGACACAGAGATGACATTTCAGCCTGGCGTGCCCTGTCTGAGGCCGCCATGCCCAGCCTGAGCGAGCGGGCCGTGGACCGTGCAGCCTGCTGCTGGAGAAGCACCTGCCTAGCAGGGGGGAGCACAGATCGGGCCACACGCTCCATGCTCTCAGCAATGTTCTCCATTGCTGCCCCCTGCCGTTCTGAATTGGCAGTCATGTCTTGCTCCCAGTCAGTATACTGCGGTTGCGCGCGGCGACCGTGTTGCCGGGCTTGACCCCTGCGGGGCCCAAGGACCAGGGTCCTCGCTGTGTTGGCACCGCCCACGGCTGCACGACTACATGCCCCCGTCGACGTGATGTCCCAGGCACATCAGTGACTGGTGTGGAGGGTGACCCAGCGTCCCGTTCCACCACGGGCGGAGGAACCAAGACTGTCTGATCCCTCAGTGCAGGTGTCACAGACAGAGGCGTGTCCACATCAGAATCACTCACCCCTGACACATGAACTTGATGCTCATCCAACTCAACACGGAAGTCAGAGTCGTCATCAAGGCTGGACTCATAGGCAGCCAGAGACAAGATGGACTGTAGCACTTGGGGGGTTTCGTGGCCTACCACCCCACGACCCCCACTAGTGCGAGGTTGATGTAGCGGTACCAACCCTGTGTCTGGCATGACAACACCATCCTCTGCCTCCATTGCGTCATCACCTGAAAAATAGAGAGAAAAAAGGTCACTACACATGTCAGAAGCACACAACACACACACACACCGACAGCAAACGCATCAGGCAGACATGTGACACACAACATATAACCTGCCATGCATGCTGGGTCAACTATGAATTGCTTCTGTGATCAGACCTGTTGAAAGGTGGCAGTTTCCATGGAAGTGGGTCTATGCAGTGCAGAAAATGTGTACGCCACTCACTACCTACATGTACAAGGACTCCATGGTGTGTGCCAGGAAATGTGAAGGCAGTGCAATGTCAAATTCAGACATCACGTGCATTGTGCATTCAATGTGTACCATATCTAGAAGCCAAGCAACCCTCCACCCCAGTACCAAAGCAGGGATGCCTAGCATGGTATCAAAAGGCTGACCATACACCTGTGTATTGACAGGCAGTGTTGACTGGCATCAACAGCTGAATGTGATTCAAGTGACAACACTGCAAATGATGCAGGGACAGTAAGCAGGACACATGATGAAAACTCTGGATTCCGCCCATGTGTGAAGAAGACACAACAACAGTTGGACAGAGTCATTGGCCATTGAACAGGCTGAGGCCTGTGAGCCACACAGATTGTCAGACCCTAAACATGTGTGCAACGCAGGACTGAGCCATAGTTGACATGGGAAGGCTGATGAGATGGCAGGCAATGTATGTAACCAAGGACTTGTATTACAGTGATCATCCAGTCAAGGACACATAGGCGCATGCGTGCAATGCACATGGAGCATGAATGGGCACTCATGTCCCTGTGGGACATCTGACCCATGCACAGTACAAGTGAGATACCCTGCATCGAGTACTAAGGCTGTACCACACGGCATATGTCTGGCAGATTCTACGCTGGAAGTTAGCATCTACACAGGACACATGAACAAGAAAGTACACATTGGCAAGATTGAAGCAGACCAGTGCAAAGGTGGAACTGGGGTGCAGAGTGGCGGAGGAGGGGCAAGGGAGCATGCCTACATGGAGACCCGCATGCAGGCAGAGGAGACATGTATGACGGAAGCATTGCATTACTTACACATCAGAACCATGTACACGTCACATGTAGCGGCAATCATGCACAACACATCCCACAAGTGAAACACACACGTCCTCAACAAACACGCATCAACACTCACTGGACTGCGCATCAAAGTCCAGCATCTCTCCCACTCCTTCGACCAATTCAGGTGGTATGAACTCTGCAACGAGAGCCTCATGCGGAGTGAGCTCTTCCTCCTCTGGTGCAGGCCCACCGCCAGTCACCAGAGTCAAGTTGTAATTAGAGGCACGCTTAGCCTTAGTGCTGCGCTTGATGTCATTCCAACGCTTTTTGCACTCTTGCGCCGTGCGCACCTCATGGCCGAATGAACTGACATGTTCCGCAACATGCTTCCAGTGGGTGTCACGCTGGGCAGCCGTAGTCTGACTATTGGCACCCACTAGCATGTCACGGCTGTGGCCCCGCACGTAGTCCACGAGGAAGTCCAGTTCCTGCTTACAGAAAGGCTTCTTCCTCGACGTGCAGGAGGTCGTGGCTGTGTGTGGGGTCCCAGCCTGTGCTGCAGGTGCAACCTTCCTCCTCTTGGACTGTGGCGCAGACCCTGGCTGCCTAATGGCGCCCTGACCATTATGGCCAGTGGGTTCAGTGGATTGAGCCAAGGGAGTGGCAGGTGGAGGGATGACCAAAGGACACTAATGGACTCTGCGCAGCAACATCAGCTGTGGCAGGGTCATTGACAGCAACGGTCCTGGTTGGCAGACTCACAACCGGGGTGCTGTTGGGTGCATCTTCCCCTGCACTTGCCAACACCCGGCTGTTCGGGGCAGCAGATGACATGGCCCCAGGGACACGTGTCTTGGTCTGAGCAGCCCGGCCTGCCCCTATGGTTTCCCCCCTGGCCTGTTGGAGATCTACCAAGGGCTCTTCAAGTGCCAACGCAGCCTGCGCTGGCAGACCCTGAGCCTGGGTGGCGGTGTCCACAGCTGCACCTGCAGCTACCACTACCCTTGGGCCCGTGGCAGTCGATGGAACGGACTGCCGGGTCAAATGGGTGCCAGTGCCAGATGCAGGAGCTGCATCCCCAGGAACCACAGGGGGTGGTGGCATAACTGCACCGACACATGGCACAACATTGTGATCAAGTGGCGCACCCCTGCCTCTTCCCCCTCTGTGGCCGCCCTGGACACCCTGGAGTCCCCCTACTCCCTGCTCACCACGGCCACGTCCCCGACCATGCCCGCCACGAGGAGGACGCCCAGCTGAGGCGCCCCTCACCTTTGGTGGCCTCCCAACCATGGCACTGATGTAGTAGTGCTGGCACAGATGGAGTGGTGCCAATGGGAGGTGTACACCACAATTGACCTGGGCAATTGGGATGAATGGGGTGGGAAGCAAGATGTTAACAGCCCCCCTGCACCTGCAAGGCTGTATGTGACCCCGGTGATGTGGTGACGGGTCACGCAACGCTCAGGCACCCCAAAACTGCAGTAAAACCGTGCACGCAACCCTGCAGCCTACATGCGTGGATTCAACCTCCCGCAGTACGCGGTGGCACCCAGTAACACGAATAACGCGTACGCGTGGGACACGCAGGCTACTATGACATCGAAAATGGGTGTGATACACAGGGGCACCCGCAGTGGGAAAAAGAGCGTGTGCGACTCACCGTCTGACTAGAGCGATGCAGACAAACACGCATTGCCAATACCCCCGCCAAAAGAAGAGATACGTCCTTGATAGCTGTGAAGTTGTGATGGCGCGCGAAACAACAGGAAGCAGCAACACACGTCGGTCTCCACGAAAGGCACGTACAGCGAACTGCTGGGCCCGCTCACCTTTAACCCGTGCTGAGGGAAACGCACGCGCGCGTCACCTCACTTACGTGCATGGACCCTTTCCTCGTATTACATGCGGACGTGCAGTTTTTCACGCGCGCTGAAATGCCCATGCACGCCTGTGCGCGTCACGTCACAGGGGCGCTTGCGCTTCAGGGGCCTTCTGTCCAATGAAATTGCGTATGCGTGCAGACGCGGTTATGTGCTAAGGGCCTATCCTCGAATTACACTCTGACGTGCCGAATTTTCACGTGCCAAATCACTCCGTATCAAGCTGGCCACGCGTAAGCACACAGAAGACCACGATCCTGCCCAGAAGGCCGAACTACTGCCCCCCAGAGCCCCGAGCATGCTCCCACCTGCCATCTGCTGCTGCCTGACTGCCTGCTGCCCACGTGCCCTGCCATTTGCTGCCTGCACATCAGCCAGGGGTGCTGTTGCTGTGACCACCCCTGCTGGAACCGAAGACTCCCGACTGGGATTCCATCGCTCCACAGCCCAGCCCCAGGACCCAGTTGCCAGCCACTGCTGCCTCTGGGGTTGTCATGTCGGGGCAAACAACATCTGAGACCACTGACAACCCCAGGCCAGAGAGGCAGAGGGGCACCAGCTTCAGTGCCACCAAAGTTGGTGTCCTGGTGGAGCAAGTCCTGGGGCAGTATGATGCCCTCTTCGGAAGTTCCCACGCCGACAAGGAAGGACGGACTCGGATCTGGACTGACATCGTGACTGCCATCAACGCGGAGGGGGTGGCAGTCCGCGACTTCCAACATGTCAAGAAGCGCTGGGAGGACTTCAGGTCCAGGACCCTGAACAAGGCCCGGCGCCTCTTGAAGGCAGTGGATGCCAAGGGGCGCCGGGGCCACTTTTCGGAAGATCAGATGAGGGTCCTGGAACGCATATCCCCAGCGCTCCACGTCCAGGTCTTTGAGAGGCAGACCCGTCTGGAGTCGAGCGGTAAGTGTACATGCATCCTGATTGTGAACTGTGCGTGTGGTGATGTTTCAGTAGTGTGCAGGTTGCACATCTGTTTGTATGGGGTCGAGTATGGGTGGGGGTGTACAGTGCCGTGGGGCTAACACATGCGAGGGCTGGAATGTGGGAGACATGGATGGTGCTTGTGTGTGTAGGCTTGCATGCCAAATGCAGTTGTGTGGGCACACATGTTTGGATGTATGTTTATGTAAGTAGACATGTCCGTGATGTCTCGCATGTATGTTGTTTTCAGCTGCATGTATCAGCACTGTGTACATGTGCATTTGTGTGTATTTGACAAGGGTGCAACAGTGATGCAACATGGATGCATGTGACAGCGGGATGTGGAAGCCTGATAGGCAGATGTGACATGGATGCCCATCTGAACACTGCGACACTTGGCAGAGGTGTACACATGCATGCAAGTGTGGTGGTGTGTGTACATGTGTGGTGCACTTCCTGTGTTGCATGTGATGTCTGGCTCAGCTTTGCCTACTCATGCTGTTGTATGGGTATGGATGGTGCCGGCAGTTGAGATATGGCTGTGGTATGGCTCATGTGCGCGAGTTGAAATGACATGTGTGTTGGGGATTGTGATGGCATGTCTGAGGTTTGCCAATACCACTCATGTACAAATGTCATGTGTGTATGTGTCCATTGTACAGTGCCCTGATGCCTGTGTTTTATTTCTCCCTGTCTGCAGCGTCAACTGATGAAGAGGGCGGAGAAGGTGCTGTGGAGCACAGCGGCGGGGATCCCACCACCAGCTGGAGACGCAAGGCCTGGCTCCCCTCCCATGTTGTCATCTCGTCGGGGAGTGAGGAGTCTGGTGCTGCGTCCCAGGCCGCAGCTGCCGGGGGGAGGTCCAAGAGGCGGAGGTTGGAGTTGGACTCCTCGGCATCAGAAGGGGCAGCTGGGACCCCACAGGGCCCAATGGGGGAAGATGGCACGGAGTCATCCAGGTTGGTGGGGGGTTTGGTGGAGGAGGAGGCCGTGCAAGCAACAGAGACGGGGTCTGGAGGTGGGGATGCCACTGGTGCTAGTGGTGCAGTGCAGGACCAGGGACAGGAGGCAGCACAGGCCGCCGCGGAGGTGCCTGTGTGCAATCCTGTCCCTGATCCTGTCCCTGCATCATCTTGCACCAGCAGGGATGCCTACGTCCAGACCCGTTTTCAGGCAGGGGATGAGCAAACGACAACTGGCCTTCCTCTGCCTGCGGACTTGGCTATCCGGGTCCGGGTTGAGCCTGTCCTGACTGGTGCGGCGTTGCGTCAACGGGCCATGCGAGGTGACCTGCAGTCTTTTCATGAGGAGACTGCACGTCATCTCGAATGGCTCGTTGACCACGTCAGCCTGCTGGGACAGGTCACCCAGGCTGGATTCCTCCGTTTGATGGGGCTTGCTACGAACCCCTCCTCAACTGAACCCCCTACGCGCCAGTCGTCCTCCGTGCCATCTTCCCACCCATCAGTCACCTGGGTGCCCTGTGGAGCTGCCTCTGACGGTGCGGCCAGGCTGGTGGCGGAGGCATCCCTGCCACAGTCGGGAGTTGGACGTCCAGCAGGGGTGGCCACATCAACGACTGCACCCCAGCCGGCGGAGGATGTGCTGTCATGATCTCTGCTTCCAAAAGGTCAGGGTTTTCCCAACTCCCTTGGAAGCAGATCCATAACCCAGGTTCCGAGTGCCAACCAGTCCCAATTGGGACCTTTTGGACCCAGTCCTGGCGCCAGTGGCACCAGGCTCATAAATATGCCCAGTCCCAGCGCTGGAAGCGCCGGGCTCATAATGCTTGGGTGGACTTACCTGCAGCAGACCATGCTGCTTACTTGCCTGCCAGTTGAGCCTCTGATCCTCTTCTGTTTGGAAATACTTTTCCTGTTGGGTGGGGCAGGAGCCACTCCCTAGATTCAGAACACTGGAACTCTTCTGGAAAGCAGGAACTCTTTTCTTACCTAGGTGTGGCTGTGGAAGGAGACACCTAAGCACTACAGGAGGCTATTTAAACCACACCCGATGGATGAATCTTGCTTTGCGTTATTCTGCATCCTCTGCAGCAGAACGCTCATCGTGTCTTCTGCATCTGATCCTGGGCCTAAGGAAAAAGGCTTACCATCCTGAATCCAGTCTTCAGCAACACCTATAAAGACAAGAAAGAACAGGTTAGCATTACGGTCTTCAGTGACAGCTCTTCACTTACCTGGTCCATCGGCTGTCACCAACGCCTCGCGCTGCATTCCGGCATCTGAAAGACAAAGGCTTACCTAATCTTCGTGCGCTCCGGAGGTCTTCACACTGCATTCCGGCATCTGAAAGACAAAGGCTTACATACTCTTCGTGCGCTCCGGAGGTCTTCACACTGCATTCCGGCATCTGAAAGACAAACGCTTACCAACTCTTTGCACGCTCCGGAGGCCTTCGGCGCTGCATCCCGCTTCTGAAAGACAAAACAAGGTGCGTTTAAAGACATTGGGGAACTTTAATACTCACGTGCCATTACTCCTTTCCACATCTAACCCAGTGGGTATTCCGGCACCCTGCAGCCGCTCCGAACTTGTACCTGCAAAATAAAAAGACAGTTAGAGCGCATCGTGAAGCAGGCAACAAGCGCTTACTTACGTGCTTCCAGGCGCTTCTATTCATCACACGGGCTCCATCTTCAACTCACTTCAGCCCGTCATCCGCCATCGCCGGAACCCTGCAAAACAAGAGACATCATTACTAAAGACTTTAAAGACATTAGAATTACTCGAAACTTACCGTTCGTGCAGTAAACGACGGACAGCAGTCCTCTGAAGTCAAGAGGCCTGCTCCCCTTATCCAGTGAAGAAACTGGTTACAGCACCCTGCCCCGAGGCAGATGGAGAGCACAGCGTTCACTTACCTAAGGTGAGAGCGTTAACCTTTGGGGTTCTACAGGAGAAGAGAAAGGGAAGAAGAGAGAGACATTCAATAACCCAGTTCCTTAATCCCATATTTTCTATCTGCAGACATCTTACCCTTCGAGTCAGACATACAGTGCACAGAGGTCCAGCCCAAAGAGCCAGCCGTGTGTTACACATCACCTTTGAAGATACGGTATACGCCCAGTCAAGACCGGCGCTTCTACGGGAATCAGGTGAGCGTTACAGAACGCAAAGCCTACCACAAAACTCCCGTCCAGGCGCTATGGAAACCTCGGATACCGACCAGCTAGCCCAGTTACTTGGGGAACTAAGGGCAGAAGTGCATGCAGCCCGTCAGGAAACAAACGCTCTAAGAAGGGAACTGATTATTTCCAAGGAGCGAACAGATGATCTCGCTAGACAATTGCTACAGTCACAAGCCGGACAGACCCCGTTACCCGCATCTGGGGGAAATCTTCCTTCTACATCCTCTATGAATCCAGTGCAGATCAACCTACCTGGGAATGTACCTCTGGCTCCGCCCGGACGATTTTCTGGTGACCCAAAGAGGTTTGCAGTATTTATCAATCAGTGCCGGTTGCATTTCTTATGCCGGCCAGCAGCCTTTCCAACTGATCAAGCTAAAGTAGCTTTCGTGCTTTCGTACCTTAGTGGCAATGCGGCAGACTGGTCGATCCCTCTAGTAAATCACGATGATCCGGTCCTCCATGATTTTCAAGCTTTTCAGCTCAGTATGGAAAAACTGTTCGCAAGACATTCACAGGGGCAGGCCTTGGACAATGAGCTTCTTTCGTTGCGACAAGGTAATCAAGACCTTTTGGCTTATATTGCGTCTTTCAACAGACTGATAGTGGAAACTCAATGGCCTGAGGACAAAAGGATTACGCTGTTTTATAGAGGTCTACGTGGAAGGCTCAAAGATGTGCTAGCGAAAGTAGTGAATCCCCCACAAGATTGTTCGGACTATATAGACTTAGTCGTTCAAATAGATCACAGACTGCAGAACAGGAAGGCCGATCGTTCCAAGTTTGATGCTCGAGTATTTTCCAAACCGCCAACTCCTTCCAAAGGAGTAGACTCCGGGGAACCCATGCAAATAGGGGGTCTGAAAGGTCCTCTAACACAAAAGGAGCGGGAAAGGAGAAAACAGTTGCAATTATGCATCTATTGCGGAAACTCAGGGCACTTTCTTCGAGACTGTCCGGTGAAACCTGCCAAGAAGGCAGTAGGAGCTGCAGTTACCAAAGTTACAAACTCTGAGCAGGGAAACGACCTCGCCCGACAAGAATAGAGGTCCTCTTGCCGAGCGTGAAAACCAGTTTTGTGACCTCGCATTTCGTGATACCTATGGTCCTCATTAGCCCTGATAATCCGGATCGATTACATGCAATTGAAGCTTACGTCGACAGCGATGCCATCGGCAATTATGTGGATCATGAAATGGTTTTGAGGATGAATCTAACTCTTTGTCCCAAGGCTGTAAAGGACGTCATTACTACGGTGGATGGTACGGAGATAGCCTCCGGGCCAGTAACGCATACCACTCAAGAGGTGACGCTAGTAAGTCAAGATGGACACCATCAGAAGATCGTGTTCGATGTGATCAAGGCCCCTCAGTTTCAGATTATTCTAGGAATACCTTGGTTAGAGAAACACAATCCTCTGATCGATTGACGAGCAAGAACGGTCGAGTTTCCAGAATGTGTCTCTACTTGTCACCCTCCACCTGGTGTTGCACTGGCAGCAATTTCTTCAGAGACTCCCCAGTTACCTCCCGAATACCTAGAATACCAAGATGTTTTCCGGAAGGATCAGGCTAACTCGCTACCTCCTCATAGGTCTTATGACTGCCAGATAGACCTGATACCTGGATCTACTCCTCCTTGTAGTAGAATTTATGCCCTCATCGAGCCTGAGAACCTTCACCTTCGACAATACCTGGATCAATACCTGGCAAATGGGTTTATTCGTCCTTCCAAGTCCCCTGCTTCTTCAGCTTTGTTCTTCGTTCCAAAAAAGGAAGGAGACCTTAGAACTTGTATAGATTATCGCTCCCTGAACCAGATCACCGTTAAGAATAGATATCCGTTACCTTTGATCCCTGAACTCCTGGACCAAGTCAGAAAAACATGCATATATACAAAGCTGGATCTTAGAGGAGCTTACCACTTGGTACGAGTAAAAGAGGGCGATGAATGGAAGACGGCCTTCCGCACCAAGTATGGGCTATTTGAATATCAGGTCATGCCCTTCGGACTTTGCAATGCCCCGGCCGACCGTTCAATATTTTATGAACAATGTCCTCAGAGAGCTCATAGATGTGTGTGTTGTTGTTTACATTGACGACATCCTCGTTTATTCTTCATCGGAATCTGAACATCGGAAACACGTGAAAATGGTCCTCGAAAGATTGCGTCAACACAAACTTTTCGCTAAGTTGGAAAAATGTGTTTTCAACGTGACTGAAGTTGAATTCTTGGGATTCATATTATCACCTGGCGGAGTGCGTATGGATTCAAAGAAGGTCGATGCAGTTCTCAAATGGCCATCACCATCCTCTGTAAAAGGTGTGCAAAGCATGTTAGGCTTCGCTAACTTTTACCGCAGGTTTACCCCGAATTCTCTCGAATAGTCCAGCCCATCACTGCCTTGTTAAAGAAAAACAAACGTTTTGAATGGTCTACCGAGGCGGAACAAGCTTTCCAGGATTTAAAGACTAAATTTATCTCTGCACTAATCTTAAAACACCCTCGCCCCGAACTCCCCTACATCGTGGAAACTGATGCTTCAAGCCTTGCCATGGGGGCAGTTCTATCACAAAAGGACCCGGTAACCAATCAGTTGCATCCCGTGGCATTTTGGTCCCGCAAATTCTCGCCTCCTGAAATCAATTACACGATTACTGACAAGGAACTTCTGGCTATCAAGACTGCCTTTAAGGCTTGGCGGCATTATCTGCTGGGGCCCCGACACACCGTTACTGTGATTACGGATCACCGAAACCTGCAATATTTGAAAACAGCAAAAGCCCAATCCTCTAGACAACTCCGTTGGGCATTATTCTTTGCCGAGTTTGACTTCATAATTACCTATCGACCTGGTACAAAGAACGGTAAAGCTGATGCCCTTTCTCGGATGGGAGTGGAAGAACACTTGATCAACCCTAAACCTGTACCAATCATTCCCGAACAAAGAATTCTGGGTGTAATCGCCACAGAATCCATAGAGGAAGTTAAGGATAAAGCCAGGCAACTTGTAACTCCAGCAGACATACAGAATTGGCATCTGCAGGGAAAGGACTTTGCAGTAAAGGACAACTTATTGTATTTCCAAGAACGATTATACCTACCCAGCACAGATTTACAGAAAAAAGTAATCTCTTGTTATCACGATTCTTTAATGGAAGGACATCCCGGTATGGCCAAGACCTCAGAAAAGATCAAGCGCTACTTCTGGTGGCCGTCTTGGAAAAAAGATATCAGAGACTTTATAATGTCCTGTGGAGTATGCGCCCAAAACAAGAGTCAAAAGGAAAGACCAGCAGGCCTCTTACGCCCTATTGACATCCCACCTCGCCCTTGGCATACGCTTTCTATGGACTTCATCACCGATCTACCTCCATGCTCCGGATACAATACGATTCTAGTAATCGTGGACTTATTCTCCAAGATGGCGCATTTCATTCCGCTCAAAGGCTTGCCAACAGCAGCAACTCTGGCCCGAGAATTTCTTGAAAACATCGTCCGACTGCACGGTTTCCCTTCGGTTCTAATTTCGGATCGAGGTAGTCAATTTATTTCTCATTTTTGGCGAAGTTGCTGTCGGTCGGCTCAAATTGATGTGAGACTATCGACCAGTCACCACCCTCAGACCGACGGACAAACCGAGAGGACCAATCAAACTCTGGAACAGTATTTACGCTGCATGCTGCAACAAACTGAAATAACTTGGAAAGACATCCTTTGGATAGCCGAATATGCCTACAATAACTCTGTCCATTCAGGAACTGGGAAAACCCTGTTTTTTCTTTTGTACGGCAGTCACCCTCGAACCTCGGAGTTGGATCCCCTCCAAGATCTTGAAACACCAGCAGTAGACTACCTGCATTCTACAATCACCCAAGCCTTTAAGGAAGCTGTTTCTCACCTTCAAAGGGCTAAAGAACAATACAAGAAAGGAGCAGATCAACATCGGAAGGAAGCCCCTCAATATCAAGTAGGGGATCAAGTCTGGTTATCCACCAAATATCTACCTCTAAAAGGGCCACGCACATTCAACCCAAGATACCTTGGTCCCTATTCCATCACAACCATAGTAAACCGAGTAGCGGTCAAGTTGGACTTGCCCCCGCACATGAAGATACATCCGGTCTTCCACGTCTCTCTATTAAAACCCGTGCAACCTCAAACCCGACTAACTAAATCTCCAAAACCTATCCTAGTTGATGGAGAACTCGAGTTTGAAGTCAAAAGCATTCTGGACTCCAAGATCTCCAAATCTAAGCTATTTTACCTAATTGACTGGAAAGGCTACGGCCCCCAAGAGAGATCCTGGGAACCTGCTGAATATGTCCACGCTCCTCGCCTAATCAAAAGATTTCACCAAACATTTCCTGACAAGCCAAAACCCCCGGAGAAGCCTGGTTTGGGAGGGGCCTTGAGGGGGGGTACTGTCATGATCTCTGCTTCCAAAAGGTCAGAGTTTTCCCAACTCCCTTGGAAGCAGATCCATAACCCAGGTTCCGAGTGCCAACCAGTCCCAATTGGGACCTTTTGGACCCAGTCCTGGCGCCAGTGGCACCAGGCTCATAAATATGCCCAGTCCCAGCGCTGGAAGCGCCGGGCTCATAATGCTTGGGTGGACTTACCTGCAGCAGACCATGCTGCTTACTTGCCTGCCAGTTGAGCCTCTGATCCTCTTCTGTTTGGAACTACTTTTCCTGTTGGGTGGGGCAGGAGCCACTCCCTAGATTCAGAACACTGGAACTCTTCTGGAAAGCAGGAACTCTTTTCTTACCTAGGCGTGGCTGTGGAAGGAGACATCTAAGCACTACAGGAGGCTATTTAAACCACACCCGATGGATGAATCTTGCTTTGCGTTATTCTGCATCCTCTGCAGCAGAACGCTCATCGTGTCTTCTGCATCTGATCCTGGGCCTAAGGAAAAAGGCTTACCATCCTGAATCCAGTCTTCAGCAACACCTATAAAGACAAGAAAGAACAGGTTAGCATTACGGTCTTCAGTGACAGCTCTTCACTTACCTGGTCCATCGGCTGTCACCAACGCCTCACGCTGCATTCCGGCATCTGAAAGACAAAGGCTTACCTACTCTTCGTGCGCTCCGGAGGTCTTCACACTGCATTCCGGCATCTGAAAGACAAAGTCTTACCTACTCTTCGTGCGCTCCGGAGGTCTTCACACTGCATTCCGGCATCTGAAAGACAAACACTTACCAACTCTTTGCACGCTCCAGAGGCCTTCGGCGCTGCATCCAGCTTCTGAAAGACAAAACAAGGTGCGTTTAAAGACATTGGGGAACTTTAATACTCACGTGCCATTACTCCTTTCCACATCTAACCCAGTGGGTATTCCGGCACCCTGCAGCCGCTCCGAACTTGTACCTGCAAAATAAAAAGACAGTTAGAGCGCATCGTGAAGCAGGCAACAAGCGCTTACTTACGTGCTTCCAGACGCTTCTATTCATCACACGGGCTCCATCTTCAACTCACTTCAGCCCGTCATCCGCCATCGCCGGAACCCTGCAAAACAAGAGACATCATTACTAAAGACTTTAAAGACATTAGAATTACTCGAAACTTACCGTTCGTGCAGTAAACGACGGACAGCAGTCCTCTGAAGTCAAGAGGCCTGCTCCCCTTATCCAGTGAAGAAACTGGTTACAGCACCCTGCCCCGAGGCAGATGGAGAGCACAGAGGTCCAGCCCAAAGAGCCAGCCGTGTGTTACACATCACCTTTGAAGATACGGTATACGCCCAGTCAAGACCGGCGCCTCTAGGGGAATCAGGTGAGCGTTACATGTGCAGGCAGCAGGAGGCAGTGCACGGGCAGAGGCACAGCAGCAGCAGCAATGTGGTGGGAGCCATGAAGGCTCAGGGCCTTCAACATCGGAGGGGCAGGCATCGGCCGGAGGGCAGGAGGACCCAGGACAAAGAGTGTCTTCCGTGTGGCAGGGGTTGGGCCACGCCATAGATGCGGAGCGGCAGCGGGCGGAAGAGGCACGGCTCACAATGGTCAGGGCGGAGAACTCCATGCGGAGGGCCCTGAGGCGGGCCGAGTGCCTTGAGGCAATCTGCAGGAGTTTGGAGGTGGACACATCGACAGCCCTGCGGACCCTCGGGGCCATGGAGGAGGACCGCCTCCGGGACATTGAGCAGGAGTTTGATGATGCCCTGGCCCGGGACATCCAAAAGTGAGCCGTCAAACTAGCCCGCTGCCCTTGTACATAGTTATGTAGGTAGTGTTAGGTTTCCTTTTTTTTTGGATTTATTTTGGACCTTTTGGACATTGGCCACATTTTTGTATATAGTTTATTTTTTTAGTTAGTGTAGTTAGATAGGTTTCATTTCTTTTGTTGGGATAATGGACCCTGGCTTGTTCGTATGTACATAGTTCACTGTTGGATTGTATTTTTCTTTCACAATTTGACCATGGAGCAATGGCTTTCAATCATTATTTCCCATTGGATTTTCTTTTGTGGACAGTGACTTTGGACACCATTACTTTGGATTATGAATTTGGTTTTGCTTTTTTTCACGGACATGCGTCTTTTCATTTTTGTACATTCCCATTTCTGTTTCTTTATTTTTGATTCTATTTATGTTTCCTTTAATACATAATTTTTTTATTGAACTTCAATGTGTAGTATCTCATTGGTTTCATGCATATCATGATATGGGTTTTGAGATTCACTGACACCCATTGGGTGTATGTGAGGGAAATGTGTTTGTTTCGGAACTTGCAATTGGTGTTCTGTGATGTAATTGCCAATTATGAGTGGGTGGATGCAATACTCGGGTGGGTGTTTTGCATTTGGAGGCTGACTATAGGGACCAGGGATCTAGATTGTGATGACATGTTGGCTGGGGAACATGAGTTGGACATGGGTGGGGGCCTGCTGGCAGGTGCCCCACAGTGCTGGGGGGTGGGGGTGGTGGGAGACATGAGTTGGACATGGGTGGGGGCCTGCTGGCAGGTGCCCCACAGTGCTGTGGGGTGGGGGTGGTGGGGAACATGAGTTGGACATGGGTGGGGGCCTGCTGGCAGGTGCCCCTGCACTGCTGGGGGGTGGGGGTGGTGGGAGACATGGGTGGGGGCCTAGTGGAGGCTGCCCCTGCACTGCTGGGGGGTGGGGGGGGTGGGAGACATGGGTGGGGGCCTGTTGGCAGGTGCCCCTGCACTGCTGGGGGGTGGGGGTGGTGGGAGACATGGGTGGGGGCCTGGTGGAGGGTGACCCTGCACTGCTGGGGGGTGGGGGTGGTGGGAGACATGGGTGGGGGCCTGCTGGCAGGTGCCCCACAGTGCTGGGGGGTGGGGGTGGTGGGGAACATGAGTTGGACATGGGTGGTGGCCTACTGGCAGGTGCCCCACAGTGCTGGGGGGTGCGGGTGGTGGGGAACATGAGTTGACATGGATGGGGGCCTGCTGGCAGGTGCCCCACAGTGCTGGGGGGTGGGGGTGGTGGAAGACATGGGTGGGGGCCTGGTGGAGGGTGCCCCTGGTGGCTGGGGGTGCAGGGGGACATGCGTTGGTGGGAAGTAGTGCAAGTTGACATTTGGGTTGGCTGGGGGGCATGGCTATGGTGGATGGGGTGCCTGCAGGATATGTGCAGGGTAGGCCCCTGTGGTGTGAGCCACCTGCAGGGGCCGTGGAGGGTGTAGAGGGAACACCTGGGATGCAATTCACGTGCAATTCACGTTTGGTGCTCCCCACGCACCCCTGTAATACACGTACCCTGATTGAATCGCGTGTGGAACTTCAAGCGCACCCCTGTGATACACGTACCCTGCTGAAATCGCGTGTGGAACTTCCCACGCACCCCTGGAATACATGTACCCTGCTGACGTCGCGTTTGTGACTTCCCACGCACCCCTGGAATACACGTACCCTGCTGATATCGCGTGTGAAACTTCCCCCGCACCCTGAAATACACGTAGCCAGGACATTCGCGTGTGGAACTTCCCGCGCACCCCTGAGATACACGTACCCTGCTGAATTCACGTGTGAAAATTCCCGCGCACCCCTGATGTACACGTACCCTAATTTAATCGCGTGTGGAACTTCAAGCGCACCCCTGTAAATCACATACCCTGCCGAAATCGCGTGAGGAACTTCCCGCGCACCCCTGGAATACACGTACCCTGCTGATATCGCGTGTGAAACTTCCCGCGCACCCCGAAATACACGTGGCATGGACATTCGCGTGTGAAACTTCCCGCGCACCCCTGGAATACACGTATCCTGCTGATATCGCGTGTGAAACTTCCCCCGCACCCCGAAATACACGTAGCCAGGACATTCACGTGTGGAGCTTCCCGCGCACCCCTGGAATACACGTACCCTGCTGATATTGCGTGTGAAACTTCCCGCGCACCCCGAAATACACGTAGCCAGGACATTCGCGTGTGGAACTTCCCGCGCACCCCTGGAATACACGTACCCTGCTGATATCGCGTGTAGTACTTCCCGCGCACCCCTGGAATACACGTACCCTGCTGATATCGCGTGTGAAACTTCCCCCGCCCCCTGAAATACACGTAGCCAGGACATTCGCGTGTGGAACTTCCCGCGCACCCCTGAAATGCACGTACCCAGCTGAAATGACGTGAGGTACTTCCCGCGCACCCCAGTGATACACGTAGCCCGCTTGTCATGCTGGTACAGGGTTAGCGGAGCCCTTTGCGCTGGATTGGGGATTTTGATGACTTTTCCCTGTGCGAGAGGCGTTCTTGGGGGCGTAACTGGCGCTGCTGCAGGGTCGCTGCGCCACTGTGCGCCACGGCTGGTTTTGGTGGCTGGTATCCATGAATACGCTGTGCGCTGAAATGGGTTTTGGCGCACGCGGCTGGCGCAGGGATTCGCACGCGCACACTGTGCGCCAGCCGCGTGCGCCACTTGTGCGCTGAATTCTATGAATTACCCCCTGAATGTGAGCAGGTGCAGAATGTTGCAATACATGTATTGAGATGTCTATTACAGGTATTACAGGGTAAGTGGCAGAAATCCTGTATATATATATATATATATATATATATATATATATATATATATATATATTTTTTTTTTTTTTTCAATGAAAATATTTTGTTAAAGGGACATTATGGTTAAGTTGCGCTACTAAAAACCTATGAAATTCAGATAAAAAACATTGTTAAAAGGGCGTTAGCGTTACAAGTAAATTCGAAAAACCCTCAAATTCGACAGTTATGGTAACCTAAACAACCATAACTCGCGCCACCACCGGGCACTGCTAAGGCTAACACCCAGGACATCAAAGATGGCATCACAAATATCGCTTTTGCTTTCCATGGCAGCATGCAGAAGTCAAAGAGAAAACCCTATGACCATATTACTACAAGCACATTTTTCTTCCTTTGCAAACCTATCCCTATTTTGAACAACTTTACCACAAATCCGGTCCCAGGTGGACATGGCCACTTTAACCACATGTGTTGTCCCTCATGGTCATGGCCAGTAGCCAGATTGTCCATATCATGACCTTATTCCATGACAGGGACAATCTGGCCACTGCCCATGGCTACCGGCTATACCTCAGTCAACAAAATGGTATATCACTATTTTTTGTACCTACATTATGACACTTGTTCAAAAATAAAACACGGGCAGATCTGCAAATCCATGCTTTCAGATCCTTCTCAATGCTCCTTCCACAAGCTAGAAATCCACACGTTTTATTTGTTCAAAAGTGTCAAATGTATGCACATACAATAGTCATATAACCTAGCCCCCACATGACAAAATCCATATAGACTTTATGAAAACATCTACATCTAGATCTAAAATCTTTTTGCAAACTTTTGCGTAGATTCGTGAAATTTCACCACATTTATAAACCTTTACAATATTTTGGAACCCCCCTCTAATTTTTTCCCCTCTTCACAAAATCCCACCAAAATCGCAAAAACATGTATATCTAGATCTATAATGTTTTTGCACACCTTTGTGTAGATTTGTTAAATGGCACCCCATTTACAAGTCTTTAAAATAATTTGGGACCCCCTTCTAATTTTGTCCCCTCTTGACAGAATCCCACCAAAGTTTGCAAAAACATTTAAATCTAAATCTATAATCTATTTACAAACCTTTGTGTAGATTTGACAAATGGCACCACATTTATAAGCCTTTAAAATAATGTATGACCCCCCCTCTAATTTTGCCCCTCTTTACATTATCACACCAAACTTCGAAGAAGTTACACCTAGATCTTTTATCAGTTTCCCAACTTAAGTGTAGATTCATCAAATGGCACCTAATTTATGAGCCTTTATATTATTTTGGGACCCCCCTCTAATTTTGCTCCCTCTTGACAGAACACCACCAGACTTTGTAAACTCATTTGGAATCAAGTCAAGAATATGAGTGCAACATTTCATTCAGTAAAATTAAGTGGTGCCAAAGTTATAAGCCACCCAGGAACTGCTTTTCACCAACCCTGTAACGCAGAGGTGCCCGCAATCCTCCCGGACATCTGAACTGTTTGCAGACTTTCGTGGTGAAAAATGCCTGTTTTTGTGCTTCTTGCAGCCAATGTCTGGCAGAGAGACTCCCAGGACCCCCCTTGTCAATTTGCATATTTAAGTAACTTTGGGTCTCACCCTTAGTTACTAGGGGAATCCAGACGTGGACCCCTTGATCATTATTCTTAGAGAGGCTCAGCTCCTCCCTACTGATGAGGTCCAACCAGACCGAAACACGTGTCTGGGGATGCTGTTGGTACTCTTGTTCAGAGGAGAATTGCCTAGCATTTCGGTGCTGGACTGCCCCAGGGCAGGACAAAGACTGATATGTTTAGGATATTTCTTCTCTGTGAAAGATAGTGAGCTAAAGACTCTGGGTAAGTCTCTCGCAACCAGGACTAATGTCTGGCAGAGAGACTCCCAGGACCCCCCTTGTCAATTTGCATATTTAAGTAACTTTGGGTCTCACCCTTAGTTACTAGGGGAATCCAGACGTGGACCCCTTGCTCACTATTCTTAGAGAGGCTCAGCTCCTCCCTACTGATGAGGTCCAACCAGACCAAAACATGTGTCTGGGGATGCTGTTGGTACTCTTGTTCAGAGGAGAATTGCCTAGCATTTCGGTGCTGGACTGCCCCAGGGCAGGACAAAGACTGATATGTTTAGGATATTTCTTCTCTGTGAAAGATAGTGAGCTAAAGACTCTGGGTAAGTCTCTCGCAACCAGGACTAATGTCTGGCAGAGAGACTCCCAGGACCCCCTTGTCAATGAGTCAGGAATGTCTACAGACTTCTGGGATTAGCCAATGAGGTTTTGTGGTTGTGGAGTTGGAATTGACATGTACAGGAGCACAGTGTAGCATGTGTGTTCTTTCTTGTGTGTAGTTGTGGAATGATGGCTATGAAGAAGCAGAGTGTGTGGATGTTGGAAAATTCATGGATACATTGGATTAAGCTTCAGACAGAGCAGTTTGACATATCTGGTAACCTTGGATTAGGAAAAAGTGGAGGTGTCATGTATGGAGTTCATGGATCAAACTGGAAGGCATTACTGTTGTGGAAGAATATGGTTTGGTTGAAACATCCAGACATCTTTGTGGAGGCAACAGTTTGAGGTATGTGACTGGAATAACAGTGCTGTTTGCCATGAAGGATACATTCATAAGGCTAATGGTACTGTTTCCAGCTACGAAAATAATTTGTTTAACTCAAAAGCAAATGTGGAAAGGTTCAAACTTGTTTTGTCCACAAATTGAAAACGGCAGGTGGAATGTGAGTAAAGCTGGATGTATTATTTTAGGAATGGCATCTTTCCACAATGAGAATATAAAGTTTGATGGAGTGCACATGTTTCAAAGAGATTAAGTACATTTAACGAAGTTGGAAATTTGATTTTTATTTCCAATATTCAGGATACCTTGAATTTTTGTGAAAAAATAAAAATGAAACACAGTAAATATATAGTAAAGCATCTATTAGTAAGTTTAGTTCATAAAAACTCATAAAGAACATTTGAATCAGTTTTCCTAAAAGTTATAAAAAAACAAATAAATAAGTACAGTACAGCAAATTGTCTACACTTTTCATTAGCATACAATGTAATTCATGAAAATGTTAGATATTCTTATAGACTCTTGCTACTTTAAGTATAAATATGACTTATATGGAGTCTATGGGAGTATTGTTTTTCTCATTCTATTTTTAAACTTTGAAAGGCTTTTTGGGTTTTAATGTTTTTGTATATTTGGGGTATTATTTTTTGGGCCAAGGGAAAGAGGGAGCAAAACAGGAAGGGCATGGATGATGGAGGGAGGGAAGGGGCACCAACCACCATGAGGGAGGGACAGGTGGACAAAGGAAGATGTAGGGCCTGCAAAAAACAAAGGTAGGGGACAATCCTTTTCATGCGCCTTGATAGCCTCCTCAAGGGTCCTTTGGATTCCCTCCCCCAGCAGATGATTGTGTCACAGTACCTTCAAAGTACTGTTTACCGTGCAATGTTTGGGTCAACAGCCTCCTCTATAGCCTCTGAGACGGCATAGGAATCCTCTATCCCCCCTCTGCGGAGTCTCAAGTGGGGACAGGAGTGTTTGAGGAGGGTGCAGTGGCTGAAGTAATGCTACTCCTTGAGTAGGGAATCGCCTTTCTCAGGAGTGCCGGGTGGAAGATGCGGATGTGATGGTGCATGGAGGTAGTACTAAAGGTTTACTATCCTTTTTGTCCACAATTGAGTATGTTGCACTCAGTACAGCACATGCGGGCAGCCTGAGTCTTTAGCCCTCCTCCAACAGGGGTAAAAAACACTGCATTCACAAATCGTCCTACAGAGCCAACGTAGTAGGCACTTGCTCCACTAAATATTCTTCTTCCTATTCCTCCTGCATGTCATCTGCTGCAGGACCCCTGGTCCCCTGTTCAGGTCCTCCAAGTGGTGGTGGTGGTGGCCCAGTGGGGAGGAGGGATGGCCATAGCAGATACCATTTATTTGAAAGGATTGAGGTCTCAGCTCCCAAAGCAATAAGCCACTGTCTCAAGCTCTGCCAGATATTGAATGAGTGACAGAAATAGGTGGGTCCCACTGTAGGAAATGTTAGTGGACTATCATCCTGTCCACAAACTTTGGCACCCAAATAATGCCTTGTGAAAATTTTAGAAATGAAGTAGGAATGGCACTGTGATCTGTGTACGGGCAGAGTTTTAACTTGAAAGTCCCTAGAGTGGCAAAACATTGAATTTAAAAATCTCCACAAAAGCCAAACACGTAGCATGGATACGTCATCACGCTGCATGGGCGCGGTCACGTGACAATGTCCAGGGACGTCTGCAATGCTGTGATGAGACCACAGACGTCTGGTACAGAAAAAAGTGTGCAAAAAGTTGTTAAAAGTTTATAGAAGGACTGGCAATGGTGCTACGAGATGTGGATGTGCAAAGTTTGAACTTTAAAGTCCCTTCAGTGTCTGTAAATTAAATGTAAATATGTCTGCAGAGCACAGACATCGATCACAGACACGTCATTGCAGCGCACTAGCATGGACATATCACATCCGGGGACATCCACGGGCACCTCACAACATCCAAAAACTCCCATGTGACCGATGACAGAGCGTATTCATCTTATGGCATCTGCACCCGGACAAATAAAAGTTTGTAGTTCGCTCCCTGGAATAGGTGGTACGCTCACGGACACTGAAACATCTGTATTGCATCACAGATATTTAAATATGTGGCCACAGACATTATTTTAATCCATGGACGTCAACAAGGCATTTTATAAAGAAAACATGTTTACAAACATTACAAAATGACATTTTTATATTTACATTATATATTTACAAAGAAAAATATATATGGTACTAACATATATAGATTACACATATAATGATTTATTTTAAGAAAGGGATGGGGAAATCAGTGTAAGACACATACATAGAGGAAGGAATTTGGACCCTGTAAGTGTATTGCGGTTCTTTCATCATGTATTTTGTACACTTTATATGTAATAAAAATAAATAATTGGCACTGTGGAACATTTCGTTGGGAGGAAACAGTACGAGGCACATTGGGCTCCAAATATCCATACGCTCTCATGGATTAAAGATGCTTGTCAGTTTAGTAAAGAACGTGAGTTTATTGAAAACTATGTTACTTGTGAAATTCCTGTTCAGTATGTGAATACTGATCTACGGAACAAAGTGGAAAGGTTTCAAAGGCGCTCATGTAGAAAGCAATGTCAGAGAAAATACAAAAGTAAAGACCCGTATTACACTCTGTGCAGATTTAGCTTTCCAAGGCCTGTGATACCAGTTGGTTGAGTTGAGTGAATAGCTTAATGATATGATATGATATGAAATGATATGAAATAGCATTTATAACACGCCTACACACAAGTGTTTCAAGGCACGACGAGGCAAGGGAGGAGGAACAAATGGAAGACAGAGACAATGGGCCTCATTACACGGTAGGCGGTAAGGGTTTACCGGTACTGGCATTTTACCGATACCGGTAAACCCTTACCGCCTTACTATGAGGTCCCTTTGCGGGTTGGGGAATTTAACGCCTGCTTTTTGCAGGCGGTAAAAACCAACCCGCAAAGGGACCAGGGGGCTAATTACGGTACCACAATTTGCAGTACCGTAATTAGCGCCTTCCCCATTCCCATAGAGCCCTATGGGGCAAAAATGGGAATGGGGAAGGGCAATTGTGGAAAGTGGAAATACCGCCCCATCAACCTTGGAATAGGGCGGTAATTCCCCTTTCCACCAAAGCGGTGCCAGTATTTTACCGGCATGAACCATGGCGCTAATAGCGCCATGGTTCACCACCATCCGTGTAATGAGGCCCAATGATCTTACTAGGCCAGGTGACATTGAGATTGCGCAATTGCAGAGAAGGGAGGAAGGGGACAGTGCAATGCATAGGAAGATCATGCAAGTGCAGGGGAGGGGGGACATCATCTGTTCGAACACCATGTTACCGGTAAATCACTGAGAAATACCTTTCTTTTAAAAAGAAGTAAGGAATGCCAATTCATTAAAGATAGCAATCTTGTCCTTGCTCAGCTATGGAATGCAAATTCTGATGTATAGTTTATTGCTGATGATACAACAGCTGTTGCTCGTCATGTTACAGCAGACATGACAAAATTTGAAAAAAGCAATGCAGCTGAAGTATGGGCATTTTTATCAGCAGATAATAGTCAGAAACATATAAATTTTGGTCTGAAGATGCTTTCACATAAAGAGTGTGATATCTACAAATCCGCAGATCCGCTAATTAGTTTGCCTCTTTATATTCATTGCATTCATGTATTTTGGTTAAGCCTTGGACTACCCAGTACATGAAATCAGGTAATGAAGTCTTTCAGTGAAATTCAGCAGTTAGCTGAAGCAGTACCTGATAGTACAGAGATCTTGAAAACCAACTTGATTGATATATAGTATCCAAATCAATCTGAAGTGTTTGAGGATCTTTGCTTTTATGAAGTAACACAATGCTACTCATATCGAAATATTGAAGCAAACAGTGACAGAGGATGGTTTAAAGTACATGGATGTCTGGTTGTCCAGTGAGACATGAGAAGGCACGTCTCATCAACCACATGAAGCTGTCTTGTCAAACTGCAGAGAAAAGGGTATTATTTTACTTTTGTCTATTGCAGTTGTTCTTCCCATGATGTGCATAGAGTGAATTGCTTGGAAGTTTTGAAACTTTGAAGAATCATTTTTTGCTAAAAAAAAAGCTTCATTATATATACAAAATTCGACCAGTACTGACAAACGTGTCTCAAGCGGGAAGTCAAGATTCTGCAGCAGGAAGTCAAAATGTGCTTGGAGAGCCAATTGTCCAAACTGATGTTGTGATTGCAATGGAGGAAGTAGACAGTACTAAGGAACAAAGTACATATGCAGATGTGAATTTTGATGAAATAGTTCCTAAATTTAATGTAGTGCAAAGCAAAGTGTATTATAACATTAAAGACAGGTTCTTACATGGTTTACAGCATGACAAGTATGAATGTTCTTGTGTGTTATACAAACCTGCATTGTTGTATGTTAGTGATCAAGCATGAACATGTAAATCTTGTTTAATTCATTCAATAATAGGTATGACCTAACATTTTATGGATTCATTTTTGTCATGTATTGAACTGCTCCAACAGATAGCAGCAATTATTGTAGGAGTTGTTACTTTACAGCACTTATCAAAAACTTGTATCAAGTGCAGCACAAGAAGTAGGACAAATTCTTAGAAAATTAAATACCTTGATTGTAGATGAAGTAAGTATGGTGCCTAATTTGATGCTAGCTTTCATTCACTTGTGAATGCAATAGGTTTTGAAAACTGACTACATCGTTTTGTTTGGAGGTAAACAGGTACTGTTTTTTTGAGACTTGTTACAATAAACTTAACAGAGAGGTTTCCCAGTGTTGTATGCACTTGTTTCAGAATGGTAGATGTATTCCAAAAGACTCAATGGGCCTCATTACGACCCTGGCGCTAAACCATGGTGCTATTAGCACCATGGACCATGCCGGGGTCTGCCATGGTGAATGGCGGAATTACCACCCCATTCCAAGGTTGCCGGGGTGGTAATTCCCCATTCACCATGGCCCCTTCCCCATTCCCATTTTTGGCCCATAGGGCTCAATGGGAATGGGGAAGGCGCTAATTACGGCACCGTAA
Organism: Ambystoma mexicanum; assembly: GCF_040938575.1. Taxonomy (NCBI): domain Eukaryota; kingdom Metazoa; phylum Chordata; class Amphibia; order Caudata; family Ambystomatidae; genus Ambystoma; species Ambystoma mexicanum. Next base: position 324,567,497 of record NC_090923.1, read on the forward strand.
ATTACGGTGCCGTAATGAGCTCCTAGGTCCCTTTGCGGGTTGGTTTTTTAATGCCTGCTAAAAGCAGGCGTTAAAGTGCAACCTGCAAAGGGACCTCGTAATCAGGCATAAGGGTTTAACGGCGCAGACACATTTTACGGTGCTGTTAACCCCTTAACGTCTGGGTTGTAATGAGGCCCAATATGTCCACTTTTTCCATATGTGAACATGTTTTATTGTACACCTGTAGTATGGCATACACTGTATGGAGAACACATGAACATGTCAGAACAATAGAAAGAGATTTCCTATATTTAGGTCAGTTAACATGACCATCAAAAGGGGATATAAACAATGCCTCTTCCGCTCCTTCACCTTCCCGTCTCCGCAACTGTCATCTCTCTATTATTCTACACATTCTCCTTCTTTCACAAGAAAGTCTCTTCAGGCAATTCTGTTACTCAGCAAAGTCCATTACGTGTCTTGGTCTTTGATAGCTCCTTCCAAACCAAACCTTGATGTGGCTGCTGAAGTCACTGTAGAAGCACCTGAATCTTCTGACAAGGACAATTTACTCCTCTCTCTATACCCATCCTCAAACTCCCTTTCTTCACCATCCCCTGTCATAACTCTTTTATTGTTCCACACCCTTCCATCCTTTGTTGTCACAGCATATTTAAACACTTCCACTATTTCAATCAGTTTGGACCAGTGGCACCCATTGTCCCTCAGGACAACCAGTAATATAATCCTAACCCAACATCCAACCTGTGGAATGTTTGCTCTTTTGAAATTCCAGCTAGTGCTCAATTAGGTCTTCCTACCGTTGTCTTTCACTTCATCACGCTCCACTCTCATACCAGTCACCACACCCATCCATCCCGGAAATAGTTTGATGTTGACCTTCCTCCCCCTGCTAAGCTGAAAGGGGGACATCCCAGTTGTACTGTGGGGTGTGAACCTATGGGTCACAACCGTCCTTTTTACCACTTCCTTTCAATTTCTCCCATTACACCATGCCCACATGATCACTTCCTTTATCACTCTATTGTACCTCTCTACAATACCATTGGTCTGGGGTTGATATATGGCACTGGTTTTGTGTGTAATGGATCTTCCCTTAAGGTAATCCTCCATTTCCCTAGATATAAATTGTGATCTATTATCAGTCAAGATCTCCTCAGCTATTTTTTTCCAGGGTCTCTCCGGTATGTCTTACAGGACCATGGGATATTTCTACTCACACACACTTTATCACAGTTAGTACAAAGGATACATTTTCTGACACTTCTTTCAACCTCACATCAGATCACGTCCACCAATAGGTATTCCTTATTCTGAATTTAGTTTTAATGATTCCTTGATGACCTTCATGTCCAAGGCGTATGACCTTAATCCTGATTCCCTCCGGCGGTATCAATGTATCTCCTCTCATCAGATAGCCATCTTGAATACATAGTTTATCTTTCATATTCCAGAATCCCTCTATTCCTGCTTCTCATATTTTTTTATACACAGATCTCCTTCCTCTAGACCTTAGACCACCAACCTCATTTTAACATCTTTAGTCATCTCTTCACACCACTCTTGTCTTGATATTGAAGATTCAAATACCTCACACATCATCTCCTGTTCCTCTTCACCATCCTTCAATTTTTAAATGTATGTCATTCTTGACAGGCAGTCGGCTGCATAGTTTCTCACACCACAGACATCCGTTATTGAAAAATCAATTTTTTGTAGTCTGAAAAACCATATTCTTACCCTGCCTGATACCTTGTCCAGGCCCTTAGTTGAAAACACTTCAACAAGTGGCTTGTGATCCGTATGTATCTCAAATTTGATTCCCCACACAAAGCTTATAAACTTGTCTGCAGCCCATATGATGGCCTGAGTTCTTTTTCTATTGTTGCATATGCTTGTTCTGCTCCTTTCAGCAAACAAAATGCAAATGCTATTACATGCTCTTTTCCTTCATGGATCTGCGTCAAAACAGCACCTAATCCTACATTGCTTGTATCTGTCGTGATCACTGTGTGTCTCCCTCACACATAATTTCTCAATGCTGGTGCTGTCTTTAAAGCAAATTAATTCTCATATCCTTCATCCTACATGAATTTCTTACTCATCTTTATCATACTCCGCAGAACCACTGTGTGGTCCACAAATCCTCTTATATACTTAAAGTAAAATTCAGCCATGCCTAAACATGTGCTGACCTGTTCCTTGCAGGTCGGAGTGACCATAGCTTCTATTACACCTGCTAAATCCTTCTTTCGGTGTGATTCCATATGATATTACATGTCCCAAGTATTCAATTTCATTCCTATTAATCTTACATTTTTCTATACAGAGTGTCATTCCTAGATGGTGCAATTTCTTGAACACCTTCTCCAACCTTCTGTCATGTTCTTCATCTTTGTCAGCGTATATCAAAATATCATCCTGGAAGAAAATGACACCTTCCTCTCTCCATCAAATATTCAATATCGCGTATTCAATACATTATATCAAATCAAATGGCATTCTGCTGTATTGTTAAGGGCCCTCTTGTGTGATTTGTCACAATATATTATACAGCACAATGAGTGTGCGCACAATAAAACTGTTTTTTATTTGTACAGTACCAAATTATTTTTTAAGGAGGCATCCAACCTGTCTCGCACCCAATCTCCACATGGACCCCGAGTCACAGTAGACCGGGTCGGTTATCAATGAATATTTATTAATTTGTGACTCAATAGAAAAATGGAATGCACAGTTACAAGAAGCACCGATGTGTGGCAACACAAGCTTCAAAACAGTTTAAAACACCCTTAAAATAAATGCAACCCACAGGAAAGTGCATGCGCACACAAAGGAGTTTGGAGGGGATTTTCAGCAAACCTATGGGAACAGCAATGAATGGACACATTTGTTTTCTGTGACAGGTAAATGGGTTTTTATTTAGTTGGGACAGTTACTATGGGAGAGCACACAAGGGTATTTCATGCTCCTTAAACTAGAAGACACATGGGGCTTCAGAGCAGACTAGCTAGCACACCATAGGAAATTTGATTTCAATACATGCAACACTTGAGGAAAAAAGATAAAAAGGGAAGGCAATTTGAAATCCATGATCAGAATATAGGGGAAGAAGGATAGAGTAGGAAAAACAAGTTTTAAAAGGTGAAACAAAATTTCTAGGAAAACGAAAATGTAAATCACACTAGTTTTTTTTTTTAAGGCTGTGAATGACAGGCAAGCTTTATCCAATGAAAAATGATAGAAATGCAATATGAATTCTGTGCTCAGAATATTATAGGGGAATAAGGATAGAGTAGGAAAAACGATTTTTCAAAAGTTAAAAGAAATGTTTAGAAAAACGAAGATGGAAATTACACATGTTTTTTGCTGAGGCTGCAAATGACACACACGCTTTAGGCAATGGGGAATTCACATAGGGAAAACAGTTTTTAGTTAAAATGACATGGGCAACCAACAGGTAGGCTTTGGAACAATTTGGATTTAATATTAAAGAGGCAAATGGGAATTTGTTTTTTGTAAACACCCTTTTAACACAGGGAAGAATTGGTTTTTCAGCTCTTAATGAAATGGCTTCTAGAGGAATATGTTATACTTATAATGACTCGCAAGACACAGGGATGGGAAAGTTAGGTTTGATTGCTAACAGTCCCTTTCCCATGACGTAATGTGGGATTTAATTGATTTACAAAGCAAAATATATTCGGGTCTACACCAACACTGGAAATTCTTAAATGGGAAAATACGAAATTGCACGGACACACAACAGATTCTTTCACAGGAAAATGACTTAAATATGCAGGAAAACAAAGGCATTTTCAGGTGGAAAAGGCCTACAATTACCAGGCAACTAAGAAATTATTTTGTGCAATAGGAAATTACTTAAATGCACAGGTGAACACATGATTTGTCAATGGGAGAGTTACCACAATGTACAGACAAATCAAATGCTTTTCAATAGGAAAATGACTGAATTTCACAAAACAGGTGGTTGGATTTGAACTTTGCACATGAAAATCACACATCATGACAGATACCCATTCTAATCATATTATGCCACATATGCCAGCTTTTTTAGACACTATATTTTTTTGTGAATCAAATGATCCGACCTAGAAGTGTGTAGGTTATTCTATGGCAAAGTTATGGATTTTTCTCCTCTACTCCCCGACTATATTCATGAAACATCTGGCACTCAGTGTACAGAATACTGAGAGTGTCATTCAGCAATCACACACTTATTTAACTCTCTTAAGTCAATGCACACCCTTACCTTTCCTGAGCTTTTTCACACCACTACGAGTGGGGAGACCCATTCCGATGCATCAATTGATTCTATTATTCCTTGTTCTTATAATTTACTAAGTTCTGACTTTACCACACCCCTCTGCGATATCGGAACCCCTTGTAATGTCTGTGCCACTGGTTTGCACCCCTGTTTCAAAACAATGCAATGTGTGAAATCTTTCACACACCCAATTTCATCTCTAAATATTTCATTTTGAACTTTCTCTTTGTTAATTTGAGGGGATTCAATTAAGAAAATGGATTCTGTTGTGTTCGTATCTAGTCGTGCTTTCAGTAATTTCTGATGGGTCCAGCTGAGTAGTGGAGATGATCCTTTCTTCGAGACATGTATGCGTCCTTCAGCCCATCTGTCTTTAAATCCTAATGTTACCTTGAACCATCCAATTCAGTCAATTTTTGAGCCGCTATAAGCCCTTGGCCTAATGTCAACTTCATGTTTAAAACTCTAGTCCTATTTTTCTCCACACTACTTCAGGGATGATTGTGTACTTGGCGCCTGAGTCTACCATCATAATAATTGGGTTTCCATTTACTCTATGGTGGTCTTGGGGACTCAAATTCTTCATCTTCACTGCCTACTGCCGACACAGATTATTCTCCTTCATCACTATCTTCATTTCTAATCCAATTAGTTTTAGTTCCTTTATTTCTTCAGCATCTAGCTAGGTGGCCTTTTCATTACAATGTCTGCATATTATCTTCAAAGCAGGGCAGTCTGGGTTGTTGGCCCAGTGGGATTGACTGTTGCATATGTAGCATGTTATCATCATGGTCCATCCCCTTCCCCATTGACCACTTTGACCACGTCGAAATAAATTTCTGTGACCTTGACCCCTCATTGTTTCTCTGTCATCCCTGTTCTCCCAGTTGTACCTGGTAAACCTGGGTTCTCTCATATCACTGGCACTTCTTCTTCTCATTTTCTGGTTGCTCACACTAGCAACTAATTATTAATTGGATTATTGAATGACGCAATTTTAAGCATGACTTCTTTTACTCTGTTTTCTAGAGTCTTCACACATTTTGCAGTGTGTTCAATCTCTTTGGCCATCCGTAGGACCACCTCTAAAGGTGGATTATCTTCAGTCCACTATTTTCCTCGTACTTTGCTGCTATTACATTCTGACATAAATTGATCTCTCAATCTTTCTTCCAATTGTTCATTAATTGTGCATGTCCAGGCCAACTTCATGATGTATTGTTCAACACTTTCTCCTTCCACATGTATTCTTTTTCCAAACTTGTAACGCTCTAAGATAGTACTTAGCTCATAATGCTTGTTCACCTTTAATATTGACTTCTCATATTCATTCATATCCCCACACTCAGCAACCATCAGATCAGGCAGGTCCTCAAATTTCTCTTGACCAGTTGGCCCTAAACAGTGTAGAAATAACGATTTCTTTCTTTCAACACTGTAATTTGTGCCACCGATGACATTGGCGTAATGCTCAAATGTGTTTAACCATCTTTTCTATGGTAATGTAGTTTCACCAAGTTCAGGTAAGAACATTGTCAGTGTAGGAACACTGTGCATGGACATGTCTCCTGCTCCACTAAAACTGGGCATTGAGGCCTGAGTGCTATATATATATATGAGTCCTGTCTTGACTCTTTAAAGTTTTTGCTTAGAAATGTTTGCCAGACCTGTTCATATTTGCTTTGTGATCTTCTTTCTTTGACTGATCTATGCAAAGTCAGACAGAAAATAATAATAAAAATATGCTGAGAACCTGGGACGAGGAGGAGTTTTATCCTTATGATAATGTCCTTGTGCCTGTCCTGTCAAAATGGATGCATGTTGCATGAGGATTCCCACATTGCAGGGTCCTTTCCTCAAATGTTGCCCAATGGCCTGAACGGCTCAATGGTTTTTCTCATAAAAATGTATCCTTGCGCCATGTGCTGCTTTACTTATTGCCCCAAAGGGACCATGGCTTATGACTTCTCACCTGTGTGATCAGGGTGTCACTGCTACTCCTTCTGTCCTTCTGAGTGGTGATGGCTCAACGTCTCACTGAGAGAACTCCTCATCACCACTTGTAATATGGATATACACTGTACAGATCGTTGTCTCACGCTCCACCCTATTCAGGAATCCTATCCCTCATTCTCACATTCTATTATTCTACACCATGTTATGATGCGCTAAAGATTTGCCAAATGTTGGCTTATGTTTGCCTAACATTTGCCAACACGTGTTTTGACCAATTTGGTCTTTTTCAAAGCAAAACAAATACTGTTAGAATAGCTAAGCAGAGTGAGAATGTTCAAAACAATATATAGATACCAAATAGTGACCAAGTGTAGTCATCAGATAATGTTGAATATTTTACTAAATAATAGTTAACATTGTCAAATATTATATATTAAACGTGGGTGGATTTCCAGCAAACCTGGGTAAGCAGCATTGGCAAGTGCCTGAAAGCATGGTTTTGCAAATGTGCCCGTGTTTTATTCTTTGACAAGTGTCATAATGTAGGTACAAAAAATAGTGCTATACCTTTGGTGACTGAGGTGTAGCCTGTGACCATTGGCAGTGGCCAGATTGTCCGGGTCATGGAATAAGGTCCATGCTACTACGTGCCACTCCGTGCTGTGAAGTACACCAACCAAGGCAGGGCTGGAGCCCAGTTCCTTCGACGAAGAAGCAGCTTCAGGAGAAGCCTGCCCCTCCAGATCCGCATGCAGGGTAAGCGGGCCAATCTTCTAATAATTGTGCCGCTTTTGAACATCATTTGCCTGCCGTGAAGCTGCTGCCGTGAAACCCCATCCATCTACACAGATCAGATGTTATCGCTGTTATCACATTTTTCTATTGCCACGAGGACTACGGAAAAAGGCCGCCACCACATGTTGATCTCTGTTGCCTAGCAAAAGTGTTGGTGTGAGCTGAGCTCTGATTGGGCCGCAACATCCTCTTTACAACAGCCTCGACACCGGATGGTGCAAGCCGGTCTTTCTATAAAGGCTGACTCCTAAAGCCATCTGACCATCCATGCCACTCCGCAGAGGCATAGCCAGGATTGTCTAGCTAATGGGGCCTGATGCTAATGTAGTTGGGCCACTGTACTGACACAAATATCTGTAAATGGCCACAAAGTGCTGCTGAGTGGGCATTTACAGATTTTGGGTGGGCCTTGCCCCTCAGGCCCTACCCTCCCTATGCCTCTGCCACTCCATGCTGTGAAGTAACCCGACCAAGGGAGGGCTGGGTCACAGTCCCTTCGACGAAGAAGCAGCTTCCAGAGAAGCCTGCCCCTCCAGATCTGCATGCAGGGTAAGCGGGCCAATCTTCTAATAATTGTGCCGCTTTAGAGCATCATTTGCCTGCCTTGAAGCGGCTGCCGTTGAACCCACGTCCAGCTACACAGATCAGCTTTTATCGCTGTTATCGCATTTGTTCTATTGCCATGAGGACTGCAGAAAATGGCCGTCACCACATGTTGATCTCCATTGCCTAGCAACAGTGTTGCCGTGAGCCGCGCTCTAATTGGGCCATCACATCCATTTTACAACAGCCGTGACACCGGATGGCGGGAGCCGGCCTTTCTACGAAGGCCGTCTATTAAGGCTATCTTCCTGTCTGTGCCTGTCTGCGTCGGACGTGCCAACCACTCGGCCCCATGCTGGACCGAGCCTTGCCCCAACTTCTATAAGTACTCAACTACCTACTCTCTGCCACCCACCACTGACTCGAAATAACCGCTCCATAAATGATGTACGCAATCTTAATCATTCTGCCCTAATTGCATCATCTCTGCCTGGCGTAGGACCATGCCCAAAGACACACCAATTGTCAATGCTTATATTTATATGTATATTCTATGAACAATTTGCTCTGCTATATGCATGTACTGCCATTGCCACAGGGCTCAACGTTATAATTATGATGTTACTCGATTTTTTACTAAAGCACCTGTCGCCACTCAGCAGACTGCTGATCTTTCCTGTAGTGCATCACTCTGCCCTTTGCGCTCTTATTCGTACAGTGTTGTTGTTGTCCGTACCTTGCTTGGTCGCCTGCTTGCCCGCTTATGGCACTATCACCACTGTACTATCACCTTTCTCGTACTGCACTACTCCTTTTGGACTGGCATCTACACCATTGCATGTTCAGTCGCCAACACTGGTCATACACTTTAACAGGCAGCGTCACACCACACAGTCGCCATGCTGTATGTTTAGCTCCTGCTGTACTATCCGTATGTCTGACTAGCTCCTAGCTTATTGTTAGAACGCCTCTGTGTATGTTAAGCACCCGTTGTACGGTCCTCCTTACAGCTTCCTATGACTGCTGACACTAACTCTGCTCTCCTGCCGTGCCAGGTACCCACTGCCAAGTCACCACTATGCCTGCTTAGCTTCACCTGAACCACTCTCATATACCAACTAACTGCTAGCCTACTGATTATCTGCTACTGTGTATGCACTACCCTCGCAGTAATTCATGCCTAACCAGCATGTTACTCACCATACAGCCACCCACTCAACATCCCTCCGACCCACTTCTTACCTTCATTTTTCACCAAATGCAACACCTCTGCGACCTGCTATACACCAACCATAACTACACGCCCGAGACCCACCTGCACAAGAAACCTACTTGTAGGTCTCTGCTCCAGTCTTAATACAACTTCAGACCCTGTAATTACCTCTCATGCCATAGATACAGATAAACCCACAACTAGACCAGCCCCACTTAGGCTACCAATGCCATCTGCCACCACTTCTACAACCGGATCAGACAGCCACAACGAAAATAAAGCTTCTCAAAAATCTACAATGTGCAATGATCAACGCCTGATCTATTCCAGCACATACAACTGAAATCCATGACTTGATCACCCACCTTGACCTTGACATCCTTGCCATCACTGAGACCTGGTTTCACAGTGCTGCCAGACCCATTATGTTTTTAGCCATCCCTCCAATTTACTCCATCATCAGGCAAGACCATCTCACCCCCGTTGGAGGTGGGGTAGCACTCATAATTAAAGACCACCTAGAGGTCAGACAAACCCTCTCTAATTTAGAAGGGAACACTGATGCCCTCTCAGTCAAGATTGCCCTCTCCCCCAACATTAGCATCTCCCTCCACCTCCTCTACTACCCTCCGGGCCCACTATCATGCTTCCATGACAACCTTATACACCTTTTAGGGACAATCTAAAAACCCCTCTAAAACTATCCTCTTAGGCGATTTCAACCTCGGCCTCTATGACAAGAATGATAAACCAGCCAGTGCACTGGCTATACCCCTACAAGAACTAGGCTTTGATCAAAAAATGATCTCACCCACGCACTGAAAAGGTCGTACCCTCAACTGGTTAGCTGACCACAACTGTGAAATCGACATCAGCTCCATCACCCCCACTCCGTGGTCAAACCACATTCTCATACACTTCTTTATCCCCACCACTGCCACCCACACCAAAAAACCCAACCTGATCCTCCCAGCTATGGCGAGAAGTGCAAAAAACTTCACGAAAGAGAGGATTCTACTTCACCTAAACAGCCTCACTGCCAACACCCCCAACTCTTCTGACGATCGGTACTAGAGGATATTTCCAAATCCACTACCAGCACCGCAATAGACATCATTGCTCCTCTCCAGAAGAAAAAAAGCCAAAAATGTGAAACATTCCAACGCCTGGTTCTCCTCTAAACTAAATGAGCTCTGCACCCAAAAACGTAAAGCGCTGAATAACTGGCAAAGCTCACCCACCACCTCCACGCTAGCCTCCTATAAAAAACTTGCTTCCCAATACAGAAAAGCCATAATCACAGCTAAATCTGCATCCTACAACGATAGAATTGCCAATGCCAACTCTGAATCTAAAGAACTTTTCACAATCTTCAAAGAACTGACCACCCCAGCCACCAAATCCCTAGCGATTGTGAAAGACAAAAACTGGTGTAACACAATTCAAACTGCCCTACTAAAAAAAATTGAACTTCTGCAAAAGATAATCCAGGAAAACCACAAAAATCTAACAAAGCATATCAAACTAACCTCTTGCCACAATCAAACCACTCCCACTAGCACAGAGCCAGTGGTCACTAAAAATCCAATAACACCCTACAAATTCAGGGAAATCACTGAACGCGAAGTTATCGATATAGTGAACAAAATTAGGCCATCTATTTGCAAAGGTGATGGCTGTCCAGCTAAACTAGTCAAAGACTGTGCAGAAACTCTTGCCCCATTTCTCACACCTTCATTATTGCCTCATTCAATTCTAACACTGTCCCAGACAGCTTAAAAGAAGCATGGGTGCACCCTCTTCTAAAACAATAAACACCTTAGACCCAGAAATTGCCAATAACTTTAGGCCGATTACCACCGTCCCTTTCCTGCTCAAGATACTGGACAAAGTTGCCTACATGCAAATCCAGCAATATCTAGAGGAAAACCACATTTTAGGGATAAGACAGTCAGGCTTCCGTCCAAGGCACGGAACGGAGTCAGCCTTACTCGATCCTAAAATGCAACTCAGCAATATCATAGGCAAAGGCAAGCCGTCACTTCTCCTCCTCCTTGATATGTCTGCTGCCTTCGACCTCGTCAACTATGGCATCCTAGGTATGCACCTAAAAAACTAGGCCCACTTTTCACCTGAAGCCATCGCCTGGGTGGCCTCCTTCCTAAAAGGAAGACTCCTGAAAGTCTTTTCAGACTCTGCCTGCAGATACCCTACCACCATTCATTGCGGGGTCCCACAGGGGTTGTGCACTGCCCCCACACTCTACAATATTTTCACCCTCCCACTCTTTAAAGATCTGGACTGTAGTGACATTGCTTACATCAATTACAAGGACAATACTCATTTATTACTCCCCTATCTGGTACTTATGAACAAGATGCAGAAGCCCTATCCAAAATCTACTCTGCCTTACAGACTGGGACAAAACTGAGATCCTCTTAGTAGGCTCGACTGAAACTCTCAACAAGCTCCCCCCACAATAAAAAACCTTTAACATTGACAACTCCACCATAACAGTCTCCCACGCGGTAAAAACTCTTGGCATTTACCTTGGCTCCTCTCTCATCATGACCCGACAGGTCAATGCTATAGCCTCATCATCCGCACTCACCGCTAAGGTGATCGACGCAGTCAAGCCTTTCCTCTCTACAAAAAACTGCCTGTCGATCGCCAGAGCCACAGTAGGTCCCAAACTGGACTACTGCAATGCCCTATTCTTAGGCACCTCTACAAGAAACCTCAACAAACTTCAAGTCACACAAAATAATGCTCTTAGAGCAGCTCTGAGCATTCCGAAATGTGAGCATATCTCACAAGTCAGGAAGGATGTCCATTTGCTACCAGTCAAAGAGCGAATACTCTTCAAATCTCTGGCCATTACTCACAGGTGCCTCTCCTCCGACGCACCACCATACCTGTCTGAAAGAATCATCCTTAACCCCTCCAAAAGGCCTATTAGGACCCATATATCCAACATGATTAACATTCCCACATTCAAAAGATCTAAAGCAGGAGGGTCCAGCTTTCAGCATCTTGCACCCAAAAGCTGGAATGCACTGCCCACCTCACTAAGGAATGAAACATCCTACACCAGCTTCCGCAAAAGGCTGAAAACAGTACTGTTCTGCTAGTCCAAACAAAATCTACATATATGTTGTCATATGGCAAACCTACTTCAACTGTAACCTAAGCTACCTCATAATGTACCGTCTCTTACCACTGTATATAGCACTCCTTTGTCACTGCATTCTCGATTTTACTTTTGTCATCACTGCTGACTACCCTTAAGTGAAGTGTTCTGTAACAGCGTCACAATGCCCTTGGGCTGCTTGTGCGCTTTATAAATGCAAATAAATAAATAAAATATATAACATAAAGGTAATGATCCAGACAATCTGGCAACTGGCCATGACCATGAGGGACAACACATGGGGTTAAAGTGGCCATGTCCACCTGGGACTGGCTTTGTGGTAAAGTTTTTCGAAATTGGGATAGACTTGAAAGGGAAGAAAAATGTGCTCATAGTAATATGGTCATAGGGTTCTCTTTTTGCCTTCTGCAGGCTGCCATGGAAAACAAAAAGGGGCCCTGTACGGAACCCTGGCTTCCCTTTCCATTCTTGGAAAAGGATTTTCCTTCCTGCACCGGGACGCCTGTGAAAAATCCTTTTTTTAGCACCCCCGGTTCCCGCTTTGGGAACCTAGGGTGCTAATGGCCTTCATCCCCCATGATAGGAGCTGGAATAGGGGGATGCTGGTCCAGAGACCTCGTTATCCAACCCCCAGGGCTTTATGTGGGGTAAGAAATCGAGAGGGGGCCCTCATTTGAGGGTGTGGCTTGTGGGAGGGGCGTGGCCTAAAAAGTACACAAATCGTAGGGTATACACACAAATATATATAAATGTTATATATTTGTGTGCGTACCTTACTATGGTTTGTGTACTATGCAAGCCATCTTTTCTAAACATAGAGATATGCAACATATTTCTACGTTTATAAACGTCTACGGATGCAAAACTAGTTGAAATTTTGCAAAAAGTGTATAGAAGTGTAATAAATGATTCTAGAAGGTGGGAAATGGCAAAGTTTTAAGGTGACACTTTGTAAATTGGACACAAATATTGCTATATTGGGTAAGTATGATATTAGTAAGTTGTAGGAAAATAGCATGCAATGGTAAAAACCCATGAAATTCAAACTTTGTTAAACAGACGTCATGGTTAAATTGGACTAATAAAAACATATTAAATTCAATGAAAAAATCTTTGTTAAAGGGACTTTATGGTTACAAGTAAAATCGAAAACCCCCTGAAATTCACCATTTATGGTAAGCTAAGCAACCATAACTCGCGCCACCACCGTGCATTGCTTAGAATAACACCCATGACATCAAAGATGACTTCACAAATATGATTGATGACATCACTGATGACATCAACCAACATATAAAATGCATAAACATTAGAACAGTTAAATTCATCACAACTACTCCCTACAATTACAACCACCCCTCTGAGTGCCCATTTTTCTGATCTTGTAAGTAACACATTTCATGGCATGCAATGCAGTGACTGTGCTTGTAATTTACAATCAACACTGCACAATCTAGTTTTTAATACATATGTATTGATTATTCTTGATTATTCTTCAAAGATACAGTGTAGAAGGTAGGTAAATTAACATAGCTATAATGAATTTTAAATTTGGTCAACTTTCTATTAGTAATACAACTTTTAAAACATGTGCAATTTTTTTTTAATGTGGGGCCATCCATTTATTGTAGACATTTTACAACATGGGTGCATACAGAAGTAAATTGGCTTGTTTGTTATAACTCTATAGTCACAAACCAAGCTAGATTGCCAAAGGGTTTAAGGAATGCTTTCCTAATGTTGATACAACCAAAGTTTTGAAATATTTATTAATGTTGCTACAACCAAAGTTTTAAAATATTTATGTAATATTCTGTGTAATATTCTTTGTGAATATAAATGTGCAAAATAAAAGATGTAATATATAAAGATAAAATAGAAAAATAGGGTAATACGTGGTTTATGTAAAGTAGTAGAGGGATAATTACTAGGACATATGTAATAAATGTGCAGGAAATATTGAGATCATATAAATTAGAAGATAAAACAACATTCTGTAATCTTCTACTCTGTTGTGTAAAACAATGTATATTTGAATGTGTATAAGTGTTCCTCATAAGTGATAGGTTACAAAAATGGTTCCATGTACATTATTTTAGGGTGAGTGGGTGTAGAAAGGTTATAACTGTTTACATCAGAAACAAGTAAACAGTAGGTTATAAATACAAAAAACAGATATAGTTTAATGTTTTATAAAATAAATGATATGTTACTACTAATTATAGAATTTAGGAAACATTTAGAAATATTGTGTTTACCTATTATATGCATAGCTGGTGAAATTAAGTATGTACACAACATTTTCCAAAAAGTATTATAATTGAAATAAAAAATAAAAATATCTTACAAAAAGGGTTAGTTTGTTAAATGTATAAATATGTTCTAAATGCAGTGTGAAGTTTTAGAAAAGTCATATCATATTTTTAGTCATTAAACTGTATCTGTTTTTAGGTAGGTTTAAGACAATTGGCATTATCTTCGTAGGTGTGTAGGTGGCGAGAAGAAGGATGCACACCAAATTATGAAATGGCAATGAAGATATTTTTATAATTTAGAATCAATTTTGATATGGTAAAAAAGGTATTCCTCACTGCGTAAAAGTATCAGTGCTAACAGAAGTTTTAGATAACTCCTTATGTGTGTTAGTGACAAAACAAACGCACATAGATTTTATTAGACATATGGAAATTACATGTGGTAGGTTATTAATGTAGTTATTGCTATAGGTATGGCTATAAATTAAAAATTTAAACTCAGCATAAAGTTACACTGTTGGCATAACTTCATTTTTTTATTTGTAAAACTGAAGACGTAGTTATGTTATATGTCTTGCTTTCCTGATGAAGGTTGCATAACGTAATCTGTAAATGTGTTATCTTATGATATTAAATTATGTTTTGTACAGCATTGTAACATATGTGCATTGTACTGAAATGTCTTTATATGTGTACTAATTATTGACTCTGTGGGCAATTATTTTTAGAATTCGTAGTTACATAAATATTGATACAATATTTATTTTATGAAATTGTTGACATTTTTATTTTACATGTTATGTTAGAAAGAGTATAATTTGTATATGTATATATAACTATTAGTAAATATTTAAAATAACTAATGTTTTTTTTTCTCTCCAATGAGAAGTTTCTTTCATCTATAGTATGATTAATGAATACAACCTTTAAGTGGTTGTGTATGAGGAATACAATCAGTATTCAATTAGTGCCATTTTGGGGGATGGAAAGAGGATGTTGGTATAGGGGAGGATAATAAATAAGGATGAAACATATAACAAAGGGAATTAAAATAAAAAGAAGCATTTTTTGTATTTTTTTCTAAGGGGGAGAATTGCAACTTAAAAAGAAAAAAATACTAATGATAGGTAACCTGGTGTTGTGAGATTAACTTCTGCCATTCTTTAAATGTGGCACCTTCCTTAAGTACCCCATTTGCAGCATTACACATGATTTGCACCATTGTAAAATCCGGTCAAGCACCAACTGTCTCCTGTTTTTTTCATTCCTGTTTGCTTCTTCCTAGGTGGTGATGGATTGTCGACCCAAATAATGACATTGTCACTGCTCGTGCTCTCATTCTCAGACATGTTGGAATGTCTAAGATGGAAGGAAAAGGTAAAACTTTGAAAAAGACAACACAAAAAAGACAATGATGCAAACAATGAAAAATAAAAAAACAAAGAAAGAAAAAATAAAACAAAATCACAGGACAAAGGGAAATAGGATTAGAGGAAACGTGGGTAAAAAGGATAAGGAATTTAAAAGGGAAAGTGCCAAAAGTTCTTGTAGTTAATCAGATCACCTTTTACTAGCAAGTGCAGAAAGAAATGATACATTTTAAGTTCTTTTTTGTGAGTCTGGTTATTATTCATGACTATCTACTTCTGCGCCAGCTGATTAGACAGTGTAGTATGCATGGAATTCATCATACAGCGTGCGCGTTGCCATATCACTTCATATACACATGTGGTTGGAAAGTCCGTAGGCATGGATGACAATGACATATAGACACAAGGACGCAGCTGGTAATATGATTGTTTGGAGAGTGGGGTGTGGTATGCGTAGCCACATGATTACATTTCGTCGTGCTATTCTGCGATTTTGTATGCACAGGTGATGGTGAGGGTAATGGCATGGGCGTAGTTGTGTTCATGAATCCTGGTGTGCCATTTATTCGTTTGTTGTTGAGGCTACGCAAGTAAGCAGCAGACAATGCGATTAGCCGATAAAAAGATTCACAACGGCATATAGCTGCATGATTGTTATTTTTGAACCAATTGGGCCTTTCATTGACGCACCTATACCACCTTTGCGTTTTCTGTATTTGCACATTTGGTAGACATGACTATCAAATTAATTTATAAAAAAAGTATTCGTATATAGGAAAAAACATTAGTTGCAGGGACGTTGAGTTGAGAACGCAACAAAACCCTGGAAATTCAACTAAAGCCACCTTAACTTTGCACCCCCTGTTGTGCAGCCTATGGCTACAATGATGACCTCAATGATGGCACCACTAAATACATTACAATAGTAACTGGAATTAAACCTGGCCCTTAGCCATGGTCAGTGTGCATGGCCAAATATATTTTAACACATTAATGGGTACTAGTCATGGATGTCAGTTATGGACTGGGCAACGACCTTCACCCATGTGCACTGAATATTGTAAAACACTAACAGGCTACCAACCATAGATAGTGGCCTTTATTAGTAGATACAGCTTTCAAATGTGTCCACTGCATATTATATACACTGATTGAGCTCTAGTCATGGACTTTAACACAATTCAGGCTAATGGCCATAATCTTTGACTGTGCCCACTATATATTGTAACATATAAATGGACCACTAGCCGTGGCCTTTGACCTTGAGCAGTTTGTGAAACTTTTGGCAATTTCCACTGTATATGTTCAAATTATAAAATGCAATAAGCAATGGCTTTCGCCCGTGCCCACTATGTATTATACAACCCCCAACAGACACTAGATGTGAGCTTTGACCGTGCCAACTGTATATTATATACACTGATCAGGCACTACACATGGATTTTAGCACAATACTGGCCTGTGGCCCCAATCTTTGGCAGTGACCACTATATATTGTGACATATATATAGGCCACTAGTCGTGGCCTTTGACCTTCAGCAGTGTGTACATATTTTTGCATTGTCCACTGTATATTTTAAAATAATAAAATGCAATAAGCGATCTTTTTCGGCCGTACCCACTGTATACTATGTACACTAATCAGCCACTAGCCATGGTCTTCAACACAATACTAGCCAGTGGCCACATCCTTTGGCTGTGCCGACAATATATTCTAACATATTAATGGGCATAAACTGCATCTTCAGCCACTGTCACTAACTACAGCTTTCAACGTTGGCCACTGTATATTTTAAAACGTGGATGGGCTACTAGGCATGGCTTTTAACCATACACATTGGTATTTTTAAATACTAACCAACCACTACCTATGGCCATTGGTGCTGGCCAATGACCCCTGTGTTATTTTGTGTGGCCAAGTACACAGCCTAAACTGTTATCAAGGTAATCAAACTTTTCATGAGCTAACTTATAAATGATGTTATGTCTAATTCCATTATTGATATCATCAGTTATATTCAACGAAATTAGAGTTATCACCAGTGAGGGTATCAGTGATGTGATGTGTAATGTCATCAGTGTTCTCATACAACCTGTAATTAGTGATGTCATCAGTTATGTTATCTGTGATATCATCATTGTGTCATCATTGTGGCCATAGCTGCGCAATGGGTGCACAAAGTAAAGGTGGCTTTAGCTGAATTTCAGGGGTTTTGTTGCATTATGTTCTCACCTTAACGTTCCTGCAACTAAACTTTTTTCCTTGAATATCTATCTATCTATCTATCTATCTATCTATCTATCTATCTATCTATCTATCTATCTATCTATCTATCTATCTATCTATCTTTCTATCCATCCATCTATCTATCTATCCATCTATCTATTAAACAAAAGGTTATTCCAGTTTGCCTCACAAGTGCAAGCTGGATTTGCAATTTTCCATGTTTTTGCAGCTCTTTAGTTTGAGCAGAGGCTCTTTTCATGTGGGCTTCATGACAGCCTGACCTTTAGAGTGCAATACTTTCAAAGACTGCCAGTAGCACATTTTAAAAAACGAATAATGCAGATACTGTGTATTTTTGTTGTGTTATGAGTTATTTAAAATTAAGAAAATACACGGCATCCAGGACTGTGGACTGTCTCTCATCCGTGCAGTAACCGGGACTGAATCTGCTAAGTTTCAAAGCTAGAAAGGGGCCCACCCCCTCAGGCTATGTTGCTCTAAGTGGTCTTATAGCCTGTGCTAACTTATTAAGCAACAGGGCCTTTACTCTGCCATACCAAAAAAAACAACTAATTGTTGAATATCTTGGCAGAAACCCTGGGAAGGCCAATTTGTGCAGTTACAGCTCCATATCACATCCTCCTTCCTTTCTCAACAATGGCATCTTCTGTCTTCCAGACACCATTGTGAACCAACAAAATATCTATTCATAAATGTAACCTCCAGTGCTGTGTACTTTAACTACGAATCCTGCAGGGCCTTCATCACTCAAAATGGCAGTTCTCTTGTCATGTTCAATATCATCACATGTACCCTACTGAGCTATGCCTGCCACCATTTACAATGTTCCCTCTCTGTGTGTTCAGCAACCTAACCTTCCCTATAGTGTAACACTAATTCCCTACAGTGCAGCAAAAACAAGATCTATCCTAGTTGTGTTATATTTCGCTAAATAATCATGGTGGCTGTTGCAAACGATTCCAGCTCCCTTATTCTATATGTCCTTTATCATTTGGGGACTGCCGGGGGCATGACCTTGTGCATCACTGGTCGTAACTGCACCCTTACAGTACTTTCAAAGGTACTCTGTTTAATTGGAATACAACACAAATTCAGAAAGTATTTTCAAAAGAAATAACTACAAATGTTGGTACTACAATTGCTATGTTTATATTTAAATATATAATTTTACTAATCTTCATTTCTTTTCTATAAATGTAATGTACCATAAGTCACTGATTTTTTTTCCATATTAACCAAACTTCTAATCTTATATAATATATTACCACAAGGTACATGGGAATTTGACAAGGGGGGGTCCTGGGAGTCCCTCTGCCAGACATTAGTCCTGGTTACGAGAGACTTACCCAGAGTCGTTAGCTCACTATCTTTCACAGAGAAGAAATATCCCAAACATATCAGTCTTTGTCCTGCCCTGGGGCAGTCCAGCACCGAAGTGCTAGGCAATTCTCCTCTGAACAAGAGTACGAACAGAAACCCCAGACACGTGTTTCGGTCTGGTTGGACCTCATCAGTAGGGTGTAGCTGTGCCTCTCTAAGAATAGTGAGCAAGGGGTCCATGTCTGGATTCCCCTAGTAACTTAAATATGCAAATTACCAAGGGGGGTGCTGGGAGTCCCTCAGCCAGACATTAGTCCTGGTTATGAGAGACTTACCCAGAGTCTTTAGCTCACTATCTTTCACAGAGAAGAAATATCCCAAACATATCATTCTTTGTCCTGCCCTGGGGCAGTCCAGCACCGAAATGCTAGGCAATTCTCCTCTGAACAAGAGTACCAACAGAAACCCCTGATGATTTGAAAAGATTAGCTCTCCATCCTGCATTGAGCGCAGGGGCGCGTAGATAACCGGTAGCTTCACTGGCTCGAAGGAATTGGTGAGTTCCAGGACAATATTGACTCCGATATTCCCGGTAAGACGCCGTAAGTATGTAGTTCGTAAGAGTTTGAATGGCTAACTTTCACTCTTGTCCGATTCCTTGCAGGTTGCAGATTGACCCTACTGAAGAGTTCCTCGTGGCAACCGGTAATGTTCTGGTAAGGATTTGTATTATCCAACACAGTTCGATAAAATAATGTCCATATGTAACCTGTTGCTTTCTCCCATATTGAGGCACTGAGAGAAAGTATGAAGTCTTGGGGAATAATGCCTCCAGCGGTAAAATCAGGTAAGTCTTTTGTGGTGAGGAGGGTTCCCCTTGTTAGTCCCTTGTTTCACCTTGCTGTCCCTTTGTTTCCCCTTAGGGGCCGTGGTTCGGCTAGGATACAGTGGAAGCTGTGCCGACCCGTGAAGAAGAATAGTACCCCCGGTGGTAACATCAGGTAAGTCTATGGGGGTATTCCTCTGTGTATTCCCTTGGCTCACCTTGCTGTTCTTGTCTTCTCCTTAGATGCCAGAGTGCGGCGGGAACATGCAGGAGGATGCAGTGAAATGTGAAGATGCTGCGAAGGCCGGTGAGTTCAGCGCGGCACTGCAGCAGGCGAGGCGACGCGCATAAAATAACTTCTTTCTTCAAGCTTGAAGGCGCGATGGATCGGGAATTCAGGTAAGGATCAAAGGTATTGCTCTTGTTCTAACCATTTCTCCTTCTTTCCCCCTTTTTCTAGGAGCTCCAAACTCGAGGCGGGCGTGGCAGAAGACTGGATGCAGACTTGCAGGCACGGTGAGTGTTACGCTGCTAGATGCAGAATAACGCGAAGCGTGTGCTGCTCTTCGGGCATGGTTTAAATAGCCTCCAAAGTAGTCCCAGGTAAGTATTCCTCCCCAGCCCCACCTGAGTAAAAAAATAGTCCCTAGGTAAAATAGTCCCTTCCAAGCCTCGTTTTGCTTGGAGCTCTTGCAGCATGGTCTGCATCAGGTAGGTTTGCAGCATGGTCTGCATCAGGTAAGTTTTAATCTATGAGCCTGGTGCCTATGGTGCCAGGACTGACTCTCCATATGAGCCTGGCGCCGTAGGCGCCAGGACTGCCCCCAAATAGCCTCTAGCGGGGGTTGTTGGGCTTGCATGGGGTAACTTGATGCCTGCTTCCGGGGTTGCTGGACTTGTTCTGAGTCCCCACAGGTAGGCATCATGACAGCACTCCCCCCCAAGGCCCCTCCTAAAGTCGTTCTTCCCTGTGGTTTCGGTTTGTCTGAGAAATGTCGGTGGAATTTTTTCACCAATCGGGGTGCATGAACATGGTCACTAGGTTCCCATGACCTTTCCTGTGGTCCGTAACCTTTCCAGTCGATTAAATAAAAAATGTTTGACTTTATCAGCTTTGAGTCCAGGATGTTCTTAACTTCAAATTCGGGTTCTCCATCTACAAGGATGGGGTCTGGTGGCTTTTTTACTCTTGTCCCTGTTTGTATTGGCTTCAAAAGTGACACATGAAAGACGGAATGAATTTGCATATCAGCAGGTAAGTACAACTTGACAGCCACCAGGTTGATAATGGCCTTAATAGAGTAAGGTCCCAAATATCTGGGGTTAAAGGTCCGTGTTCCCTTTAGAGGTATATGTTTTGTGGATAACCATACTTGGTCCCCTATTTGGTATTGTGGAGAATCACTTCTATGCCAATCAGAATCTTTCTTGTATTTTTCTTTCTCCTGTTTTAAATATGTAGTTGCTTCCTTAAAGGCTTGTGTAATCTTAGCGTGCAGATGGTCCACTGCGGGCATTTCTAAGTCTTGGGGTGAGTCAAGGTCTGAGGTTCGAGGATGGTGACCATATAAGGTATAAAAGGGGCTTTATCCAGTTCCAGAGTGTACTGAATTATTGTATGCATATTCGGCGATCCAAAAAATGTCTTTCCAATTACTCTCCGTCTGATGTAACATACAACGCAGGTATTGTTCGAGAGTCTGGTTGGTCCTCTCCGTTTGACCATCGGTCTGGGGGTGGTGACTGGTCGATAACCTCACATCGATTTGTGCCAATTGGCAGCATTTTTTCCAAAAATGTGAAATGAAGTGACTGCTCCGGTCAGAGACCAATACGGACGGAAATCCGTGTATGCGAACGATGTTTTCGAGGAACTCCTTGGCCAGGATTGAAGCAGAAGGTAATCCCTTTAAAGGAATAAAGTGGGCCATCTTGGAAAAAAGATCCACAATAACTAGAATGGTGTTAAATCCATTGCATGGGGTTAGAGAGAGCTGTTATCTTGCCACGTATTGATTATTGCAATGCACTTCTAGGCAGTGCAGGTAAAGCAGAAATCCAGGAGTTACAAAAAATACAAAACAAATGCATTTGCATCATTTTCCAAATGAAGCGTTCAGAACCCACTACTGCAGCCAGAAAAAATTGCATTGGCTTCCTGTGGAACGCAGAATTCAATTCAAATTGATAACCATATGCCATAAATGCATTTTTGGTAGTGCTCCTTCTTACCTCAAGGATGTCATTAGCATATACCAGCCCAAAAGGAACCTCAGGTCAGCTGAAGGATATCTTTTGGTACAGCACCGGCTGAAATGCTCTCGAGGCTCTGGAAGAGCCTTTCACACCCAGGGAGCTAAGGCATGGAATGCACTGCCTGCATCCCTGTGCAAGACAACAGATCTTCTTGCCTTTCGAAAACAATTAAAAACGCATCTTTTTAACGAGAGTAATCTTCTGCGGTAGTCTTTTGCTCACTGTACTCTGTTCTCTCGGCTCCTGGATGCCTATGGGCTTTGGCGCAGTACAAACACAATAACATAACATAACATAACATAACATAACAGATCAGTAATAAAGTCTAACGATAAGGTGTGCCATGGTGTAGGCGGAATGTCTAAAGGTTGAAAGAGTCCAGCTGGTTTTTTCTTTTGGCTTTTGGGCACAAATGCCACAAGACATCACAAATGATTTAATATCCTTTTGCCAGGTGGGCCACCAGAATTGTCTTTTAATTTTAGTTTCAGTTTTTGCAATACCTGGGTGCCCCTCCATTAGGGTATCATGATAACGGGAAATGACTAGCTCTTGTAGTTCCTTGTGTGGCAGAAATAGCCGTCCTTGGTAATAAGGCAGATCATTGGTGACAGAGTAGTCCAGGCCTATCTTTACCCAGTCCTGCAAGGCTGTAGAATCAAAGAGTTGCTTGATCTTTACCTGAATGTCCTCTAGAGTCTTAGAGTAGTCATGCCAAGAATCCTTTGTTCGGGAATTATAGGTACAAGGTTCAGGGTTCACTTCTGCCTCTCCCATCCCTATTCGGGATAAGGCGTCTGCTTTACCATTCTTACAAACTGGTCGACAGGTTATCACAAAATCGAACTCGGCCAAGAACAATGCCCATCAGAGTTGACGTGACGATTGGGCTTTGGCTGTCTTTAAATACTGTAAATTCCGGTGATCAGTGATCACAGTATTGGTATGCTTGGCACTGAGAAGCCAAGCCTTGAAGGTGGATTTAATGGCTAATAACTCCTTATCGGTAACCGCATAGTTTAACTCAGGTGCCGAGAACCTTCTGGACCAAAACTCTACTGGGTGAAGCTGGCCAGTTTCAGGGTCCCTTTGACACAGGACAGCTCCCATGGCTAGACTGGATGCATCAGTTTCATCTATGTATGGAAGTTCAGGGCACGGGTGCTTTAATACAGGTGCAGACATGAATTTCGCTTTCAGCTCTTGGAAGGCATTTTCAGCTTCTTCAGTCCACTTAGAACGTTTATTTTTTCGCAAGAGTGTTGTGATGGGATGTACAAGATGTGAAAAATCCGGGATGAATCTGCGGTAGAAATTGGCAAAGCCAAGCATACTTTGTACTCCTTTAACTGAACTTGGTGATGGCCACTTAAGGATTGCGTCCACCTTTCGTGAGTCCATTCGGACTCCCTTTGGGGTCATGATAAACCCAAGGAATTCGACTTCTGTGGCATGAAAAACGCATTTTTTCCAGTTTTGCATATAGTTTGTGCTGGCGCAATTTCTCAAGGACTGCTCGGACGTGCTTCACATGGTCATATTCTGAAGAGGAGTATACTAGAATATCATCGATATATACGACAACACAAACATCAATGAGTTCACGAAGGACATCGTTCATGAAGTATTGGAAGGCTGCAGGTGCATTGCGCAACCCGAAAAGCATCACCTGGTATTCGAATAACCCATACTTAATGCGGAAAGCAGTCTTCCATTCAGCACCCTATTTTACACGTACCAGATGGTATGCCCCCCGGAGATCTAATTTAGTGTATATGCAAGCGTCCTTCACTTGGTCTAGTAGTTCAGGGATCAGAGGCAATGGGTATCGGTTCTTAACAGTTATCTGGTTCAATGCGCGGTAGTCTATGTATGTTCTGAGGTCACCTTCCTTTTTGGGCACGAAGAACAAAGCTGAAGATTCAGGGCACTTAGATGGGCGAATAAAGCCATTGGCAAGGTACTAGTCTAAGTATTGTCGTAGGTGAAGGTTCTCAGGTCCCGTAAGGGCATAGATCCTGCTACAAGGGGGTTGTGCACCAGGTATGAGATCGATTTGGCAATTGTACGATCTGTGAGGAGGTAAGGTGTTTGCCTGTTCTTTTTGGAAGACATCCTGAAATTCTTGGTATTCAGGAGGTAGTTGCATGACTGCTGTGGTAACTGTGGCCACGCCTGCGCTCAGATTTCTTTTTGGGTAACAGGTTTGCGCACAATCCGGGAAGGTTATTCTCTTCTCTCACCAATCAATACAAGGATTATGTGTTTCCAACCAAGATATCCCCAGTATTATTTGGAACTGTGGGGCCTTGATTAGATGAAACACAATAGCTTCTCGATGCGCATCCGGACCCAAAAATGTCATCTCTGCGGTGTAATGAGTTACAGGCCCAAAGGCAATTTCAGTTCCATCAACTGTGGTGATGACATCTGAGGTGGTTTTTCGGCAGAGAGGCAGATTCATCCTGGAAGCCAATTCGTAGTCCACATAGTTTCCTATGGCCCCGCTTTCAATGTATGCCCTTACTGCGTTCATACGCGATGGCTGCCCTGGATCTACGAGGACTATTGATATGATGAAATGCGAGGTCTGAGTATCCTTCTTCAAGCTCGGCAAGCGGACCTTTACACTTGTCGGGCGTGGTCGTTTCCCGAGTCTGACTTCATATGGCTTTTATCAGCAGCTCCTACCACCTTCTTGGGTGGTTTTACAGGGCAATCCCGTGGAAAATGCCCACAAGTTCAACAATATAGACACAATTGCATTTGCTGTCTCCTTTCTCTTTCCTTCTGGGTTAAGGGTCCTTTAACCCCTCCGATTTGCATGGGTTCTGAAGCCTCTGCTCCTTTGGGGTTAGCGTGGGTTTTGACCAACACCCTGTTCTCAAACTTGGCTCGATCCTCCTTTCTGTTCTGAAGTCTGTGATCTAACTGGACCACTAAGTCTATATATTCAGCACAGTCTTGAGGTGGGTCCACGTCTTGAGCCAAGACATCCTTGAGTTCTCCTCAAAGCCCTCGATGAAATAACGTGATTCGTTTTACCTCAGGACATCCTGTTTCCACTATCAACCTATTAAAGGTTGCGATGTAAGATAGAAGGTCCTGGTTACCCTGTGGTAGGGACAAAAGTTTGTTATCCAGGGCCTGTCCTTGGGAGTGCCGGGCAAATAGTCTTTCCATGCTCGTTTGAAAGCCCTGAAAATCCCGAAGAATTGGGTCATCCTGAGTAACTAGTGGAATTGACCAATCAGCTGCACTGCCGCTGAGATATGACAATACAAAGGCTACCTTGGCTTGATTGTTTGGGAAGGCTCCAGGTCTGCATAAAAAGTGCAAGCGGCATTGGTTCTCCAGCAAAGCGTTCGGGTGGAGCTAATGGAATATTTCCAGGTAGGTTTATTTGTACTGGGTTACTCGATAACACAGGAGCTGGATTTCCCCCGGAACCAGGCAGGGGTGCTTGTCCAGCCTGGCTTTGCAATAGTTGCCTAGCAAAGTCATCAGTTCGCTCCTTTGACAAAATAAGTTCCCTCCTAAGGGCATTGGTTTCTTGACGGGCGGAATGCACTTTGGCCCTCAGTTCCCCTAGTAATTGGGCCAATTGGTCAGTCTCTGAGGTATTCATAACGCCCGGGTGGGAATTTGCAGGTAGGTTTCGCGTTCTGTTACGCTCAGCTGGCTCCCACAGAGGCGTTGATCTGGACTGGACTGCTGCGGTCTTCACCAATGTGACGCGTAGGACCGAGATGACGGACTGGACTGGCCCACCTAGCTTCGTTTGCTTGGCCCATAGGAATATTCTTCTGCAAATGGAGAAAGGGAATTAACCACCTGTGGAGTTGAGCGTAAATCCCCCAACCCCGCTGTTCGGCCCACTGATCACCTTGGATATCCCCTCTTATAGTCTCACCTGATGATTTGAAAAGATGAGCTCTCCATCCTGCACTGAGCGCAGGGGCGCGTAGATAACCAGTAGCTTCACTGGCTTGAAGGAATTGGTGAGTTCCAGGACAATATTGACTCCGATGTTCCCGGCAAGACGCCATAAGTATGTAGTTCGTAAGAGTTCAAATGCCTGACTTTCACTCTTGTCCGATTCCTTGCAGGTTGCAGCTTAACCCTACTGAAGAGTTCCTCGTGGCAACCGGTAATGTTCTGGTAAGGATTTGTATTATCCAACACAGTTCGATAAAATAATGTCCATATGTAACCTGTTGCTTTCTCCCTTATTCAGGTGCTGAGAGAAAGTATGAAGTCTCTGGGAATAATGCCTCCGGCGGTAAAATCAGGTAAGTCTTTTGTGGTGAGGAGGGTTCCCCTTGTTAGTCCCTTGTTTCACCTTGCTGTCCCTTTGTTTCCCCTTAGGGGCTGGGGTTCGGCTAGGATGCAGTGGAAGCTGCGCCGACCCATGAAGAAGAATAGTACCCCTGGTGGTAAAATCAGGTAAGTCTATGGGGGGTATTCCTCTGTGTATTCCCTTGGTTTACCTTGCTGTTCTTGTCTTCTCCTTATGTGCCGGAGTGCGGCAGGAATGCAGGAGGATGCAGTGAAATGTGAAGATGCTGCGAAGGCCGGAGAGTTCAGCGCGGCGCTGCAGCAGGTGAGGCGACGCGCAAAATAACTTCTTTCTTCCAGCTCGAAGGCGCGATGGATCGGGAATTCAGGTAAGGATCAAAGGTATTGCTCTTGTTCTAACCTTTTCTCCTTCTTTCTCCCTTTTTCTAGGAGCTCCAAACTCGAGGCAGGCGTGGCAGAAGACTGGATGCAGACTTGCAGGCATGGTGAGCGTTACGCTGCTGGATGCAGAATAACATGAAGCGTGTGCTGCTCTTCGGGCGTGGTTTGAATGGCCTCCAAAGTAGTCCCAGGTAAGTATTCCTCGCCAGCCCCACCCGAGTAAAAAAATAGTCCCTAGATAAAATAGTCCCTTCCAAGCCTCGTTTGGCTTGGAGCTCTTGCAGCATGGTCTGCATCAGGTAAGTTTGCAGCATGGTCTGCATCAGGTAAATTTTAATCTATGAGCCTGGCGCCTATGGTGCCAGAACTGACTCTCCATATGAGCCTGTCGCCATAGGGCCAGGACTGGACCCAAATAGCCCCTAGCGGGGGTTGTTGGTCTTGCTTGGGGTGACGTGATGCCTGCTTTCGGGGTTGCTGGACTTGTTCTGGGTCCCCGGGGGTAGGCATCATGACATACTCTTGCTGAACGTATTCACTGAGAAAGAAAGGAAGGGTCTGCCGACGTATCATAGGAACCCCAGAGTTCTAAAGATAAGAAATACGGGTGTTCCATTTTAGCAGCAAAATAATTAGAAGCATGTGGTCATGAATCTTAGTAATCAACACCTTCCTGTAGTTGTGAATGACGTGACAGTAGTGGTTATGAGCGATGCTAAAGGCACCCCTCTACTATGGGATTGTGAACTCGCTAAGTAAAAAATAAAGAAAATATAAAAGTAGTCCGCGTTACCACGATTCAAAATCATTGCTGCGTGGCCGGTGTATTATGCTCTCTCACTGCAATAGCAGGTACGGACCTTTGATTCATAGCGATAGTTGCACTAATCAAGATCTCCTGTATTCCATAGCATAACTATATCATTATGTCTCGACTCACCGAGGGATAGCTGTAGTGTGTCTCACGCCGACCCTCTCTGCAGCATGTTGCCCTCGAGGAGAATGTATATGAGGTTACCAGCACAGTGTTGTCAGTGTTTCCAGTGGCTTCAGGGGCTGAAGGTTCACAATATGTTAGCCCATCCTGAGGAAGGACCTCAAGTCCGAAATGCATTGGCAAGGGCCTCTGCTTATTAACTCTTGAATAAAGACCAATTATATACAAAATCTGAATCCAAAAAGAGTGAATTATTGTGTCAGTCTATTGAGATTGACTACACAATAAGAATCACCATTTTGCATTTCTAGAATCAACAATTCATAAGTAGTATTTACTACAGAACAGGCGACCTCAAGCTCAGTGGAAAGTCCACTGAGCAATTCTTGTCTGCTAGGTTACCAATGGTCATGTGCGTTCGTATCGCATTCGGCCATGTTTCTGTGGGACAAGAGTGATTGCCATGGGATACCATGGCGCTATGACCCTGGAAGGTACGAACACTGCCATTTCGGTCTAAAATAGTGGCGAAAATAGTGACAAAAATTGTAAGAGTCCATACAGTGAGCTTGTATGTGTGCTGTGGGTCGAGGGGCTGCATCCCTGGATTGTGAGTGCATCGCCCCTGGAAAGATATTCAGAACTGATGGACGTGTCCAGTTGCAAGAAGTCGACAGGAGGAGGGGCAGTAAGATGAAGGGAATCGGGTCAGTGCCCCATTCCTGTCCGTGTGATCAAAGCATGGAAGCCCTAAAACGTAAGCAGTAAGAGGACCACCCCCCACCTCTAACTGTAAGGGCTGTTATACCCAGGCTGCATTATCAACTCTTATTAGAAAACAATATTCGTTGTCATCATGCTAGAGGTGTGACTACTAAATGAAGGTATACAGGAGAAGGGGCGTATCGCCGATCTAAAGTCGGCTGGGTGCCCCATTCCTATCAGTTCAATACATTCAAAAGGAAAGCTATCTTCATAGGATGGCAGGAGAGGCGAGCCCGTGTTTGCCAGATTGTGTGCCCTACACCCCAGAATGTGGGTCAGAGTACATCGCCAGCCGCTTCACATCGGAAACCTCTAAGATATGTGTTGAGTCGGGAATCTCAAACCGGCAAAGCCGGTGTCTAGGGATGGAGCCCGTGTTTGCCAGATTGCATGCCCTACATGCGTAGATCACAGAAAGTGGTTCAGAGAACCCATTCCGCTGTTTCACGTAGGTTGCCTCTAAGATGTGTGTCAAAAAGAGAACCTAAAATCAGCAAAGCTGATGTCCAAGGATTGGAGGTTAAATAGCCTCCTCACAATCTTGCATCATTCAACAGAATCATAAATGCAATGCCACAACCAATGCAGAAACTGAAGTGTATGTCTATACATTGTCATCATTATGTTACGTATTTTTCTCGCAACAGAAACTGTAAATCCATATTTTCATCACAGTACCATTCTTACAAGGATCAATGGGCTAATAGTGTCCAAAATGATTGATCTAGACTCCATCCAGTCCCATTGTGTTTACATAGATTGAACACAGTGCAAATGATTCAGTTTGGTGCATGCACTTGACCCATTGTGCTTCAAGCTATTTATTTTGCTATACATTGATATTCCAGTTCTCGAAGGATTCAAGGGAGAGAGCGGTGGTGTCCCTTATCATCGATTTGAACATCAATTCAAACGTCAGAGCGTACACTTATGCATTGCCAACATCATCGGACATATTATTGTAACACGCAACAGTTGTAGACCCATATTTATCATCACAGTATAGTTTTCTCAAAGATCAGTAAAATAGTGTCCAAATCATTGATACCAGCAACATTCAGTATGTCACATTATGGGCCTCATCATGAGTTTGGCGGTAATCCTTAAATCCGGCGGTAGTGCTATTACCAACGGATTTAAGGGTCTGCCAAATCAGTGCTTCGGTGGATTTCTCCCCAGCTCTGAGCTGGGGGGAAATTCACAGAAAATGTTCGCTCATACCACCGGCAGGAAATCCGCCGGCAGTATGAGTGCGAAAATTCCCATTGAGCCCAATGGGGAATGGGGCATTCCCGAATGGGCTCAGTGGGGAATGGGACTTCCAATACTGCCAAACCCGTGATCCAGCGCTAATAGCGCGGGGGGTTTGGCGGTATGGCAGATAGCGCCAGCGCTATTAGCGCCGGAGTTACCGCCCAACTCGTGATGAGGCCCTGTGTCTCATTACGCTTACATAGATAAACAGGGTACACACAATTCAGTTCAGTGCATGTGCAAGACTCATTGCAGTTCTGTCAGAGAAACTTATTTTGCTAAGCATTATTGTCACAATTCACAATGGGTGCAAAGAAGAAAATGACAAAGTGAATTGGCCCCATTTCAAGCATCAACAGTTAGACAAAGCACATAAAGTCTGATTCATAATTCATACCTCTAGGGTAGATAGAATCTAGTAGGTCAATCCAAAGGACTTCTCTTTGCAATAATTTTAGTTCAAGGCTCAGTCGGGCTCAGACCAACCCTCACTGTGGACATCCCTCAGTCGATTAGACGTTTGTCACCACAATGCAGTTCAATCAAAGTATCATTTGAAATATTAAAGAGTCTCAATATCTTTTTAAACAATCATTGGCTTGGTAAAGTACTTGCTAGTTTGAACAGAGACTTTCCGAAGGGCGATCATGTCTCACTGGGTCACTCTGTTTTCTATGGCAAATGCGTTCTTCAAAATATCACAGTTCACGTGGCGTTCCCCTCAACTGGGCGCAAATGGCAGTTTCACTATTCCCTCAGTTGGGTTCACATTTTCACATTCGTCAAAGATTTCTTAACATGTTAAAGACTTTCAATTGTATAAGGGGCTTGGCTTCAGCCTGTATGACCACCATGACACCTGACGCCTGCCTCCCCTAAGGCTTGTTGGCACTTGTAGTTATTCAACAGTTTTCAGTTCATTAGGTTCTCTTTCAACCAGATAGGGGTACCAGCAAGAGTGGTGCCGGACCACTCTATCTCTGGTACCAAGTTCGTTCAACAAAAAGACCTCTGTCTATTTATCTTCTTCTTTCATGTATAATGTTACCACTGCAACCTTGAGCGTAACACAGTCCGGTCCACTATCAGTTTCTCCCGACTCACAAGCTGTGCTGAACACATTGGCATTTCTTTTGCCACTGGAGTCCAGGACGGTACCATAATGGCAACCACGTCTCCCCCATCCTGGCTATCAGTGCGGAAGGGTCCCACGTACCATTGGCATCCGTCACACCATTTACCAGCTGCGATTCCTGGTCTTTCCTTTATCAGAGGCTTTTCAAGTCTCGTTTGAAAAGGGCAAGGACAATTCCTGCCTTGTCATCCTTTCAGGTTTCACAGTCTTCCTCCTCCGTTTGAAATACTGTCTCAGAATCGATGCTTCCTTGTGTGTTCGGCCATGCTCAAAGTGTGCTCTTGTGCTCCGCCTTTTATCCCTATGGGGAAGGGAAAGTGCAGTCAAGTGTGTGTAGTTATCGGCAATTGCCTGACTCTACCTGACCCGTGTGTTGGGACATGTCAGGTAAACAGCTCTGGTATTAGTTTGTTGTTGCTCACGACGTGAGAAAGTGTCTGTGTCGGTAAAGGGCGGGGTAGAGTTTCTAAATATCCTAATGTGCTGGATGAGGAAAACGTGTCATAAGGAAGGGGATACTGCTTCTCACCCTTCGGTATCCCACTTCCACTCCCCAAAAACCCCTCATCAAGGTGATCCTCCCACACTAGTCCACCCCCAGGAACTGGATACCATAGCGATGGCCATGTCCTGGCCACCTGGTTGACAGCTCCCCGGGACTAGTAAGTGATACACCTTCAGGGTTCTCACATCATGTCATGGCATTCATTTATTACCAAACACCCATTGTCCGCTGCTTATTCGATGTAGTCAAAGTAGGTGCTAAACCTTGTTTCAAACTCCTTATTCACAGTAATCATTTCCAAGAACAGAAATTCCTGCGGTACAGTAGCGGTTTGCTGATTACCGCACTAACAGAAACAATGGGCCTCATTACGACCCAGGCGCTAATGGGTTAACGGCGCCGTAAAAGGCTGCGGCGCCGGTAATCTATTAGCGCCTAATTACGAGGTCCCTTTGCGGGACCCGACCTTAATAGCTGGTGTAGACCAGCTGTTAAAGTACGGACCTGCAAAAGGACCTTGGTACTAATTACGGTGCCGCAATTTGCGGCACCGTACTTAGCGCCTTCCCCATTCCCATTGAGCCCTATGGGGCAAAAATGGGAATGGGGAAGGGCCATGGAGGAAGGGGGAATTACTGCCCCACCAACCTTGTAATGGAGTGGTAATTCCCACTTTCTCCATGGCGGAGTCGGTAATTTACCGGCATGGACCATGGTGCTAATAGCTCCATGGTCTTCCGCCAGGGTCGTAATGAGGCCCAATTGCTCAGAATTATAAAGTATTCCACATCCTCGCAGGCACTCAACATGGATCCACTTCTTTTTCCTGGTCCCCTCACTACACTCAATTGCTTTTTCCCTCCCTAAGCCTCTCCCATTACCCCCTACCACTGATCGCTTCCTGTGACACACATTTTTTGTCTGAGCATGTCTTGCAGCATTGGCGCTGTATTGAGATTCACATGGTCTTCCCATGATAAACTGAACATTTTCTGTATGTAACTGGCTCCCCAAACCACCCATACAGTCCCAACTTCATATGGTGTCTTCTTTCCCACTCATGACCTAAAGCCTGATGTGACTGCTATTGCTATTGCTATTCATATAGCACCTACTGCCAGAAACGCTGTTGTTCAAAACAATCAGTGTTCCCCTTGGAGTAACTACATAAACAGACAAGCTTTGAGCTATTTTCTGATGTTTGGAATGTTATTAGACGTGGTTATGTTGTGGAGGAGTTCATTCCAAAGTTTGGTCTAAATCTGCTCAGCAGTTTTCACACTATGGCTTTTTCCCCTCTATTGGAAAACAATTGGGTGTAGGATGAAAACTTCATTTATCTTAATAATGTTTCCATGTTCTAACAAATTGTTCCCACAATTTGCAATTTATTTGTTTGAAAAATAATCCATATACATCCAGTAAATCAAATATTATTAGCTTCGCTCAGCCGCTTTGCTATAATAATCACCAAGCCCGATATAAAGGTTTTAAAGAGTAAGAGGCACACCCTTCTCTGTGAAATAATGTACAACTTAGTGCATGGATTTACCCCAAACCTGTCACGAACTTTAAGTCAATGCTCTGTACCCAAGTTGTTTCTAATTTGGTTCAAATCTGCCCAGCAGTTTACGTGCTACGGATGTTCTAAAACTTTACTTTTTCTCTATGGGAGAATGAATGGGCAGAGAAACTGTGGTGTTTTATCTTTGTATGTTCTTAATAACCTTTTATTTTTTTAATATATTGTTCCCAAAACTTGCAGTTGCCTGTGGGTGGCACACTTTCTCTTTTGAAAATGTCATACAAATCAATCCAGCAACTCAAAGGTTATTAACAATATTAGCAATAGTATTTTGAGAACCACAAACCTGTCACGGAAACCGAGTCAACTTGATACTCACCTTTACCATAGCCCGGCGACCACTGCACTATAATTAATGCTTGCATTAGAACCAGTAGTGAGATTCACGTAGGCAGATAAAACCAATTGTTGTTGGATCTATTACATTCTAGTGGTGTCTGTGGTATAAAGCTAGATAATTTGAGTTGAACTATTTCTTTAAAGTAAATGTATAGTTTTGAGAACTCTTTTTATGTTTGTTCCCCAGATGTGGGGTGGGGTTGTAACATTAGAAATATTAAAGTGTTTGTTTTGCCCTAGCAAATATATACATAAGTCAAACACATATGCAAATATTTTGACAATGCAGTGGAGGGTTTCTTGTTGCAACTTGCAGGCATGCGGATGACTGTCATTGCCTGGTTAGAGGATTACTTGGGGTGTACAATGGTAATGATTCAGACATATAGAGGGTGTGGCTTTAGACTGTGAGCATGCAATAGATGACAATGGATGCGGGTGGAGGAACGTGCCTTGTATTTTGTTAACTCATGTTTTATGAGTTCACTGTCCAGTTAACAAGTGTAATACTACTGTAACTGGAAAGTGAACTCGTATAAATCATACGCTAAAAAAATACAAAGTGCGTTCCTCCACCCACATCAAATGTCACCAATTGCATATACCTCGATTCATTGTATGCTTGACAACCGTTTTGATTCACATGGCAAGCCTCATGATCATGTGTCTGTGCTATCTTCACAAACCTGCATTTCAGAGATCCCTATGTGGGGCTGCATGAAGGTGTATTATGGTGGCCTTGCACATGAATGCTTCCGCTGCAGACACCATCTTAATAAAGTTCCATACAGGAGTAGCCTGGGGGCTATTACAGAATTTCTACCCTAAAACCCCGACGTCTGGCCTAGCAGGGGTCTGTTAACATGGCTACCGAGAGCAGACTGTACGTTTAAAGGGCTGGGAGAATAGCTCAGGGGAAATGTGTTTGTCTCTGAAGCAAGATAATGCAGAGCAACACAGGTTTGTATCGTTGTATCGTTGTCTCGCACATCGTTGTCCCGCACTTACAGACTTGTCTCTGACATTAAGTGTGCCATAAAAGATTAATTAATTCTTATACATTAATTGAAGATGGGTGTGAATGTAATACAAGTAGCAAGTCAAAAAGCAGACATACAACAAAATAAAGCAATGTCTAATCAAGGTACTATATAAATATATAAACTTTAATTAAACATGCAATTATGAAATAATAACTGATTATAAAACATTAAGACAAACCCACACCTGTGGAAAGTATGCAGAAATTGCAGACAGTAGATGTAGCAACCACTCTGGGAAATATAGTTGAGGAGAAAGGCCAGGAATTGCAATAATATCTCTTGAAAGGAGAGGTCTTTTCAGAAAAAAGATGCTCATGGGTGCCATTAGGGTCCCAAAAGTGGATCATGGACTGGACCTCACAAACATACCTGAATTTGTCTTAAGGTAGTTTGAAGATGGCTTTGTGGGTCAAACCAGTTTCAGACGCGACAAGTAATGGTTGCGAGCCAGCTCTGAGTCATTTCGTAGAAGAGCTCCATGTGGTTCAATAGCAGGTCTTTAGAAATGCAGATCCGTGAGCGCACCAAGGCCGAGCCAATCCAATACGATGGTTACCGCTGGGTTGAGTCAGCGAGGGATACGATGCTTCCAGCCATTTCAGTTAAGTTCTGGGGAAGTTTGATGCAGTGACCTTGGTGGTTCATCGCATTTGGTTTAAAGTCATCCGCAGTGCTGTGCTGTTGTTCAAGCAAAAGAGGTGACATGCTCTGTTGGCTCAATGTGGTGTTGAGCCTATTCGTATAATGCAGAAGCAGGAGTTCAAAGAAGTTTGAAGAAGATTTAAAAGCAGCAACAAGTATCTCGTTAACTTTGGCAACTACTGTGGACAGTGATCTCATAAAAAAAAACATGAGTCTAAAGAATACAAAATGCGCTCCTCCTCCCACATCCAATGTCCCCCATTGCATGCCTGCAATCATAGGACCCTTATTCACTGCTGCCTCATGCATGCACATGAGACACCTGTTCCTTCGTGTTATTCCAGCCTTGTGCTATATCTTGCCTCCTCCAGCCATATTTTGCCTCCATAACTCAACATTTTCCTGCCTGGTAGTGTGTCACTAGCTGCTGACCGCTAGCACTGCCTTGAAGTGTCTAGTATTACCCCCTAGCCTGTTCTTCTGTGGCTCTCCTGTCAGGCTCTATGACCACCTCATATGCCATATTAGGACTTCCACACTGCAAAATCATCACCAAATCCCCACAACATGCATCACCACAGCCCAGCCTCATCATTTCTGGAACATCGATCAGCACCCCAAGGTGAGGCTGAGAGCTGTCAATTTCACTGCTGCAGAATTCAGCATCCTGGCCTATTATGATGCCCTATTCAATCCAGAGAGGCAGAGTGGAGCGTATGGGTATTGGAAAGATTTGGGCAGACATCACGGCTGCCATTAACGTAGAGGCAGAAGCAGTCCATGCTAAGAAGTGCATGGACAACTCAGGATCCGGAGCCGTGCAGAGGCAAATGCAGCCCTCAAGCAGTTGCTTCTAATGGAGGAGCACCTTGCAGGCTGCCAACTGGTGTCACCCTTTCACCTCTGGGTCCTTGAGATGATAAACCCGGCTGTCCTCCCCAGGTCCTTAAACTGCAGGTACGGATCCAAGCTGCTTTTGAGTACTCATAGTGTGAACTTTTCCACATAGTTCTTGTGTCCTGCATGAGTATGCATGAATTGAGCAAGTTGGTTCTTTTTATGGCATTTGTGTTGCACAATTCTTTACTAACATGCACATGCATCATCATGCCGATGCTGGGTGTATGTGATTGCAATGATCTGTGAAGTGAACAGGTGCAGGGATGAGCTCTGTCAGCTTTTTGGTGACAAAGGGCCTCATTACCACCCAGGCGGTAACCATGGCGCTAATAGCGCCATGGTTGCCGCTGGTATTTTACCGATTCCGCCATGGTGAATGGCAGAATTACCGCCCCATTCCAAGGTTGGCGGGGTGGTAATTCCGCATTCACCATTGGCCCTTCCCCATTCCCATTTTTGCCCCCATAGGGCTCAATGGAAATGAGGAAGGAGGTAGTTACGGTACCGCAAATTGCAGTACCGTAATAACCTCCAAGGTCCCTTTGCAGGTCCAATCCTTAACGGTTGGTAAAACCAGCCGTTATGGTGGGAACCCGCAAAGGGACCTCATAATTAGGCGCTAAGGGGTTAACAGCACCGCCACCTTTTATGGCGCCGTTAACCCCTTACCGCCTGGGTCGTAATGAGGCCCAAAGTGTACTTGTGCACCTGCAATGTGAGATGCTGACAGCAATGCCTCAGACAGGAACAGTTGCCAGATTGAGATATTATGTGCATGTGAGGTACATGCATGCATACCTCCTCTATGGGTTGTTCAATTGTGTATGATGATTTTATCAACCCCACTCAGCAGCTGAGATTGACACATGTGTATGAATGTGTGGTAAAGGCAATTTATTATATTTGACTATCTGGAACAACATTGTTACCCATCAGGCCACTGAATAAGGGCCATATATGGTATGTCATCATGGCATTTGTTAGGGGTGGGAGCGACTGCATTGCTGCTTGATACTCAGCAATGGGTGCATATATGTGATGCATGCTTTCTGTTGGGCTGTCAGGGGTGCATGTTGCTGGATGTGGTTGTATAGATATTTGCCTATGGTACTAGGAACACATGTGGCTAGTTACCCTTTCCATGCTCTGTCTGCACTTGGGTCACTGCTTCATCGGTATTGTGATTTGAACTAAGCTATTGTCATGTGCATGTGGCCACATTTGAATGTGCTCTGTTCACATGTGCATGGCTCATAATGTTGACTTGTCATTTTGCTTTCACTTGTGAGACTGGATACATTCTGATTTTAGATTATGGTCATGCATGTTGAGGCAAGGACCCATGCATTGTCACATATGATTGATTCTTATGTTCTCTGTTCCTTTTAGCACAGTTGCTGTGGCTTAAGAAGAGAGTACAGACTGTGTTGTGGCTCTGCAACCCAGGGTCAAGGCCTCCAGACACAGGCACAGACCGAGCATGCCCACTTGTTTCCCCCTCTTCTGAAGGTGATGTGCCTGGGGAATGTCCAATACATCTGACAATGCTGCTGAGGGGAAGTTACATCATTGTGGTGGGCACATCAGCAGCAGTGGTATAAGGTGGTGGTGACATTTCTACACAGGATCCCTAAGCCATGCAGACCATATTGGAGGTATCTTGGTTAATGGAGAAGAAGAAGGAGAAGCCCACAGTGCCAGGTGGATGTACAGTGAGGGATGTGCAAGCTGCACACCTGCTCTTGAGAAAGGAATACTGTGCATTCCACCTGTGGAGTGGTCAGCACAAGCTCCTATCCCAGGGTCATCTGCTGCAGCAATACCCACCTTCACTGATCCCTTTCCTCAGACAGAGGCCGCACTGCCACTGCTGATGGGTGGCTTGAGGCAGCAGGGATCTATGAGTGATGCAGAGTAAGCATCTCTTGAGATGTTTGTAGAGCATCACAGGCGGATGGATTGCCTCTTGTCCAATCTGCCAGAAGCACTGCTTCCTGGTTATCTATCTGGACAGGCCACTGCAATGGCCCTCTCCTCCTCTTCCTCATCTGTTCCCCAGTCATCCCCAACTGAGGCCTCCACTGCCAGCTGGCACCATGGCCTCCTTGCCCCTGTACCACCATTGACCAGTCTTGATGTGCCAGTGTTCCTGATAGAGGTGAAAGTCAATTCCATGGCAGATGAGATGGTCACTGAGCCTGCCCAGGAACCTACAGAGGAACAGGTTGTGGAGGAATAGAAGGCACTTGAGGGCAATGCAAGTGCTGTACTTCCCCCGATGCAGACTGTCATTCAGTCAGAGGGAGTACCTGTGCCACAGACACATTGCTAGGCAGCAGGAGATTTTGACACTGAGGAAGCAAATCCTGGATGGGATTTCCAGAAGGAGGAGGTAAGAAGGTGCACACATGGTGCAAGTGGGGACAGGAGACAAGACGGCCCCTGTGTAGAGAAGCAGGTGGAGGCTTCTTCAATAGTTCCCGGCCCTTCACCACAATCACTTCAATCAGTAGCAGATGAACGGCTACCATTGGGAATTCACACACACATTGATGTGACACGTCCATATCGTGTTGATTGTATGAAAGATAATATGCACTCAGACAGCCATTCATAAGATACCCTCACGTTGAGACAATGGAATGAAGGATGTCAATTGCTTAAGTGTCAGGAAGCGGCTATAAGAATCATGGATGAACTCTAAACAAAGGTCTGATGACAGCAATATGATGTCATAAAGAAGATATATAAGCCTAAGCCGAAACAATATGAAAATACTTAAGACTGATGTTGTAACAGAAGCACTTGGAGAAACATGTACCAAAAGATGATGTTATTGTGAATATGTAAGAAGATGAAGTAACGTGTCGACTAATAACTGTAAATACACTTTAAAGTAAGGTAGCATATAGAAGCTTATTATGAAGAGGTATATAACATTTAGGATGGCCATTGGAAGAAAATGGACGAAGGCCCATGTTAAAGAATTAACCCGGCTACCTCAAAAATGAGTTTAGGATCGCAAATTGCTGATGAAGAAGCTTTTCTCATGTGCAGAATAAGGGAGTTCATTGGCCTGAAGTCAAGGAGGCTATTTCAAAAGATGGGTGCAAGGCAAAAAGGGAGTCGAATGAATAGACCACGTGCATGAGACATATTTCTGCTAAGTTTAGGAGGGCAAGGACATTTGCGGATGCCAAGTATTGGTCAACCATGAAGGCAAAAGCCTATCTGAGATTGAGTGAGCAAGTCTCTAAAGGCCAGAGAGGGTAATGGCACCCTGTTTAATTAAAGCAAATAGCAGTAATTGAGAGGCTGAAATAGACAACATCATGGTCTCCTAACACGCGATGAAGGGCTCAAAACAAAGGCTATTCATTAGAGCTTTGAGTTAAGATAGTGGTGTGCGCACACTCCCTTGAATGTCCCGAAACAGTAAGCAGACTACACTGACAACTACAAACAATAGAGCTTGGCTAAGGATCAGGTCAATGACATACAATGGACTAATTGGGAATACCCAGAACAAGTTAACGCAGCTTGAACAACAAGGTTTCCTTCTGTCCACGTGCTGCTAGATGAGCCAAAAGTCCAATTTTGGATAGTCTTGCCAACCAATCACAAGTTCTGCCATGCACGTTCATATCAAATGTTGCAGTTATTAGCCTGCTGCCATATTCTCTGCTATAATCAGTATGCGATATACGTCGAAGTAGATAAGGGGCAGCCAATAAGATATTAACACTTATATCATTCTATAAGTAGATATTCTCTCTTAATCCAATCCAGCCTGGCGTTAGCTCTTTGTGAAATGCTACATAAAATTACGTCATGAATTCCATCTAGCGTAGAGAAGATGCTTCAAGGTGCTAGGGCACACCTGCAGAAATTGGTGTCAGCCCAGGTGCAGATGGTGAGGCAGCAGGAGGAAGAAAGGCAACAGGCACATGAGACAGAAATAGCCAGGGCCAGGGCTGAGGTTCAGGCGAGGTTGGTGCAGATGCAGGCAGCAATCCTGGAGGATTCTTACCGGGCAGCAGAGGAGATTGAGCTTGGGATGATGGAAGCCCTGCGAGCACTCCAAAAAACAACAGATGCCCACCTGCAGGAGGTGGAACTGGAGAGTGAATAAGCCTTGGCTGAGGCATTGTGCAGGAGGTGGAACTGGAGAGTGAATAAGCCTTGGCTGAGGCATTGTCAGAGATAGGCATGGACTAGCCGGCTGACTCCTGTATATAGTCCTCTAATTGTAGGTGTCCTTTTGTTATCTTTATTTTTTCTGACACTGTTTATTTGTTTGCATTCTTGTACATCGTTTTGCATCAATAAAGTTCCATGTTGTTATTTAAGATCACTGTTTGCCATCTGTGTCCATGCACAGCTTTTGTTTGTACATGATCCCCAACTAGGTATATCCCATGGATGCCATGTGTGCTTAGGGCATACTCTGTGGGTCAGGTTGGTACTGGCCTATTTGCTGGGGTACATGTGTGCAAGCTTCATGTGAGTGTGATGTTTATTTGGAGGCGTTCATGGCCAATGTACATATGTGACAATGGTAGATGTGGGCAGATGACGTGCTTGGAGTTGCATGCGTT
This sequence comes from Ambystoma mexicanum, assembly GCF_040938575.1. Lineage (NCBI taxonomy): Eukaryota > Metazoa > Chordata > Amphibia > Caudata > Ambystomatidae > Ambystoma > Ambystoma mexicanum. The sequence continues at coordinate 324,608,104 of NC_090923.1, forward strand.
CAATGTCTTTGGTATTCACATATGTTGCTTATCTACTTGCTGCTTTGCAGTGCAGACATGTTGGTCATGGTGTATGTGGGTGTATCTAAGTAATCGGAGAAAACCGGATAGTTAATGCTCTTCAGTATTTGAGTATAATGTGCACACTGAATAATTTCCAACAATAGGATAGCTGCACACCATTGAAAGTGGAGATTTACCACTAAGTCTCTACAAGTTGAGCTTTAATGAGTGTACTTTATGGGCTATGCTCTTCTCCTTAAATTAGTCCTCCAAACAGATTTGCATTCTTAATGCTAACATAAGGTTTATATTGTTTTTTCTTCTTTGACTGCACTTAGCCGACACGTGTTTCGACCGCTGGTCAATTTTAAGGCTTTACAATATACAGCTAATTTAAAAAATATAAACTTTCATTTAAAAAGAAAAGAAACAAATGGTCAACCATCAATATTATTATTTTAGAACCAAAAAATAGTGATTGGGGAATAGAGACGAGAAAATAAAGGAAGGAAGAGAGTAAAATAATAAAAAGGAGAACATATATAAAACTTGCATTAGTGGCACTAATTAGTGGTACTAGAGAGTACTCTATTTCAATATGGGTATCTTCACTACAATTCAATGCAATTGCTATCTAACACCATTAACTAGTTCGATTTGCATGTATGCCATTCCCTTAAACATTACATGATTCATCACATGATTATATCATCCAACAATTTCTTTGTTTTGAGGGGTAGTTGCTCACCCACACCCATGTATTTCTCCATTAGTTGTAAGTTGATTTGACCTTAGTAGTGCTCTCAAGGTTGAGCAATGCAGCATTTTGTGTGCATGTTAGTCCCTTATGCAGTTTATAATCCCCCCTTTCTCGATGTTTTGTCTGACAGTTTCTGTTTAACGAGCAATGGTTGATCATTGTGAGCAACCTGAAGGTGTCTCCCTGGCTAAGCCTCGGGATCTGTCATCCAGGTGGCCAAGACACAGCCATTGCTATTGTATCCAGTTCCTGGGGTGGACCAGTGACCCTTTTCACACAACACGAAAGAAAACAGACTAACACCAGAGCCTTTTTCCTGATGTGTCCCAATACCAGGGTCAAGCAAAGTAAGGCAATTGACCAAAATGACACACCTGACAGCCCTTTCCTTTCCCCACAATATGCGCAAGGCAGACCGCTCGACGAGACAGCTATTCAGGCCTAGCAGTTCAAGAGGAGGAGAAAGGCAGCGAATATCGAGAGGCTACCAAGGAAAGATATGACCTTCCTCTTTTTGACGCAGACCAGCGAACCTTCTGCAGAAGAAAGCGTAAGACAGGATAATAGCCCAACTGTGTGGTGTCAGAGCATGCCTTCACGGATAAGCAGGAGCGGGGGAACCTCCTTGACTCCAGAAACAAGGAAAGCCAAGCATTTCATCACAGCCGGTGAGTCGAAGGGAAAGATATAAGAACAGAACTGTATTGAATGAAAGTTGCAAAGTGGCCATTGGAAGAAAGTTCACAGAATTGTAAATTGTGAACAGGGAAATCCAGGTGCAGAGGGAGACAGCACCACGTGGATGCTAACTCGAGAGACTCTGGTCAATCCCATATTGAGTAAAAAGTGCCAGGCGGCCGTGGGAGAGCTGCCAAGATAGATCAAAGTGGTCATACAGGAGGTCAAGCAAAATCAAAGTACAGTCAAAATCCTTTGACCTACAAACTGTAGTGAAAAGTAAGGGATGTGCATCCTGCATGTTGAAATAGCGCATGAACTGTGGTACATGGAAATTAGCAAGAGTCAACCCAACCGAGAGATACTAATGGAAAGGGTTGAAGTCTAAAAAGCCCATGAGGAATTATGGATAAGCATGACCAAGGGAGATCCAGGGGCGGAAAGTCACCACTCACAGCTCATTAAGAAAATAACTTATTTGAATAAAGTTATTGAACTTGAATTGTGAGGGGTCTGTGCCTGGAAGATGGGGACCCAGGGGTGTAACCATCACCTCAAGCTTAATCCAAAAAGTTTGGTGTTTTTTATTAAACCTATCAGGCCCTCGGAATGAGGAGAAGCAACCACCAAATGCCCTAATATTTAGAAGAATTGATTTGGGATCCAAGCCCAGAGTGAGGGCTATCCAAGGGGGTGAACACTATCATCCACCATCATGAGGAAAATGTGTCTGTGCCCAGAAGAGGGAGACCCAGGGGTGAACCCAAGGTGCCCTAATCAAGAGCCATAGTGAACCCGGCGGAGGGAGGCTGAGAATCAAGAAGTGTCAGACCCCAGCAGAGGGGGATCAAGGGGTGAGCTACTATTACCCAAATATCATATAAAAGGAACTTTTTAATTTATTTTCTGACCCTCGAAGGCAAGAGAATTTTAAGTAAAAGAGACTTGGCCATCGAGGATCCTGATAAGTTAAGAACGGAACTGTTGTCTTGTGCTCAGAAAGCTCGAGAAGTGTGCTTTGCTCAGAGGTTCCATCTATCCCACGCTTAAATCGTGGGGAAGGAAAACCCTGACTACTGCATCCTGACATATTATTTTGTGAACACTTCTTTCTTTTCCTGAAAATGATCCCACACTCTTTTGTATTTAGCGTAAGGATTTGGCAAAAGGTTTTTCCTAGTAAAGGCCCCTTCATTTTGACACAACACCAAAAGGACGGCCTTATTTTCATTTGATGGTCGATGCTTGCTCCCATCTTAGATTTAGGTTTGGTTTAGGCATTTTTCTAACCTGTATTTATAGTTCAATAAACACACTTGAACTGTGATCACTTGTGTCTGTCTTTACTGTTGTCACCATGAGTTCATTGCATATGGTGTCAGTATTGGGATATGATTCAACTGGCAAAAATTGAAAACTCATTCTAATAAGTGAGGTGCCACCAGAAGGGGAAATACAATAATCGATCTCCTAGAATGTGACCGCGTATCCACATTAAAAGAGGTGTAATCCATTGAATTACTTACTCCATCTAGTCAACAGGATCTATTCTTCAAATATCAAGTCTTACTAGGAACCCTTCTACTCTCTCTTTATAACCTACAAATGTGGGACCGAAAAATTCTGAAAGTTTGACTGGTTGCTTTGTTCATCAGAACCAGTGCTATGAATCCCCCTCTTTTCAAGACTTTTTTTTCCATAGTATTCAATCTTCACCAGTGGCAGGTCCATCAGGGTTAAAATTAAATCATCCCAATCTACTCCTTGATCAGACTCTGATTCTGAGGATTCTGAGGATTTTGGGACCTTAACCGAAGGAGTTGAGAGTTGTTTCTTTCCTGATTCGGACACCACAGGGGGAACCCTTATACACTAGAAAGAAATGGCCAACCAAACTAATATCATTGCTCACTAGGTGGGTCATCAGATACAGGCAGGAAACAGACTCCAAGAAAATGTACCGAGACTATTTGACTTGCCAGCGAGGCCTTTACTACCACAGGGTGTACTTCAACCTTATTTTGAAGGCGGAGATTTAGGAAATGTTTTTCTAAACTTCAAACACCTGGCTGAACAACTAAGGTGGGAAGAAAACCTTAGGAGATGCTATTTGGGCACCTTAATGAAAAGGAAACTCCAAACTTCCTATCAACTACTCAATCTTGCACAGGGAGCCTCCTTCCAATCCATCAAGGAAGGATTGTTAAAAAGAGTCGGGCAAGCATGCAATTTCTATAAGCAAAAATGATGAGCCATTCGTTTGAACCCAGGAGAAAACCCATTAGAGATGGGTGAATGGGTTAAAAACATAGTGGACCTGTGAATCAGTAATACAATCTTTGAGGAACGGATGGAGATGATAGCCCTAGAACAATTTACAATTTCCTTACCCCCTTTTTTGCAAAAATCCATCCTACAATTAAATCGACCTACCCTAGCCATGGCCATTGAGACTGCGCAGAACCGTTCGGACACAGCCAAACAATTCCACCTAGCACATCGATGGGAAGATCAGAGAGATCATAAACCCATCCATCATCCTCAAAACCATGGACTAGATGAATAAAGGGGGGTATATAAGGTCAAGGAAGGGATGTCTCAAGAGAGAGAGTAGAGATGAGGAACTTTTTAGTTTGTTATTTTATGAAGCTCAACAGCAAGATACTTATAAGTAAAAGAGACTTGGCCATCGAGGCTCCTAATAAGCTAAGAACTGAACTGTTGTCTCATGCTGGAAAATCCAGAGAAGTGTGCTGTGCTCAGAGGTTCCATCTATCCCATGCTCAAAATGTGGGGAAGGAAAACCCTGACTACTACATCCTGACATATTATTTAGTGAAAACTTCTTTCTTTTCCTGAAAACTATCCCACACTCTTTTGTAGTTAGCTTAAGGAATTGGCAATAGGTTTTTCTTATTATAGGCCCCTTTATTTTGACACAACGCCATAAGGACGGTTTTATTTTCATTTGATGGTTCACTCTTGCTCCCATCTTAGATTTAGGTTTAGTTTAGGTGTTTTTCCACCCTGCATTTATAGTTCAATAAACACCCTTGAACTGTAATCACTTTTGTTTGTCTTTACTGTTGGCACCATGTGTTCCTTAGATTGCTCTCTTAAATGATGTGGTGCAACCTGCCTTAAATGTGACATACCAGTGGTGTATTAATATCCAAATTTCAGTATAATCCTTTACTCACCATAACATTCCTTCTTGTCAACGTCCGTGATATAAGGGTAGTATATTCCTTAACAAATATAGCCAATTTAAGTGTCAATTATTGGATAGTTAGACTGTCGTGCCATCAAATATATAAAGTAAAATTCTCACGCCTGTTAATGTTTCTAGCTGTCCAACCTTATTATGTATAGGTTCATAAGTTCTGTTCTCGAAAGTTAGGTTTGTTGATCTGCATCACTTGTGCAAAAAAGGGGTTAACATTGGGGTTAACATTGGTCATAGTGGACTGCAATCTTACAAATTATAACATAAAAAGCGAAGATTTGATTTGCACCATTGTCAATAAAGGGTGATTTCCTTACCTATATGAGTGTAAATCCTCCCACAGAAAGGTGTCCTGTTTGGATTCACCTGTGGCAATCTATGGAGTAAGCTCTCGTGGTCACCATTTTATATGTTGTTTTATAGCCCGAATAATGAAGCACGTGTCATGTGTGCGATGCAAGAGTAATGTTGCTACATTGTCAATAAAGATATACATTTTGCCATAAACTTGGTGAACAAGATTGCAAGAGCATTGCTGCTATTTTGTCAATAAAGTGGGTGTCTCTGACATGTAGTCTGTGGTTGGCATGACATTTCGTTTGTACATGTATTCATGGGTGTTAGGTCATGCTGGGGGTTGTTTGAGGTAGGCATGGTGACATTACTTGGACTAACTTGCCCATATGGACACGTGGACATGTTTTTCACAAGCAGGGAAGGAAGCATTGCTAGTGTGCAGGTGGCAAGGGATGGTTGCATGATGCTCTTCCTTGTGCAGGGGCATTGCATCTTTGCTGTCGGTGTATCTATGTTGGTTGAGTATTTTTTGGATTGTTTGTCTAATGATGGCAATGTGGGAGACATATGGAGATGACATGAATGTTTCATGATGCTGTTTTTGGTCTCTTTTTGACGATGGGTACTCATTTATTCAGGTGTCTGGCCAGAGCTTTCTGTTTCATGTACATTGTGTTCCTTTATGCTACCATGGCAGTTTGGATGGTCCTTTGGCACTTGCTTGTCTGTGTGGATTTGCTCACATTTCATGAACAGGTATTGCTTATTGGCACTGCGGATGAGGAGAAGGGATGTGGTATCACTCTGATTCACTGGGCTACACACCTCACATGTGGACTATGTCACATGAACATTGAGGGACAAAGGTGTAGCTGTTGTGACAATTTTGTTAGCTGTTGTTGTGCTGCTGAGTGTGATCCAAGCCATGGATGAGCTCACTGTCCTGTATTCACAAGCACTGCTTCCAAGGTCTCACGCTGTTAGGCAGAATTATATGCAGTACCCTTTGGGAACACCACACACAATTAAGACTATAAGTAACAGTACAAATTCACCTTTGGTACAAGCCTGTACTACACAGTAAAGTGGTAGCGATGGCTGAGCAGCCAGACTTATCTCAAGAGCAAGTGAGCAGTATCAATAGTTACACATAGGACAGCAATTACTATGATTCAAACAAACACTGACTCAAGGTTTCTGAGTAAAAGAATATACATTTATTTACACGTTAGTTGTACAACATTTCACTAAAGTAAAGCAGTTGAAAAATCACACTCTTAATACACTACACCACACCCAATAGATTCTGGACAAGTTAGGCTCAAAATGATGTGTGAGCAAAATGGCACTCAAGCAATTTAAAAGGGAGGGAAAGACAAAGTTATCAAAAAACAGTAGCAGCACCACAAGTAATAGGCAGGGCAATCTAGAAAAGGGGACTACAGTGAGGAAATCAATTCAATAGGCCTGGGCCAATGTTAATGGGTCACAGTCTGTTGCTCAAGATCACACAGTTCAGGGTATTTTGCGGTTAAGTCTTTGACAAGAGTTCAGGACGAAGTTGGTCAGCAGAAAAGTTAGTTTAGGCTCACGGTTCCTGAAGTGACTGTCGGACTGACATGAAGTAGGCAGACTGGAGGGTCCTGCACTGCCCAGGGAAGAAACCAGCAGCAGAGCAAAGCAATAAATATAAGGTGAGCTCCTTAAAACGCAAGCAGGGTCCGTTCCTCCTGGATATCCAGTTCACTGTAGCTCTGTACAGCAAATTCGCCCAGAGAAGGGAGACCTGGCAAGCATTTTCGTAAACTGATTGTTCCCACTAGCTCAAGGGGAGAAGATCCCTTGAAGATCAAAGTTAGAGTACAAAGATTCGGACCTGCAGCAGGGCTTCACCGGGCTGTTCCGTCGTTGTAGGGCTCCCCTTCTGTCAGCTCCTCTTCGTTTCTTTCGTCCCAGTGGCAACTCTGCCTTTCCAGCCACAGAGACCTGCTTTTTTTGCAGTTTTCCCTCATTCACACAGCCTTGCTGTCAATCACACAGCAGTGTGGCTGTGTTGCCGGGACAGTCACCACAACCAATCAGATCAGAGTGTGACATGGGGTTCCAAGGAGACCCTGTGCAGGGATTCCTAAACCCCTCACTCACATCTGTCCCCCCAGAAGTACAGGCACCTAAGGAGGGCTTCTGTGTAGAAGCCCGCGAAAGGACGGTGAACAAAGGAAACAAACCTGGTTTGGCGCACAGAGAAAAACACGAGAAAGACTTTTACAAAACAAAATGTTAACTAAACCCAGCCGTAACTCTATAAAACGGCTCCATGTCATTTTATCGCCTGCCTGTTCATCCCCAGGCTTTTTAACGTGCACATTCCATCGAATGTGCTCATCGTATTTTTTTCTTTTTTGGGGGTACCCGCCAATCCCCCCCCACACTTATTTTTTGCTATTGACCACCCGCCCAAACTCTTATCTGCCCTTTCCCACCCCCCCTAAGAAATTCGATGTGCACATTCGATGGAATGTGCACGTTAAAAAGCCTAGGGATGAACAGGCAGACGATGAAAGGACGTTGTACCATAAAAACTTATATGGTCTAGCGGGTTTAAGTTCAAGGCTACAAGATAGCCTAAAACAATACCAGGGCTATTTAAGATAACCGCAGTAGTAAAAATGGGGTAGTTACCACTGCCACCAGACAAGTCTTAATGAAAAGGGAGCAAAACAATGCTCCAAGAGAAACAGACAAAAAGGGATAAGTATTAACCCTTTCCAGAACTCTATTTAAGATAGTTTGTACTTGGTGTGTGAGTTTTAAAAGAGACGAATAAAGTCAATGGCAACTTTACATGTTCTGGGAGACAGTAGTCAGTCCCAAAAAATGGAGTTGGCGTTGGGAAGCCAAAAAGACAACCCTTTGCCACTGCAACAAAGGTGCTGTGTAACACACAGTAAAAAGATGATGCCTATGGAGTAGGTGAGGCTCCATTGTCTATGAACACAGAAAATGTTAAACACACACAGCAAAACACATGTAAGTGTGCGAAAGAAGGCTCACACTCTTACCAGGTGAAAAAAATAAATCCTAGAAATCCAGCAAAGCTGCTGAGGGGCTAAGTAGGTAAGGGACATGAGCCATTCTGGAGAATTCTCCCTATCACACATTGGAGGAGGATATCTGTCAGGTGTAGTTTATGGAAGACACAGGCCTGAGAAGTTGTGGAAGGTAAGGGATCCAATTTGAACTATGCCATGGGTGGTCATGATGCATAGCTGTCAAATATTATTGGTGTTTCAACAATTGTAGGGATGAGGCCAGCATCGTACTGAACAGGGCATGCAAACCTGCTTGTCATCTTGTAGGGACAGTAAATGGTTGTGGGTATCCATTACTGCTGGGTTTGTGACTGTACCTTTTTCCCAACTGATCATGGGGGTGTGCAAGCATTATGTTTAGTCTGTTCAGCAGGCAATAAGATTAGTACCTCTGAGTAAGTCAGATTGTTGTGTCCCGACATGCACGGGGTATGGGGGTATCATCCACTGAGTGGTTGTTAGGCAAGATTGTGTGCAGTACCCTTTGGGAGACTACAACAACCATGTCCTCCTGGCAATAGGTAACCAACCTTTGGTATAAGTCTGTACTACACAGTTTGGGGTGTGGCTAAGCAGCCAGGCTTATCTCAAGAGGGGTCAAAGTGAGCAGTAGGATTTTTACACAGAAATTCACAGTGACAAGTATTCAAATAAACTCTTACCCTCAAGGTTTCTTGATTAACAATTATTCATTTATTTATCAGTCAGAAGGGAGCAATATATAAGTAACACACACAAAAACTTCATAATACACACTCTTAGTTTCTCTAAATCATCAAGAAACCATTTGGGATGGCACACAGATGGTTCCTACACCCTGAGGTGACTTAAAATTACTTGGACACTGTGGACATTAATATCACTGGTACATTTAGAGCAATACTGAGGTTGGTGTCAAAGAAAAGGGTTTGGGAATAAAACAAAGTTTAAACAAATATTCAGAAGCAGCTAAGTACTTTGGAACCCCCCCAATGCAAATTAAATGAACCCTTTCCTGGAGGAAAGGTAAAGCACAACGTCAGAGAGTAAGAAGAGTCTTTCAGGAAGCCAGACCAGTCAATGTTAATTGAGCAAACGTCTAGGTGAGCTGAAGCACTTCTTGTAGGTAAGTAAAAGTCTTGCACACTGTTTTATAAGTCTTTGTAGAAAAAAAAGAATCACTGTAGGGTCACACGCTGGTAGGCTCGTGAGGGACAAAGCTGCAAGCAATTTTGCAAAAGCAACCAAGACAAGTCTCAACTGAGAACTAGCAAGGCTACACGACAAGAGGTCCTCTTAGTTTTACTTTAACCTTTGGTTAGAAGAAATTGGGTCCAGCTGCCTTCTGTTCCTGTGTAGGTCTGCAGATCCTGTTGTTCCTGGGCCTCAATCGTGGGGACAAGAGGGAGGACGTTACTCCTGTACTACGAATTGAAGGTCAGTGGCAGCAATGGGCAAAGTTCAGATCAGCAGCACTTCACAGTTTCAGCTCCTTGTGTCTCTCGAAAATAGCAATAATGTGGTTCTCGGATACCACTATGGACTTTCCTCACATCTGGGGTCCAGCACTCTGTTGAGGTGGCTCAGACTTGGTCAGTCCTGCATCCGGAGGACCTTCCTGGAGCTCGGGTCCAACTTAAAAACACTCACTCGATTCTGGTGTTCCTCTCCCTGGCACTTCAGTTCCTGCAGCAGCAATGGAAATACAGCCAGCTCAGAGAGGATTTCCAGATGAGCTTGTCTTGGGGTCGATTGGTCCCACCAACCCAAGGGGAAAAGTCGTCCTTTGCAGGTCTTCTCTAGTCGAGGCAAATTCAGAGCTTCAGCACTGCTGAAGGGCTTCACCGGGCAAACCAACTGTCCAGGAGTTGCAGCATGTGTCTTTTCCAAGTTCTTCTTCGGACTCCTTTGTCCAATGGTCGACTCTGCCTTCCAAGACAAAAGCCTTGCTTTTTATGCAGGTTTCTCCCATTAATTCACAGCCTAGCTGTCAATCACACAGCAGGGTGGCTGTCAGCTGAGGACAGCCCTCCAGCCAATCACCCATGGGAGCATTCCTGCAAGCAAGGACACTAAGCACAGGGAGTTTCCGGTGCCTCCCTCACATCCTGCCCGGCTCGATACGCTGGAGTCAGAGGCGGGCTTCACTCGTGAATCCCGCCAAAGACAAAATGAACAAAAGGACCAAACCCGGTTTGGTGCGCAGAGTTAATCTCAAGAAGGACCAACAAGAAAAGGCCAAAAAGAAGACTGGGCCATTTTGACAAAATGGGCACCCATGGTTGTCTTACTGCAGCTGCAATTGCAGCCCACAGTTGTGAAAACAAAGAAATTGATATGAGGCTGGGAAGCCCAAAGGAAACTCACCAACACAGGTTACAAAGAACATACAAAGTGCTTTATTAAAAAGCTACAACAGTTACCAAAAAGTCAATTGACAAACGGATAGCTATTCGGCTCTCAGAGTAACATAACGAACTTCAACGAGAGTTCACTGCGTTAGTGAGAGAGACCGTACATTGGAATATTTGTGCTTTTATACTCTTTATCCAGCTCTGGCCAACCCCCTCGCGGGTTAACCATTCTTAAGACCAGGCCTAGGGTTCCTTGCCAGGTCAATCCCATAATGTATGCATTTTGATCAGTTCCGCTGATACAGTTGTTCATTTACACATAGGTCAGGGATAGGACAAGGTCTCAGTTCGCGACCCTAACAATTGGCCTGCAAGCATATTACTTATTCATGTGTGCGGAAGTCACAACGGCCAGAATCTCACTCGGAATGTCATTCGGCCTCCATTTTGATGTTCAGGGTGACTTCCACATTACAAGAGAACCTAAAATGGCGGCTAAATCCAAGATGGCGACTTACACAGTTTTCGTTAAGGTCAAGACCTTGCCGCGGAATCTATTTACACAATATTTTAGACAACTTGGCGTAGGCCAACACACATTCAAATACTGCGATAGGAGGAATAATATTATTTCAATTCCAACAGACCCTCCTTTTGGCCTATGCCAAGTGCTAACATTATTTCTAATACTTTTGAAAATAACTCCATGTGTTGTCATCCATAGATCCCGAATCATTGTCTGTAATATCTATAGCATTAGATTGTTCCTCTTGTAACACGAATTCTTTAGATGCTGTATCTGGGGCATATATTTTATGCCCTATTGTGCTCACTGCTTGGGCATAACATCCCCCTAGCATTCCACATATACTCGGAAGACATTGAAAACAGCAACAAAGGAATAGCAGGATCCCCAAAATAACCAGAATAACAGAAAGCACCTTCCAACCCCAAGATCGTAAAGAATCCCAGAACCAAGTGCTAAGATTCCAATCTCCTACAGGGATATGTACTTCAGAACTAAGAGTATGCACGTTCTGTATTGCTTTAAAAAATTTTGGCGAGGAATCTGGTATGAAAACACAGCAAGCGGACACCACTAATTTGCATACTCCACCTTGTTCTGTCAAAATGACATCTAATGCCATCCGATTTTGGAGTGCAACCAATCTTATTGCTTTTTGCTCTAAGGTCATATTGTAGAGTATGTCCGTGGCCCGGTTGATCATTCTCTCCAGTACCCTTGCTTATCCCCTAATGTTCTCAGAGTTTGTTATTTGTCCCCAAAAGGGTACAACTGATTTCGCTATATCTCCCAACACTTGCCCAGGGGTATCTCCGTTCTTGTCCCGCCTTGGGCGAGCCTTAGAAACCTCCAATGTACTAGCTACAAATACCCCGGGTAATAATATTCCTAAATAACAGGTTCCCTGCCAATCCTTGGGCAACCAGGGAAATGCTAAACTACCACAAACAAAATAAACAGGCCCCCCTACATACAGAGGCCTGTTTTCTCCAGTCAAATTTACAATGTTCTTACAACCTTCAAAATCTCCCATTGGCCGAGTGCCATTTCTTTGTACACAAAAGGGAACCGAGTCAGGGCTATGATTTATAGAATAAGAAGGAGGTACGGTGTCCTTATTGCCTATCGGAGCCATTTTGAAGGAAATTAAAGTTATAAAAGGAAGAGATAGTTTATCTGATGGCCTAATAGAAGCGATATTAGGTTTACTTCTATTTGCAAAAAGCGAGCATCCCAGGGGAGTCAATTCACGTTTCTCGAAATCATTCAGATTAGTTCCATCAAAGTTCCCTGAGATGCTATCATTCGATCGGCCAAAGAATAGTGAGAGGCATAGCAAGCAGTCGTTAAAGGTAAAGGATGTAAACACCATCCCAGTCCCTTGTTCCCATGCTGCGGTAAATGAGTACAAATCCAACAATTACTCTTATTAAAATTGGCATGAGTTGCATTCATTACTATCATTAGAGTGTTATTATGATACTTTTGTCTATGTTGGGAGTCTCTAGGGGACAGAGTGTGAAGGTGTACAGAAGGAGTCAAAACAGTTGGTACAATATTGGTCGGTAGTAAAGGTTTCAGAGGATAGATTTCTTCAAAATACCAAAGTCCTACAGCAGCAGTTGCAAAAATAACAATTATCATTATCAAAACATAGCAGTACGTTTTCGGGACCCAGGCACATTGTTCATTGTCCAAGTTGGTCACCCCCTTATTCACAGGTCCAGTGCAGGGAGCAGCAGCGGAGGTGGCAGGCATTGTAGTTCCTCAATCGACGACCCCAATGTTCGTTGCTGGCGACGCTACGGTTGTGCGATTTCTTAGTTCTTCCCAACCCTAGCCAGCAGAATCCCTTTTGTTCAACAGAACTTTCTTATAAAAAGGAAAACTTCTAATCACTTCCTTTTCCCAGATGCACAGAAAAACCCATGCCGTAGTTCTATTTCCTTCGTCGAAGGTTGTACCTGGTGGTACCCAGAATTGTCTGATCCAGAAATAAAGTGTCGTCCCTTGAGGCGACGGAAGTCGCAGAGCTTGAAACAGTGTTTTCCGGACGTGATCTTTCAAGAGAGTGCGGAGAGGAAATGGACTGTTCCCCAAGCTCCTCGGGCTCAGAGAAATTCTCCGACGCACTCACTGCGCTGTTTGCTACTCCAAGATCAGAGACTGTAGCATCAGCGAGGGGTTCTGATTCTTCTGTAAAGTGTGGCGTCGGTGAGGAAGTTTCTTGACATGCGTCGCGTGGATCCAGTGCTTCTTTCCAGCCACCCGCACTGCTGTCCTGGTGACCAGTAACACCTGGTAGGGTCCCCGCCAGCGAGGCGCGAGACAGGAAGACCTCTCATAGGCCTTCACTAGGACCCACCTTCCAGGCTATATATCGTGTCCTGGGCCTGTGAACCGTACAGGTAGCTGAGTGCACCTGGTGATAAATGAAATACAGGTTTTTAGTTAACAATACATTTTCCACCTCTCTCAGGGCTTTAGGTTTCGGGAGACCCCAAATGTTAGCAGGTCTCCCCATCACTACCTCAAATGGAGAAAGCCCGGTTTTAGTCTGAGGTGTGGTACGCATAGCTAATAATACAATAGGTAAGGCATCTGGCCATTTCAGTTTGGTATCAGCACATGTTTTTGCAAGCTTATTCTTTAAAATACCATTGTGTCTTTCCACCAACCCAGCACTTTGAGGATGTCTAGCTGAGTGAAATCGTTTTTCAATACATAAAGCTGTGCATATCTGCAAAATTACTGCTGCAATAAAGTGGGGACCATTATCCGACCAAATTACCCTCGGGAGCGCAAATCGAGGAAATAATTCTTTTACCATAATCTTTGCAGTGGTCATGGCGGTAGCATCTTTAACGGGGAAGGCCTCGACCCATTTACTGAAGGCACAAATAATTACAAGAACATATTTCAGATTATTACATTGTTCCATCTCAATAAAATCAAAGTGAATGACCTCAAAGGGAACAGAAGGGGGCCCAAAGCTTCCCCTTGGAGTTACTGTCCCTTTACCCACATTGTGCTGTAAGCAGATCATACAGTTCTGGACATGCTCCTTCGCAGTCTCCAGAATCTTGTTATTCACCCAAACTTGTTCTAACATTTTCGTGATCTGCTGGGCACACACATGTGTAGGACCGTGTGCCATCGTAACCATTGCCAATACATATGAATCAGGGAGCAACCATTTTCCTTCGGATGTATCCACCCAACACCCTTCATCATCCAATTTCCCCATTCCTTCAGCCCATCTTTTAGATTCTTCTATTGTGGCATCAGTTTGAATATCTCGCACAGACCCAATACCTTCATCCATTATGTAAGCATCTCTCAATTCCCTCAAGGCATACATGTCCGTGCTAAGGTCTGTGGCCGTTTGTCTGGCTATCAGGTCCGCAAAAGCGTTCCCTTTGCCCACATCATCTATGACCTTACGATGTGCTGCACATTTCATGATCGCTAACTGTTTAGGGAGTGAGAGTGCCGAGAGTAATTGCACTATCAAGGGGCCATGCTGGATCTTGGTCCCATGTGAGGTCAGGAACCCTCTTTCCGACCAGAGCCTTCCAAAGTTGTGAGCCACCCCAAATGCGTACTGGCTATCAGTATATATATTTACTCTACACCCTTGGGAGAGGGTCAATGCTATAATCTCTGCGGCCTGCGCGGAGTTATGCGAAATTCTCTTAGTTTCAACAACTTTGCTCAATGTAGTAACTGCATAAGCAGCTGTAGATGTACCATCCGAAAGTTTGAAGCAGGAGCCATCGCAAAACAGTTCCCCTTCTGCATTATCCAAAGGAGTATCTATGAGATCTATCCTGCCCTTTGTTTCTTGTTCAGTGGTATACAGGCAGTCATGTAATTCTTCGTCACCGCAAACAGTGTTTTGCGGGAAATGTCAGAGTTCAGCCGGATTAAGAACACCACACCTCTTAATTTGGATGTGAGGGGCAAACAGAATTAGTTCATACCTTGTTAACCTCGCAGAGGTGAGGTGTTGCGTTTGGGTTTTGTTTAATAGAATATCAACAGAGTGAGGTACCATCAAAATCAAATCATGGCCTAGGACCATTCCCTCACTCTGTTTTACAGACGCTGCAGCAGCAGCGACAGCGCGCAAACATCTTGGCAAAGCGCATGTGACGGGATCAAGGGCGGAGGAGTAGTAGCCGCACAGCCTATTCTTCCCTCCATGTTCCTGTGTTAACACAGCCAAAGCACATCCATCACATTCATGCACAAATAACACAAAGGCCTTGTCATAATTTGGAGTACCCAGAACCGGTGCAGAGCATAACGCAGTTTTGAGAAGCTCAAATGATCGTTGATGTTCCGATTTCCATGGCAGTGGCAGAGAAATGCCCTTCTTCGTCAGAGCCAACATCGGTTTTATCACTAGCGAAAAGTTTGGGATCCACAACCTACAGTAAGAAGCCATACCTATTAAGGCTCTGACTTCCTTCTGTGTATTTGGAACAGACATGCCAGAAATTTGTTTTATTCTTTCAGGTGTCAATCTTCTCCCCTCCTTTGACAGGAGGTAGCCTAAATAGGCGACCTCCTGACAACAATATTGAAATTTTTTAAGCGAAGCTTTATGACAATTTTTAGCTAAATGAACAAGCAACAGTACAGTGCCTTCTTTACAAGCACTCTCAGATCTGCAGCCAAAAGCAAATCATCAACATATTGAAGCAGCGTACAAGTAGGTGGCAATTCAAGGGTGTCGAGCTGCTCTTTCAAAGCTCTACTATAAATGCTAGGACTTTCAGTATACCCTTGAGGTGCCCTGGTAAATGTAAATGAGCGTTCCCCCAAGGTGAACGCAAACAGATATCTACTTTCCTCATGTATAGGAATGCTAAAGAAAGCGGTTTTTAAATCCACAACGCTGAAGTGCGTAGCCGTAGCAGGGATCATTGTCAGTATCGTCGTCACATCGGGCACAATTGGAAATTGTGGGGCGACCACTCTGTTAATAGCACGAAGATCAATTATGAACCGGTATGGAATTGCATTGTCGCCTTTCTTATATACAGGCAAGATCGGACTATTACACAAACTACCTGTAATCTCTTCGATCACCCCACGATGCACAAAATCGGAGACAATGCATTTCAAAGCACTTTCGCCCTCAACTGATATTTTATACTGCGGAATGCGTGGTAGTTTCACTCCATGTTTCAGAACTATTTTAACGGGCTCAATCTGTAATACCCCGACATCATTGTCGTCTACCGCCCATAAACATTCCGGGACAATGCTAAACTCAGGAGGTAAAGGTCGAATCAAGAACTGAGAATTAGGAAGTTGCTGTGGTGAAACCGTCAGCCGTACTCCATCAGAAGAACAATGAATTACTGCGTTCAATTTCTTTAACAAATTCAACCCCAGCAAATTCTCTCCACAGTTTGAAGTGAGAATAAAAGGACAATGGTCCGTAAACGGACCCAAAGAAACAGACACCGGTGCAGAAACCGGACAGACAGTTGGTATACCAGAAAACCCTACGCAAACATTTGTTTGCCCTTACAGTGGAATGTTTGGAAACCGAGAATGATCAATGGAGCACTTCTGCGCTCTGGTGTCTATCAAAAACTGGTGTTTCCTATTCCCTACTAATAATTCAACGTAGGGGCCTTTCTGATTAACGGGAATAGGTGAAGGTTCCAAACCCTGCTTCGGGCAGTCCTAATGAAATAGAGTATCGTCGGAAGGAAGCTCTTCAGAAAGGTAGGCAGCAGAAGGGTGATCAAATATGTTCCTCGAGTCCACACTCGAGGTCTGATTTTCCCGTGAAAAAGGTTGCTGAGGATCTTGTAAAAACTGACCTCTATCAGGGCCCCCTGCTCAAGGGCGGCCCCTAGGTCGTCTACCCATAGCCCCAAACGCACTGTTTGACCTTTGGCGAAGGACAGGGCACTGTGCTCGCCAATGACCTTCCTGGTGGCAATAAGCACATTCATTAATATTCACAGGACCCAAAGGAGCATTTCCTTTTGGGACATACTGACCTCTAGTCTGTGGCGTGCCTCCTCTGGGGTTTCTAACAACTTGTTGTAATAATACTTTGGTTTTCAAATCTCCTTTCCTCTTTTCAATTTTTTCCTTCTCATTATTAACACGGTTCTCATAATATTGAGCCATGTGCAAAACCTCAGATTGAGATTGTGCCTGCCAAGCGCTCTCAGAGGACATAATCTGTGACTGGATGTCAGGCAACAATCCATGTACAAATTTGTCCACGAACAACCTTTTCCCAGACTCTGTACCTAAATCCTGTCCACTGAAGTCAGAAAATACCTGTTCAAATCTATTAAAAAATGTTGTGGCGCCTTCAGTTTTTCCTTGGACACAGGCCGTATGCTTGTCCCAAATAATTATTTTCTCTGGAATTATAGTTTTTAATTTTGCGACAATTCTATCAGGCAAAGTAAGTATTACCTGTGGTGGTTTCTCACCAGCTGGTCTTTCCCCATCAATCCTAATCATATTAGCCCACGTATCTCCCAACCCTGGCACATTGTCTACTGTCCGAACCTGTTTCCATACATCTACGGGTAGGAGTACAGGAAATAGCAAGTCAATATCACTCAAGGTGAACACAGAAGACTGCAAGACGGACTCTATTTCTTTGTAAAACCCAGTCGGGTTTTTCCTGATATCGGGAACTGATTGTCTAATAGTGTTCACTTCCTGTCGTGAAAACGGGACGTGAACGAATTGTGATACATAATGTGCAGGGATATCCACAGCGGGGGCACCAGTCCCAGCGTTGGCGGGGATCTCAACTTTTGGGACAAAGGTCGGAGGAACCTCTCTCATAGGCAACTGAGATATAGGTACCTCCAGCCGCTTACTAAGCAATAGAGCCAGGTCGAGCGCTAAGGCAGCTGAAGAAGTATCGGGCGAAAAAGCCCTTTTATAAATCCCCAATAATTTTATGGGGAAACTAACCTTCTTTCTTACACATTCTTCTTGCAGGTTACCTGAATTACCTTTCTTTGCACTTCTACTGTATACTGACTATACGTGTCATATACTTCACCTGGCGGAATCGATGAATCCGAGATCCATCGAACCACATCTTTAGTACAAATTCGTATTTCCTCAGGTGCCGATCTACGGCATGGAAGGAACCGTTTCTGTACATATATTCTATCGCCTTCGTCATCCTCATCTCGTGACTTTTCAAAGTCTTTCCTAAACTCAAACAATTTTTCCACATGCTCATATACTTTCTGCTCTGTGTCCCTCGAAAGTGCCAAAGCATTCAGATCTCTCACTCCTTGTGGAAGATCCAAATTTTGTAATCTACCCCACATCACAGATAAAAGAGTCCCCATCCTTCGATAAAAACATTTTTCTCGGGAAAAATATTCAAATTAGATAATGTGGATAAAACATTAACTTGATCACCTTTCTCCATACAATGCAAACAAGCCCATGCAAACAATTCCTGTTTCTTACCTGCAGAAACAGTATTACGAGTAACGATCTTTGATCCTGCACCTGGATCAACTTCAGTTATTACGGGGCCGCTCGGGAGCGGAGGTGTAGGTAAATTTAATAAAGGTGCAACTGTCGGTGCAGAAGGAAGGGGCGGTGCGATAGGTGGAGGAACAACAACTATGGGACTAGGAACAATAGGTTGTACAGGAAGAACAGGAATAACGGCAGGAACAACAGCAGGAATGGGCAGAGCGCCCAAAATAGGAACATACGGAGGTGGCGCTGAAGCATCAGGCCTGCGTTCGTTTAACAATTTCTCAATAAATTCTTCAGAAACATAGAAATCTCTAGAGGGGTAAATTTTCTGGATTCCAAGTGAAAAAGCCCTATCCATATTTTTAACTGATTCTGAACGTTTTTCTTTATCATATAACAACGCTTTTTCGGCGTTTGTTTTATGACAGCGTGCATGTTTGTCCCTACTTTTAAGCTGCTGTAACGCTTCTTTTTTCCAATTCTGTAAAACATCAAAGGCTGCAGGTCTAGCCTTCTTTTTCAACAAGACTGATTCTAGGTATTCAATACGGGGGATCTCAAAACTACCGTTGATGGGCCACTGGAATTCGGAGGCATGTCTGGTCTGTCTGTGCCAAATATCATTAAATACTATACTACCAATGCCATACTTACAGTACATAGTACATGCTGGCGACCCCTCCTGTGGTGCTGGGCGGCTAAATTCCAAGGATTGTCGATCGCTGCGGAACAGAGCCCTAAAGCAGCTAGACAATTTCCCAAGCATTTCACAAAGAATTGGTGTTACCTGCTCAATAATTGTGTCTGCAGATACAATATGCCAAATTCAAATTGTCGGGGTTAAATTAAGAGCCGCGTCACGACTGCACCTGACCAAACCTAAGGAGGACCGTACGGTTTATCAAAGAACTTACCTAACGAATTTTACCTTGTGTTTGGTGGTTTCGACAAATCTGCCCGCCTCAAAAATGGACCCTCGTCAAGATGCCGTGTCAGACCACACGACTATCGTCCAAGGATCGGATCGTGCAGCGCTGCCGAGGTGTCGCGTCTCGATCGGTCGGGCCCGCAGAATCACACCGTCCGATCCCGGTTCGATAGTCTGCGTCAACCTTCAATGATCCGACATCAATCTTGAGGGTCCCTATTGGGGCGCCAACTGTGAAAACAAAGAAATTGATATGAGGCTGGGAAGCCCAAAGGAAACACACCAACACAGGTTACAAAGAACATACAAAGTGCTTTATTAAAAAGCTACAACAGTTACCAAAAAGTCAATTGACAAACGGATAGCTATTCGGCTCTCAGAGTAACATAACGAACTTCAACGAGAGTTCACTGCGTTAGTGAGAGGGACAGTACATTGGAATATTTGTGCTTTTATACTCTTTATCCAGCTTTGGCCAACCCCCTCGCGGGTTACCCATTCTTAAGACCAGGCCCAGGGTTCCTTGCCAGGTCAATCCAATAATGTATGCATTTTGATCAGTTCCGCTGATACAGTTGTTCATTTACACATAGGTCAGGGATAGGACAAGGTCTCAGTTCGCGACCCCAACAAGTGGCCTGCAGGCATATTACTTATTCATGTGTGCGGTGGTCACAACGGCCAGAATCTCACTCGGAATGTCATTCGGCCTCCATTTTGATGTTCATGGTGATTTCCACATTACAAAAGAACCTAAAATGGCTGCTAAATCCAAGATGGTGACTTACACAGTTTTCGTTAAGGTCAAGACCTTGCCGCGGAATCTATTTAACAATATTTTAGACAACTTGGCGTAGGCCAACACACATTCAAATACTGCGATAGGAGGAATAATATTATTTCAATTCCAACACGGTAAAAACACACAATGGTAGTAAAAAGTAAACCACTGCCACCAGCCATTAACTGTAGAAAGGGCAACATAAAAATGTTACATGACAAACTAGACAAAGGGGATATTAAGTAACCCCTTCAGCACCCTATTGTAAGATAGTATGTGCTGGGTCTAGAAAGTTACAGTAAACTCAATTTCACGTAACTGCTCTTGGAAACAGTAGTTTCACCAAGAGAAGGTATTTAAACCTTTGGGAAATCCAAGAGACATCCCTGTGCCACTGCACTGAAGGCGCTGTGTGCCACAATGTAAAGATGATGTCTATGGAGTCTGTCAGACTCCAAAGTCCAAAGAAACACAGAGTCCAAATCACAGAAAAATACATGAGAGAGTGGAAAAAAGGTTTCACTCTCTCGAGTTAAGAAATTAAAAGTCTTACAGTCCAGCAAAAAGGGCTGGGGTCTCTAAGGTGGAAGGGAATTAGCACATTTCTGAGAATTCTCCCTAGCAGCGGTTGTCAGGCAAGTGTTGTAGCCAAGTAATATGGGAGTGTGTGTGGTCTAGTAAGGTGGACTGGGGCTTCATCAATGACCTCTGTAATCAAGAGGTTCAATGAATGTTCTGTCAGACATTTCAAATTTCATCCAACTCCTGGTGTCAGTACTGTGCACTAAATTAGTATGTTTGAGCGTTCGGTGATATGTATTTGGGGTGCTTTATTTTGATCTAGCACCTTGTTGGGGCAAGTATTGTGTGCATAAGGAGTGGGTGTGAAGTGATGCAGATTTTGGGGGACATATATTGGGTTTTCAGGGATAAAGGCGGAATTATAGCTGCTGCCTTAATGAAGGGGGCTAGGTGCAGTTTAGTGGGAGTACATTGGTGCTGTCTTAATGTAGGGGGCTGTGGCGAAGTTTAGTGTGCGTACATGGAGCTGCCTTAATGCAGGTGGCTGGGGCGCAGTTTAGTGTGGGTACGTGAGTGCTGCCTTAATGTAGGAGGCTGGGGCCCAGATTAGTGAGGGTATGTGGGTACTGTCTTAATGTAGGGGGCAGGGGTCCAGTTTAGTGGTGGTGAATGGGTGCTACCTTAATGTAGGGGGGCAGGGCATAGTTTAGAGACGGCCCGTGGGTTCTACCTTGATTTAGGGGGCTGGAGCACAGATTAGTGGGGTACTGGGATGAGGACTTGGTCACAGGAGAGTTGTGGAAGTAATGATGATTGCTGGTAAGTAATTATTGATTACTTTTTTCCCTATGTGACGGACGCAATAGTTGCTCAGTAGCATTATGTTCTGTTTGCCATGGGGGCATGTTGAGGGCTCGTCTGGCGCTACTCATTTTTCTTTGCGTTGCAACTTTATGGGTGCTTTTGATTCCATGAATCAGCTCCCAGCACAATACATTTGTTTTCGTGCAATGTTCTGTTGCACAATAACTACTGCGCACAGGTTTAGCTTTTGTACATGAGGCCCATAACGTGAGGATCGAGATAAGTCCCATTATGCAGGTGACGAGCTGAACTGTGAAAGATGTGACAGACCTTTCCACTCTTTCCTGATGCACATGTACCCTGCACTAGAGTTTTCTGAGATTACCAGCGGGTAGATTATCTTGCTACAGCTGCCTTTTTTCTGGTTATTCACTCTGGGCGCTCTCAGATTAGAGGGAAACTGATTAGCTGTTGGTACTTTTTTGTGGTTTTCATGCAACTGTACTTTCCTCTGCTAATGGCATTATGCAATGCTGGCTTTATATAATCTTGCAAAACTGATGGTGAGTGAAGATGGGGGAAAAGGAAGCAGGCACAGGAAATTCAGTGTTTGGGTGATATGTTCAAGCAATCTTAGTCCTAAAATGGGATAAGCAGCCCTGTTTTTCGATTATTTTTAAAGTGTGAACTGTTGCAGTAGTCAAATCTTGATAATACTGTGGGCCTGATTACATGGGATTGCGCCATTGTAAAATGTTTTTGTAAATCGGCATACTGGGATAGGACCGGATGCAACTGAACATGTGGAGGTAGACTTAGCAGGAGTTGGATAACTCTCTGATCTATCTGTTAAAGGGAATAGCCTGATAAAACAAAAAGGTTGCATTCTTGCCTTCAGCTCGAGTATGGGTGGGAGGACTAAGCATGTGGGCAGTAGCTCATAGGGAGGCGACTGTAGCCATTACACCCAACGAAAACTGCAGCAGATTTTTAAGACCGCTGCTTCCATATGTTGCATTGAATGACATGTGGACGATACATTCTGGGAATTACTAATTCACTGTCTGCATTGTTTTATTGGGACGGCAAGACAGCCAATGTGCCTGCTATGTGATCGCCAAATCAAGGGGATCACTATCTCGCCAATTTTCAGGAGGGACGACTATATGAATGACCCTTTTGAAGGCTCTCTTTCCCCGCAAGTCCATTGCAATTCCACTCCTTCGCTAAGCAACCAAAACATAATTTCCCCTCCTCCTACAGTTATTTCCAAGAGTTCTTTCGAGGATTTTATTTCAGAAAGTATTCATTGCCCTTTCCAGCGAAGCCTTTCAATACACGATCTAGACTTTTGGCACAGCATGTTGCTACTCTAAAGTTATAATTATTACAGGAGTCTCTTTTCCTGCACGAACTATTTTTGCCCTGAATTGCGCACACATTAGTCTGCCTAAATACCATTGAAATGAGACTGGAGCATACAGATGCACTTGCACAGCTCTACCAAAGATTTACCCAAGTGCAGAACTGATCCTGATTTTAAAAGCAGCGCAGCCAAAACATGGCTTTGAATGACAACATGAATGGCAAGAACCCGGGCCAGGAAAAGCAGATTGCAGGGATGTGTTTACAAAGCTTGGCATGTATACCTGCTTCCTTTTAGCTCATACATTAACGGACCAAAATGGTGTGGAACTACCTTTTCAGAGCGACCAAGGCATCAAAACTGTCATGGAATCGGGTGGTTAGCGGCCGCAAACTTTCTTGTGTTTTGGAAAGACAACATTTTAAGTGTATCCCGTTGAAAGCAGAAAGCGTTTCAGCCCCGTGCCTACCAGCACCCCACAACTGATGACGATATTCAGTCTGGTTGTCATCTTCTTTTCTGTGTTACTATGGAGTCAATCAAGTAAATATCGTTTGCAATTGACTTACATATGAAAATACATAATTACAACTCAAATGGGTCAACATGGTATCATCCTCTCACACCTAAACTTCATTGACACATAATATATCAAATCACTGTTCACAAAACATTATTTAATTACCAGCATGTTGATATTGGTTCATTGTTATGGGCAGAACAGGGACAGTAATCCTGGAAATTGCACTTAACTACTATAGCACCATAGTGTATCTGTAAGTGTCTTAAATGTTCAGAACCAAATGGTTTATCGTTTCCATTAACTCCATATCGGCGAGTTTTTTTTTTGTTTTTTTGTTTTATTGTTTTGGTTTATTTATAAACCTTTACAAAATCACAGAACATATCAATCATTACAATAGTTTTAAACAAAAGCTAGAAACAAGAGAAAGTAAACGGGAAAACAGTTTTGTGAAATTGTTGCTAAAAAGAAATGCAATCTATAAAACAGGACACAAACCTAAATGCATTTCAAAAGTTACGAAATACAAGATTCAAAACAGTTTAAAATAAAAAGAGAAATACGAACTATAAATCAATACACAAACCTAAATGCATTTCAACAAATACAAAAATACAAGATTCAGATTGAGACCTAAACACAAGCTATTCATTAGGTCAAGATCTTTACAATCACTTTACATTTCCGTAGTACTAAGATCACGTATCCATCTTTAACTTAAAGCACATGCATTTCTTAAAAATGTTGTTACACATATTTTTAAACTTGTGCAATTATCGAGTAACATTCTATACCATATAAAATCTCCATTCACTTCATGTGTTGAAGATACAAATTTAGCAAAATACTTTAACCTTTGGGTCTTCAATTCGGGGAATACCAGCAGGATGTGTTGAAGTGTTTCAACAACACCAATCATATTCCAAAAACGACACCAAGGGTTTTGCTCAGATTTGCAGTTTCTTACACATATTATTTGATTTGTTAGTAAAACATTGAAACGAAAACGCATGAAATCATTGCGCAGACGCTTGCATGGATATCACATCAAATAAACTTCCATGACAGGCTGCCATTTCCAAGTGGAACAAGCACATTTATAAAGATTTGATTCCATGATTGTGCCTTTAGTTTTTTGCCAATCAAAGCCCATAAGGCTGATTTTCACTTTTTTTGGCTTATTACATAATGAGATTGTTGACAATCCCAATTCCTTCAAGCAATTCATAGTTTTAACATTAAGCTCATGCATAAAAGGATTTGACAATTCACGATAAGCACATTCGTACAAAGTATCATCCAAAGCTGTTTTACATTTTTTCCATAGGCATAACCGTTTCCAGGTGGCATACGTGGAAAGAGATTGCAAACCCAGTTTGTATTTTATAAGTTCTATTGGTATACATTTAGGCAAAAAACCAAAGGACAGATCTCCAAATGTTTCATTCTATCCAAGACAGATGTTCATGTAGACCATTCAAGAATAATTCATTCCCGTAAATTAGACGAGGGATGATTTTTTTATTATAAAATTCCCTTAACGGGACCATAGAGAATTTTCCATATTTATTATCAATGGCCTTCAGTTGTCTAATGGCTATTTCTGCTTTCAATTTCGACTGGCATTTAAAGACTTTAATGGACTCCAAGCCTGAGAAATAAAAACCCAGATACTTAAATGTCGGTTGTGCCTTAATCGTCCTACCTTCACAAACCCATGTGAATGCATTCTCTCATTTGCTGTAGTGGCCAAAACGGACAATGACCGTTTTAGTTGGATTGATTTTAAGGTTTAGGTCATTCACAAAGGTTTCAAAGGCTTTAAGTAGCCTTTGGAGTCCAATTTTAGTCCTATCCATGAGCAGAAAATCATCTGCATATGCCATCCATGCTATGCACTCATTGTTCAATTTTGGGCATACCAAACCCTTACTGCATAGTGCATTGCTGGCACCACATACATAAAGATTAAAAACAGTGGGGCCAACATGCACCCTTGTCGTAAACCATTCAGAATATTAATTTCCCTAGAGAGTAATCCCTCCGTATTTAGACGTACCTTCAGCCTGGTGTCAGTATAAAGGGCAATAAGAATGTTAAGTAAGTGTGCAGGAATTCCAAGATCTTTTAATTTAAGCCATAGAAGTTGCCTGTCAACGAGATCAAAAGCCGAGCTTAAATCCATCGAAGCCACAAAAAGTGGTCTCTCCCCCTGTTTCATAGTTTTTGCTATAAGGGTTTTTAATACAAGGCCGCCACAGTCTGTTCCAATATTTTTTTTTAAATCCAATTTGTTTCACATCAAGGATGGATTTTTCTTTGATCCATTCTTGAAGTTCAATAAGAACCAAGGAGCAGAGTATTTTCGACTCTGGATCGGCAATTTCAATAGGCCTGTAGCTAGATGGACACATACGAGACCCCTTCTTAAAGACTGGTATGACAATTGAAACTTTCCACGAGTGTGGAATAATCCTGTTCTCTAGAATGTTGGCATATAATATAGACAAAATTTGTGACCATATTAATGGTTCAATTTTCAGCAGTTTGTTGGACAGATTGTTAGGTCCACAAGCTCCCGAATTTTTAGATTTAGTAATAAGAGCAGTAATATCTTCCACTGTGGCCTTCAAAGACCAAAGCTGGTTTTCAGAAATAATAGTATTAGTCTGTGTCTTACTAGCAGTATATAGTTTAGAAAAGTGATCCAACCAAACATCCTCATCAATGACATTCATCACCATGTCTAGTTGCGGTCTTTCAATGTCATTTATTAGGTTCCAAAAATTCATACATCCATGTCCAAGTAAGGCTTTCAACATCACTTCACCATCTTGTTGCATATGAGAACCTCTATAGTGAATTTGCCAATTTGTGTTGGATTGTTAAATTTTATTTTTCGCCAGCGTATATTCTGGTGGAGATAGGTCTACTTTCTTTAAATGTCTAAGTTCCTTTCTATATAAGTTCTTGTGTGCATGAACCACTAAATCATTGTGGTGTCTATGACAGGAATTCAGTTTTAATTTCTTTTAAGGACCAGAAACCAGATTAACAATAGTGGACTGAATATAATTAGAAAAGTTATGGGTTGAGTAACAGTTCTCACGGTAAAGGTCATACATGGAGAGATAGTCTTTAACCACAATAGAGGTGAATTTAACATTCTTTTTGTGACACCATTTAATTCTGTTCCCTTGCTGGTTCGACATCACCCCATGTATATATTTCTCTGTTCCAAAACTATGTTGTCCAACTGCAGTTTGAAAAGTAAGAAAACAGTGAATACTAATGCTGGAATCCAGAATTTCAAAGTTAAACAAAAAACTAGAGATACCAGATGAAACAAAGATGTAGTCTATAACAGATTCGAAACCTCTGGCTTTCCAAGTATAATGGTTATTTCGTAGAAGTTCAAGCCCTAGGATTTCGGCAAAGTGCATCCACAACCTTCCCCGTAAGATGCTATTTCCACCCACCCGTAAATGGGAGTCGGCATTTGCTAACGCTTCTTCGCCCAAAAGTCGATCACAGAGACCTGCCAGTATTATAGGAACGGCCATGGGAGCAGCATTTGCTCCTAGTCTGGCGATAATTTTCATGGCTGAATTTGAACGCCTGCACGTCCTTGACACCTCCAACCCCTTTCAAGACAAAATCACCTCATGGTATAGATATATCGATGATATCATTCAAATATGGAAAGGGGAAAGAAATAGTCTAGATTAATTCTTCAACTGGCTGAACACCAAGACACCAGAAATAAAATTTACCATGCAAAGCACCAGCAGTACTATTAATTTCTTGGACCTCACCATCAAAGCAAAAAACGGGACCTTAATGTGCACCTTTTTACCAAAGAGATGGACAGAAACACCTTGCTTCACTACAACAGCCACCACCCGAGAAGTCTACGGGACAATCTTCCATACGGCCAATTCTTAAGGCTAAGACGTAACTGCACAGAAATGGACCAATATAACAAACATGCCAGGGTTCTACAAAGTAAACTTGAAGAAAGAGGATACCCCAAAAAACTCATCAGGAAAACTACAAAGAGAGCAAAATACACGCCCAGAGAAAGCCTGCTAACACCCAAAATGGCTAGCACAGACCAGGACGACAATATCACATTTGTCTCCACCTTCGGACCCGACACAACTAAACTGAAAGGTATATTGAAAAAATTCTGGCCCTTAGTACAACTGAGCCTGCCAGATGGAAAAATACCCAGAATGGCACTCAAAAGATCCAAAAACCTCAAGGATATGATATCACATGCCAAAATAGAGACCAAGACGCAAAGATCAACGATTTGGAACATGCGTGAAATAAAAGGCCACCACCCCTGCGGCACATGTACAGTGTGTCGGTTCACCAAGAAAATGAATTCATTTAAGATCGGGACTAAAGACTGGCAACTCAGAAAGTTCACCAATTGCAAAACAGCAAACGTGATATACATAATCAAATGCCCATGTGGCCTCCGTTATGTAGGACAAACTACCTGCCAAATTCACAAAAGAATAGGAGAACATAGATCTCGGCTTAGATGTAAAACCTTAACAGCTCCCATGGTCCAACACTATACTGAAAATCACCACGGTCCCGATGACATCTTCTGGTGGATAGCAGACTCAGTACCAAACACCAGAAATGCTATCAACTCTCTCAACCACAAAGAGGCCTTGTGAATCTTCCAATTGAAAAGCACTACCAATGGATTTAATGAGGAAGAACCCACAGGCTATCGTAGATAATCACGCTACCAAAATGTCCATGCTCCTGATTACTCTCTATAACCAGAGGGCCTCTACTGCCCTGATTAGTTAGGTGTTCCTCTTTTAGGACACATTAACGCCTTCTGTCCTACACGTACCTACCAGTTACCACGGCCTTCGCACGGCCGCAAGAACATCATCTAAAACACTCCATTTGTCCATGCATGCGCTACAGGGTATCATTTTTCAACACTACGTTACACGCACACTCAGAAGCGCCTCCGCTTCATTTGTGCGTGTACATGCGCAGCTGCATACAAGAACGTACACTACTCTCCCTGATCATGCGCACTCCGCTCCAATGAAAACAGCTTGGTACAGAGTCTTTTTATACACGGGTCCCCAGCTGCATTTCGCATTCGCGGCTCTCCAGGTGAACACATCTCCTGCCCCCGATTTCATTTCCAGGTAACGCCAGACCCAGCCCTATGCATCTCCTTTCCACAGGGCTCCCTCCTGCCATTTCACTAAATTTCGAACGTGCTTTCTTTGCACTCCACGGGATCTTAGCCTTTGGCGACCATTTTTGTGAAACCAACCACATCTTTGGCCCTCCATTCCTCAAACGGATGCCACACTTCCAGCCAGCATCCACTTGCAGTTCCCTTCCAGCTTGAGGACACTGTGATAGCCGACCACATCCTGTGGTCCTCGCTACACACCAGTTTTACAGCAAATCTAAGACCCATCCAGCATTGCCGTCCCACAGGTCAGTTCCCTGCATTCCTTACTTTTATCCCAATTTTATCCCAATTGTACTAATGGTGTACCACAATTTTGGATATAGTTATGTCATGTGCATAAACTTTTTAACCCCCACTTTAGGCACTAATAGAGTCCCCCTATCTCTCTTCCAGGGAGACCTATTCCCGGCCCAAGATGAAGGCATCTTGCCGAAACGTCCAAGGACCATTACTCCATACTCAACCTGGTCCTTCCATCCTCCTGATTCAGATCTAGACGTCGACCACGTGTTAGGTCACCCTCTAGCCTGGCTACACACAACTTAGTGTTATACAATTTACTGTTTTCAGCCTGGTTGTTCTCTATTAAGTACCTATACTATACTATCACTTGTCATTATAGGTGGTGGTTACACACTGATATTAAAGCACTACTATGTTTTAAGCAATGTATATCTACAAATCAGTTTCTAATTCAGTTACATTGAGGATCTTGTGAAGACTAAAGACTAACTACCCTTAATGTACTGTACCTTCTATTTTCTATAAAATCAAAACATTACAAATGCATGATTTTGAAATGCATCCAACAGCAAAATTAAATAAAAGCTGTATGATGTACATCTATTATTGCCTGAATTTCTCAATTTCCAAAGTACTACTATATTTAGAGTGTTCTTGCATGCATATGACTTAATAAAATAAGTCTAGGCCTACTGCAGTCAATAAGTAGACCACAGAACTTCAGACCTCAGAGCAAACCCCCTTTTTTGTATACCTAGTATTATATTGACAGACACCTGCGAATATTATATTGCCTCCAGTGTTGGCCTCTAACCAAGTTTCAATTATTGTGCCCAGCTTGATTAGCTCTTTCCCAAGTTGTTGGTCAGTCAATTCACTAGGGTTTCAATAAACATTAATAATAAGAACACAAGAAAGAACTTTATTCCCAATTTAAACGCTGTCACAAGGAAGTGGTGACCACAAGACCATTCCCCAGTTTTACAAAAATGTCTAGCTTGTTTTGCAACTATGAGTAAACCACACTTCGGACGGCCCTTGTTGGACCCATGAGCACATACACAACCCCCAGTGAACCTTCCCAGCATAACTGCTCTCATGACCAGGTCTCTTGTAAAAGAACAAGATCAAACTGGACTAGGTAACTCATCAATTTTTCATTGCTCAGAAGATTCAAACACCCTCGTGAGTTCCAACACACAACTCTGAGATTATGACAATAGCTACAGAGGTTTGCCCAATTGTCTGAGCGAATCAATAGATTCTCTCACAGTCAGAGCCAACCACCTCCATTCCTGCTTGTTCAGTTCAGATTCATCTTTCGAGGTTGCATTCACCTGATTTGTTCCCTGTTTCTCTACTTCTTCCAACATAGTTTTCTGTTGTGAAGGCACCGCGGATTTGTATTCAAAAATATCAAAGCCTCGTATTTGAAGCTGTTAAGCCTCTTTTAATAGCAGAGACCTTACCAAAGGAGAGGGAATGACATGTCTTACATAGTCATATCTGAATCTCTGTATGTAGTCAACCAATGTGATATCCGCAAAGGTGATCAAACTGAGCTCCTGTTTAGTAGCCAGTAATGACAGGATGTATGGTCTATTTAGGGATATGTGGCCTCTGTCGTTAAATAAAACTTTAAGAATCAGCCCTGGGAGGTCTGAAAAAGCTGGTTGACTTAAGTCAGTATCCTAGTTACAAGGAGCCTGCCCCTCATCGTCAAAATCCCACCCGGTAGGTTTTACAGCAGGACCAGCTCTTCCCATCCCTCTAGATACATTCACCGGTGGTAGGTCCAGGACATTTTCATGAATCAATCTTGGTTGAGTAGCTCCCAGTGTAAAATTACTTGTGGCAACTTGGTTCACCCCCAACACCTTCAAAATTGCTTGCCTAAGGCCATTCTCTTTTGCCTCCTCATCAGTACCTTCAGAGCCAACAATTATCTCACAATCTGTATTAGGAGAAGAGGATTCACACACCCCATTCAGATCATTGTTAACAGAAATGTGTTTGTGAGCATTCCGAGTTTCTTCATTGCTTCTCCACTCAGAGCTACCCAAACCACTGTTAACAGTAACCTCAGATTTTTTCCCCCACGTGACCCCTGTGGGTCAAATGTCTTCAACTGAGTCCCGAAGATCCCCTAAACACCTAACCTGTACAGGGTGTAACATTGATGCTGCTATGGGGGCGCAAATGTCATTGCAAGCATCTGGTAACCTTTGCCCCCAGATACTTTTCTCCTTCCCAGAATCTAAAGAGTGAGAACTTTTAAACATTTGAAACATGGTTTCCTACTTTCTTTTCAGAGCCTCACTCAGGGTGTTCTCCCCTTTGGTGAAGGCGCCCCCTGGAGCAGAATCCTTATCACTCATTTGTCCAGGTATAATGGACGAGGACATTACATTCCCCCCCCCCCGGGCATACATTTTTCACAGTAGATGCAGAGGATATTTCACCCCCATCCGAAGTGAGTTGTTTCATCTCCAGATTTCTCATACATTTTTGAGACATTTTATTTCGGGCTACATTATTATCATTTTTTTTCTTTTGTTTTGCCATTTTTGTACTCTGCCTTTTAGATATTTTTACCTCAAAACCATATTTAGTAGGTATAGTCAAAGGGCTGTTCGCTTCTTTATCATGTCCCAAACACTCATCCTGTGATTCGTTAAGGACTTCAACTGAGGGTATAACCCCCCCTCCCTCTATATCTTGGGTAGTTGGTATTGTAATCATCTGTCATTAGGAGGACATTTGTTCATAGTATTTCTAAAGTTTTCACTAAAGAATCCTTTCATGGTAGCCAGAATATTAGTAGTTTCTTTATTTATAGCCACAGAGAAAGACTCAGTTACGTACTGTGGCAACTTCCCAAATTCAGAGGCTAGATTTTCTAGAGCAGTTCTCTGTTTTCTCATTTCTGACAGCAGTAGTCTATTAAAGATACTCATAGTCGCTATAAAGTCAGAGCCTACTCCCATAGGGGCTAGGTTATTTTCGTGAATAGGATCAGACTCCAACATATGGCCTTCTTCCATAAGTGGATTGAATAGGGAGTCAGCGAAATTGTCATAACAAAAACTGCTATCGTTTGCTCCATTCAGTTCAGCCAACGCATCCTCCTTATCTAATGTATCAGCCTTCCCTAAATTACACTCAGATACAACTAAATCAGCAAAGAGAGGTTGCGAAGGATCAATAGGGTCCTCTATGATTTTGCAATTGGGTGAGCAATCCTGCGCACATTGCAGCATGGCCTCCTCCTCATCACTAATAATGGGAAGAGGGCGAGCTACCACCCGTGCCAAACTAGCACGTCTAGTGCTAACTGCATTAAAGAAATCCGCTCTGACATCTTTCATTACAATTGGTAGTTTCTTTTTAGTTCAAGAATCTAAATTCAAACATACACAGAAGTACCTTGTATCAATCATTTCGTTTTGAGTACAGTTAAAAGCAGTGCATACAATGTTACCCAAAGTTGCCTGTCCTTCACCCGCCAGCCGAAAAGCCGAACAGCCACTTCTTCCCACTTCCGATGCGCGCGCGCGATGCGCGTGCGCAAACCCTGAAGTAGGAAGTGGCAGAGGGGCGTCGCAGGCGAGGGGCGGAGTCAATCGGCACTGCAAGAGAGAGAGGCAGGGACCGTGTAAGTAGATTCAAAAAGGCCTATGAGTAATAGAAACAAACAGAAGCCGCGACAGAAGCCGCGGCTCTAGACTTAGACTACACAGCAGCACAAAAGAATCCTGAGTCAAATCACCTTGACTCGTGGCTGAAGTTACGATCGCAAATGCAGGCTAGTACAGCTTCCTCTTGCCGACAGCACTGCAGCGTTCAGGAATCCAGAGAGCGTTCGAGCAGCACAATAGCACAACACATCCCCCAGCCCAACAGCCACTTCTTCCCACTTCCGATGCACGCGCGCGATGGGCGTGCGCAAACCCTGAAGTAGGAAGTAGCAGAGGGGCGTGGCAGGTGAGGGGCGGAGTCAATCGTCAATTGACTCATGGCTGAAGTTACGATCGCAAATGCAGGCTAGTACGGCTTCCTCTTGCCGACGGCACTGCAGCATTCAGGAATCCAGAGAGCGTTTGAGCGTTTGAGCAGCACAACAGCACAACACAGCCCCCAGCCCAAAAGCCACTTCTTCCCATTTCCGATGCGCGCCGAGTTGTTTCTTAATCTACCCATTAAATTAAATTGCAGGATCCTGGCAGTGTTATTCGTCAGGCACGTTCCGATCTAACAGGTTCAAGTAGTTCCTTCTCAGCATGCGTCAATGATATGTTCTAAAACAGACTGACAAGGAGATGATCACATGATTCATATTGCGTAATCAAAGCTCTGTGATTTAAAAACCTATATTTCAAAAGCGGGATTTCATCCTACACACCATCAATCGGAATGTCACATGAAGGCCCTACACTCGAAAGAGAATTTCAACAATTGGTGATCATTCCACTAAAACGTACATCTCACCCTCCAGAACCGCCAGCATCTATCCTGTTTGCCTACTCATCCAAGCCACCTCTGCATCCTACCTGTTACCTCCTGGACTCACCAACTGTACATGGTTCCCAGCAATGGCGTTGCTAGGTGGTGGGGGGCAGGGGGCTATATATAGCTCCGGGTCTTGTGGCTGTAGCACTGGATAGAAGCTCAGGGGCTACAACCAACAGGTTAGTTAGCCCCGAGTTCCGGCAGTCACAACATTAGTGTAGCCACAGATATTTTCCAAACCTAGCAACACCTGTGCTTCCCAGACAGGTTTGCAGCTCAAACATCCCATACGTATTTACCTACATTTGATACACATTGGTTTATACTTCATACGCCATTTCTTAACAAACTACAATAATGTGAATAGGCAGATACAAACACAGAATTGAACCTTTCCTTCTGTTGGTTCTAGTTTGACTCTGAACGTACAGCCTGAAAATCTTGAGTATCTTAAAGCGATTTTCGGAGGGTTGTAGCTTTCACGCTACAGTCAATATTGATTCAAAGTTGATGAGCGTGTATACTTTATGGCTTCAAAACGTGTTGTAAACACATGGCGATGCAACCATCTTATGTTTATGCCTCATGGTATACCTCTAAAGAGGCTTCGGAAATACATCTTACAGATAAACCTCATACCATAATGGAATTGGCTAACACTTCATTTAGCACCCAACTTTACTCCTTCAAACTCCACCTGCTCCAGAGCATGGAAAAAGCAGGAATATTTGAGTGCATCTTAACATGCTACAGAGATGGCTGGCACAGGGTCAGAATTGACACAAGCAGCAAAAGCAGAGAGCCCCTCAGTCTTTTTACCCACCTAAAGCAGCCAATGAACTTGCACTCTAACCCCCCTCGCAGCCCATCAGCTTGTGCATCTGAGCCCCTCAAGCAGATCATCAGCCTGTGCCCCAGTCCCGCCTGCCCCCACAGGCAGCCCATCAGCTTGTGGCCTAGCTTCCCTCTCCCTCCACAGACAACCCATCAGCCTATGTCCCAGCTTTCCTCAAGCAGCCAATCACCCTGCGGCCAAGCCCCCCCATTCAGCCAATCAGCCAGCGCCACCCTCAAGCAACTCACCCTCCTGCGGCCAGAACCCCCTCCATTGGCAGCCCATCAACCTGCCCCCCAGCTCCCACAACAGCAGTGATAGGCGAGGAGGAGGGGTAGGAGACCCTAATGGCCCACCATACAGATGGCTTACAAGCCAGGCTGTCCCACCTTGACCTCCCAGATAAGCAGGCCACCCCCACCTACTGCCTGGATCTGCACACCATTTACAGCCTCCCAGCAAAATGAAATTGAGGACTATATGCAGCTCGACATGCAGACTGCAATGTGTATCCCCCTGTTGACATTCCTAACAGTACTACTTTTCTGTCCAAAGGCTCATTCCAAACCACTGAGTAGGCATGACCTGCCATTGGTTCTCCCGTAATCTGTCAAATTGTAAATGCACCTGCTGCCCAAACACATTTCCGTCCCCATGGACCTACTTGCCCTCGACAACACAAAGGCTCCGTTTTATGCCATAGCAGGCATCCCCAATGTGGTGCAGGTCGTTAAATGTACACAGGTTGCCCCTGCACCACCCAAGGAAAGAGAGCCAGTCTTCAAAAACATGTACATGCAGAATGCCATCAATGTCCACATGGTATTTGATTCCGGTGTGCACTTTTTGCATGTGTGTGCCATATTTCCTGGATCCACCCATGACTCCATGATCCTGACTCAGAGCAACCTGTCTTGTATCATAGAGGGATTACAACAAAGTTAGGCAAGACTGCTGGGTAAGTAAAACCTCTTGCACCCAATGCATGTCGGGGCATTACTACTCTGTGAGTAATCCTGCACTATCCCAACAGGCTCACAGGGAAAACATTTCCCTTTCAGAGTCATAGGAAAACATGTGGATCAGAGAAACATTCAAGAGGGACACACAACACAAGGGGGCATTGGGTGAGGGTAAGGTCCCATAAGGGATTACCATTGACAGGACGCAAAAGTCCGAATGTGGCATTTGTAATGCAAGTTGTTTAGGAAGGACTGCTCAATGAGTCAGACTGTGCCATATGTATATTCTGACTACAGGAGGATCCTAACATCAGTGTAGAAGATGAGAGGGCCTACATGACTAATCATTAGGAGGCTAGGAAGAGTGCTGGGTGGTAGTACTTGTGTTACCGAAACCTCTATTCCAACGTCAGCAAGCACGCATGAACCTAGCTGTACAGAGAAATGGCCCTTATGCATCCCCATTACAATACCAACACTACTACAATAAGAAATTAAGGATGGTAAAAAGCCCCTGAGCTGATGTGCAAGGCAGCCGAGGTCCTGGGATCCAGATGGTGGATAAAGCCCATTTGGCTGTATATGTCTGTCAGAGGTGAAATGTCACAAATCAACAGATCATCGAGGAAGAGGAAGGAGCAGTCTTGAATCAAAAGAGCCATCCAGCACCGCAGGTGTGAGCGTACTATGAGTGGAGGGAAGGACAGGGTAGTTGAGATGGATAGGCCACAGCTGACAGACAAGGCCAACGTAGGAGCAATATGCAGGAGGCCCAATGGGCAGGAGTACAGAAGAAAGAAGAGTAGGGAGGAAAGAAATAGATGTGCGGGAGCGCCAAATCAGTCCCTCCTCAGTAGAAGTGACAGCATGTAATTCAGTGAGCAAGTAATTCAAGCAGCATGATTGAAGGATGGAAGAGAATGAGGGCAGCCGTGGTAATGTATGGCCTGTCCAGAGGTAGCCAGAGAGCTGGTATGAATGAGTCCTGGGCAATATTGAGGCAATGTCAGGATGCTGTGAAGTCACTGTTCTTGGTTGAAGAAAGGTTAAATACTATGGTATAGTGGAACTCATTGGACGCACAATGTACATGCATTTAAAGCAAAACTCCAATAGGGTGTTGATGTGCTGAAAGGTAGAGAGCATTCCTAGAAAGGGAGGTTTAAAGAAAGTACATCCTTTGCAAGTGAGCCATGCCCTTTACGCCCCCATTA
The DNA here is from genome assembly GCF_040938575.1 of Ambystoma mexicanum. Taxonomy (NCBI): domain Eukaryota; kingdom Metazoa; phylum Chordata; class Amphibia; order Caudata; family Ambystomatidae; genus Ambystoma; species Ambystoma mexicanum. The sequence continues at coordinate 324,644,451 of NC_090923.1, forward strand.
CATGTTGGCATTCATGTGATGACAAGTGTCGTCATGCATGGGTACAGGGTACATGTAGGTCCCATGAAAGCATGATGCCCTGTACATAGGCCACATGGTCTGAAAAGCCTGAAAGCCACCACTGAGACAGGTAGATGATCACACATGTAAGATGAAAGGTGGGGTGCCCAATGGAGATCACTTTATCGCATGCATGACTGCTGTCATCTGAATTGTCATGTGTCTTGTGATGTCTGACATCCTCAATGTTCCCTATAAAAAAACATGGACAGTCCTTAGAGGCAGTTACTGTAATATTCAGTATGTGACCAGTACTACACGTTACCCAGGATGAAAGCAGTATTACACAGCAAACATTGCAATTAATCCAACGGACAACATTCCAAAGTATCCAAGAATGTCACAGGAGAGAACTTGGATAGGACATAGGCAATCCCACATGATACCCCCACCACCAAGTTGTTGGTTTACTCCTGGGATTATGGCCATGCTATCGTACACATACATGAGTCTACCTGTCTAACTTGTAATACAGTGGTCGATGTCCATGAGCAGTTTCACGGTAGGCAACCAGAAAGGTGCAGATTTTTTAAACTCTGCCCAATAATGATGTATGCTACACTACAGTGTGTGGGTATTGGTTTAACAGATCGGAACAGACAAGAGTTAGCATCTCTGCTGTGCTTTTCTCCTCCGTCTCTGTTAGGCAGAATCCTGTGCCGTACCCTTAGGGACCACTACACACAATTAAGACTACTGGTGGCAATACAAGTTTTACCTTTGGTACAAGCCTGTACTACTATGTCAGAGTGGTAGCAGTGGTGGAGCAGCCAGGCTTATCTCAAGAGTATATGAGCAGTAGCAGATATTCCACAAAGGGACCACAATCACTGTGACACAAGAAAACACTGACTCAAAGTTTCAGGTAGAAAAATATAAGTACATTTATTTTTAAACCATTCATTATAAACATAACACTTGTATTAAACTTAAACAAAAACCATACATTAAATATACTACAACTAACCAATTAACTTTGCACAGTATGTCTTAAGGTAAGTACCCTGTGTTGGAATGAACCGGTGTTATGCACAAAACACGTTATCGCGAATACGACTGCAACACTTTTTGACAGTTCAGTCTACTAACTAGACGCGTATCCGTGACATGAAATGCTACCGGGGCAAGAACACACTTAGCACCTGAGATACTCAGAGGGAGTTGGAGGCAAAAATCACAGGCAATATTTTGGTTAGGCAGACAGAATCGAGAAACACTCATAGACAGGAGTTCAAAAGTCAAAGGGCCGGAGCCAGGGTCAAGTGACACCGGGGCCTGTTGCCGAAGATCACACAGTCAGATAGTTCACGATTCAACGTAGCCAAGAGTACTTCGATATTGTCAATGTTCGGAAACAAAAGTTATAAGAAGGAGGGAAGACAAGGGCAAGCCTTGGAAATGAAGAAAAGGGGGTTCACCCAGTTTCCTCGAGCAGAACACAGTACCTTATTCCAAATGTTGCAGCTGGTGCCCTGGCAGTTGTTCCTGTTGGTTTCCCGCAGACCCACGATTCCTGGTGCTTCATTGTGAAGGAGGACATCTAAAGGGGGTGTGCACCAAACAGGGATGAAGCCGGCAGCAGCGACAATGAATAAAAGGTGCGCTCCTTAAAAACACAGGAGAGGCTTTTCAAATGGCTATCCGGACCACTACAGCTGTATGCAGCGATTTCGACCAAGGAAGAGGATCCTCTGGCTGTGGGAGACGAGCTGGTTATCCCCACCAGGCTCAAGGGAAGAAGACTCCGGACTGGATCTCCTCTTAGTCGTTGAAGGGCAGATAGCTCAGGACTGCAGCAGGGCTTCACCGGGACGGGGTAGTTGCAGCAGCCGTCATTCTCTCTGCTTCTCTTCGGTTCCTTGTAGTTCCAGTGGCGACTCTCTGACTTCTAGCCCAAGAGAACTGCCTTTTATGTGAAAAACCCCCATTCACACAGCCTGGCTGTCAATCACCCAGCAGGGGAGTTGTCCAGCCCAGACAACTACCCTGGCTAATCATGACAAAGTGCAACTTGGGTTTCCTAGGATACCCTGTGCAGGGGGTGACTACACCCCTCCCTCACATTCAGCCCACCTAGACACCCAGGCACCTTGAGGAGGGCTTCTGAGCAGAAGCCCGCCAAAAGACAGTGAACAAAGAAGGCAAACCTAGTTTGCCGCGCAAAGTAAAATACAAGAAGGACTTTAACAAAAAGAAATGGTGAATAAACCAAACCGGAGCCAAAAGAAAGACGATTTGGTCAAGTGGGTTTATGTTTGAGGCTAATAAAATAGCCAAGAACAATACCACGTTTGTCTAATATAATCGTGGTAGAAAGGTTAGCGTAGATACCACTGACACCAGCCAAGACTAAATGTTAAAAGAGTGAAACAATGCTCTAGAAGGTACAGATAAAAAGGGATCCGAGTTAACCCTTTTCAGTACTCCATGGAAGATGGGGTGTACTGGATCTGTGGTTGATTGACTAAGTAAAGTTAATGGCAACTTTACCTTTTCAGGGGGGCTGTTGTCAGCCTCAGAAATGGAGTCGGGGGAAGTCTCAAAGACAACCCTGTGGCCACTGCACTGAAGGTGCTGTGTGACACATAAAAAGAAGGGGGCTGCTGAAGTGGTGTACTCCAGAGCCCACAATGCCAAAAAAAGGTAAAAACAAATAGCAAAATACAAGTACTAGTGGTGAAAAGCTCACACTCTTACCAAGTGGAAAGAAACAACTCCAGAGATCCAGCAAAGCTGCTGAGGGACTCACTAGGTAAGTGAAATTAGCCATGAAATAAGAATTATCTCTAACACTCTCTTGTGTACACTATTTTTCAAGCTTGCCCAAGATTTCCTGACAAGAGAAAAAAGATGTGATTACTATTTAATCTGGCTTGATGAATTACCAAGAGCAGGTGAATTCCATATGGGTCCATTTGGAAAAGCCATCTGCAAAGAGAAATGAGCAAATGTACAACACAAAGAGTGCAACGGAAGTGTAAATGCAGTTGTGTATGGATTTACTGTTCCGTTTTCCACTCCACTAAATGTGCAAATTATCATGGAGGTTACCCAATAGCATGTACACGCTGATGCTGCAAGCCCCCTGTATACAAACAAATTAACATCAATGACCCTGACAAAAGCTCGCTGCGGCACTATACGTTTTTTATGTTTTTTTACATCCCGGTTCATGAGTAGTCATTTTTCCAATGTTTAGCATTTATGGGACTAGGGCCTTTCACAGGTAGCCCGTTTAGTGCTTTCTTGCCCTTTTTCGCGCATGCGATACTTGCGGGTATGCATTTGTTCGCTTTACCTTTGCAAGGTGCATTTTGTCCTTCTTTAGTATCGACGGAACATAGGGCCCATATATGTAGTCCCATTTCTATTTTCACTCTTGTTTGTATTTACAAACTTATATACTTAGTCCTACTTCTATTTTCATTCCCGCGTGTATTTATAAACACAGCTGCGGTTTCAACGTCTGATGGCGTGCCTTTACTTAGGCTATCGCTGAGACGATCCGGGAGGCTGTGCGAGGTGAGGCCTTCGTCATTAATATATGAAGTGCGTTCACGTGAGGTTGGGAGTTGCGTTGACGGTATCTTTTAGCCTCCCTCTCCGATGGTCTTATGCAGGCTTCCACAGTTAAAAATGGTGTGAATGTCCAGGACAACTACAGTTTGCTAATCGGTAGGAATTTTTATATCTGCTGGATATTATAGGCACACGTTGACAGCATTTTCGTGTGAATTCGTTTTGACTGTTTGGCGACTCACTATTTCATTGGCTAATATGGATTTGGCCTTGCAAGTGGCTTTCGTTTTATCAAAGCAGCCATCCTTCTTTTCCATTAACATCCTAAACCTTAGAGGTTCGGGGCTGCCTACTGGATAGAATCTCTTTACTTTTGATGTTTTCGGTTCTAAATTAAAATGCACTTATATTATGTGCATGTAATTATTTGCAAGTCTAGTTCTGTACACTACCAAAATGTAAATTTTTTATGTTTTTCATTTAGGGTTTTCAACCCAAGGTTTGCACCTTTTGGACTTTTTCTTGGGGCACGACCTAACATCGGCTAAGACCCTCATGTTTGGAATGTCTTCAGATCTATCTACATTTTAGTCCGCTGGCGACATGACCAGATTCTGAAACATTCAATACTTTAAGGTTAGTGACAGAAGGAAATTTAGTGTTCTACTCCCTGTGGAGACAGGGGACACTGTGTGATAGCATTGGAAGTTTGAGATAATCTTGTGATATCTCATAAGCTTCATATTTTTGTTTCTTCAGATGTAAATTTAATTTCATCTCCAGGCCTGCTTGGGTGGCGGATTCGAAACAATTATACAATTTTCGGCACCATACGAGGACTAATTTAGGTGAATATATGTCCCTAGGTCTTTTTAATGGCTAGAGGTGGCAAGTATTAGGAGGCTCTTTCATTTCATGTTTTATTCTAACGTATGTTTTTTGTGTGTTTTTTTCTCTTGTTTGATTTAACGTGTTTCACCAAGGGTTAAGGCTTCTAACAGACTTCAAGATCTACAATCAAGTCTTTTGAATTGTCTAAAGCTTCACCTGTGAGAACTACTGTGTTATTGTCAAAAGTTTAGCATCAACATTTACAGCATATAGTGCGCCCTGAAGAAGGCGACTACTGGCTCACTTAATTGAGCCAGATAGGTTGATTTCGCCGAAACTGTAATGACATGGCACTTAGCACTTTTTTGTACTTAGCACTTTATTCCATTGGCAGCAATTTCCTTTTCAACAGCATCTTTATCATTCAAATGAAATTCAAAAATATGAGACAACGATGCTTTATCTTGATTAGGTACTCATTACTCTTTTGCACCTAGCACTTTATTCTATTGGCAGTAATTTCCTGTTCTATAGCATCCTTATCATTCGAATGAAATTCAAAAACATGAAGATAGTGATGCTTTACCTTGATTAATACTGGGGCATGAATTGTGGTAATTAAATTGCGACTGAATCGTTTAATGTATTAGATTGGTATAAGTATTTTACACCAACATTAATTCATCTATTTTATTGTTGTTATACTGTTTATATATTATGCAATTTTATAATGTTTTGCGATGATTATTAAAATATGAAAATATGAATCTGTTATGATTGAGCCACTATTCTTTTCCACCTCTATTCCTATAATTGGGTACTTAAATTAATATAGTACTCCTCCATGTGAACTCTTCCCCTTCGGGGCTTTTTTTGTCCAAATGAAAGACTAATGCCATAGATCTGTAAAAGTGTCCATACCTGCAACAATTTACCAGAGAGATAAATTAAAGCTGCATGGGGATTAGAACCACCATGAGGTCTACTCCACATACCTCAGGCATCTCCGGTTGATGACATCTCTGCAGAATCCAGTTACACCAGTCAGCAACGATACTATGCTGACCGCACCCGCAACTCGAACCTCAATGAGTGTGCATTTGGGGTTCTGAACAACTGCTTCAGGTGCCTCCACAGGGCAGGTGGTCCTCTAATGTGCCATCCGGAGAAGGTCTGCCTTATCAAGGCCTTGTTTTGCATGCTCCAAAACATTGCCATCCAACAGAATTGTCCAATGCTTGATGAGAAAGAAGATGACCTTTACTCGAATGGTGGTACCCATAGCCATGATGGAACTTCAACAGGGCCTCTGCACTAAAAGGAGAGAGCAAACCATAACCATTGTCTTCCAAGCGTTTCTCTAGACATCAGAACATGTTCACACACCCACTTATCCTCCCTCTTTACCCAATAGACAAATGGGTGAACCGCAATAACTGTGCATGTTTACTAAACATTATTCAAAAGGAATGGGTTGGAAGCAGTGATGGTCATTGGGCTGGCTCTCGGCAGATCCGAGATCCGGCACGAGATGTGTAGCCGGTTCTCAGGATCCGGCCAAAGTCAGCCGCCCAAGCCCATGAACTGCGCTGGAATACAAAAAAAAGAAAAGCGTCCGCCACAGCAGCATTGCCTTTTACCGCCAGCTTTGGCACCGGTGTGTAATGCACAATGCTCGCTACATGTACAAATGAAAGGAATCAGTTGTACATGTAGCGAGCATTGTTCATTGCACACCGGTGTCAAAAACAGTGGTAAAAGGCAATGCAGCCGTCAAGGGTGCTTTTTTCCTTTTTTTTCTTAAGAATTCCAGCATTGCTGGATGCAAAAACAGTTATGAACCAAATAAATTCCCCAATTCACAGAAGCGTTTTATAATGACAAAACCCCTGTGGAAAACGCTCTGTGAATTATAACCCAAAGATTAATTTCATCAGATGTCCACTACCAGCCCCGCCCCCTCTAGACCATGCCCCTCGGGCACCACCCCCTCCAAACTCCTCCCCCACCCCGGCCCTTGTGGGATCCCCCACCACAGTTTTTCATTTCCACCGCTGGTTGGAAGGGTGCTGCTACCCTTTGGGTTCACAGTGGAAAGTTGTAACAAAAATGTCCTGTCCATTGTCCATCAGATGCTGTGCCCATGGAGAACGCATTGGGGCGTAGTCCATGATGATGTAGATGGCGCGCACCTGCGGAAGTACCCTGAAGTAATGCTTAACTGCTGGATTCCTTGGCTCCCAGTTTTTAACTATGAGGCGATTGCCTTTATTGTGTATTTGGACTATAGAGCGCTAAGCTCCGCCCCTTGTTACCCAGCATCCATATAACCAGATTGCGTGTGCACCAGTAGAAGTGCACCGAAGTAGCTTGGCTGCGAGGCGAGCGGCAAGAGGTGTCTTCTACACTTTCCACTTCACTTCCTGTTCCACCTCAGGAAGCTTTTTCCACCTATTTGTTTCTTACTCATCTAACAGCTTTGCAAGCAATTTCCTTCTGCTCCTTTGAAAATCAGCTTTGCTTAACTGATCATGTCAAAAGGTGCATACTATTTAAAATCAGGCATGCCGCAGTCACTTCAGATTAGTAAAGTCTCCATGGAGTTAAACATTCACTCAGCTCGGCTGCTCGAAAAAAAGCAAATACATATAAAAACTCCAGACATAATAGAGTTTTAACCAGAGGGCGTCTGCAAATCTCCTGTTGTGCAGCCCTCGATGTTTCATTCTCCCGTGCTTCGTTCCACCACTAGCTCTGACAAGAGAAGCCCGACCGCAATATCAGCCTCACTTCCAACAGCGGGCTTCACAGGCACCCCAGTTAACTCAAGCCGAAGTACATACATCTCCAAGCTATGCGTCATTCGAACCCCCAGTTTTAATTGAATCAGGAGCACTTCAACATTGTATAGCATCTATAAATACACATGAACGTAACCAAGCACATAACCCCCAATCGAGCTCTGTCACAAACATAAGTGCAACAGCTCGAGACACTCCAATTATCGATTCATTGGCACCACTCACCACTTTAGATCACCAACAATCGACCACTCAACATGGTCAACACCGGACAGACTTTCCAACCTTACCAGTTCGTAGGTCTCCTGTTTTACTCACTGCATCCCCAACTCAATTGGATTCAGACCGCCATGTAACTCTAATTATTGTGAACATCAGTTTATGCCAATCTCCAGTTATGTTTGGTTACTCATTGCAGTATTCCTCAGCTCTTTCGCTATCTTTCACTCATCCCACTCCTTGCAGGCCTAACACTGCTCCACAGCCTTCTTTGGTACCCCATATACTTACTCCTCCAACAACTCTAGTGGACATCACACTAAGCACAATGAATACAGCACTATTATCTTTAGCCTAACCTTTTGAAACGCTTGATGCTAAAATAACTAACCATTCAGCCCTTATCACACCGCTGCTAGCCCGCAATTCAATTACTGCTCCTAAGCCTGCAGACAAGGCAATTACTCTCCCTAAAATGTGAAACTGCTCAAAAATCGTTTAGCTATATCCAATTTCTTCTAGTAGTAGATTAGGGTGTTATTTGCATTTACTCTATGGATTGAATATTATGCTGTATGGTATAATATAAGATCAGTACCATGTTCATTGAATAGTGGTATTTAATTTTAAAAATTCAAATTTACCCTTTGGTATTTTGTGTATATTGTGTATAATTACTTGGTGATTTGCGGAGTTATTTATTTCTACTTTATAGTTTTTTTTTATATGTTTGTAGGATTAGTGCTTTAATATTTGTTTTAACATGTGCATTAAGATGTATAAAAGTATGTAAAAGTTTATTTTTGAACTGTAGACACAAGTAAAAAAAACAAAATTACTCTCCCTTTCAGCTGCCAATACTAGACAACAGACTATGCCACCTTATCCCTATTACAACGGGCAAGCAGAGAGAGCAACCTCTCGAGAGAAACCCTACATTCAAGGGCTTGTGCCTTACCTTCCTTTCATCATGTAATTTGTCCAACTGAAGTAGCTGATACCAACAACGAGTCATCCCTCAAGGCTTGCCCTTTACCTTCAGCTTCTATGATACCCAATTTGTTGAAGCAAATGACCGAAACGGGAAAACACTCATACACTATTTTTACATCTCGCAAAAAGACAAAAAATAAAAAATCCAATAAATGCCCTCCACAGGGGAAAACAACAAAAAACATGAATTTGATGCAGTTACCCTCAAATTCAAGTTCAAAACAGTTTATCAAAAGCATTTCAGTACTTAAAGCCTTCTCTGGACCCCTCCACTCCCACCAACTACAGACCTATTACCACCGTCCCCTTCCTGCTCAAGATATTAGACAAGACAGCCTACCAACAAATTCAAAAATACCTTGAACTGAACCATCTCCTTGGTATCCGGCAATCAGGCTTTAGACCCCAACACGGGACAGAAACAGCCCTCATCGACCTGAAGGCTCAAATTGACACTCTTAGAGACAACGGGAAAACGGCTTTATTGCTTCTCTCTGACCTCTCCGCGGCATTTGATCACAAAATCTTATGCAATCACCTGGATTCAGCTGCCCACTTTTCCCAAGAAACCATCGGTTGGATCGAGTCATTCCTCAGCAACAGACCAAATGCGTGTCTTCTACACCACAGCTGCTGCCAATCCCATCCCCATCACATGCGGAGTCCCCCAGGGCTCATGTGTCTCCCCCACACTGTACAACGTGTTCACAAAGCCCCTGTTTGATGATCTAGATGGTCTGGGTATCACCTACACTAATTATGCCGATGATACCCAGATCCTCATCCCATTGACGGGAGATTACAACCATGATCTGGCCTTGGTGAACAGGGTGTACCTCATCATCCAGGCATGGATGGCATCTCGCAGTATGCCTGAATGATGACAAGACTAAACTCATTATGCTTGGTTCCACCGCAAACATAACCAAATTGGACCACAACTACACCAGCTTCATTATAGATGGGAACCCGATCAAAGTAGCTAAGTAAGTGAAAACCCTAGGAATATACATCGACTCCTCCCTCTCCTTCCACAAACAGGTTAGCTCTATGGCATCCTCCATGGCCTACACATGTAAGCCTATAAGAGCAGCCAAACCCTTCTTATCCTCCCAGAGCTGCATTACACTAGCCAGAGCCCTCGTATTATCAAAACTGGACTATTGTAATGCCCTCTACATAGGAGCTAGCAAACAGGTTACTAACAAAATACAGACGCTACAAAATAACGCTCTCAGAGCAGCGCTCAGCATCCCCAAGAGAGAACATATCTCCAACATTAGGAGAACCCATAACTGGCTCAACACAACAGATGCAGACTTGCTCAAAGTAGCCTCACTAACACACAAATGCCTCAACAACGCTGACCCCCGCTACCTAGTCGATAGAATAAGTAAACACACCCCCAACAGACCTACCAGAACCTCCAACGCTAATCTTCTCACAGTTCCCAGATTCAAACGCACCAAAATGGGTGGAAGCAGCTTCCAGGTGAAAGCAGCCCAACACTGGAACTCCCTACCACCTTCTCTAAGGACACCCCAAACCTACTCACACTTTAGACGCAGCTACATACACTGGATAAAGAACAATGACCGCTAACTCCATCCATCCCACTGCACCGCTAACCACCTTGTAAATATGTATATTTGTAAATCCGTAAACTTTTGCCTTTTGCATGACTGCTCCAACCATCTATTATCCATTGTATTTACTGTATTGTACCTATAAAACCATTGTAATTACTGTACTGCACTATAACATGTAACCAAGCTGCGAATAACCTTGTTGCTCCTGCACCCTCATACCCTCCGGTCCGGTGCGCAATACAAATGAATAAACTAAACTAAACTAAAAAACAAACTTCAAGACCGTCCGAGGCAATAATCTAAAAATGTTCAAATATTTCACAAAACAAAAAGGACAATGCAGCCAAAAGTGAGCGTCCTGTAACAGTATATGATCCATTAGATGATCTTATTTCAGGTGTTGAAGAACAACAGAAGGTGACCAGGGGTGTTGCTAGGTCTATAAAAGGATCAGGGGCTAAGCTAATGTCGGGACTGATGGGATTCGGGGCTAGCCATATCCTTTCGGTTGTAGCCCCTGAACTTCTATCCAGGGCTACAACCAAAAGACCAGGGGCTATAGCCCCCTTAGCCCCCCTCGCAACGCCTCTGAAGGTGACTAAAGTCCTGCCTGCACCCCAATCCAACCCCAAGATCAGAGATCATCCTAATTGACACACCATATCTGCTGACTAATCTTGGCCAACTCGTTATTGAACAAGAGACGGACTGAAATCTGTAAAGCGGTTGACTTATATATGTCTTCACAGCTGAATCAACTCACGCGATATGCACACGACTTAAACACAAATTCGGAAATCTATAAGAGTGAAGTCCCTCACAGTGCAGAGTCTAATAATACGAAATGGCTCAAACAGAAATAACCATTCTCACGTAAAAGTTCTTGTAACCTCCTCTTGGATCATGGCTTCAATAATAGTAACTTGCAAACAGAGTACCGTCTCATTCCGCGTCCCTCACAATACCACCATTTGATTCTGAAATGCTGTCTGTCCCCATATCCTGCATACAACCTCAACAGAACAAGTGTGCTGGCAATATTTGACGATGTCCCCAGCTTGGAGGACAGAAGTTCCTCAGGTGTAACAAGTTGAATTCCCAGATGAAACGGATTTATCAATATCCAGGCCATGGATTCGATCAGGAGTTGTCCAGAACACGATTTCAAATGCAAGAGTTGAACATTCCGCTTTGACCTTTATTATTGCCCAAGATGCTTCCCCCTCAGCTGCACCAAACCAAAGAAACAATTCTGGGCTTACGAATATTCCTCTATTCCTGCCCAAACTAGCAACCTTAGACAACCCCAGGCCCCCAACTCTCCGGACAGGTGAGAACACTACACTTGCCACTATGACTAGCAACTGTCACAATATCAAAGCATAAAAATACTTCCACACCAGATCTCCCTAGCAAGCTGGAACACGCGAGGTTTCACCCACTTATTAGGTAACCTGGACAAACACTTACGATATAATAGCTTTACAAGAACTGTGGTTATCAGAGGCACCCTCATGGGATGATCATAAGATTATTTTGCATCCAGCCAATCGTGCAGCAAAAGGAAGACCGATGTCTGGCTTCCTTGGGCAGTTAAGCTCAGTTCTGGTTTAGCAATCTAACCATGGACTACTCCTAACCAATACATGTAATTAGTTAAAATCCAATTATAGTCCCATGTACTTGCTCTAATTAACATCTACTGGAACCCCGTGGGAATAAAAGTAGACAACTTTTTCCATGACCTAGAAGCTATTTATGACCTCATTAGACAGACATCGTCAGTCACCAACATGATCCTTGTAGGTGACCTAAATCCAGTCACCAACATGATCCTTGTAGGTGACCTAAATCTTCATTGTCTGGCAATAGGCTCATCAGCACCAAACATAACAAAACTTTGATTGTTTACATTCATGCAAGAAAGGAATATGATTATGACTAATGGCTCATTGCCTGGCGACATACCTCCTCAGATCACATGGAGGAGAGACTCTCAGAAAGCCATCATTGATTATATTTAAGGAGAGGGTCAAAATCTATTTGCAGAGACTGATAGTCTCGATATCGTCCAGCAAAAAGATAGCGATCATGAAATGTTGAGCCTTAAATGGTCTTGGCATTTATGTGGTAAACATAAATTCAAAGGTACTCTCATACTTAACAATGGCAAAATCGCTTTTGTTGGACTGAACCACTATTAAGTAACTTGAATGATTGTCTTGAACAAGCAAACAATTTTGACAACAAGATGCTAATTAACCTACTCTTCTCCTCCTTGACCGGTGCCTGCCATGTCTCATTAACTTCCTTCCTTCTCCTGCCACCCCTCCGTCCTCCTCTCCTCTAACCTCTCCACCACCAATGATCAGAGTACCACGCCTCTTTTCTCCTCCTCAGAAAACTTTCAAAGGTGATAATCAGCTTCACTTAATGCTCATTCTGCTGGAAAACACTACCCTGACATCTGTCTCCTTCTTGAAAACTTTGACCTTGATGTCCTCTCCCTTACCGAGGCATGGTTCAAAGGCAGCTCTGTCACTGCTTGTGACACTCTCCTTCCTGAGGGCCAGAAAATCCCAAACCAGGCCCACCTAGCCCGATGTGGATTTATCCTGATTTTCCCTGAGTGTGTCCCTGCTTCTATCATACCTGCTCAACCCCACTCTTCCTTTGAATGCCTCGTCTGTAGGCTCTCAGCCTCTCCTACTCTCTCTCTCATCTCGCTACCAACTACAGCACCCCAGCCCTATCCCTCTCTTCCTCTCTGAATGGGCTGCCCTCGCCGCCTCCCTCTTGACCTCTTCTTCCAAACTCCTCCTCCTCGGTGACTTCAATATCCACCTTGATTTCTCTGAATCAGCCACCTCACAGTTCCATGCCCCCTGTGACTCCTTCTCTCTCATTATTCTTCCTTCCGGTCTGACCCAATCAGCCGGACACAATTAGAGACATCCCTATCTCTAACCTGGTCACCACCCTCTCTCCTGGTCTGACCACTCTCTCCTCTCCTCCCTCTTGGGGCCCGTCGGTCCTCTATCTTAGCCACCCCGTGCACTGCCAGACTCCTTTGCCATCATTCGACCAACAAAGTGAGTGCCAGTTGATGCTTTTGCTTCCACCTTTATCTCCCATCCCACCGCTGCCTCTGACTCTCACTCTAACTCTAACCTGCACCTTTTCTATCCACTCAAGAAGAGGGTCACATCCAAGCTCGCATCTCTGGAGCCACTAAAAACATGGCTGAACTTTTCAACATCTTCAAGGAAGTCCCCAATCCAACTGCAGTATCCACCTCTTCCCTTCCTTCCCAGGCTCTCTGCACCACTGTGGCCTCCCATTTCACATCAAAAACTCAGAAAATCGTGTCCTCAATCTCCACCACCCCCACCACCTTTCCTACTCCTGCTCTGCTGCCTCCCTTGGCTCACCTCCCTCCAGCGCATGGACTCTCCTCTCTCCTGCCCATAGCACCTGATGTGGTTTCTACAGTTGTCTGTTCTATGAAAGTCTCATCAAACAGGTGTTCCCCTAGAACCATTAAGGACAACATCTCCTCTCATGTCCCGGTTTTTGCCAATTTCTGTAACCAGTCCTTCACCACTAGCTCTTTCCCTCTATCCCTGAAGCACTCCCTTGTGCAGCATCTCCTAAACAGGCCATCTGCTGACCCTTCCTGCCTGGCTAACTATTGCTCTATCTCCACCACACCCTACCAGGGTAAACTCTTGGAGAAGTTGGTCCTAGGCCAATGCATCCTTCATACTGAACTTGCTGGTTGCCTCCATGACAATCAATCTGGATTCCGAGCATCCAGAGGCACATAAACTGCTCTCCTGAACACCTGTGAAGACATACCCACAAATCCTGACTCTAACTCTCCTGCTGTTTCTATTGTCCTCGATCTCTCCTCTGCCTTTGACACGGTCAACCATTCCATCATCATAAAACGGCTCTGTGATACCCTCTGCGTCACAAATTGGGCCCTGGAGTGGCTAGCCTCTTTCCTCACTAATCGCCCCTCCCACCTGCAGCTAGGACCTTTCTCCTCCACCACCTCACTCTCTACCTGCAGTGTCCCCCAGGGATCTATCCTATCACCATGGTCCTTCAATATCTCTCTTGCCCCTCTTGAACACCTGATCTCCTCCTTCTCTCCTCATTTCCAATTTTACACTGATGACACACAACTTTCCTTACAATTTCTCTCTACTACCTCTTCTTCCTCCTCTCTCATCCCTGACTGTCTATCCAATATGCAGGCATGATGTGTTGCAGTGCCCTCTGTCTTAATGCCAGTAAGATGGAGATCCTTCTCAATGGGACATCTGCACCCTGTTTCCCTCCTACCCTCTGGCCACCAACCTTGGGCCCTCTACCCTCACAATCCTGTGAGGCTAAAAACTTCAGTGTCATCTTCAATGATCGCTCTCTCCTTCACCCCTCACATCTTGGACCTTGCCAAGAAAGCCAACTTCCAGCTTCATCTCCCTAGAGGCATTGTCCTTTTCCTCACCTTTCCCCAGAAGCTCAATGTTTCCAGAGCTCTGGTCCTCTCTGGGCTGGACTACTGCAACTGCATCTTGCTCAATCTCCCCCTTTACTCCCTATGCCCCCTTCAGCTAATGCAGAAAGGGCTGCAAGACTTATACTTGGCCTCAAGCACAGGGACTGTATCTCTCCAGCCTTAAGATCTCTCCACTGGCACCCGGTGGCTGCAAGGATGAAATTTAAATCCCTCTCCATCATCCACAAGGCTTTCTGGGGCCTTGGACCACGCAATCTCCAACTTTCTCTCCCTAAATCCCTCACTACTAGAGCCCTCCGCTACTCTAACTCCAACTCTCTACTTGTCAAATGCTTCTACAAGCAGAGATTGGGTGGCGTGCCACTCGTTAAAGCTGGTACCTCTCTTTGGAACAGCCTTCCTTCCCCTCTCAGACTGGAGCCAGACCGTTATGTTCTGGATACGTCTCAATACACTGCTTTTCTCTACCTTTTGCTCTCTTTCCCTTCCCTGCTAATCACCCCATTGCCGCTTAGAGTGGCGGTGTTGACATTCATGAATCTCACAGTTTACCAGGCCCATGACTAGTCGACAACAGCACCCCCCCACCCAGCACTGCCTTTGTGGGCCCCCTACCTGGCAGTTGTGCATCTCACCCTTGGGATTCCTCTGTCCTAGCACTTACCTAGTGGCCTCCTCTCCTAACGCCCCTCTGCACTTCCCTCTTGGGCTCTAACCAGTACTTGCCCCACTCCTTTCTCCTGCACTTCTCTCACTGCACTTGCACGTCCAAATGTTACAATGCCTAGTAGGACCATGCATGTACATTTACTGTTTTCTTTGCCATTATTATTTACTCCCCTGTTCCCTCCCCACTCTTCCTTGTGGTGCCTGGAAAAACCATTTTGTTGTATAGGCGACTAACAAATGCTCAATAAATAAATAATCTTTAAAAAATCAATTATGGCATCTATATGCTCAGGCAGGGTTTGGACTTCCTGTATCTTCATATTTATTTTCTTCCACAGTCCATCAAGGCAGTGGAGGGGGTGCAACTTGCAAGACAGTGGTACCAATGCACTAGGGTATGGGTCTCTGCAAGCTGCTGTGTCATCTTAATATAAAGTTTCATACTTGTGCAACATTTTCAGCACAATGACTTATATCACTAGAAGTTACTGCCTGTGGTTCCTAAATTCCATCTAAGAAAAAAAGGAAATTGTCATATATAATGTTTAGGCTATAGTATTATTGAGTTTAGAGTACACATTTAGTTTAGATTTTTGCTGTAGATAGTGTTTAAAGTTAGAGTTTAGATTTTACAGTTAAAAGTTCAGTTTAAAGTAAGAGTTTAAAGTTTGCATTTAAGTTTTAGAGGTTTGTGTTAGGTTTGAAGTTTAGAACATGGCGGGGAGAAGGAACAAATAAAGTGAGGCAAACTCTACTTTACTCTGTAATTCTCTTCTACACCATGTGAAAAAGGCAGCTTGCAAATTATTCGTTACAGATGGCATTTTCTAATGGATTCCTATGGAATATGCCTGGTCTTTAGCAGATTAAAAACCAAGGTGGATTTCATAGGAATCCATTTGCTTTACTCCTTCATGAAAATATCATGTAGGCATAGTACGAAATGTGCTTACAAGACTAAACAGGAATGCAGGGCCGAGATATTATCTCTGCTTCGTGCCCCTCCTCCGTCTGGCCACTGCTGGAAAATGTGGCAGAGATGTAAAACAAGGCGTACACGGATTACATCTTGCTTTTACACCCTGATTTACCACAACACACATTCAAAATGAGGCACAGAGTGTGTCTTAATAAGTTAAAAGCTAAATGAGACGTATCTCTTAATTTGCTTACTCTCATTTACCACTGCCTTCTGCTACTGAAGCAAGCTTGGGTTTCACAGCAGCCTATACCTGCATGTCTAGGCCCGTAAGTAGGTCTGGTTCCCTGGTCAACATATCGGACCACTGAGAACAGGCCTGTTTGGGGATTTTTGATATCAGTTCTTACATCAATTTTCAAAACAACCTTCAACCATAATGACTTTGTTAATGGCAGGGTGTATGCCCTCACACCCCACTCCATCATCCATGGCATACCACATAATGTATTTCTCATGCTACTTCCATGTAACAGTGGGAAATCACTTAAGTGCACCTCTCTCACAATCTGCCCTAAGGGATTCTGGGCTTCTCTCACCCGTTCTCCCAGGTAGCAAAAAATAGCATGCCTCATCCATTCACTTCAAGACACTGACATTAACTGTTATGTCACCCCTTGAATCCCTGAAATTTGATTCTCTCTGCCAACAAAATTAGTTGAGTGCACGTCACCCACATGCTGCCCTCTGGGATCTCTGTCTCTTCCTGTCCCTCCCCCAATGTATCATTAAATGGCACATCTTATGGATGGATGTTTGAGGGTGGGAAATATATCATATATCATAGGTCTTTGGTAAGAGCCTTTCAGAATCTGCTGGACATGCCATGTGGTTGGCCTGGCACTGCATTTTATTAACACATGTGTTTCACTTGGAGCATTCCGCCTACAAGGTTTCAGCCCACCCATTATGCTTGAAGATACCTATTAGCACCTATTTTGCTCCAGAATACTGGCTAGCAACCCCCCTTAGAACTTACAACTGCCTAGGTTAGCCATTGGAACGCACAGAGCTTACAGGCTGGTATTCCTCAACATTGGGATTATTATTATTATTAGATTACTTGGCTAGCATCTGTAGAACATGGAAGACATGTAGTAGCTATGTCTATTTAATGCATTTACCTATCTGATATTTATTTATTTATGTATTTATGTATTGTTTGCTTGTTAGGCGATTATGCAATAAGGATATATTGTTTCAAAGTGCCCACAGGGCAGAGAGGGAGGGAGGGTGGGAAGTACAATTCCAACAACACAACACAATATTCAGGAGCAGAGTGGGAAGGGGGGCAAACCTACTATGCCTTGTGAGAATTCAGAACCTGCAAGTGCAGAAAGGAAGAGGGAAAAGGGAGTAGGTGCTGGGGAATCCAAGCCCATGGGTTAGCCATGGACGAAGTACTAGAAAGATGAGTGCTATACAGCCGGCTACACAGTTGCAAAATGCTGTGGAAAGACAGGAGCTGGGAAGAATTAGTTTGGAAGGTCAAGGCCCCAAAGATGCATAAGGGTCAAGGACACCGATTTAGCAACTGTAAGAATAGCAGAGGAGAGATATTATATGATGATTCATTTATAACGTGGTTGTACACAAGTGTTTCAATGCACAACAAGACAAGGAAGGGAGAAATAGGGGGATGAAACAATGATCTTACTAGGCCTTGTGTCATTCAGATCATGCAATTGCCGGGAGTCTGCACTCAGAGAATACCATTAGCTGGGTCCTTTCCCGGGTAGCATGTCTACCCCTACTAGAAGATGCTCTAGGACTACCAGCCTCTCACCCTGGCAGATTTAGGGGTAGTCGGCCGATAGTGCCAGAAATAATCAAACACAGCAACATTTAAGATAAACTCCTTCCTAGTTTAAAGTATGTATAAACGCACCACTAATGTGGACACATGCCACAGGCACGGCTTCCCAACCATGCACTCAAGAATGCAGCTACGGCTATGACAAATTTGGTCTAATCGGTCACATAATTTTCACACTGAAACACCAGACTTGCCTCAACACCTCGGCCATTAGAAAACACCAACAACCTATGGCAAATTAGGTCGAGCTGAGTACATATTGAGTGTCCTGCACTAGTGCTCTGTCATGACCACCATCAGCACCCGACCACGAACCTGACATCTTGGGCTGCTTACTGGAGCCTAGCCAGCACTGCTAAGGCTTAATTTCGGCCAAATGCACACACACATCCTAAAGTCTCCTCATAGGAGTTTTCTGGACTTCCGGCCCCAAGGGCATTCCTACCACAAAACGCACTACAAATGGGGAAAGGGGCTATATAAATGATGACTACAATACAATAAAATACTCAATTCAAGAGATGGACAATGACTGGTGTGCCACTTTCCAAAATATCTGGTAAGAGAACTTGTGGTGTTCACCCACTGCAAATCAATCAAAGTTACACAGATCACTCTCTATGCAAATCTAACCCTAAATCTAATGCTCTGACTAGGTCCCAGTTTCTCACTACCTGCCTGTTTTGCTACAACTCTAATGTACTGTAGTTTATTATACCTTCCATACATATCCTAAGCCTGCCTCCAGCAATGATCTCCTGCCTCTCCCAAAGCTGCCAGAGACTGAATGGGAGTTAATGACTGATGTCTCTGGCAGCCAACAGGTAAATAGACTGGGTCTCCAACCCATTTTCCTCTGATGTTTGCTTACTTTTTTACATTTTGCTTTGCTTTACGATGCCCTCTGCACTTTCTGGTGTTCCCTACCCGCTTCCTAGATCCACAGTGTCCCCTCCTCCCCTTGCCCACTGAGCTCCTGATTGGGCCTAGCAGCCCTTTGAACACAGTGTGAGGGTATTTCCCCTCAGCAACCTTTTTGGAAGTCACTATTAGCTCCAGCAGCCAACAGGTGAATAGGTTGGGTCTGCAACCCATTTTTTCTCTGCTCTGATTTCTGCATACGTTTGTGCATTTAGCCTTACTTTCTGATGCCCTCTGTACTTTCTGGTGTTCCTTTCCACCCGCTTCCTCCATCCACGGTGCCCCCTCCTCCCTCCTTCCAACCAAGCTCCTGATTGTGGCTAGTAGCCCTATTTCAGACACACCTTCCAGGGCAGCCGCAACCCGGGAAGCCACTGGCTAAGGGCAGCCCCTGGCTAAGGGCAGCCACTGGCTAAGGGCTCCCGTCACAAAGGGCAGCTCCTGAAGAAGCATCCCCAGACTGTGTTGGCCCATGTTAGCGTGTGAGGCCTGCAGCCGTCAACCAGCAAGATAAGTGCGGTTCGGGCTGGGGGTGCAGCCATTACTACTCCCCACTAAACTGACCAACTCAATCTTACCTTATCCTGTTCTTTATTTAGCATATAGTCTGAGGCATACATCCCACAGTTTGTACAGTAATATTATTGTTGAATGTAGGCTGATTGTGTAAGTTATCCATATCTTGCATTTAGCCTGATTGTGTTAGTAAGCCAAATCTCGCGTTCAGCCTGATTGTGTTAATTAGCCATATCTCGCATTAAAGCCATATCTCACATTAACCCTGATTGTGTTAGCTAGCCATATCTTACATTTAGTATGATTGTGTTAGTTAGCCATATCTCTCATTTGGTGCGATTTTGTTAGGTAGCCATATCTCCATTTAGCCTGAGTGTATTAGTTAGCCGTATCTCGCCTTTAGCCTGATTGTGTTAATTAGCCAAATTTCTCATTTAACCTGATAGTATTAGTTAGCCATATCTCGCTTTCACCCTAATTGTGTTAGTTAGCCATATCTCACATTTAGCCTGATTGTGTTAGTTAGCCATATCTCACATTTAGCCTGATTGTGTCAGTTAGGCAAATCTCCCTTTATCTCCCTCTATCCAGTTGCCCCAAATCTAGGTGCATTTACTGTTCTGCGCTTTCTTGTCGATGAGTTGGATTCAGTTTTATTTTGTGTTAGTCAGGATTTATCTTGCGTACAGCCATATTATTTTAGGTAAACATAATCTATGTGTGAGACAACTACCCACTGTCTACTGCTGTACCCCCATGTTAGGCACATCCTCCCTCTATACAGGTGTCTCAAATCTAGGGGTTATTGCATTCACTATTGTGTTCCCATTTTAGGCACTTTCTCCCTCTATCCAGGTGTATCCAATGCACTTCCGTCCACTATTCAGGTGTCTCGGGTCTGGGTGTTGTTTTATTTGCTGTTGTGTCACCATTTTGGGCACCCTGGCCCTCTATTTTGGGTGTCCCAAATCTAGGTGCTGTTGCATTCACTGTTGTGCTCCATTTTAGGTGTTTTCAGACGTCTCGCATCTAGCTGCCTATCCTCTGCAGCCACTGTCTCTAATTTGGACTTTATCTCCCTTCTTATGTGCAGTAGTGCCCCCTCACAAGACCAAGACTGCCAATTCCAATCTGACCGGACCACAGCTCCCTCACATGCCCATGAATGGCAATTCCAATCTGACAGGAAAGCAACTCCCTTACTCAGCCATGACTGGCAATTTGAATCTGACAGGAACACAGTGACAACCAAGGCCACCTTTCCAACCCATCTATACCACACTCACCAGAGCCTCACTCACAGAGCTGCACAAAGCCACTCACAACATACATCCCAACACACTTACAAAAAAAACCCATTGGGCTAGCCAATAAGCAGTCCACCCGGCTCACCGCGGTCTATCTAGCACATTCATTCACAACTCCCGGCTACACGCCACAACACCTCTCTATCTCCAAACCCGGCACCAAAATACTCTTTACACTCTGATCCTTTACACCCTTCCCCCTCACTCCACACCCATACAGCAACAGCAAGTCAAGGATCTCTCCCCTTGCAATGAAGGTGGCACAGAAGATAACGCATTTTTTTAATAAAACCAACATCTTTTAAGGAGACCTCCAACCCGTCCCACACCCAACCTCCACCAGCACCTTGTATCCCAATCGACCAGGAACCAGGCCGGTGTGCATCAATAAGATATTTATTCATTTATTATTTAATGAAAAAGGAAAATCAACCAAAGACACAGCCACCGATGTTGTGGTAACACAAAATGCAATCATCTCTGCAAAACCAGCCGGTTCATATATATTATTACAGTTAATTTCATTTTTTTTATGACACAACAGAAAAAGAATAATTGACCACAAAGTGATAGCCCCTACAGTTTAGCACTCCCCCCTGCAACACTCACCCCAAACCTCAATTAAACTTGATTCCTTTGAATAGAAGGCAGTGGCAAGGAGTAGGAATATAGGTGGAAAATCGGATTTGGGGTGAAGCCCACCACCACAAGATGGGAAGCCAGCAAAGAAAGGGAAAACCCGTTTTTGGAGCAAAATGGAAGAATGGAGTTTTTACTATTTCTCACAACTGCTAGGGTGACAGGATAGAAGAAAATGTGTATTTCTTGCACTTAGGAGATAGGCCCAGTTTTAGAGCATACTAATCAGCACACCAGAGGAAAACAGAATATAGTAGGAAAATGGTTATTTAGGAGAATACAAATGCAAAGGGAAATACAGTGGCAAATGGAAATTTGTTTACACTGAGGCTTGCAATGACAGGTAGGATCTGGGAAGGGGTTTAGCTTACAATAGGGAAATTGGTTTTCAGTGACAAGGACAGAGGCACATAACAGGTAGACTTCTAGGCAAAAGGGATTGCTCACACTAATGAAACCAGTTAGGGTTTAAACTGATACATGCAAATAGGAATTTGTTTGGTAACACACACAATACACTGACAAAGTTGGTTTTCAGTTCACAAGGGGAATAATTCCTTTGGGGCAACAATTTAATGACTATAACAATTAAATAAAAACACGAGGAACAAGATTGTTGGTTTCTAATTCCAACTATCCCTGATATGTGACATTCAATGGGGGAATTCATTGATTTACTTACACAAATACTAAGGATTTACACAGACAAATGCAGGGTTTTCTTAATGGGGATATGCTCACATATGCGGGCAAACAAGAGATTCTCCTATGGGGATGACTGAACAACACAAGCAACTGGGGTTTTCAATGGGGACATATTGAACGCACTGCTACAAAAATGAAGGGCTTATGCAATTTAGGGCTGGTGTTACATTCAGGAAAGCCAGCTGCATCTCAGGACACTCTGGAAAGAAAGGGCAGGAGCTATGGTCACTCCACTCTCAACTATGGTAAGGTTCAGCAGCCTTCTCTCCGTCCTCTTTTTCTGTCTCTCTGGCTTTTGTTTGTCCTGAGTCCTAGTACAGTCCCCCTTATATAGCAGAAATGACATCACTAATTTTACAATCTGGGGGAGTACCCTGTAACTATCCCTAATGCTAGGATTGGACAGTTACTATCCCTTTCTCCGCCCCCAGTCAGGATTGGATCAGGGGAGAGCACCATCTGTCTTTTTCCATTTGTCTTCATCCTTTTGTTCTCCTTACAGCTTTTTGGAAAAACTAGTTATGTATCAAAACTTCATAATTGTACTAGCCACTGCAATATGAAACATATATTGTGTTTTAGCTGATCACAGGGAATTAGATAATCAGACCGCCAAATCTGTACGATGTAGCATGGCAATGTGTCACATTTTTGTCATTTTCATAAAATGTACAATAGTTATGAATGTGTACGTTACCAAGCATATTCCTAATTGCATTTTCCACCTTTTCATTAATTCTCACAATTGCCACATGTTCAGATCAGCCAGAAACCTAGTCTAACTGTCCATTACAGTTGCAAATTCACAGGTAGATGCATTTTATACCCCTAAAACTGCCTTGAAATTACATGAAAAATGGCATAACTTTGAAATCAATCCTCAGTCTGATGGCTGTGCAAAATCCCTAAAACGAAAATAGTCTTTTAATATTTATTGGGAGTGTCTCCTATTGAGCGAATGGGAGGCGGCTTCATCCCCCACAGCCATCTGTCTCCCTGGGCTCGCCTGTAACCAGAGCATTTTTATGAGTCTCTTTGAAGTCAGTGTGGGCTCTTTTGAGTGGGTGCAACAGGGGTTCACACTATTTTGTCATGCTTCAACAAAGGCTAGCCTTCTTTGAAATCTCTGCTTCCCTGCCAGCCGGTCTGCAGAATAGGGCAGTTTGATGCCTCCAGCAGCATCAAATTTATTGCGGGGTTGTTACTGGGGGGTGCGACATCCCGCTGGAGTGGGGTTTTTCATTGTGCAGTTTCTGCATCCAGCCAGAACAGGTTTCTCCTGTAGTAAGTGTCTCTCCACCTGTCACTTGAGTTATGTGGTTGAAACATCCTATACATTGGCTTTGGTCACCTCCCCCTCATCAGGTTTTGCTTTACTGACATTTTTTCTGTGAGCAGTGATATCTTTTTTCCATTGTGGTTTTTTAAAGCCATTTTTATTTGCAAACACAGGTGCAGGCCATTTTTGCTTTTAATGTTTAGAAAATTCAGTTTTCTATGTACAGAATTCTTTAATTCCTCTGTAGAGGAGGTCCCAAGCATGAACCGCACTCCAACCGTTCATTTTGAAGTACCAGGAACTTTCACGCCCAAATATTTGACGCATGATGAGCAAATAAACCAGCAGAGAGCCGCAGTGGGGCTCTGTCCAGTACCTATCAGACTGACAGCACCTATTGAAGTACCAACACCAAAGAAAACCTGGACAGTAAGGTACGTTGAGAAAGCCATATCGACAAATGAAACAAAATGAAGAATGCCAGAGCACAGTCCCTGAAGAAGCTAAAAAGATACTGAAGGAAGACAAATGGTGAAGTCACAAAAGCTCGGACTGACTCACGTATAGAAGATATGACACCTGTGAATGATAAAAGAGGTGAAACACCATGGATAAATGACACCCCGAGTTTAAAGTGAAATAAGTGATGTCAAATATAAGAAACTTATGCTATGAGCGTGATGAAGATATTCAGCCAGTTTACACGTGTACATATGCAAGGAACTGCAAAGAGCTAAGAAAATCGCGAGGCTTGCTAAGCTTAGTAGTAAGATAGATTGTGGCAAGTGCCACTTATATACATATTCACCTCAAATGGAGCACTTTATACAAGCATACTTCCACTATACACAAGAGCAGAACTGACCAAAGGAAACGTAAGGTCTCAAGAGGAGAGCTTTGCAGCAGGAAAATCGAGAGTTAAGGACAGAGAGAAAACATGCCAAGAAGCCAAGGTCGTACCAGCTGAAATAGTCCAACAGTCGATACAATTAATGAAGAGAAGAACAGACCGAGCAAGCCGAAGGGATTAAACTTTCACATCTACGCATGGATTGGTGCCATGCCCAGACGCCTTAACTTTTCCAGACCAAGAAGCAGTGTCGAGGCCAAAATAGAAAGAAATAATTGACACATGACCACTGAAGTGATGATTGATTGTTGCAATAATTGGAGGGAGGCTGGGGGAGCAGACAAACTCCCTGCACCTGGCCGGCTATTTTGCACGCTGCTAGGGTAGTGGAAAAGTATGAGTGGGGTTGTTGTCAACCCAATCATAGTGGACCAAATAATCTAGGGACCTATAGTTAGTAGAACCAATGACTTGTACTTTTAGTGACTTCTACAGTAGCCATTTTGAAGGTAGGGCTTAGATGCCCCACCTGACAGTGTTTGCCCAATCCCCTCACTCCGTTACCATATACAGATATAGTACCTATATTAAAGTTACCTTCCTATAACCAATAGAATTGCATGCAACATTTTAAGCATTACACATCAGTGATGGCGAGTTTTTGGTATAAAAGATGTGTTTTTTATGAAGTTTGTTGGAGTTGTTGAAGCAAGAAGGAAGATCGAGCAATTTCTGATGTTCATGAACTCCCCGTTTTTTGTACTTGTCATTAAACAGACACCCTTTGCCAAACTATTGAGTGTCATTATTGATTTGATGCTAGAGTATTAATCTGCATCCCGATCCATCTCACGGGTGCTTCTACTCGTCTTAAAGTGCTATTGGGCAAACCCCAGCTTTATGGGCAGGTTGGGGTCCTAGTGGACACCTCCTTCTTGGGTGAATTACATTGCTGCTGGTCCATTGATAATGACAGGTAGGTCCCTTTCCCCATGGTTATTTAATTTCACATGAACAACAAAGAAAAGGCCAGGCAGTTTCTGTTGCAGTGTATACATTCTCGCCACTCATGTGAAAATAAAAGCAAAGCCAGGCTGTTTTTGGTGCAGAGCTTAAATTCCTGCCATTCATGTGAGAGAGAAAGCAAAAGCCAGACCGTTTTTGGTTGTAGTGTTTAAATGGCTGTTGTTCATGTGAAAGGGACTTCTGTTTGGGGCCTTTAAATGCACCACACATGCCTCCCCACTGTTCTTCCATGACTATTTGTTGGGGAAGAGCAGGGCAGAGTGGGGTTTCTTAGGCATAATTTCCCTTCATCAGGGAGTGGGCAATCCTGTATCCCCTTCTGTCTCTGGGTTGGGGTTATGGCATGGCACCCCCCTTTCTTCCTTCTTTTGGGATTGGACACTCCAGCCTCCCCTTCCATCTTTTGGTTGGAGGGTGTGGCACGGCACCCCCTTTCATCCTTCCCTTCCAGGCCCCATGGTTCTCCTTGGGAAATGCTCTCCTCTCCAGGCTGGATTTTAAGGAGGTTAATTTTCTAATAGAAGATTAACAAAAAGCAAGTTTCAGTACTTTTTGCACATATTTTTCCTGGAAGATTTACAAGGACAACAACCTATAGTTATGCATAACCATCTAGTTTCATAAACTTTTTTTTTTCATTCGTACAATAACACCAAGTAAATTACTCCCTGTATCAAAAAAACTTTGTTAAGGGGACGTTATGGTAAAATTGCACTAATAAAAACCTATGAAATTTAATGAAACAACTTTGTTAAGGGGACATTATGGTTAAGTTGTGCTAATAAAAATCTATGAAATTCAATGAAATACTTGGTTAAGGGGACGTTATGGTTAAGTTGCACTAATAAAAACCTATGAAATTTAATGAAAAAACTTTGTGAAGGGGACGTTATGGACGTTATGCACTAATAAAAACCTATTTGTGATGTCATCTTTGATGTCCTGGGTGTTAGTCTTAGCAGTGCACGGTGGTGGCGGGAGTTATGGTTGCTTAGCTTACCATAACTGGCGAATTTCAGGGGTTTTTCGGTCTTACGTGGAACCATAATGTCCCTTTAACAATGTTTTTTCACTGAATTTCATAGGTTTTTAGTAGCACAACTTAACCATAACGTCCATTTAACAAAGTTTTTTCACTGAATTTCATAGGTTTTTAGTAGCACAATTTAACCATAATGTCTCTTTAACAAAGTTTTTTCACTGAATTTTATAGGTTTTTAGTAGCACAACTTAACAATAATAACTTTGACTTTATGTACATGTAATATGGAACATACTGAACCCTTTTTACTGAATTTGATATCCGCAAACTTTTTTGATGTCCGCGAACATGTTCGGACAACAGTACCACTACCTAAAAAGTCTGGGGAGGTATGTTTAATTGTTATATCATAACATAGGAACATTTAACAAATTCACAAAGCAGCACACATACACATTATATGTAGTAATACATAAGAAATGTAACCAATATATGTAACACACTAACCATTCATTTAAATACAATATGTTCTAAAATGGAATATACCGAAAGAAGATAAATTGGCGTCCAACATAATTAGCTCACAAACACTCCACAACTAAAAGCAAGACCAGAACTACAGAGTACTCAGAACATATCTTACCTGAAATAGTAAGTGTACTTCATTTTACTCATATATTTATAAACTTTCTGTATTAGATTTAAAAAAATAGATTATCTTTTTTTTCTCACAGAAATGTCTAGTACTCTGGAATGGCTAGAGGAGCATTTCCCACATGAGGAAATGTCAGAAGATAGTGAAACTAATGGTAGACACTTTACAATATAAACCATTTAATTATTATTATTTTATATACATTTAACATATATATATTTTTTTTGTACAGAGCATACCAAAATAGAAAATACCTCTGAAGAAACTGTTACGGATAACACTCTTGACAGCATAAAAGAAAAAATGTATTTATTGTTGACCAATTTTAATAATTTGAAAACTTTTGTTGAGGATCATTTTAAAACAAAAACCTCATACCATTGTCCCACATGTACTTGTCCCCCCTCACCATATTCCAGTCAATTATCCCCAAACCCTCTCCATAACCCAAAATATTTTGATGAGACTTCCATCCCTTCTTCACCTGATACAAATCATGTTGAAACCCCTAATTCTCCTGTTTTTGTTTCCGTATCTGCCTCACCTTCTCTGTCATAAATTGTTAATATATGTTAAATAAAGTTAAATTTTTATATTTTGTTGTAATTAGTTTCAGTTTTAAAAAAAAAAAACAATTTAGGTGTCCGCGGACAGCACGGTTGTTCTGAAATGTTCGTAAATAATCGAAAATGGAGGTGTCCTGATGAACACTATACCTGTCCGTACTGTTCGCTAGCAAGTTGAAACTGTTCTAGAACACACGCGGTGTCCTGAAATGTTCGTAAAGAAATGAAAATGGAAGTGTCCTGAAGAACACTATACCTGTCCCTAGTGTTCGCTAGCAAGTTGAAACTGTTCTAAGAACACACGCAGTGTTCTGAAATGTTCGTAAATAAACAAAAATGGAGGTGTCCTGAAGAACACTATACCTGTCCTTACTGTTCGCTAGCAAGATGAAACTGTTCTAGAACACACGCGATGTCCTGAAATGTTCATAAATAAACAAAATGGAGGTGTCCTGAAGAACAGTATACCTGTCCGTACTGTTCGCTAGCAAGTTCAAACTGTTCTAAGAACACACGCGGTGTTCTGAAATGTTCATAAATAAACGAAAATGGAGGAGTCCTGAGGACGCTATGTCTGTCCGTATTGTTCGCAAGGAAGTTAAACTGTTCTAAGAAGAAACGGCTGTCCGTAACTGTTTGTTTGACGTGTGACACACTTTTAATTAGTTCAGGACCGAACAGTGTCCGTAGAACATCAACGCGCATGCGCAAACCAATGTTCATGCATTTTGTGTCCTGCGGACAGACGCTTCCTTCGCGAGCATGTTCGCGAAGCGATCATATGACCGTGCCCACGCTGATCCCGTGTTCTGAATGCAGACACTTTTCGTGTCCCTGAACAATTTAAAAGTACATTTTTAAGTAATCCACAATATTTCTCAATAAAAACTCACCATAGCACAAGTCCCACATACCAATCCTGAGTTTCTACATACTTTTTGAAACGTTTTGAACCTTTTTTTGTGTTCGATCTGTCCGCGGACAGTGCGCATGTCCGCGAACCGCGTACAAGCACCCCTATAAAATACTACCCCCTAGAGCTTATTCTCATTGTGTTTCTGGCTATTCTTCAGAGCACAGCTATTTTTCCTGCAACTTGCAGATTATACCATCATCGAGATGGCATCCATGGCTGCACTACTGCCACCTGGTGCTGTACCTGCTTCAGTACCACCCCCACCCCCTCCACCACCACCACCTCCCCAAGGGCCTGAAGAGGGGAACAGGAGTGAGGATGCAGAGGAGGAAGAAAAGGATGACGAGAATGAGGTAGTGGAAATCCCTACTGCCCGCACTCTGTGTGAGTCATGGGTGTGGCGGTTATTTACCATTCATGGAATGGTCCTAAGGCTGGTGCGAACTGAGTCACCTGCAATTAGTGCAAAATGGTACTCAGTCGCGGGAGGCATGGCTCGTATAGCTTTGGGACCACTACCATGAAGCGACACCTCAAGTCATTCCACACTGGGGCCGTTCGCAAGGTTGTACCTTGCGAAGAGCGTAGTAGGTTGATTTCCTCTACATCATCCTCCATTTCTGATCTTGTCACCACAAGGAACACTCCTGTGGGACAGCGTCTTCCTCAAGCTGCCTCACAGGCCATACACAATGCTGATGACCCTTACCTTTCGAGGGTCACAGTTGTGTGTATGTACTGCGACGCAGTACTCTGCAGGGGGGAGTGACTTCGCAGTGCTTTTGAGACTATTGTCTCAGAGCACAAGAAGACCTGCTCACTACCCAAATAAAACCCACTCTACATCTTCCTCTCTCAGCTAGCCATTTCTTATCCCTGTGGTTGGTGTCCCCCCTTTACCCTCCTTTCCCCTCCGCTCCTATTGTGTCGTGTATAAAACACCAAAAAATATATAAAATAACAAAAATCAAAAAAAAAATAAGGCTCTTTTCAGAGCCACCTTTCACAGTTAAAAAATAGAAGTGAAAATAAATGAAGCAGGGCCCTTTGTATTTTTTAGAAGTCCGCGGACAGTCCACAGACATCTAACATTTTGGGGTGCTACCCTATCATAACCATTGCAGTTTTCTCTGGGAGGAAATGGTGGTTCTGAAAAGAGCCTTTGGGAGGTGTTTGTATTTAAAAAATTATAAATACTCAACACCTACTTCAAAATGGATGCTGTAATTCTAAAAAAGGTTGCAATGCATTTTGTATGTTTCTTAGAAAAATCTGATTGCCAGCATAAGTTAGATGTACTCCATCTCTGCGAAAAATGTATGTACTACGAAACATAATATTTTCATTGTGAAAAGAGGACATGCCAAAATCTCTTAGAAAGGCACAAACATCCTTATTGACATTGCGCCTTGCTTTCTCCAGTTGTGGACCAAATGAAGAAGAACGAAGCCACATTTGTCTCTGCGCAATCCGTGAAAAAATTACTTGAGAATTTGGAAACCTGTCCATGACTTTCCCAAGTCCTTCTTTCATTGCAAATTGCATAGAAATTCCAGACACATGTCCTAAACTGTTCCCTCCACAATGAATTATAATTATATCTGAATGTTGCTCTGTCTCCAAAGTAGCACAGAGAGGTAACAAGTCCAACCACTTCATTCCATGTACTCCATGCCAGTGTACTTCCACATGTGGCAATCCAAGATCTACAGCTACTCCACAGGTTTCTGCATGCACCTTCAACCAATGTAGCCACGAGTCTCCCAAAATCCAAACAATCTGTTTTCTGAAACACACAGCCATAGCTATCTGTTCTTATCTCAGCAAAAAGAGTATCTGAGAAACTCTCTCCTGGCACAACACACCCACTAAACTTTCCTGACCAATCCCTTTCAGTGCTTATTCTCATTTGCATGACTTCTGAACCAAAAAATCCCCGGATGTAACACCCGATGTCCGCGAACTACCGCCATGTCCGCGGACATATCGTAACATGAACAGCCCTTCTACCATTTCCACTTCACTCTCTGTGCCATTCCCTCATTGGATGTAGCTAAGAAGTCACATGACCATCCACCAATCACATTCAAGACCTCTACATCTAACTGCATCATCATAGATCAGCACTGCAAATGTACTGTGAAACTCTCTGAGTACAAGTGTCATATCATTGGCAAGCACCATCTACAAGAAATACTGTACAAGTCTTCAAGATTTCTACTTGCAGCTCTATGCATATCCATATGCATGAACACAAACTACAGGTATGCATATCCCCATGTCTTAAACAGCGATTTACAGCCAGAATGGCCCACAAATTCCTATTTTTCGACACACAAATTACCCAACTCAGCCGCTAGAATTTAGATGTTCTAGAACAAACAACTGTTTTAATTGTATTGCATTAGATATACTATTTATACTTCTCCACACCACTAGCTTACTTTTTTTCTGTCATCTGAACCCCAGTTTAGTATCACATTAATTCAAGAACCCCCATCCCTAGTAGTTGTAGTTCCCAATGCACAATCACACACCATTACATACATCTTTATCATTTTACTAAAACACTCATGCACACAGCACACATACATTGCAGAACACCCCAACCCTTACCTTCTTTATTTTTTCAACAGACCCTAAAGAATGCCTACCAAAAATCAAGTCCGTAGAAAGCAACGCAGAAGTAGAGCAAATGAAAATAAAAGTGTCCAACATAAGCATCCATATCTAGCAGAATTTGTCAATAAAAGTTGAAACAAAACAGTGAATACAGTCATTTAGTGAAACAAAAGAAGTTTCAAGTACAAAAAGTTTGCCTCCTCCATCAAAATGTAAAACAAACCAAAAAACAATTAACAGAAAATCAGCTATCACTGCAGATAAAACTGCTTCTTTAAATCTTGATATAGTGCAAAGTAAGCAAACCAAGAAAAGTATTTTGGGCAAAATGTTCCGTCACAAAGTCCTTCAAAATCTTATAAAAACAGGAGAGAAACCAGGTTTGACGCTTAAAACCTATCCTAGGAAATTAATCTTAGAAGCGTTGATAGACAGTGCAATTCTTCTCAAAAGAAAATTATTTATTTTAGTGTTAAACAAAATGAAACCACTAACAAAACTAATAACTAAATTACAAAAAAGACTTCTCAATAAATGAAATGTCAACAGAAAGAACTTCTTAAGTATCTGCGGAGGTGAATGGAGTCACACTACGAGCAAAGAACCATACTTTAATGAAGAAGCGTACAAACAAAAGCAGTCAAATACAATTGCCATACATCACAGTGGTCGAGTTTATGAAAAAGTTAATAATACCATAATGGAACAAGAAGTACTCCTTACAAAAATATTCCCTGAAAACGTAGAATTACCCCTCCATTCAACTGAATCAGAACGTCTAGTGTACAAATGAACATGCACGTCAATGTCTAACATTCCAAACAATTTTTCAAGTCTTTACGCCAATTCCTCAATCAATATGTGAAAAGCAAAGACAAAATCAAAATTAAACTACTGCAAAACATGGATACCTGTCCAGTACGCAAGTACACAGGACTAAAAGCACATTCATTGGCCTGCAATACAGGACCTACTTGCAAAACCACCTTCCATAATATCAAAAGGATATCAACACATCATTCAACTATAAAAAATCTAGTTCATAAACTGTACTATGCTAAAAGTTCTGCTTTAGCACTAGACAATTTAAATAGCATTCTTCTATATTGTACAGCAAAAAACCTACTAGAAGAAATCGACTATATCCAGAAAAAATATTTTGGAAGTGAAACCCACTTACAGAATGAAATAGCAGTAAACCAAATTAGTAACAATTCTACACATGGCATCATTTTACTACACACATACAAAAAAAGAAATACTAAAATTTAAAAGTACGTCAGCTGAAGTAGCAAACCATGTGTGTGTATGTTGCCGCAGAACTTTTTATAAAAGTAACACAAAAACTGTAGACCTATCATACAAAATAGAAGACAATGAAGATTCTAAATGGTTTGAATTAGCTCTCTACCTCATAGCAGAAAACAAATACGAAATAACTGACCCCGTAATACTTTGCAGTTACTGCACTACAAAACTTGACAACAACCAAACTCCTTCACATGCTATCACAAACTATTTGGAATTATATCCACTACCAAAACCCCTTCAACAACTTAATTTATATGAGAGCATCATAATTCAAACAGTGCACCCATTTCAAGCAATAATACGCCTTCAACCAAAAACTGCTAAATTACCTCCCTCTGAATTAGTGAAAGGTATTCGTGGAAAAGTAGTGCATTTACCATTAGATCGAAAAGATAATGTGCACACTCTAGGAGTGCAACGTCCAATGCAACAATCTTTAATTATCTTGGTAAATGGAGTACCTACAAAAGACAAAAAAATTGGCAACAGCTGGCAGATTTACATCAAGTTAGAGAAGCCTTGCAATATCTTAAAGAGAATAATGAATATTACAAAGAAATTAATATTGAAGAAAACTTGAAGGATACAACTGAAATAATTCAAGAGACACAAGAAGCTGGTCAATTTGAGCTCCTAGATCCTGCTACAATATCAAAAACTTTAGACCATTATACAATTCATCCATTGCACTCTAATGACACCATAGAGGATGCACTGGAAACGTACCAAATGCGTCAAACAAAAGGATCACCAATCAGCATATGGGAAAAAAGTATAGAAGCACATGCTTTTCCTCTACTCTTTCCTACTGGCAAAGGAGGAAGGTACGATGATAGACCTATTCAAATTTTAGCATCAGAATACCGCTCATTACGGATGTATTCTGAATATCCCAGATTTAGACAAAATGTGGAATACATATTGTTAGGGAGAATTCTCTCTTTAGGCTGAATTTTCTTAACCTAGTGAGTCCCACAGCAGCTTTGCTGGATTTCTGGCGTTTGTTTTTTTCTCCTGCCAAGAGTGAGACTCTTTTTCTCCCATTCTTGGACATGATTTATGGTGGTCCTTTGACTGTTAATGTGTTTTATGGGCTATGGGGTCCTTTACTCCATAGGGTCTCATATGCTTTTACTATGTGTGTTACACATCACCCTCGGTGCAGTAACACAGGGGTGTCATAGTGACACCCCACCATAGACTCCATACTATGGCACTGACTACTGTCTCCCAGGGCATGTAAAGTCACCATTGGCTTTACTAGTCCCAAATTATTAACAGAAACTGGTACAAACCATCATATTGTGGACGTACTGGTCGGGGAAATTCGATTGCCCCAGGGTCTGTTAGTCGAGGGGGCACGTCTCCGTCCCCCCTGATCGAGTTTTGGCTGGTGGCAGTGGATACTACTTTTTATATTCGACCGCGAATATATCCCTATGGGATTTTCCCATTGTTCGAGGCTACCAACTTTAATTATTTAATTCTCATAGCCTCGAACATACCGCCGGTTTATTTATCTAATATTAATTCACCGGTTGGTATTTTTTGCCAGGACTCGATTCTAAAATGACGTTTGTGTTCTCTTTTGTGACTCCAACCCAAGTCGAGCCCTTTGTTCCACTTTTTGGCGGGCTTCTCCACAGAAGCCTCCAAAAGTGGTGCCACTCTGTCTGGGTACCACAGGGGGTGTCGGAGGGGGTTTAGGCACCCTGGACTGAATTACCTTGGTAACTCAAGTCGCACTCTTGTGTGATTGGCCCAAGTGGTGAGCCGGCCGGCTCACCACTTAGCATGTTTGATTGACAGCTAGCCTGGTGAATGGGGGTGTGCTGCATAAAAGCAGGGCTTTGGGGACTGGAACTTCAGAAGTCGCCACAGGACCTGAGAATCTGACGAGGGAGAAGCTGAGCCGACCTACCACGACGACACCACCGGTGGAGCCCTGCGGAACCGACTCACCACTTCCCGACGACAGAGAAGATCTCCTGGCTGGAGAGGCTTCTTCCCCTGACTGGTGGGCACAACCAGTTTACCTTCTTCTCTTCGCATCCCAGGCCGTCTTGTGGTCAAATTGCCCGTTCCAAGCACCCTGGCAACTGGATAGCCACTTACCACTGGACCGCGAATAAAAGGACCGCTCCTTTTACCTGAGAACTCCGCGGCTGTTTCTTCCCTGGCAGTGCAACGGACTCCTGTCTTCCGATGAGATCCTCTCTTCCCCCGGCCGAAGCACCGACTTGCATCCGCAGCCAGGAAAAACTGCCCCGGCTGGAGTATTCTCACTACTTTAAGGTACCGTGTCCGCCAGGCCTACCTTTCTAAAGATTGCTACAAGGTAATAATAACCCCTTAACCTTCTGGATTGGGCTGGCCGCCTTGACCTTCTAACTGGTCCCTTTCTTTTGGTCCAACTCTTTTTGAACCTTTGCAAGACTCTTGTGCACTTCAACCGTGTGACCTTGGACACATTTCGTTCTGATCCTCTTAAAGTGGATCCGGCCTACTGAACTCTAACTTCACGGTTGTACTTGCCTTCCTCTCTTGTTTTGATCTTGTGAAAGTGTTGGGATCTGTTTCATATTATACTCTGCTTTTCTCTCCCTTTTTAACGAATTATTAGAGTACCATCTGCGTTAAGCGCTCACCGGTGTCTGAAAATAAGTGGGGCTTTACTTAAGACTTGTCTAATATTCTTCTAAGGGAGTGTATATCTTTTAGTGACCGTGTTTTTGAATTGCTTACTATTAGTGCCTGTGTGTTTTTCTAGATGTGGTTTTAAATACATAAGTATATCTCTTCTACACCAAGCTCTGGTCAGTGTTTACTTGTTCTACTGTGTTCTTTTGACCTATTGTGAATACTCTGTATACTGCCTAACTCTTCTTGAGGGAAGTCTGACTGCTCAGCCACAGCTACCAAGTGAATCTGTGTGGTACAGACTGCTACCAAGTGGGTTTACTGCCAAACACCTGCAGTCTTAAATCTTTTGCAGTGGTCCCAGAGGTAACTGCACAGGTTTCTGCCTAACACATATTCCACCTACTCTTTGAAAGTGAACTAGCAACTTTGTGTTACGGAGTTGCACACATATTAAAATCAGGATCGCACTTTCAAAATATGACAGCTACACAATTATTACAAAAAGTTCAACAAAAAGATGAGCTTTTACAATCAAATGTTACAAATCTATTAGCAAATATGCATGGTGTTAAAGAGTACTGGTTTCGATGTCATGGAGATGTATGTTGTATGATCAGAAACCTTGGCCCACCCACTTGGTTTATAACATTAAGTTGTGCAGAATATGCATGGGAAGATTTACATGATTTCCTACGCATATCAAACAAAAACATAACAAACATAGATATACTAACACCTGGAGTACTTTGTTCTCTGGATCCTGTTAATGTTTCAAGATATTTTCACCATCGCTTCATTGCTATGCTACATTTTATTTGTGATAAAACTGTTCCTCCCCTTGGAGAAGTACAACACTTATTTTGGAGAAAAGAATACCAAGCCAGAGGAGCACCACATATCCACATGCTTTTATGGATTAAAGATGCTCCTAAATTTGGTCAAGACAGTGATGCCACTGTTTTACAGTTTATTGAAAAATATGTCACTTGTGAAATTCCATCAGAATCCACAAATAGTGATCTTCATGCACAAATTTTACAATTTCAAAGACACAAATGTGGCAAATATTGTCGTCACAAATACAAAAACAAAGGGAAATACTACACCAAATGCCGATTTGGTTCCCTAGACCAGTTACAAATACAGGTCAAGTGAACAACCTCATGTCTTCAGTTAGACATAGTGTTAAAGGTAAGTCACCTAAAAATACATATTACATAAAAAGAAAAGAAGAAGAAAAATATATCAATGATTACAATGCAATCATTGCCCACTTATGAAATGCAAACATAGATGTGCAGTATTTTTTAGAAAATTTTGGCAGAATTGGATGATTGAGGTTAGGCGCCCTGACAGGAAAGGATAGGCTAAGATAGTGGCTGCAAATGGGAGCAAGTTTGTAGACACCCTGCCAGGTGGCCTCGTTAATGGGATTTTTAAGAACTAGTTTGCTTCCATGAATTGCGCACACATCAGAAATTGTTAGAGCTCATTGAGCAATATATAATCAAAAACAACACACCCAACACGTGTTTCGAGCAACAACGCTCTTCTTCCAAGGCTGCCAATTGCAACACATAATTTTTGTACATATTTAACATAATCATATGTGATGAACAAAAAATAACAGAAAGAAAGACCTAAACATCAAAAAAGAGGGCAAGATGGTAATGCATTTCAGTCCAAAAAAAATTTATAATCAATGCCCAACATAATTTTTCAAAATTGCATTCCCACAAGTAAACAGTAGTCAAAAATGGCACATATAGTAAGGTAAACCAAGGATATGGAGTGTTAGCAAAGAATATTGAGAACAATTGACGCACATTACAGAAAATAACAAAACAAAAAGGGAAGAGAAATACAATTGATTAGACAATACAGAACTATACTGGGATCGGTCGTGTGTGTTCAAAAAATGTTGTTCACCCCATAAGTTATGTGATTAAGGGGCAAGAAGGCCATATGAATGAAAACCTTTACCTTTGAAGGCTTGAGTAAGAATTGTTTGCTGAAGAGAAAAAAATAATAAAAAACCTGAATATTAAAAAGTGATCCCAGAAATATTTGGCTTATTATCTTGTGGTAAAGAACAGTTTTTTAATTGAAATCCTTACCGATTGAAAATTGTAATTACGAGCTGTAATTATATAAGGTGATTTCACCGGCTCCTCTGTAAATAAAAAGTAATTTATAAATTGTAATGCTTGCCTTGAAGTATACACAGCAAATAACTAATAAAGTAATTGAAGGCATGCAGGCACATACCTATAGAGTTGCAATTGCAAATGAGCACTTTGCCAAAACGAAAGCAATTGTATAGAACGGAAAAACCCAGCAAGGAGGCGGCAACAGATGCAGGGGGAGACAGAAACAGACACTCACGTTAATGGTGTGTCAAACCACATATTTCACGCAAAAGAACGAGGTGGTCACATGCGTATGGCCCCTGCTTGTTGCTAATCTGCAGGGGTCTGCGCGAAACACTAAACTCACCAGCGTTTCCGCACGTCGTAAGAGAAACAGGAGCCTCGCGTGTGCGCGCAGACGCTCCTGTTTAAGTAAAATATTAATGCAACATAAGGAACACACTCAAACTGAAACAATGCACAAATCGGCGGCCATGTTGAAAGTACTAATTTACAAAGAACGAGATAATCTAATGTTAAAGAGCAAACTTAATATTAAGAGGGATGATTTATTTGGAACCTACGTGTTGTTATTCATTTAAGAAAAAATAGGGGGAGAACAGGTAACATTTAGCCAATTAGCTGCAAAAGGGTAGGAATCATGAAATATTATACTTGTTGCTGATTACAACAATGACAAAAATGTAAAACGATGAGGCAATAATTAAGCCTATAATGAGAATGATTCATAGTTTGTCCTCCCCTGGACAGACGGAGCCTCCATGAATATATTTTCCACAAAAATTAAAAAATCGATTTGACAATCTGTTAAAGTGAACATGGGGTGAGCAAAATTGAACACACAGGGCAGATCTTATTCCAACCATTATATAGAAGCACATGTAGCATGTTACAACCAGCTAGTCATGGGCACTTGAGCAAAGTGACTTCAGAGGAACACTGAAAATTCATGGTCACTGTTAAGGCCAATTGATACAGTACGATATTGGAAAATTAACCTTGCTTCCAGTTGCTTGAGTTTCAAGGTCAGGTTGCCGCCACGTTGTGGAAGGGTTACTTTTGCCATGCCGGCGAACCTAATGTCGGACTTATTGTCCAGCTGATGATTGCTTTGCCAATGTGTAGCCAAGGGATATTTAGATTCTTGACTTGAGATGGTGGATAAATGCTCACGTATCCTAGTCTTGAGAGGTCTAATGGTACTGCCAATGTAATTTTTTCCACAGACACACAGTATACAGTAGACGCAGAATTTAGAATTGCAATTGATAAAGGCATTCACTTTGAACATTCCCAATTTACCAAAATCAATTTGCGGGACCTCTAGTGCATAACAACACATGGAGCATTTTCCACATTTATGAAAACCATGATTAATATTCTGGCTAAGCCAAGTAGTAGCAACTTGGTTGCTGGGCATAAATGATGGTGATACCAAGTTTTTTAGATTGCTTCCCTTACTGTAAATGAAATTCGGTGATGTATCCAACCACGGTGCTATCTCTTGGTCAAGCTGGAGCAAATGCCAATGATGCTGCACAATTTTAAATAGATTAGAGCTGTCTGCATTGTAACGTGTAATAAATTTTAATTTATTACTTTGGTTGGAATTAGACCTTTTTTTCGGTGTGAGTAGGTCAACCCGCTTCATGCTTTGGGCAGTACGTTCAGCTTTAGATATTATGTCAGGGATGTAACCTCTAACTCGAAATTTTTCTCGTAAAAAAACACATTCATGCACGAAATCTTTTACACTAGAACAATTTCTGTGTGCTCTAATAAATTCACCTTTCGGTATATTGGTAATAACAGATTTTTTGTGACAGCTAGACGCATGTAAAATTGCATTGACCGCTGTAGACTTACGAAATGAAATGTTTTCGTTACAACTGCATTATCATGCAGAGTGATGGTCAGATCTAAAAAGTTAATGCTTGAACTGCTGTACTCATGAGTAAATTGGATACCCCAATCATTATTATTCAGGTGATTCACAAATTCATTTTAACAATCCACAGTGCCTGTTCAGATCAGAATCACGTCATCAATATAATGTTTCCAAATGTAAATGAATTGAGTAAACCTGTTGTCAACCAATGCAAATATGTCTTCAAAGTGGTGCATGAAAATATTAGCAAGTGCCGGGGCGTAGATAGCAACCATAGCCACCCCGATTTTCTGTTTAAAATAGCAATTATTAAAGAG
This sequence comes from Ambystoma mexicanum, assembly GCF_040938575.1. NCBI lineage: Eukaryota > Metazoa > Chordata > Amphibia > Caudata > Ambystomatidae > Ambystoma > Ambystoma mexicanum. The sequence continues at coordinate 324,683,748 of NC_090923.1, forward strand.
AAAGACATTATTATTTAAAGCATAAGTAAGCATATCTTTGACCATTGCAATGTGTTCTTACAGCTCGTAATTACAATTTTCAATCGGTAAGGATTTCACTTCAAAAACTGTTCTTTACCACAAGATAATAAGCCAAATATTTCTGGGAGCACTTTTTAATATTCAGTTTTTTTATTATTTTTTTCTCTTCAGCAAACAATTCTTACTCAAGCCTTCAAAGGTAAAGGTTTTCTTTCATATGGCCTTCTTGCCCCTTAATCGCATAACATATGGGGTGAACAACATTTTTTGAACACACACGACTGATCTCAGTATAGTTCTGTACTGTCCAATCAGTTGTATTTCTCTTCCCTTTTTGTTTTTTTATTTTCTCTAATGTGTGTCAATTGTTCTCAATATTCTTTGCTAACACTCCATATCCTTTTGATGCAAATTGGTTTACCTTACTATATGTGGCATGTTTGACTACTGTTTACTTGTGCGAATGCAATTTTGAAAAATTATGTTGGGCATTGATTATTATTTGTTTTTGGACTGAAATGCATTACCATCTTGCCCTCTTTTTTGATGTTTGGATCTGTCTATCTGTTATTTTTTGGTTCATTACATATGATAATGTTAAATATGTACAAAAATGATGTGTTGCAATTGGCAGCTTTGGAAGAAGAGCGTTGTTGCTCGAAACACGTGTCCGCTGTGTTGTTTTTGATTAAATATTGCTCAATGAGCTCTAACAATGTCTGATGTGTGCGCAATTTATGGAAGCAAACTAGTTCTTAAAAATAGATGTGCAGTACATTGCAGAGAATTCTATTGCAGTTGCATGATACGTCACAGCATACTTAACCAAAGCAGAAAAGACAGAGCTGCAAGAACTCTGGAATGACCTGTCATCAGATAAAACAGTGTCTCAGAAATTATACAGCTTGGGCATAAAAATGCTGTCCCATAGAGAATGTGGATCCTATGTAGCAGCTGAACTTTTACCTGGTACTGTATGGTAAATCTGAAAATATAGTATGGCTATGTCTTGGTCCAGCTAAATCTAGAAAAAGAGTTCTAAAATCATACGAAGATATAGAAACAATAGCCAAACATGATCCCAACAGCCAAGACATTTTAAAGAACAATTTATTGGACACATACTACCCAAACAGGAGTACCACTTTGGAAACCATGTGTCTATACCACATAGCCCAAGGCTACACATACAAAAATAATATAAAACCTGATGAAAAAACGGTAAATACAGAGTGACAAACTGTGAAGGCAGCTTAGTAAAACACACCAAACCAAATTTAATTAATCATATCAAATTGTCATTAAAGACTCCTCAACATAAAGAAGTATATTACGTGTCCCTGTTACAACTCTTTAAACCATGGAGAAAAGAAGAAGAAATACTAGATAACTATGACTTATATGAAGACACTTACAAAGCAAATCAAAGCACTAGAACTGATGTAAACTTTACACAGTACAAAACAATGTTGCACAATGAACAGCAACACGAAGAAGAACTCCAGGCCCAACTAGATAAGGACACTCCTGACAGTAGTCAACCTTCTGTAACAGGAAGCCAAGAACCACTGGGAGAACCACTAATAACAAATGAGGCAGTATTAGCTATGATAGAAGTAGAAAACACCATGTGTCAGTATGAAGATAAAGAAGACTTAACTATACTACAATCAAAACTAAACAATGAGCAACGTACCATTTTTCAAGAAGTAACAAAAGAAATTGCACATGGTGTACAACATGAAAACAAAGAATGCACCTGCCAAAATGACAAACCTATACTATTGTACGTCAGTGGTGAAGCTGGTTCTGGCAAAACATTCCCAATCAAAATTATCAGTAAGTTCCTTCACCAATTGACAAACAACAAACTGTCAGCTGTTGTCACTGACCCCACAGGTTTAGCTGCCTACAACATAGCTGGTGTCACTTTACACCGATACTACTCCTGCCAGTAGAACACCAAAACAAATTAGACTATTACAAACTTTCTACAGAAGCTGCAATGGAACTAAGCAGAGTATTGAAACAAATGAAAATGCTACTAATAGATGAAGTGAGCATGGTGTCCAACCTAATATTGGCTTTGATTCACCTCAGATTACAAGAAGTACTCAAAGCAAACTATGAAGAGCTCTTGGCAGGAAAACACATTATTGTTTTCGGAGATCTTCTTCAATTGACACCAGTAAAAGGTGAGCCTATTTTTGAAACATTAGGACACAAACTCTGCTGTAAAACTGTTGGCAGCATTGGAAATGTCAACCTTTGGCAACATTTCCAATACAGAGAATTAACAGAAAACATGCGTCAATCTGCAGATCTCACTTATGCCAACATCTTAAAAAGTATCAGAGTTGGTATACTTTCTAAAGAAGCAGAAGCATTATTGAAAACCCAGCATATTTATGCACTTCATGGTGATAATGCATGTGCTACAGATGTTATGGAACAATTAGCCCACAAAAATGTCAATTGTATGGCCTTAATGCCAACTATTGCAAGCTGTTTCAAATTCAATGAAATAATGTTAAGTAAAGAAATGCAAACAATAATGAAAATTAGCGCCACAGACAAACTAGATGTACATGTGTGACCAAGCCACAACAAGACTAAATAGTTTAGAAAAATCTATCTCAAACACAGCAGGCTTGGAAAAGATATTAAAATTATCTTTAAATTGCAGAGTAATGCTTAAACGTAACCTTGACGTGGACCAAGGACTAGTTAATGGAGCACTGGGTACAGTTGTTGGCTTTCAAACATACCCATGTGACAACAAAATTCAGTTTGTCAATATTCTCTTTGACAAACTTTCAGAAGTAAAACGGATAGGACGCTCAACAGCTCGATTCCTTCTCTTCAAAGACATGTATGTACGCAGAGAACAATTTTCTCTGACTCTTGCATACTGTTACGCTCACCTGACTCCCACGGAGGCGCTGGCCTGGTTCGCGCTGCTGTGACCTCTTCTAAGGTGATGCGCAGGGTTCGGAAGATGGACTGGACCGGGCCCCCAAATCTGGCTTGTCTGACTCGCAGAAGTATCCTTCTGTAGGCGAAAATAAGGGATTAACTGTCTGTGGGGTAATGCAATCGGCCTCCCACTTTCCCCTCTCACCCTCCTTGAAACCCTTCTGTGATTTCTCGTAGCGTCTCACCTTAGAGTCTGCAAGGACTCCATCCTGCTTCTGATGCAGGGGCGCGTTGGTATCCAGTTACTTCACTGGATTTTCAGATTGGTGAGAACCAAACTTGCTTGGCTTCCAGGTAAGTTTTTTGATAAGAGGTTCCCCTTGTGTCCATGCATTAATGTACTAATGCTAGTGTCTTTTTCCCCATAGGGGCCGGGGTACGGAATGCCGGGGAACAGGCACCGACCCGAGATGAGAGGTGGAATCCTTGTAGAAATCAGGTAAGTCTTTAATGAGCGTTTTTTGGTAATGGCTTTTCATTCGCTCATTAACGCTGATGTCTTTTTTTCCCCTTAGGGGCCGGGGTCCGGAAATGTCAGGATACGGCGCGGACCCGAAATGAAGAGGGAATAAATCAACAGGTAAGTCTTAACATGGAGATTTAGCTTTCCTTATTCCCTTCTCTCTCTCACCTTTTGTTCTGGTCTTTTTCTCCCTAGGCGCTGGGGCGTGACTGCGAATCCGGATGATCGCTGCTGAACATGGAGGCGCCCTGTAAAGGTGAATGGAATGCGGCGCTGCAGCGATCGACGCAATGAGCTTTTAAATTAAAGTCTTCCTTTTCAGGATTGTCGGCGAGATGTCTCCGGGATGCGGCTTTAGCAGGTAAGGACTTTTCCTTCTTCTGTTCTCTTCTTCTCTTCCTTTGCAGGTGATCCAGGATGCTGGCAGGCGTGGCAGAAGTCAGGATGCAGGAGCAGACACGGTGAGCGTCCAGCTGCTAGATGCAGAGCAACGCGAAGCACGTGTGGCTGTTCGGGTGGGTTTTAAATAGCCTTGGAAGAAGTTCCAGGTATGTATCCTTCCTCCAATCAGGTATGTATCCTTCCCTGACCACGCCCGGATGGTAAATTAGTCCCACAGGTAAAGTAGTTCCTTTCAGGCCTCAAGGAGGCCGGGATCCTGCAGCATGGTCTGCATCAGCTAAGTGCACCCAAGCATTCCCATAATGAGCCTGGCGCCTATGGCGCCAGGACTGATGTCTTTTATGAGCCTGGCGCCATAGGCGCCAGGACACTATCCAAAGGGCCCCTATATGGGGTTGCTGGGTCCTTCCTTGGGGACTGGATGTCCGCTTTTGGGGATGCCGGGCTTGAACCGGCTCCCCGGGAGCGGGCATCATGACAGCACTCCCCCCCAAGGCCCCTCCCAAGGTTGTTCCCTCCGGGGGTTTTGGTTTGTCTGGGAAGAGTCGGTGGAATTTCCTGACTAATCGAGGTGCATGCATATGGTCGCTGGGTTCCCACGACCTCTCCTGAGGTCCGTACCCCTTCCAATCAATTAGGTAGAACAGTTTTGACCTAAACATTTTTTAGTCTAAAATGTTCTTCACTTCGAATTCGGGCTCCCCATCTATTAGAATAGGTTCTGGAGGTTTGAGTAGTCGGGTTCCGGGTACCACTGGTTTCAGAAGTGACACATGAAAAACAGGGTGAATTTGCATACTAGCTGGTAAATCAAGTTTAACAGCCACTGGGTTAAATATTGCCGTAATAGAATAAGGTCCCAGATATTTTGGGTTAAAAGTTCGAGGCCCTTTGAGTGGTAAATGTCTGGTAGCTAACCACACTCGATCCCCAATCTGATACAGAGGTGCTTCACTCCGATGTAGATCAGCATTCTCCTTGTATTTTCTCTTGGCTTGTTGTAAATGCGTAGTTGCCTCTTTGAAGGCTTGGGTAATTGTAGAATGCAGATGTTCTACTGCAGGCATTCCGAGGTTCTGAGGTGAGTCAAGGTTTGAGGTTCGAGGGTGATGCCCAAACAAAGTATAAAAAGGACTGTGACCAGTTCCAGAGTGTACCGAATTATTATATGCGTATTCGGCTATCCAAAGAATGTCTTTCCAGTTGCTTTCAGATTGCTGTAACATACACCATAAGTACTGTTCAAGGGTCTGATTTGTCCTCTCGGTCTGACCATCGGTCTGAGGGTGGTGACTGGTCGATAATCTTACGTCGATCTGCGCCATTTGACAACATTTGCGCCAGAAGTGGGAAATTAATTGGCTTCCCCGGTCAGAGATTAGTATAGATAGGAATCCATGTAGCCGAACAATATTTTCGAGGAATTCTTTGGCTAGGACAGAAGCTGAAGGTAAACCTTTCAAAGGAATAAAGTGGGCCATTTTGGAAAACAAATCCACAATTACCAGAATAGTATTGTACCCCGAACAAGGAGGCAGGTCCGTAATAAAATCCATTGATGGGGTGTGCCAGGGTGCTGGTGGTATGTCTAGAGGTTGAAGGAGACCGGCTGGTCTTTTCTTTTGACTTTTATTTTGGGCGCAAACACCACAGGACATCACAAAAGATTTAACATCTTTTCGCCAAGAGGGCCACCAAAATTGTCGTTTCACCTTTTCCTCGGTCTTGGCAATACCGGGGTGTCCCACTATTAATGTATCATGATAACCGGAAATAACTAGTTTGTGTAATTCCTTATGTGGCAGGAATAAGCGTCCTTGGAAATAAGGTAAACCATTATCTATGGTAAAGTCTGATCCCTTTTGTATCCATTCCTGTAAGGTTGTAGGGTCCAGGAGTTGTTTCACTCTGGCTTGAATGTCTTCAAGCGTCTGTAATGAAGTCATGCCTAGAATCCTCTGTTCGGGAATTATTGGTACTGGTTCTGAGTTTGTATCAGATTCTCCCATTCCAATTCGGGATAAGGCGTCTGCTTTGCCATTCATGCAGCCAGGTCGATAGGTAATCACGAAATCAAATTCGGCGAAAAACAAAGCCCATCGGAGCTGCCGTGATGACTGAGCCTTGGCGGTTTTCAAATACTGTAAATTCCGGTGATCAGTGATCACTGGGATGGTATGTCGAGCGCCAAGCAGATAATGCTGCCAGGCTTTAAAAGCGGACTTAATGGCTAACAGTTCTTTGTCCGTGATTGCATAATTAACCTCGGGTGCCGAGAATTTTCTGGACCAAAATGCTACGGGATGCAGTTGGTTGGTTTCGGGATCTCTTTGGGGCAGGATAGTTCCCATGGCTAGGCTGGATACGTCAGTCTCGACAACATAAGGGAGATCTGGACGCGGGTGTTTCAATATAGGTGCGGAGGTAAACTTAGCTTTTAAATCCTGAAATGCCTGCTCGGCTTCTTCAGACCATTGAAAACGTTTATTTTTCCTCAAGAGTGCAGTAATGGGTTGTACCACGCGTGAAAATTCCGGGATAAACCTGCGATAAAAATTGGCAAAGCCAAGCATGCTTTGAACCCCTTTTACAGAGCTAGGTGATGGCCATTTGAGGATGGCATCCACTTTTCTTGAGTCCATTCGGACTCCTTTGGGTGTCAGGATGAAACCTAGAAACTCGACTTCTGTGGTATGGAAAACACATTACTCCAATTTAGCAAATAGTTTGTGTTGGTGCATTTTTTCATGTACTGCCCTGACGTGTTTTCTGTGATCCGATTCCGAAGAGGAGTACACCAGAATGTCATCGATATATACGACAACACAAACATCGATGAGTTCCCGAAGGACATCATTCATGAAGTATTGGAAGGCAGCCGGCGCGTTACACAATCCGAAAGGCATCACCTGGTACTCGAATAATCCGTATTTAGTACGGAAGGCAGTTTTCCATTCGTCGCCTTCTTTAACTCGTACCAGATGATAAGCCCCCCGGAGATCTAACTTGGTGTATATGCAAGCGTCCTTCATCTGGTCAAGGAGTTCAGGGATCAGAGGCAGAGGATAACGGTTTTTAACCGTTATCTGGTTCAATGCGCGGTAATCGATACAAGTTCTAAGGTCGCCTTCTTTTTTGGGCACGAAGAACAAAGCCGAGGATGCCGGGGAATTTGATGGGCGAATAAAACCGTTAGCTAGGTATTGATCCAAATATTGTCTCAAATGCAGATTCTCAGGTTCGGTAAGGGCGTAAATCCTGCTACAAGGGGGTTGTGCACCGGGCACCAGATCGATTTGGCAATCGTACGATCTGTGAGGAGGTAACGTGTTGGACTGTTCCTTTTTGAAGACGTCCTGAAAGTCTTGGTATTCCGGAGGTAGTTGCATGGAGGCAGAGGTTACAGATGCTAGATTAATCTTCAGGTTTTCTGGGTAGCAGGTTTGTGTACAATCCGGGAAGGTTATTCTCTTAGCTCGCCAATCAATTCGAGGATTATGTGTCTCTAACCAAGGGATTCCAAGAATAACCTGAAACTGTGGAGCCTTAATTACATCAAACACAACACCCTCCCAATGGCCGTCGGGACCAATAAGAGTCACCTCAGTAGTGGAATGTATTACCGGTCCAGAGGCAATTTCAGTTCCATCGACTGTGGTGATGACATTTTTGCTGGTTTTAGGACGGAGAGGGAGGTTAATCCTAGAGACCAATTCACGATCCACATAGTTTCCAATAGCCCCACTATCGATGTATGCCTTTATTGCATGCAACCGCTTAGGCTATTCTGGATCTACGAGAACCATTGGCACAATGAACTGCGAGGTCTGACAGTTAGTTTTCAAGCTCGGCAAGCGGACCCCTACACTTGTCGGGTGGAGTTGTTTCCCGAAACAGAGTCTTCATGGTTTTTATCAGCAGCTCCTACCGCTTTCGGGGAGGTTTTGCCGGGCAATCTCGTAGAAAGTGTCCAGAATTCCCACAATAAAGACATAATTTTAACTGCCGCCTCCTTTCATGTTCCTTTTGAGTTAAGGGTCCTTTAACCCCTCCAATTTGCATAGACTCAGAGACATCAACTCCCTTGGGATTAGCATGGGTCTAGACCAACACCCGGGTCCCAAACCTGGACCGATCTGCTTTTCTGTTTTGAAGTCTGTGATCCAATTGGACCACTAAGTCCATATACTCTGTGCATTCTTGGGGCGGATTTACAACTTGGTCCAAGACATCTTTAAGTTCTCCGCAAAGGCCTTGATAAAACAACGTGACTCTTTTATCCTCTGGCCATCCCGTTTCCACAATTAGTCTATTAATGGTTGCAATATAGGATAGGAGGTCCTGATTGCCCTGTCGCAGGGATAGAAGTTTGTCATCCAGAGCCTGCCCCTGAGAGTGTTGAGCAAATAACCTTTCCATGCTTGCTTGAAACCTTTGAAAATCACGGAGAATCGGGTCATCTTGAGTAACCAGTGGAACTGACCAATCGGCAGCGCAGCCACTGAGATATGACAATACAAAGGCTACCTTGGTCTGATCATTAGGGAAGGCCCCAGGTGTGCATAGAAAGCGCAAACGACACTGATTCATGAATACGGCGAATCGTTTGGGGTCCCCAGCAAAGCATTCGGGTGGGGCCAGCGGCATGTTTCCAGGTAGATTAATCTGCACAGGGTTACTGGAAACCACAGGAGCGGGGTTCCCTCCGGAACCGGGTAGAGGAGTTTGCCCAGCTTGACCTTGCAAAAGCTGTCTAGCCAGGTCATCAGTTCTTTCCTTTGATATTATTAATTCCCTCCTGAGGGCATTAGTCTCTTGACGAGCGGCATGTACTTCGGCCCGTAATTCCCCCAGTAATTGGGCCAACTGATCAGTCTCAGAACTTTCCATAGCGCCTGGGTGGGAATTTGTAGGAAGGCTTCGCGTTCTGTTACGCTCACCTGACTCCCACAGAGGCACTGGCCTGGTTCGCGCTGCTGTGACCTCTTCTAAGGTGATGCGCAGGGTTCGGAAGACGGACTGGACCGGGCCCCCAAATCTGGCTTGTCTGACTCGCAGAAGTATCCTTCTGTAGGCGAAAATAGGGGATTAACTGTCTGCAGGGTAATGCAATCGGCCTCCCACTTTCCCCTCTCACCCTCCTTGAAACCCTTCTGTGATTTCTCGTAGCGTCTCACGTTAGGGTCTGGAAGGACGAGTTCTCCATCCTGCTTCTGATGGTGGGGCGCGTTGGTATCCAGTTACTTCACTGGATTTTCGGATTGGTGAGAACCAAACTTGCTTGGCTTCCAGGTAAGTTTTTTGATAAGAGGTTCCCCTTGTGTCCATGCATTAATGTACTAATGCTAGTGTCTTTTTCCCCATCGGGGCCGGGGTACGGAATGCCGGGGAACAGGCACCGACCCGAGATGAGAGATGAAATCCTTGTAGACATCAGGAAAGTCTTTAATGAGCGTTTTCTGGTAATGTCTTTTCATTCGCTCATTAACGCTGATGTCTTTTTTTCCCCTTAGGGGCCGGGGTCCGGAAATGCCAGGATACGGCGCGGACCCGAAATGAAGAGGGAATGAATCAACAGGTAAGTCTTAACATGGAGATTTAGCTTTGCTTATTCCCTTCTCTCTCTCACCTTTTGTTCTGGTCTTTTTCTCCCTAGGCGCTGGGGCGTGACTGCGAATCCGGATGATCGCTGCTGAACATGGAGGCGCCCTGTAAAGGTGAGTGGAATGCGGCGCTGCAGCGATCGACGCGATGAGCTTTTAAATTAAAGTCTTCCTTTTCAGGATTGTCGGCGAGATGTCTCCGGGATGCGGATTTACCAGGTAAGGACTTTTCCTTCTTCTGTTCTCTTCTTTTCTTCGTTTGCAGGTGATCCAGGATGCTGGCAGGCGTGGCAGAAGTAAGGATGCAGGAGCAGACACAGTGAGCGTCCCGCTGCTAGATGCAGAACAACGCGAAGCACGTGTGGCTGTTCGGGTGGGGTTTAAATAGCCTTGGAAGAAGTTCCAGGTATGTATCCTTCCTCCAATCAGGTATGTATCCTTCCCCGACCACGCTCGGATGGTAAATTAGTCCCACAGGTAAAGTAGTTCCTTTCAGGCCTCAAGGAGGCCGGGATCCTGAAGCATGGTCTGCATCAGGTAAGTGCACCCAAGCATTCCCATAATGAGCCTGGCACCTATGGCGCCAGGACTGATGTCTTGTATGAGCCTGGCGCCATAGGTGCCAGGACACTGTCCAAAGGGCCCCTATATGGGGTTGCTGGGTCCTTCCTTGGGGACTGGATGTCTGCTTTCGGGGACGCCGGGCTTGAACCGGCTCCCCGGGAGCGGGCATCATGACACATACGCGGTCACCATTCATAAATCACAAGGTCTTACCCTAGACAAAGCAATGATAGACATTGGTAACACAGTCTTTAAAGAAGGCATGAGCTACGTAGCACTATCACGCTTACGTACACTTGACGGTCTATTTCTAATCAACTTTGATGCTAGTAAAGTAAACGCTGATATTCCTTGCATTTTAGAATACAATAGACTTTGCTCACTATACATCCCTCATCTAAACACATATTCTGTACCACAAAAAGTAAAACGTTGTAAAAGAAAACTAAATCAAACAGAAATGCAACAGGATGTCACTGCAAATCCTCCAAAGAGAGTAAAAGAAACTAAAACTTCACTACCACAAACATAAAAGAACCCATTAGGGAAAGTAAACCAGGTAATTCATCAAAGAAGGAAGACAAACTAAAAAAAAAATCAATCAGATACAGAACTACCTGGTCCATTTAAACTCTCAAATATAGTTAGAGTAAGTTGCTACGCAAATGTAGCAATGAATATTCTATTTCAATTGCCACCAATTGTTGACAACATTTACTTACACAGTACAGACCAATTGTGTTTGCAAATGTTAGTACTTCACAGAAATGCAACAAACAGTCCTGACAACACGTATAGTGTTTATGGAATAAGACAACAATTGGACGACTGTGCTGGAATGGTTAAATTCACTATACACTCACAGGAAGATCCACAAGAATTTCTAATGTACTTACTATAAGTACTGGAAAACAGAAACATACCTATAAATGAAATCTTCCAGATTTCATACATGTGGAAACATACATGCACTCTCTGCAACAATGTGACACAAGAAGAAATCCCCAATGAACGCTTCATATATATATCAATACCTAATTGTGAATCCATTCCATTTCAGCAACTTGTACAAAATGCAAACCATGGTAGATTATGTACTACCTGCAATTCGGATAATCGCTCCACGTTAGTTATACAAACACATAGTAAATACGTAATACTAATGCTTCTACATTACAATGCAGATGGTACCAAAAACAACTGCAAGCTGACTGGATTCACACATGGTCAACAATCACTTGGTAAGAAAACCTTCACAACAATAGGTACAATCTACCACGCAGAAGCCACAACCAATTCAGGGCACTACACTGCATATATAAAAAAGAAATGTGGATGGTTTGAATGTAATGATAGTACCATTACTCTAAAGCAGATATTACCAGCAAATCTTACAAACGCTTATTTAATGTTCTTAAAACCAAAATTTGATAACTAAACTGTACTTAATCCTTAAGTAAACTTGTGTTAAAAAATATAAACTGTTAGAATATTATAAAAGCTATCTAACTGCCCAAAGATTCTACAACAACTAATCAGATAAATGAATACCACTAAATTAGAGCAAAAAATAGACAGTTAGAATACTCCAATTGGTATCTAACTGTCCCAAAATGTAACAATATCCAAACAGATAAATCAATACCACTAAAATATATAAAAAAAAATAGACAGTTAGATTACGCCTACTGGTATCTAACTGCTCCAAAATCTTACGATATCCAAACAAATAAATAATATGTTACTGCTCCAAAAAACTGCAACAAGACAATGTATAGAGCATTAGCCAGAAACAACAAGTGAACACTGAAAACAAACAAACAAATAAACTGTAGCATAACAGAAAAAGTTTTTTTTTTCTCCAACCTGGATTTTTTTTTCTGCCACAGACCCAATGGTTATAGCAACAAACACAGAAACTGAGCAAATTGCGCAGTACTCTAGTTTGTAATCTACTAAATATGAGGGTAATAAAAAAATGTTGATTATACAATGTAATAAGTCATTACAAAATACTAATGCTAACATGCTATTTTCTTTTATCACAGAAATAAACAAGAAATACATGTACTCCAGGTACTAAACCATACAGTAAGTATATTATAATAAGTACAACTATCGCAGCATATCACACCCATAGTGGCTTATAACTTTGTTCCTTATAAATTTGTTTTTGACCCAAAGTTATAAGCCACTATGAGTGTGATATGCTGCGGTGGTTGTGGCCAGGGCATAGAGTCTTGGGTGCATGGCCAAACGGCCATGCACCCAAGACTCTATGCCCTGGCCACAACCACCGCAGCATATCACGCCCATAGAGTCAAACATTTCAACTGAGGCCTGTAGCAACTTTTAGGGCCTGATTCATGGAATGTTTTCCTATGGGATTGCGCCATTATAAAACATTTCCATGAATCAGGCCCTTAATGTCCGCGGACATAATGAGTGTTCTTAGAACACTTTCAACTTGCCAGCGAACAATACGGACAGCGTCCTCAGAACACCCCCATTTTGTTTATTTGCGAACATTTCAGATCACCGCGAGTGTTCTTAGAACACATTCAACTTCCCATCGAACAGTACGGACAGCGTCCTCAGGACACCCCTGGTTTATAGTCAAAAAGTCGAAAACATAATGTCGAATAGCAAAAATGTCGAAAAAAAAATGTCGAATGTAAAAAAGTCGAAAAAACATACATATAATAGGAAAAGTCATAATTTCGAAAAAAAATGTCGAAAAAAAAATTGAAAACCCAAAACACTCTTTTTTTTTTTTTTACCCAGATAGTAACATTTATTATGGGGGGGGTCCCCCCAACCCACCCCATACCAAACCCCTACCCCAACCCCCCCCTCCTCCCCATCCCCCCCACCCCCCATAGATATACCTTTAATTATTTTAAAAAAATCTTTAATATAATATTAAATAATTAATTAAATTATTTAAAAAACCATCCCAAACCCCTATCCCCAACCCCCCCATCCTCCCCATCACCCCCACCCCCCATGGAAATACCTTTAATTATTTTTAAAAAAAAGTTTAATAAAATATTTATTATTAACACATAAAATCGAAAAAAGTCGAAAAAAAGTCGACATTTTTGTTTTTCAACATTTTAGTTTTTCGACTAAATATTTTCGACATTTTTACATTCAAATATATTGTATTCGAAATTATGACTGGATACCGACACCCCTATTTTGTTTATTTACAAACTTTTCAGGACACCACGAGTGTTCTTAGAACACATTCAACTTGCCAGCAAACAATACGGACAGCGTCTTCAGGACACCCCCTACGAACATTTCAGGACACCGCGAGTGTTCTTAGAACACTTTCAACTTGACAACGAACAATACGGACAGCGTCCTCAGGACACCCCCATTTTGTTTATTTGCGAACATTTCAGGACACCGCGAGTGTTCTTAGAACACATTCAACTTGCCATCGAACAATACGGACAGCGTCCCCAGGACACCCCCATTTTGTTTATTTACAAACATTTCAGGACACCGCGAGTGTCTTAGAACACATTCAACTTTCCATCGAACAATACGGACAGCGTCCTCAGGACACCCCCATTTTGTTTATTTACGAACATTTCAGGACACCACGAGTGTTCTTAGAACACATTCAACTTGCCAGAGAACAATACAGACAGCGTCCTCAGATCACCCCCATTTTTTTATTTGCGAACATTTCAAGACACCGCGAGTGTTCTTAGAACACATTCAACTTGCCAGCAAACAATACGGACAGCATCTTCAGTTCACCCCCTACAAACATTTCAGGACACCGCAAGTGTTCTTAGAACACTTTCAACTTGACAATGAACAATACGGACAGCATCCTCAGAACACCCCCATTTTGTTTATTTGCAAACATATCAGGGCACAGCGAGTGTTCTTGGAACACATTCAACTTGCCATTGAACAATAGGGACAGCGTCCTCAGGACACCTCCATTTTGTTTATTTACGAACATTTCAGGACACCACGACTGTTCTTAGAACACATTCAACTTGCCATTGAACAATAGGGACAGCGTCCTCAGGACACCTCCATTTTGTTTATTTACGAACATTTCAGGACACCACGACTGTTCTTAGAACACATTCAACTTGCCAGAGAACAATACGGACAGCGTCCTCAGGAGACCCCCATTTTGTTTATTTACGAACATTTCAGAACACTGCCAGTGTTCTTAGAACACATTCAACTTCCCATCGAACAATACGGACAGCGTCCTCAGGACACCCCCATTTTGTTTATTTACGAACATTTCAGGACTCCACGAGTGTTCTTAGAACACATTCAACTTGCCATCGAACAATACGGACAGCCTCCTCAGGACACCCCCATTTTGTTTATTTACAAACATTTCAGGACACCGCGAGTGTTCATAGAACAGTTTCAGCTTGCTTGCGAACAAAACCAACACATATTGCGTCCTCAGAACACCCCCCATTTAGTTTATTTTGAACCTTTTAGAACAGCCGTGTTGTCAGCAGACAAATCGAACACAACAAGAGCGTCTACCACATAAAAGACACAACATTTAACCTATCTCACACTCTCCCACCCTCGCCAAACACTCTTACACACCAACACACTCTACTAAATACAAATTTGAAACCAAGTTTCATTGCGCTGTCCACGGATGTCCGCTAATCCAAGATGGTGGGCGCTACCGAAAATATGACGCGCTTCACGCTCCACGCCGTCCAATCAGCGAACACGTTGCATGTCCGCGGCCATCACGCAAGCCGATTGGCCAATCAGGACACTGTCCGCGGAGCGAACAGGGAAGTGTGTCCGCGGACCGAACACAGATATCACTAATTTTTTATGACCTACTTTTTGGTCATTTTTAAAAAAACTACTGGACGGATTTTCACCAAATCTGCAGATGCACGCTTTCGGGACCAAGCCATTACTTCTGGTACAAATTTGGTGAAAATCCATCCAGCAGTTTGGGCTGTAGGTGCGAGCAAACCATTTTTCCCATTCAGTCTATGGGAAAAAAAAAGTTTTGGGACCCCCCTATAACTTTGCCCCCCCCGGATGAATCCTCACCAAACTTTGCAAAATAATTCAGATTGGGCCATATACTTTTTTTGCAAAGTTTGGTGTGGATTCGTCCAGGGGGAGCGAAGTTATAAACAACACAAAAAGTGCTCTTCCTATGGAAACAGCAACTTAACAATAACTACACAGCCACTACCGTATATCTTTTCTTCATCCCGGTTCCAATTCCTTACCTTTACTCCTCAGAGGATTCCTGGGCTCTACCCTCACTAAGTTCTTTAATCAGTCAAAAGTCCTGCTCTCTTAATTCTTATGGAGATGGTGAATTCTCGGGCCAGGCCTGGAAATGGGACCTCTTCTCCAATTTGAACTTCAACTGCATACGGTAGCAATTGAGCTGACTGCAATGCCTTTTCAGGAATGTTAAAGCCCAGAGGTTTACTCCCGTTGGGACCAGACTTGACAATGAATTGTGTCCAAATTATTTGCGAATCGATTCAGAATGTCACTGCCTAAGTAGAAGGCAGAGGGGACATCTCGCACGACCCCAAAATGATGCTCTATGCTTTTCTAACCAAGGGAAATTTTTAACACATACCTGCTAAGCAGGAGAGGTTTAGAGTTGGGAGTTTCCAGGTCCATCTCCAACTTATCTATCAACTTAAATGAAGGAATGGTCTGATCCTTTTGGATTTTCCTGAATAACGCTTCACTGATGACACTTCTTACACTATTGCAACATACTCTGGCGAGGACATGCTCCTCCCCGCTCATTTACCTGAATGGGGAGCAACAGCTGTATCATTATTTTTTCATACTCTACTGAGAACATGACTGTCCTTTCTCCAGGCCTGCCTTTAACTGGCACACTTCCTGGCACAGGGCATCTTTTTCCTGACACAGCCTATTATTCTGTTCACTGAAGTGATCTTTCTACTGTTTCATAGTGCCCAACTTCTGGCGCTCCTGGTCAAAATCCGCTTGCAAATGGACCTCCTTTATAACCCACTGATTGTTCTCCTCTTTCAATTGCTTAATCTGATTTTTATATGCACACGTGTCATCTAAGAAGACTCTATTGTATGTGACTTGTTTATTCAATTTTAGTTGACTCTCATCCAGGGAATCAACCCTCGCTTAGCACTCCTCTATCAGTGTAGATAATTGGGACTCCATCTCTGAATTAGTTTTTTGCTGTACTGCCAGCTCCTCCTTTAGCTGCTGAATGATGTTTCCTAATTCTAACTCAGAACTTTGGCTCTCTCGCACTTTCTCCTCTACCTGCATTAACTCCCCTTTTACTTGCTCCAATAACTCAGATTTGATTCTGCCCAGAGGCTACACTCTCCAGGTACCTTTCTTCCATGATTATCGTGTGGAAGCACATGTATGCAGTGAGTTGGACCATTTTAGTTTGCTCATCTTTAGTGGTCTGCGTCATGTAAAAATTGTTCAGGGTTTGATGTAACAGGCCACTGTTTTGCCACACATCCATATTTGTAGAGGTTACCTGTTGCATCATATTAGATTGCCAGGTGTCATGTTCTTGTTCTACCCATTCCCCTTTAATGAACAATTTGGACAGAAGGTGCTTCCTAGCCATGTTAATTTCCATGGTACTCACTGTGAAGAATGTTCTGTACCTGCTGTGTTATCTATGCAAGGGTAAAATCTCTACCCTGCTCCTTCCTAGTTTATGCTTACACTCTTTTGTTTGGCCACACAGCTCTGATACCTAGTGTACACGTTTGGCTGGCACCTTCACAGTGTAACACAGCTTAACAGCCACTAAATGTAACACAACCTTCAATGGGCTAGTCTGCTGTGCTACACTGTCATGGGTGAAAGCTTTTCCTTAATCCCAGACTCGAGCCCCCAAGGTGTCACAATATTTTATGCAGCACCATAATGTTTTGGGCCTTTAAATGCACCCCACACCACCCCACAACTCCGACCTATCTACACCACACTCACCCAGAGCATCACTCCAGCAAAAAGCCACTGATCACACACATACCAACTCACTAACCACAGAAACCCTTGGGCTAGCCAATAAGCACCCCATCCATCCCACTACGGTCTATCTAGCACATTCATTCACGAACCCCAGCTACACACCACAACACCTCTCTATCTCCAAACCTGGCACCCGAATACTCTTACACTTTGATCCTTTACACCCTTCCCCCTCTTTCCACACCCCCTCCTACTCTCAGACCAGAGGAGCTATCTGGCACACCAAGAATTACTCTTCCCCTATCCTGCTCCCATAGACTTCTGCACTTCCACCCCTCACGCCCACCCTCCAGCCATCGTTGAGAATGATCCTCACCCCCTACTTCTAGACACCACGCAACAGCCAACTCTCAATTCAGAGGAACGCTCTGGTGCTCAAAACACCACTACCTCACTGCCACTACTGCAAAATCTGCACCACCTCGCAGAAATTCCCCTTCCACTTCAGTCACCCCACTCTCATCAGTCCATGCCTCAGCCAGAACCCAATGGACCCCCGCACTTTACACCATATCAAACACTCATATGTGGGGAGCTCTGCATCCTGCCACTAACCCTATCCCTCTGCTGATATGTATACCCCCGTCCCTTCCACCTCAGACCCACATCACCTCACCCCCAGCCACCTTCCCACAAAAACCTGGCATCCCCTAGATGGCCACATCCCTCTCACTCCACCCGCCACAATGAACTCTGCCCAGTGTGGCCTCATCACCCGCTATGCCCACAAAGATCCCCCATCCTCAAGTGCCCCTACCACCACCCCTCTGGATCCCTTCACCCGCCATCTCAAGACTACCCCTTCCACCCATTTTCTCTCTCTCAGCATTGCACCCCATGCTCTTTCCAGAACTATTGTTTCACCCCTTTTCCCCTCTGACCCCCTACCCTATCACACCCAACTCTTGCACCCAAACGCACAAAACTAGTGAACAAACCTGCCCCTGCTCTCAAACCTTGACTCCAACTCCCCCTCTGTCCTCATGCTCCTTAATCTCTCCTCTGCTTTTCATACAGTAAACCACAACATCCTGATCTCTGTCTGTGTGACACCCTGGGCATCCCTGATCAGGCGCTGGGATGGCTTGCGTCCGTTCTCTCTGACCGTCCTATCCAGGTGAAGCTTGGTTCCTTTCTCTCCGCTATTACTCTCCCTACCTGTGGTTTCCCACAGGGATCCAATCCCCCTGGATTTTCAATGTTACATGGCCAATTTGGCCCACATAATCGCTGCCTTTACCTCCAACATTTAGTGTTATTTGGATGATACACAGCTCTCTTTCTGGCTACCCTCAGCCTCTTCCTCTTCCTTGCTCATTCCTGACTGTCTATCCGCAATTCAGTACCGGTGTGATGCTAACAATCTCTGCCTTAATGCCAGCAAGACAGAGAATGTCCTCTTTGGGACCCCCACTTCCACTTTCCCACTCTCACTCTGGCTGGCCTCCCTTGGTACTGCGCCCCACCTACCAGTGACCAGTGAGGCAAACAATCTGGGGATCATCATCGGATCTACTCTCTCCTTCTCTCCTAACATCTCGGACATGACCAAAAAGTCTCACTGCTAACTGCACCTCCTCAGAGGTATTCTATGTTTTCTCACATTCCCCCAAAATCTCACTGTCTCCAGAGTGCTGGTTCTCTCCAGACTTGACTACTACATGTCTCTTTCTCAATCTTCCTACTTCTACTCTCAAACCACTTCAACTTATCAAGAACAGAAATGCAAGACCAGTCCTTGGCCTGAAGCCAGGGACCACATCCCTATGGATCTGAAATCTCTCCATTTGCTCCCCGTGGCTGCAAGTATCAAGTTCAAGTCCCTCTGCATAGTCCACAAGGCTTTCTGGGGATGGGACCCCTACTATCTAAAACTTTCTCTTCTCAAATACTCTCCTTCTATATCTGTCCGCTCGGCCTCCTCCAACTCTTCGCGGGTGAGCCGTTTCTCCATACAGAGATATTTGGGGGTAGATCCACATCCTCTGCAGGTGCCTCGCTCTGGAAGAGCCAACCTACCTCAATGTGTCTTGAGCCGGACCTCCTTAAATTCTGGAAACTCCTCAAGACATTCCTCTTCTCTTCCTCTTTCTCTCTCCCTCTCCCCTGCTAACCTCCTTCTCTTTGATTCTTTCCCTCCTTTCTTCTCTTGCCCAACATGCTCAGTTAGCTGACTTGTTGCCTGGTGCACCTCCAGAGCCTCACAGGTCCCAGGCTACCCCGGCAGTCCTGCACTTGCTTCCGGGTCTCTGTACTCTGACTGACACTACTGCAATATGCTCCATGATAGGGCCAACCACTCTGCACTAAACCCACACCCCTGCTGGCCTGGGTGCACTTGTCCCCTCTCTTGCACTTCTTGTTCTACGCACTTACACAACTATGAATGTTCTAGGCCTAGCAAGTCCGTCTGACCAGTCCTCCCTCTGTCTCCCCTCTCTAGCTTGGTCGTGCTTGAAATACTCACGGATATGAGCATTTGATGACCAACCACCAAGCAAACTGAAATGTTCAACAGGCCAGTACTGTAGTTTACTAATCTGTATGCCCCCCCACCTCTTCTCCCCTAAATCTTTGTCAAGTACTTCACCAGGAGATATGCCTCTGGCCTAGTATGCTAGTTATTTTTGTTAGATCATTCAGTATCTTCAAGGCCTAAGAATGATAACTGTATCCCCTTGGTCTCTTCCCACCTTGAAGTGCTTCGAAGCACTTCACTTGGGTATAAGCACTTTGCAAATAAACAATTACAATTACAACAGAGAGTGGCCCTCACCCTCGACTCTTCTCGCCTCACCTTACCTACTTCAGTCCTTCCTCCCCACCTTCCCAAGCCCAGCTGTCAAGACATCCCTGCTAGCCACTCCCTGGCGCTCCCTCTTTGAACATGACCTGTTGCCTACCACATCTACACCTCTACCTTTTTGTGGACTTGTACCTCATTTAATAGCTAGCCTGAACCCACACACCATGCCAGCACCACTCACCGGCCTTTTTCCATCTCACTCAAACTGGCCACCGCCCACTCACTCTTCCCTTTCCCGACCCACCTCACTCAATCACTTCCCCCGGAAACAGTATCCTGGACCTGAACCACCACCATCAACCCTGAATTGGGCTCAGTCACTTCGACTGTTCTGGCCCTAATGCCCACACCGCCCACCCTCCCCCTGGAGACTGACACATCCCCACTGGCCTCTCAGTCCTGCCAAGCTCTGGCCCTACTGCCCACCCCCCCCTTTGCGACTGACACCTCCCCATCAGCCACTCAGTCCTGCCACACCTTCTCAAACTCTGAGACCAGAGGAGCTTTCTGGAAAATCAAGAATTGCCACTCCCCTACCCCACTCCCATACACTTCTGCACTTCCACCCATCACACCCACCCTCTCCCTCAGGCCATCTGCGCAGAATGACCCTCACTTCTAGACACCACGCAACATCCAACTCACAAGCCAGAGGAATGCTCTGCTGCTCCAAACACCACAACCTCACCTCCACTACCACAACATCTGTATCATCTTGCAGAAATGTCCCTCCCAGTTCAGTTACCCCATCCTGCCGAGTCTTTCTGGCTACGAGCACCAGGGAAACCACCACGTCCCATCAAGTGACCTGTCTCCTATTCAATGCCGGCTCTGTGACCAAAAACAGACACAGCATCTTTGACCTCCTATCCTCTGATAATCCTGATCTCATCTTCATCACCAAACCATGGTATGTAGAGAATTTCAAACCAGTCGCACACAGGGCTTTCTCACTTGACGACTTACTCATCGCCTACAACAGACCCTCCAAAGGTTGCGGAGAAGCCATCTTCCACAAACCTCACATATTCATCTCCCTCACAGAAACCCAGCCATGCACAGCTAACTGTGAATCCCTCCTAGTCAGTTGCTCCCTGCCCCCCACTCTCTCACATCGCTTCCTACTCATTTACAGGCCACTGGGAAATGACAGACATTTTGCAAACAGTTTATGTGACTCACTAGCTACCACTCTGCTCAACCACCCAGCACTAACACTACTAGGGGACCTTAATAACTGGTTTGATGTGCCGGACAACTACATGACCCAACCCCTGGTCAACAGTCTAGAGGCACTCAACCTTTCCCAGCACACCAAAGGCCCTACCCACACTGGTGGCCACATCCTTAATGCAATCTTCAGCTCCTCCAACCTCGTCTCAGGGTACAGCCCCATACTCATCATCCGAACAGACCACTCAGCCATACCCCTCTCTGTCTGCAC
Organism: Ambystoma mexicanum; assembly: GCF_040938575.1. Lineage (NCBI taxonomy): Eukaryota > Metazoa > Chordata > Amphibia > Caudata > Ambystomatidae > Ambystoma > Ambystoma mexicanum. Next base: position 324,705,071 of record NC_090923.1, read on the forward strand.
ACCGGCCCCACCACCCAAGGCCCACCCTTTTCCCCCACATGATCACAAATGCCGGAACAAGGTCAAGGTACTACCTGACCTGGCTGAAGCCCTACAACGCACACTCCCAGCCTCCTGACCTCAGATAGACACCTACCTGTTGAATCTTTTGACTCCTGGCTTAATAACTCACTCCTCCCTCCCCCTCTGGCTCCTCTGCCACCTGCAAAGGACCTACCCCCAAATGATTCACACCTCACCTGAAGGCTTTCAAAACCCATACTCGCTCCCTCAAGTGCAAATGGTGAGCATCCAAAACCCCTCAAGGCATGTCTGTGTTCGCCGACTATGACAAATCAACTTCCGGGGCACTAGTGGTCCAGGTATGAATATCGGTTTCTAAACCATCAATCAGCCCGACACCTCTAGCACAACAGAAGGTATCTGAATATATTGGAGCACAAGTACATTATAAACCTCTGGATACTGACAGGAGGGTAGTCGATAAATCAACCAGTCTCAACTATTCAAGGTTATTTGGTTTCAGCATCAAGGGAGCAAGGGGTCGTAACTGTAAGTAGGGGCCTTCAGAGAAGGACCAGGGGGACAGAACCACAATGTACCTGGTGCTTGTGATGTTGTTTATGCTCAACAGCATCGAGTAAGTTCCAGGATGCTTTGCAGCTCCTGCAACAGAGTTCAAGATGGGAAACAGCTACAGGTATTAGGCGTCAGGCAGTTCGACAAGTGAGACTGCAAGGACAGCTGCAGGCTGGCCAACACGGCAGCTCGGGGTCAGGAATGGTTTTCTCTGGGCTGGTTGGCAGATCTGGAACACTGGTCGAGGTATCTCAAACGGCTTCAGTGACTACAGCGTGACAACAGTCAGTGGTGCAGCCGGTCACAGTCCGAGGGCTTGACTGCCTCAAAAATGTCCTTAAAAGATAGAAATTGGTTGATGCTTGTGTGGCACTCCCCTGAGCTTCTTTGCAGGCCTTGTGGCATCCTTTCAAGGAGGACAGCCTAAAGCTGAGGAGAATGTTTGCATGCAACAGTCTTGTCCTTTGTTTAGAGACTCTCTGGCACTTCCCACCTGGGAAGCTTGCTGGCAGAACCTAGCAGGGCATGCTGTGTGCTGGCTGAGTACCAGTTCTGGAGCTGCTGGATTCCTCTGTGTCCGGTATCTCCCTCTGTTGCTTGGGAGAAGTTTAGGGGAGGTATCTTGCTTCCCTCTAGGAAATTCTGGCATTTCTTCATTGGCAAAAGATGTAAGGAAGACTAAACCTTCAGCCAGAGTCCAAATGTGTACTTTGTCTTACTCCTTTCAAAGTAGTCGGATGATCTGGTAAGTGAGGGGTTCAGCCCTAATTTAAAGCCAAATGGGCCCCAGTGATTGGTGCAGACTAAGCCTACCTCAATGAACCTATTATGGGACCACACCAACAATATTCTTTTATGAGTGAGGTCAGAATCAGAGTGCTCTGCAACAGGTAAAATAAGGGGTGACAATATATACTCGTAAGTCCCACCTATTGTTGTGTCTGTTGTAGATCAAAGTGTCGCTCTGGTTAACTGAGCCCTCTATGACTCTTGATCAAAGTGCAGTTCTCCCTTGATGTTTGTGATGAGAGCAGACTAGTGGACTCAGACATGTCATTCACTGTCCTTCATGCAGAGTGGTGGGAACTAGCTTCAAGTTGACACACTGCACATCAAAGTGGTGTTAGCCCTGCCTTCCTGTTGTCTGTAGTGCGACCAAGCCCCTTTGCAGGTTGGCCTTAATTATTTCTCATTAGTATGCACTGCCTCCAACCAAACTAGACAATATGGAGGAAGATCCATGGGAACTTTGATATTTTAAGTAGGCTGCCTATGGCCGGAGGAAGGTGTGCCTTCCCCCTTCTTGAGATGCTTTGATGTATCCATGGCTGTCACATTCCAGCTGAACATGACAGGGGAGGACAGCGCCTGTAGGCTGTGTCCTCCTGGAGTACACATGACCATGCGTTTTGTGTGGAGAGCAGGGAAAATGATAGCGGAATGGCCTCACACATTTTCAGCGGTTGATTTCCCATGATTCAGTTTCTTTTCTTTTAAACTGAAAAGCCCAGGCGAGCACAGCCTCCCCATGAAGATGGTCAATTCCTCATACCCACCATCACTGTAAATACAAATCTGAGATCTGAAAGGCCAACAAAGCCTATTAAAATAAAAGAATCCTGTACTGCCACAGCAGCAGCAAAGAGTTCCACAGGATCGTCTTGGAATTTGTGAAGCCCTCCTGCACCTTTGCATTAACCACCTCATCACAAACGCTCTGCAACTATCTCTCCCAACACTTCCACAACACAGCACTGAACAGGATGGCAACTCTTAATACAAAACTCTCCTACCTTACCTCCTACCCAACACCTGCTCCTTGACATTCCACCATCCCCACCCCCGTAGCATGATCTTCCAACTCTATCTTGAGTGAGGAGTTCCTCAAACTACTGTCCAGCAGTAGACCATCTGGGTACCCTCATGATCCCTGTCCCGCCGTTCTCAAAGAAATCGTCATCTCCACCTGTGCAGGAGAAGCGGCGAGGTCCATACTCAATGACTCCCTCACCTCTGGTGTCTTCCGAGATCCCTTCATAGTAGCGCATGTCAAGCCACTACTAAAACAAGCAAACCATCAGCCCCGTCCAGCCAATCAATTACAGGCCAATCTCCAGCACCCATGTCTTGGTGAAAATCATCGACTGCTCTACTTACTTTCAGCTCAACCTTTTTGCAGAATCGAACAGCCTACTAGACCCCAGCCCGATCAGGCTTCTGGCCGTGCCACAGAACAGAAACCACACTGATCTAAATCTGGGATGACCTCACAGTCTCGGCAGACTCAGAATGATGCACTGCACTCGTTCTCCTTGATTTCTCAGCAGCTTTTGACACCATTAACCACTCAATCCTCCTTGACGTACTCCACTGCCTTGGAATCTGAGACTTGGCACTCAACTGGTTTGCCTCGTTCCTCAACAACAGGAAACAAATCACTTTCCTCCCCCCTTTTCTCTCCACTGCTCACTCTGTGAACACAGGAGTACCCCAAGGAGCTGCCTCTCACTTCTCCTTTTCAACCTCAACATGGCCCCTCTGCCAAGGATCATCTGCTTGCACAACCTCACCTGCTATAACTATGCTGATGACAACCAATATATCCTGAGAATCCCCAAAATGAGCTCCGGACCATGACCAAGCCTAGTAGCTCACCTCAGAGATGTAGACCTATTGATGACAAGAAACCACCTCATTATTAACAGGGAAAACAGAGATCATGGTGTGTGGCAATACAGCTCTACTCCCGCAATCACTCCCATGGCGCCCTTGCCTCGTAGCTCCCTCTCGAGTGTAACTCTATCCCTCCAGATCAATAATGTTGTCCATGTCCTGTCACTCCATCCTCAGGCTTCTGAGACACATCTTCCCTTACCTCACATACCCCAACAGACTGGCTCCTATTATGTACATTGTCATGTCCAGACTGGACTATGCAAACTCCATCTACGTGGGTGTACCGGCCTACCAACTTAACAAACTCCAAAGAGTCCAAAACATGGCCGCCAGACTCTTTTTGCACTGGGATGAAGAGATCACATCTTGCCTGTTCTCTGCACCCTTCACTGGCTCCCTATTGGGCGAAGGGCCACTTTCAGAATCCTTAGCATAGCTTCAAGATAAGATTACATCTTACCTCCCAACATGCACCCTACGGTCAAGAACTGCCCTCCTGCTAGTGATTCCAGTCTCCAATTCACCCAGGTTTCGAGGGTCTGCCTACTATACCATGGCACCAACACTGTGGAACTCTCTGCCTCACCATTTCACTCAACCAGGACTACATGGCCTTCCGTAAAGCATTGAAAACCTGTTTTTCCCTAATCCATGAAAGGAACCACCTAGGGCTGCCAAACCCCCCACCAATGGCCAGACTTCAGCTAGAATAGACTAGAACGACACTATCTTGGAAGTAGGAAGAGTCAGGCCATGGAAAGCCGGATAATAAGGTATCACCTTGGAAAAGTAGGAACAGTCAGGGCACAGACGCTGGCTCAAGAGACCTGCAGGCTCTTGGCTAGGCAGCTGCAGGCTCTCCACACTCAGGCTCGCCTACAATGGCCTAGCAGCCCCCCTTGTGCCAACAAGTTGGCCAAGCCCTCCTCAGTGTTCCAAATCGCATTGCCCACGACCCCAAACAAAAGACTTGACTTCACTATAATCGTATGCTATGGCCAGGCAGCTTTCTACCACCCGACCATACATGCCCCAAGCTCTAAGTCCAGGAGGTATCTGTCTGTATATATCAACCTGGAAACTAGAGCTCAACAGCTCCCATATCTGAGCCTAATCATTATATAAGGAAGCACGGCACTATCACTCCTGGAGATGAAAACCACTGATACACAAACCAAACTGCAGAGCCCTGTACACCACCCCATTCCAAGAGTCTAATAGCTTCTCCGGCAACTAAATGCGACCAGACCCGCTCCTGTCAAACGTTTCCCTTCTGGGAATTAACATTCAAAGCCACCATCGCAGGCCCCCCTGTCATCCAACTAAATGTGGCCCTGTTCCCTGTTTAACTCCTTGTCAAGCTGTACATATCTTGGAATCAACACACAGAGTGACTGCTGCAGAGCCTCATAGCACTTATGTTCCTAAGATTACGGTTGGGTCATATCATGTCACCAATTGGGTACACAGGGCAGTATAAGCTCAAGTCAGGCAACCCTGGCCTACACAGGAGGAATAAGGCCAGGAAATCCCACACCTGAGGCGCTAAAGCAACTATACTTGGTTGGAATCTCCTGAGAACCATGTAGTTACCACAAACGTGTCTGAAATTACCCAGACAGCTGCATAAACTATGACCAGGGACCCGGAAAATAGGCCCTCTGACACCTAGAACAAAGTCTCTGGAAAAAGGAGCATCCATCCAGGCAAACAAAACATATTCTGCGACAGGCAAAGAATCTCTCTCGGAGATCTACTACCATGTACAACCAAAACAGACACAGCCAGCTCATTGGGTTCCGGAATTAAACCAGGAGCATCCTACCCGTAAGCAGAGACACACACTCTTGCCAATATGCTTATTCTCTACAATACACCAGCAAACAATAGAACACAGCTATGCCCCTCGATCAATGTTGGCCTAGCTGCACACATACCTACGCTACCCCTTGAACACCTAAACACTCTGTTAGAACGCAGTTATACCACACGAGAAAAACAGCCTAGCTGCACACATAATCTCTTACACAGGCCCCATGGCAGCCAGAATGCAGAGTCGGAGTCCAGCTACCTTGCTGCACACATTCCACTGATCTCTCACAACCACTGCACTGCACCTAGCATTAGAATGTGCCCACATCCACGCAGACCCCACTGGATACACACATATGGAGTGCACACATGCTCTAAATGCTACCCTACTCTCTCCACTGACCTGGACTATGGTCCCCGAGGACGTTCAACCCACAGCGCTTTGAGATCATACCAATGGTATTTAAGGCGCTATACAAATGCACAATAAAATAACATAACATAACATTTAAGCTGTTAAGCCTTGAAGAATCACCCATAATCGTGGTAATTCAGGTGTGTTGCAGAAATGTTCACCCATGACTACTTCTTGAAGGCTGAAGTACCAAACAGTCCCCAGAAACATGATTTATTCGACATAATATAATAAAAACATATTTTAAATGTGTATGATTTTTCCTTTCCTGTGACTAAAAAAAATGTGAAAATGAAGTTGATTTGATTTCTATTCTCCTACACCAAATACGTTTGTGGGTTGATGGGTGTGCTTAATCCTTTGTTATTCTCAATCAATTGTAGGTCAGCGGTTGTTTGAATTTCTCCTCTTTTGCACCCCTATGCATCATGTGTATTATTCCTGTGCCAAAACTAATCAAAGTTCAAAGTGTATGATCTCACTACTACTCTATCACACCAAAAAGAATCACATTTTAATGTGTGTGATTTTTCTCTCCTTGGCCTATACAGTAGCATGTGGCAGTATGTGGGATTTATCCTCACGCGCATAGAAACAAATCATTTTGAAATGATGGTGATTTGATTGGTATCTTCTTGTGCCAAGAATACAATCAAGAATACATATGTACCTTGATTGCGTGTCTACTGTGCCAAACACATTCTTTGACTCATAGTGCTCTCTGTCCATTGACAACCTCCCTGCTCTTTGGTCCAGGTCTCTTGGACACCTGCTTTCTAATAACCCCTATCTTCATCTATGTGACCCTGGTGAAATAGCACTATCTTGTCCTTATTCTGCTGACTTAAGGTTGTGCCCTGGACCGACCTGATCCATCAGAACCTCCTAACTCCCTATTCACACTCTCACTATCAAAGGTATCTGTGCTCTTCACACCTCTTTGGGCATAGCAGCAACATCTTCCCCTCTGCATATGTTCTCTCTTTCTCCTCAGATGTTAATTACCTCTCTCTCCTCCCCCATTCTTATGTCCTTTCCCCAGATTATTCAGCTCCTCCAAATTTCCAAATGCGTATCTCCCCAGATGATACTCAAAATCCTTCTTAAAACTCTCTCCCTCCAACCTCCAACTCAATCCTCTAAATGATGCTAAATCCTCTGAAAACCTCAGTAAGACTCACTCTTCAAATTACAACTCACTCCTGATTCCTAATCCAACCTTCCTCTAACTCACTCTCTCCAACCTACAACTTTGTAATCATTATCTCCTCTCAGTGCTCCTGTATCTCACCACTCTCCTCCAATTCTCCTCCCTCCTACTCAAATTCCCCACACTCCCAAACTGAACTAGGTGCTTTTTATTGCATGGTCTTTCCTGAACTCAGGGGATGCTTAAGTAGACAGGTGGCATGCATAGTAGGGAATGGCCTGCTCTGTGATTTGGCCATTTTCTGGTTGTTATGTGGATTGGGAGGAGGCTGGCCTGAGGTTACATTAAGGCCTGCCACAATCTTGCATTTCCGACAATGGACATTTGTGAGTGCTCATTTCACAGGGAACGTTGCTGCTGTTGCTTGTTTTAAGCTGGGTCTCCTCATTTAAAAAAAAAATATATATATTCTTGTAGAGCGCTACTTGCCCATAGGCCTCAGAGCACTACACAAAAACAAAACTTACAGACGACATAAACCTAATAAATAGGCAAAGATACATAAGAGAAAGCAAATAACATCAGGCGACTCCCCAATAAGCAGAGGGCAGTTGATAGTGGTTAAGTATCTGACTACGAGTCTTAAATTTGAAGATCCCATTGGCATATATTAACAAATACTTAGAAACCCAGGGTGGGTTCATTCATTGATTCAACTTGTGAATGTTGAGTCGGAAAATTATTTTTATAAGCCTGGGGAGTTGTTGATATATTTATAATGCCTTTGTCACTGAGAGTTTGCATATTTGAAAATCCGTGGACTCTTGTCTGCACACGTACATTTCCCATTGTTCAAGTGAAACTTTGGCGCCAATTCATGGAACAAATGTGCGCCGAAAATCGTGGCGCAAGCCGGCGCAATCGTGAAAAAGCAAGCGCACGTGCACGCGAACGTGTGTGATTCATGGAAGGCCCTGCGCGTGTTTCTCCTGGGAAGTGTGCCAAATATGTGCGTGGCACACAGGGGCGCACAAGTCATTGCAGCATCCAGAAAGCCGTGCACGAGGCACACAGTGAAAGTGCACAACGTTAGTGCACACACCAAAAAGGGGGTGGAACACAGGGTGTAATGCGCAAAATGGGGAACAATGCATGAAAATAAGGGCGTAACTGGGGATGTCCTGGTGGGAAGTACACGGAAAGCCCACACACACGCGAACCACACATATTCATGGAATCGAATAGGGGAAACCCGCACACAGCCAAAGACATGCACAGGCCTAAATACGTCCGCCACACGAAGGCAGGCGATAGCGTCCCTGTGCATTACAAAAGTGTGCGCAAACAAAAATACGTATATACAGCTACGATGAATGTCCCATTCTGTGGCCCCCTAGGATAAATGATGTGTCACACAATGCACAGGCATCCCAGAAAAGCAAGAAAAAGAGATAAGCGACCCCTGCTACCCACGTGTGTGAAAAAAAACACACGCAGTACGCTGTGGCAGCCAGGAGCCCAAAAAATACGTATGCGATCAACACGCAGGCTAGTATGCCCGTAAAAAAAGGGGTACGTGACAAACATGGACACCCGCAGTGTGAAAAATAGCATGTGCAACTCACCGTCTGCATTGCATGTAGAAGAAAAACGCTGAGCCAACACCCACCCGCTGTGAAGTAATTGCGTATGAACCCCAACGCCTGGAAAACAAACGCATCGCTTCCCACGAAAAGCACGTACATAGCGATGGAAACCAATGTGGGACCTTCAACCCGTGCCAGGGGAACGCCCATGCGTGTCATATAACAGACACGCTTACGTGCTAAGGGCCTTTCCTCCAATTACACGCAGTGACACCCGGACGTGCAGTTTTTGCACGTGTACAATCAACATGCACCCATGTGGAGGGAAACGCCCGTGCGCGTTACGTCACAGACGCGCTTACCCGCTAAACGCCTTTCCTCGAATTACACGCTGACATTCAGTTTTTTCACGTGCCAAATCACTCCGTATCAAGCTGGCCACGCGACAACACACGGAAGACCACGCTCCTGCCCAGAAGGCCATTTTCCTGCCTCCCCAGAACCCCGGGCACGCTCCCACCTGCCATCTGTTGCTGCCTGCCTGCCTGTTGGCCACGTGCTCTGCTATTTGGTGCCTGCACGTCAACCATCTGCAGGGGTCCAGTTGCTGTGACCACCCTTGCTGGAACAGAAGACTCCCAACTGGTATTCCATCGCTCCACAGCCCAGGCCCAGGACCCAGTTGCCCACCCACACCTGCCTCGGTGGTTGACATGTCCGATACAAAACCGTCTGGCACCAGTGGCAACCCGCGAGCAAAGAGGCAGAGGGCTGCCAGCTTCAATGCCAATGAAGTTGGCATCCTGGTGGAGCAAGTCCTGGGGCATTATGATGCCCTCTTTGGAAGTTCACACGCGGACATTGCAGGACGGAAGAGGATCTGGAAGGACATTGTGGCTGCTATCAACTTGGAGGGGGTGGCAGCCCGCAACATGCAACACGTCCAGAAGAGCTGGGAGGACTTCAGGTCCAGGACCCTCAACAAGGCCCAGCGCCTCTTGAAGGCAAAGCATGCAGAGGGGTGCCGGGTCCACCTTACCAACATCCAGATGAGGGTCCTGGAACGCATACACCCAGCGCTCCACCTCCAGATCCTTCAGAGGCAGACCTGTCCAGAGTCAAGCAGTAAGTGTCCATGCGTACTGATTGGACGCTGTGCGTGTTGAGGTGTGGCAGGAGTATGCAGGTTGCACATATGTCTTGGAAGGCCCATTTATGGATGTGTATGTACAGGGACATGAGCCTGCCGCATGTGAGTTCAGTCATGTGCGAGGCACATCGATGGCGTATCTGTTCAAATGCATGGTGCCCAAATGCATGCGTAGGTGCACACATGTTTACATTTCTGTGTATGTTCTGTGGCATGGTTGTGGTGTGACACATGGATGCTGGTTCCACCTTCATGTATGTGCACAATGTACATGTACGTGTGTGTGTATTTGACATGTGTGCCACTGTGATACACCATGGATGCATGTGACACCGACATGTAGGAGGCTGATTGGCAGATGTGACATGGATGGCGATGATTTCACTGCGACAGGTGGTGGAGATGTACAGATGCATGCATGTCTGGTAGCGTGTGTGCATGTGTTCGGCACTCCCCATGTTGCATGTGACGTCAGGCTAACCTTCGGATGCTCATGCTGTAGTATGTGTATTGATGTGTATGGATGGTACTGCCTGCTGCAACATTCCTGTTAATTTGCGCATGTGTGTGTTTGTTCAAATGATATGTGTGTTGGGGAGTGTGATGCCATGTGTGAAGTTTGAGACTGCAACTCATGTGCAACTGTCATGTGTGTATCAGACCATTGTACAGTGCCCTGATGATGCATGTGTTCTGTCTCTCCCTGTGTGCAGTGTCAACTGATGAAGAGGGCGGAGACAGTGCTGTGGAGCACAGCGGCAGGGATCCCACCACCAGCCAGAGACGCAAGGCCCAGCTCCCCTCCCATGTTGTCATCTCGTCGGGCAGTGAGAAGTCTGGAGCTGCATCCGCGGCCGCAGCTGCCGAGGGTAGGTCCAAGAGGCGGCGGTCGGAGGTGGACTCCTCGGTAGCAGAAGGGGCAGCTGAGACCCCACAGGGGCCTATGGAGGAAGATGGCACGGAGTCATCCAGGTTGATGGGGGGTTTGGTTGAGGAGGAGGCCGTGCAAGGGCCACACACGGGGTATGGAGGGGGGATTCCACTGGTGCTAGTGGTGCAGTCCAGGGGCAGGAACAGGAGGCAGCACAGGTGGCCGCAGAGGTTCCTATGTGTAATTCTGTCCCCGATCCTGTGACTGCATCATCCCGTACCTGCAGGGATGCCTTCGTCCAGACCCGTTTTCAGTGAGGGGATCCGCTAACAACAACTGGCCTTCCTGACCCTCTGGACGTGGAAATCCAGGACCGTGTTGAGCCTGTCCTGGCTGGGGTGGCGTTGCATCAACTTGGCATCCGGGATGACATGTAGGGTTCTTGTGTGGCCGCTGCATGTTATTTCAGATGCCTCGTTGACTGTGTCGACCTACTAGGACAGGTCACCAGTGCTGGGTTCCTCCGTGTGCTGGACCTTCTACTGACCCCCTCTTCAACTGAACCCCTTATGTGCCAGTCATCCTCTGTGCCATCTTCCTGCCCAAGTATCACCTGGGCACCCTGTGGAGCTGCCTCAGACCATGGCCAGGCTGGTGGAGGACACATCCCTGCCACAGTCGGGAGTCAGAGGTCCAGCAGGGGTGGCCACTCCAACAACTGGACCCCAGCAGGAGGAGGACGCGCAGGCATCAACAGGCAGGGCACATGCACGGCAGCAGCAGTCTCAAGGTGGGAGCGATGATGGCAGAAGAGGCACGGCTCACTATGGTCAGGGCGGAGAACTCCATGCACAGCACGTTGAGGCGGGCTAAGTGCCTCAAGGAAATTCGCAGGGAGTTGGAGGTGGACATGGCTTTATCCCTGAAAGACCTCGGGGCCAGGGAACAGGCCCGCCTCCAGGATGTTGAAGAGGAGTTTGATGATGCCCTGGCCTGGGACATCAACAAGTGAGCCGTTGGACTTGCCCGCCGCCTTTGTAAATAGTTCTGTAGGTGTAAGTTTCCTTTCTATTTTATTTCCTTTGGGGCGCATGGACTATGCCCCGCCTTTTTGTATATAGTTATTTATTAGGCAGGCTTTTTGGTAGGTTTCCTTTGGATGGTGGGCTCATGGACCCTGGATTTTTACATTGTATATAGTTCTGGACTGGATTTGACTTCTTTGATTTTTTTTTTACCATGGAGCAATGGTTTTCTTGATTTTTAAACTTTGGATTTGGTTTAATGGATGAAGGCTTTGGAGCCATTGTTATTTGGATTTAATTGGATTTAGCATTCACATTTTTTCATTCATTTTGGACATCCAGGATTTTGTTTATAATTTCTTTTCTTGTGTGATTTTCTTTCATTCCTTCAATTTTGTATATAATACATGTTTGTTTCATACTTCATTTGTGTGGTATTCTCTCATTGGTTTTTGCATGTCACAATGTGGGTTTTCTCATTCATGTGCCCCCATTGTGTGTGTCTGATGGACATGTATTGATGTGCATACTTGTCATTTGGGATCTATCATGATATGGGGATTTCAATATGGAGAGGATGGAATGCTTGGTTGGGTGTTTGGACTGGGGTGGCGTGGGGTGGGATTTGGGTGGCCATAAGGGCCATGAGTGTGGATCGTGATGACGTGTTGGGTGGGGGGCCAGCTGGCAGGTGCCCATCAATGGTGGGTGGGTGGTTGGGAGGGGGACGTGAGACGGGCCTGCTGGCAGGTGTCCATCACTGGGGGTGGGGAGACATGAGTCGGGGCCTGCTGGCAGGTGCCCATCAATGGTGGGTGGGGGACATGAGTCACTGGTGGTGGGGTGGGGGGACATGAGTCGGGGCCTGCTGGCAGGTGGCCGTTACTGGGGGTGGGGTGGGGACATGAGTCGGGGCCTGCTTGCAGGTGCCCGTCAATGGTGGGTGGGTGGCCGGATGGGTGGGGGACATGAGTTGGGGCCTGCTGGCAGGTGCCCGTCAATGGGGGGTGGGGTGGAGGGACATGAGTCGGGGCCTGCTGGCAGGTGCCCGATACTGGGGGTGGGTTGGGGGGCATGAGTCGGGGCTTGCTGGCAGGTGCCCGTCAATGGTGGGTGGGTGGATGGGTGGGGGACATGAGTCAGGGCTGCTGGTAGGTGCCCGTCAATGGTGGGTGGGTGGGGGACATCAGTCGGGGCTCACAAGTGCATGGTGCCATGTGGGCTGCCATCAGGGCATGGGGAGGGGAACCGCACACCCGGGAGGGCCCACAATGCCAAATCATGTGTGAAAGTCCCTGCGTACCCCACAAATACATGTAACCCGCTCGCACAAGGCCTATCGCGTGTGAAACTCCCTGCGTACTCCACAACTACACGTACCCCGAACGCACAGGGCCTATCGCGTGTGAAACTCCCTGCGTACCCCAAAATACATGTATCCCAATCACACAGAGCCTATCGCGTGTGAAACTCCCCGCGTAACCCCCAAATACACGTACCCCGCTCCCGCCTGGAGTATTGCGTGTGAAACTTCCTGCGCATCTCCAAAATACACTTACCACGCTTGCCCAAGGCCTATCGCGTGTGAAACTCCCCACGTACCCCCCAAATACACATACCCCACTCTCGCCTGGAGTATCGCGTGTGAAACTTCCCACGCACCCCCGAAATACGGGCAGGCAGCCCATCCACCCTCCCCATGCCCCGCAAACAGCCCATTCACCCTCCCCATGCCCCACAGACAGCCCATCCACCCTGACCATGCCCCACAGACAGCCCACACCACAGGGGGGACTTTTCCCACGCCGTTTACCTGGCACAAGCGGAGTACGTGTATTCTGAGGGTAGCACGGGGAGTTTTACACATGATAGGCCTGGTGCGATCGGGATACGTGTATTCCGAGGGGTGCGCAGGTAGTTTTACACATGATGGGCCTGGTGTGAGCGGGGTACGTGTATTCTGGGGCATGCGCGGGGAGTTTAACACGTGTTTTCGTGGTTGGGGGGCTGTATGCTGGTCCACTGGCCTTTGTGCCATGTACTGGATTTGTGCGATGTTTTTTGGCGCACAGGGCAGGGTTGGGGGCGTAACTGGCGCTGCTGCAGGGTTGCTGCGCCACTCTGCGCCACAGCTGCTTATGGATGTATTAATCCATGAATACGCTGTGCGCCTAAATGGGTTTTGCCGCACGCGGCTGGTGCAGACTGACGCATGCGCACTCTGTGCACCAGCCGCGTGTGCCACTTGTGCACCGAATTCTATGAATTACCCCCTTTGTGTCTGTGGTACATTTGTGGAATACCGCGCATATGTCTCATATAAAACATTTCTCCTTCAGCACCAGTACTGGAGAAGAAAATGTCTTTCTTTGCTTGCCATTACCTGTCAAATGTTGAAACGTGCTTTTTTAAAGTGAAAAGCTACATTTTGTACATTGGGCATTCAGGTTTGAACTGGGAGCTGAAATGGCTCTCAAAGAGTCCAAGATTTGTAAGCAGTAGCAACATTGAGGCAGAAACCTTTTTCTGTGGTGGTGGGATCTAGGGGTGCTGTGTTTATAGTAGGGGAGTGAATGCTCATGCGACTACCCCCTTGATAGTCATGGGTGTCTGTAAGAGTGGAGTGGATGTGAGTGCTCCCGGAACTTCCCCCTTGGTGGTCATGGGTGTCTACAGCAGTGGTAGGGTTGTAAGAGGTCTTTTCGCTGTCCCTTGCCTATGTGTGGAGACCCAGTTGGTGTGTCTATGGATCCTGATAAGTCTCCTCCAGGTCCAGTTGGCTTACCACTAGACCTGTAAGAAACTTGCGCTCCACTTTATTTCCATGCCTAGGTATTGTCAATTACAAGAACCTTTCTTGTATATGAAGTCATGTGTCTGGTTCTGTTTACCTTCTGTCGCTGTGTCAGCAGCTTTTCTGAATAGTGATTTCAGAGGAATTGATGGTGTAAACACCCTACCTCTGCTAATCACCTCCTAAAATGGCAATGCCCCTGTCACCGGAACACACACACACATCACCAAATCCAACATTTGTACCCATGCAACCAGGAGTTGCAAATGTGCATTTCATCACAAGATCCTGTGTCATTAAAGGAAACAACTACCAAGAACATGTGCACTCTGAAGGTGAGTTTGTGCACTCTTAGGGTGAGTTTAACTGCATGTCAATTATCCCTGAGGCTCGCAGATCAACACACTGAGGTGAAAGGTGGTGTAGGCAGATGGAAGAATAGTGATGAATGGAGAAAACAACATAGACAGATGGAACATAATGTTACAGAGGCGGGGGGGGGGTTGACTTTACTCTCATGGGCCATGCCTTTATGCAAATAATCTCTGCCTATGTTTAGAAATGATGTGACAGAGTGATGATAACAGAATGATGGAACACAAGGAATTTCTAACACAATGGTCACCACGTTGCTTGAAAAAAAAAAAAAGTTTTCCTTGCACAATTTTACACCGTTGATTTTCCTATCACGTCTGCAGACAACCCAGACGCAAATCGTAGGATTTATATTTTCCTGAAAACAACAGCATGGCGCAGGACATTTCAGAGAGAGTTTCTGGAGGTTTCCAATGTTATCTCTGAAGTTAGGAAATCAAGGTATCTAGAGCCTAGCCAGGGTCACATGTAACCAGCACAACTGTGAAGACAGAATGCCCACAGCGGGTACCTTTATTTGGCCAATGATAGCCAGGGGCAGAAGAAACGCAAAGCTCCATTAGTTGATGTAAATATCGTGCTGTATTTTCAAGACAAAGAGACACAAAAACTAGTAAACGCACAGCAATAGCCTCTCTTAATACCGCGCTGACTGGAGCAATTCATGGGATTCCAACTGATCGATTTGAAACTGTGAGTTGGGAGTATCAGATTCACAACCAATGAACGAGCACTGAGACGTATGGATTTCCTGATGCTATTGTTCACGACAATGTTTATTTAGTTCAAGGAAGAGTTTTGCCAAGAAAATCAAGAGACCGGTTTTAATGTATTGTAATGGAATTTGAAAATGGCTCTACTGTCTGAGGACATTTTTGAAAAATATAGTTCTATTTCCCTATGACACATTTATTGCATGGCTGGATTTCTTACTTACTCTGTAGATTGGATTAAAAAGCAGTGAAACTATTTCTCTTCCCAAACTGCATCTCCAATATCCTGTTTTGACAGACTTGTACAAGAGCATGGTATTTAATCCTGCTCTCTGCCAAGCAGACCATCATAGGCTTGGACTTTCTCTTCATCACTTAATTATTTGAGACAACTTTGTTATCCATAAAAGCCTTATGCAAAATGTATAACAACTGTAAATAAGATGTTGAAGGGTCAATCAATTTGCAAAATATAGTATTTTGTAAAACCACGTCGAGGCATTACAGCACAACATTCAAAGTTAAATGCTATGTAGAGCGAAACCACCATTTTGCATTCAAGCAATTGCCTCGATGTATTGAAACAGAAAACTTGCAAAACATCCACATCTTTTTGATATAGATGTCAATTTTCGTGTGCGGTTTTTTGGCATGATTCTTGTAAAGTTTAAACATTTCAACACTGATGCTTTTCTGTTCATTTCCGCCCAGATAGAGTGGAGAGTAGTACAGGCATTACTGTATGTGATTAGGGGTGCCACACCTAAGGAATCGGTTTTGGGTCTGTGGGAGTGAGGGCATAGGGTTCGGAGGGAAGTAGCACATTACTGTATTTTTGCAACTACATTTGGTATTATTTTTATACATTTTTGTAATGTTATGTGTGAAAAACACTTATAACTAGCTCACAACTAGGGTTCTATGAACTCACAACTCTGTGACAAACTTTATTTTAACTAGCAAGCATGAACTTCTTTCTCTAATATCCCACCCCACCAAAGTATTAAACCCCCTAATAATACCCTCACAAACATGTACATTATTTCGAAATGAAACCCTCCATTCAGATTACAATAAAATAGGCATTAATTACTAATTCACAAAAACATGTGTCACTTTCCAGCTGGCATATTATTTTCTGTACCTGCCACATCATAATATTTAATATTTTCAAAGTGTGTACTTTTTCTTTTGGCACTTGATTAGAATCCAATCTCAATCTCTGTGAAATACAAACAAAAGACAAATCCACATTATCCCGAGAATGCAAACCTTCACAAAAGCCACTTCATTTACTCTGCCAACATGCACCAACAGCATTAAACCTACCATATGGACCCCACCATGGCTGTTTAAAATACAAATTTTCAGTCTTGTACTCTCACTGACAGTGATTTGCAATATGGCAGATTTTGAGTAATTAAATGTCTTGGCTCCAGTAATACATCTCGGGAGATATAAAAAATTACTTGACAGACTTTTTCCAAACCTGAAAGGGATTTCCTGTGCCACATTTAAAAAGAATATGGTGACAATCTATCTATCGATTTGTGCTGTGCATTTACCAGCTCCTTACCAGCTATTCACCATAGACAACCACCCCATTGACATCTCTCCGGCCATCAAAGCGCTCGGCATCCATCTAAACGTAACTTTGACCATGTTTCGCCATGTGAATGCCATTGCCTCCTCTGCCCGTACCCGTCCAAATTAATCAATGTGAGTTGACGCTTTTTATCAACTGACAATTGCCTCAACATACCCAGGGCTATCATCGGATCCAAGCTGGATAGCCTTGGATGCACCTCAGAGTGAAAAATAAACAAGTTGCAAACTATACAGAACAACACCATGAGAGCTGCCTTGGGCCTAAACAAACATGACCAAATCTCTGCAGCAGGGAAAGAAGCACATTGGCTCCCAGTAAGAGAACACATTATGCTTGAATTTTGAGCAAATACTGTACAATTTCCCAATGGAAAAACGAATGTAAAAATGAATAAAGCATTCTTTTTTTATGTATCAATACAAAAAAATAACTCAATAATCAGAGTAACTCCAGGTGCACGAGAAAGACCAGATTTATTCTAAAGAAACAGCGGCTGGGAGATCGTATGAAGTACAATCTCAAAATAATAACAGGAACCATAACTTTTTATATTACAAACTCATCATAGATGAAGTCACGATTGGCTATCATCATAAAACTTCTATTCTAGTCCCGGATTGGATGGTAGAGTATAGGATATATGGTTATCTATAAGGGATCCTCACAATAATTGGTTGTTCTATAACTTTTAACTCTTCCTAGGTAAAACTTTCTACAATGCTTAATTTAGCTCAGTATTGGTTGGCGCTGTATTAGACTAGTCGATAAGAGGAACACAAGGTAAATGATCAGCTTTTAGCTCATCGACCTTGGCCACCTTCATCCAGTGCCAAACTACATGGTGAGGAAGGAGGGATGTGCAAACAGCTATGATCCATACTCCCTCACTCTTTCCCAGGCCTGAAGCTCTTATTGTCAGTCTTGTTTGTGTCCTTGCACATCTCACCTATGTCTAGATGTGCTGGGGAAATGGCAGGTGCGCTATCTAATTGGCTCTGGCAAAGAATTACTATTGTTTCAGACATATGTTAGAGGACCACTGTTCAGGGCATACATTTATTTATTTATTGGATTTTCTGCTGTCTGAATGTGTGTGGGTTTCTCGTTCCAGCCATTCGGTAAGCTGTGTTTTCATTTATCATGGTTAGGTAGCTGCATGCACTTGGCCTTCCAGGATATGTGTGCCTCTTACTGCTACCAACTGAAACAAATTATCTTTAATAAATGTATGGTGTATAACAAGGGAAATGTTCTCTGGTCTGGTTTCATGTTGCTAAGCACAACTCCCTTCGGTGCACTGACTTTGGTTGCTGGGGCTACTGTCTGAGCTCTATGAGGCCCAAAAACTGTGTGTTAAGCAATTTTGTGTCAGGCTGCCGTATTTCAGAATTGAGCCATTGTTGGGGTTAGTCTGAAATGGCAGTACTTTGGTTAACTTTCCGCCATGTTGTGACTTTCGTCTCTTACATGATAATTGTCTTTGTGTCTACGTGCAAATATTCTTTTTGTGGGGGCGCTGTTGAGCAGCCAGCAAGATGGCCGCTTAGCTTCGGAGCTCTGTGACCCACAGAGCATCATCTACAAACAATGGCGAAATCCTGCTAATCTAGACCCTGAAAACTGCGCTGGGTTATTCATCTGCACACAGAGCACACACTGTGCGAAAACCGCCGCCCATGACACATCTGCGGCCGAGATACAGCTGGTCTGGCCTGCCCGCCTCATACGCCTGCTGGGCCTGCCTCCTGGAGTCGGGGAGCGGCGCTGCCGCGGCGGTCCTGGAGTACCGCGGACATCTGGAGACTCCGAACGGCGGGCCTTCTGAAGTGCTGCCGAGGCGGCCCCTTCGCGGAGTGACGGGAGCCGCGTCGCCGCCCTGTGACGCCGTCTGAAGCTCCTCATTCTTTGCCGCCGCGGGCCCTGCTGACGGCGGGCGGCAACGGTAGGTGCCCCCCCGGAGGTGTGCGGGAGGCACTGCCGCCCCCATTGTGCCATCTCTGTGCCCCCCCTGGCCCTGCATCGCTCATCGGCCGAGTGCGGGGATATGACTGGGGCCGACGACAACCCGGGCCTGTGCCTAACATCTCCATGGACTCCTGCTGTGATGCTCGCCCTCCCACGCCTGCTGTGTTTTGCGGCGGTGGTGTGTGGCAGCCAGCCCGGGCCTTAGAGCCGCCTTATGGGGATTGCTACGTTCTGGCCCTAGTGCTGGCTAGTGCACTGCGGATGCACAGGAGGCCTGCTCCTGGGCACCTTTAGAAAAGGGGAGGGTGCGACACATACTAGGGGCAGTGCTGCGGCCCTACATCGCGATCTGCGATTAATTCTGGAGGCTGCCCCAGTACAGAAGGCTTTCCTCGCACTGGCCGGGAACTTGCTGCTAAGGAAGTAGACTACATGAGACACCATAGAGGGTGAGTGCACCCCGCTATGTCAGTGCTTCCCATCTACTCCAACAACGCTTCTTAGCCCACACACAACTGCATTTCTTTCTGCCTGGAGCACTTGAATGCAACCTACAATGAGGCAGGCTATGCAGGGACCACCTTCACCCGCAGTCCCTGAGGCTGGCATCTAATCCCTCCAGCATCTCGCCCCCTGAATGTCCCTGCGCTGCGGCACGCCCAGCGCCGCTCCCTGGCCTGGACCGGCCTATTCCTGACCTGTCGTGGCCAACACTTGCATCACCAGGCGCGGACTGCCGCACACCAAAAAACTGGCCAGCCACCAATCCCACTACTGGGCGCTGGTCCCACGGTCACTATCCCCACCGCCTATCTTCCATGTATAGCAATGCCCAACAGATCATGGGGGGCCGGCAAGGTGGGCGCCATGGATAAGTTTACAAAGGCAGCGCCCAGAGCGGACCAAGCATCCTCTTCCACAGTACAAGAGGAGGGCGATATCCTTCCGCAAACCCCCCATCCTGACCTATCTACAATGATGGAGTCTATGGCCAAAAACTTTGCAGCCTTCCACGAAAAATTAGATGATATCAACGCAAATGTGGCCTCCCTGAGAAATAAACTAGACCGTCATGGGACCAGAATCACGGAGGCAAAGCAAAGAATCGGTACTAACGAGGATAACGTTCATACCCTGCATAAAACAGTCACTGAGCTAGTCCGCGACATGAAACAGGTCAAGGCTAAGTGTGATGACCTCGAATCGAGGTCGCGAAGGAACAATATTCGCATAGTGGGGGTTCCAGAATCAGCTCTAAAGGGTCGCATGAAACTCGCAGTCTAACAACTTCTCAGAGACCTACTGGATAACCCTGAACTGTCGCCGTTCTTCACGGTGGAGAGAGCACATCGCTCATTAGCACCCCGGCCTAAACCAGGAGACTTCCCCAGACCCATAATTGTAAAACTGCTCAGCTATAAAGACAGAGACCATATACTCCGCCTGGCCAAAGAGAAAGGGGAACTAAGGCTAGACTCACAAATCATTAGGATTATCCCTGACTTTTCTGTAGGGATACAGATGGAACAACGCCAATTTGGAGGCGTTAAGAAGATGCTGAAGGAAAGGAAAATTGAGTATGCGATGCTTTTCCCAGTCCGACTAAAATTTACACACAGCAACAAGCTGTACTTCTTTACAGTCCCAGACGAAGCAGTCAAATTTTTTTCAGGCACATATCCCGCTAGCGGATCCGACGTATGAGCCTGTAAACAATGACTAGAAGTATGGTGTTTTTGGCCCTACGGGTGTCCCCGCAAACTGTGCCACACCGAGGGGCTGCCCCCTCCTGGGGCATACTTGTCCCCCCTCCTCTACGGTATCCTGGGCCCACTATGGCCCCAATAACTGTATCCAAGAGTGTCTCTTTTGGAGGGGGTACACTCCTCAATACCCTGACCAGAGTGGCGCACACTTGACCCGTACCTTGACACCTAAAACCTCACTGATTGGCGCCAGTCTGGACAGTTGGTTGTTCAGTCCTTATTACCTAAGAATGTATTTGCTATCTTGTAATCTTTCAGACATGTTAGCCGCTCAAAGATGAATGATGTACTATGTAATATGTATCAACAAATGTGGGTCAACGGCAGCGGTAGCCCCCACTGCAGTTGCAATGCCTTCCAAGGCAGAGTGTTTATGGTTAAGCCCCTGTTGGGCTATTAGTCAAGTGCTGCCAAGTTGGGAATGGCGCGCAAATTGGTTGCTCCTGGGGTGGGTACTCTTACACTGCTTTTTTGGTTCGGGCGGTGAGGGAGGGGGGTGGGGAAGTTGGGTATGTTATCCAAAAATCGGCAGGAAGGGAACGACGGGTTTTGTCGAAAGACGTACTCGCGCCATCGCTGTACACATATGTTTGGACAGAGACGGATCCTTTAGTTGGGATGTCCCATAAATTGTCAATATGGCTATTAGAAAAATGACATGGAATATCCGGGGATTGACAAATTTTACAAAGTCCCGCAAGATTACAGCATATGCACAAAGACATGGGATTAAGGTACTCCTATTGCAGGAGACACATGCTTTGAAGCACCTATCATCCAACCTTGCACGGTCCTGGGGCCCTAATAGATTCTACAACCAATTCTCCACTCAATCCAGAGGGGTTCTGACCCTCATCCACAAATCGGTAAAATTCACACTTCACACATCCCACATTGACACGGAGGGCAGATATGTTATTCTTCATTGCACTTTGGCTAACAAGGAGGGTTTGCTTGTGAACTCATATGGCCCCAACACTGACTCCCCGGAATTCAATGATACCATAGCTGCCATCCTAATGAGATACGTGGAAGTTCCCATCATATGGGGGGGAGACTTGAATCTCATACTTGACAATGTCTGGGATAGAACGTCCATAACCCGTAGGGTCACACCTCAAGCCGCCAAAAGACTCCATGCACACATGGACTCCCTTAATATACATGACGTATGGAGAGCGCTCCACCCCCAAGATAGAGATTACACCTTTTACTCCTTGGTACACAACAGCTTTTCGAGGATAGACATGTTCCTCCTCTCTGGGTGCCTGGTGGGTGGGGTGACAGACGTCAGGATACTCCCACGCACGTTCTCTGACCACTCCCCCGTGCTACTACAGATCCAACTTGGAAACACCCCACCCCCCCACTCGCCTGGCGCTTTAAATCCGAGGCCCTGTCTGATATTGTCTTTAAAGCCGAAATCCTGTCTGACATAAACACTTTCTTTGAAAACAACAACGTGCACGACACACCTGAGGGGACCCGCTGGGAGGCTTTTCAAGTATACATTAGGGAAATGTGCATATCAAGGGAGGCGGGTGTCCTCAAAGCCATAAGGCAGGCCCTAACTTGCTCCGAAACAAAACTCAAGACTCTAGAACAAGAGCATGCCGCCGCGCCAGCTCCAGCCACCCTAGCGAAAAATCAGGGCAGAACTAGAACTCTTTGAATCCCACGCCCTGAGTGAGGTGCGGTACCTTGCTCTCCCTGTGGCTGCCCGACGGTATGGGGAGGGAGACAGACCTGGTAGAACCCTGGCCAAACTAATACGCGCAGAGGGGGGAAGATCCTGGATAGATAGCATTCTAGATTAACAAGGCCTACGACACTGGTCTGATCAAGCCATCATTGACACCTTTGCTAGCTTTTATGCCAGCCTGTACGGCCCCCAGCTGGAACACAATGCCCACGACCTAGACGACCTGTTGGAACGCATCCCTATGACTCTTATCTCCCAGAGCACGAGGGAACAACTTGATGCCCCGTTCACCCTGGAGGAGATAGTCCAGGTAATTTCCGACCTTCCGAAGAACAAAGCCCCGGGCCCTGATGGGCTCACATCTGAGTTCTACAGGGAACATGTGGCCATACTAGCTCCCGTATTATACGGGCTTTGGACCGAATCACTCCAGTTAGCCACCCTCCCCCCCTCCCTACGGGAAGCCCTGATCACTGTCCTCCCCAAACCAGGGAAACCTCCAGATGAATGTGGCTCCTACAGGCCCCTATTACTCATCAACACTGACACGAAAATATTCGCTAAAATAATTGTGAACAGGTTCCTTCCATTTATGCCCCACTTGGTCCATGCAGACCAAAGTGGATTTGTCCCCGGCCGCTCAACGGCACTTAATATTCGCCGATTGTTCAATGTAATGTCTAGAATCGCCCAAAGGTGGACGCAGTGGCGGTCACGTTAGACGCCCAAAAGGCATTTGACATGGTTTCATGGCAATACTTGTGGGCTGTGTTGGGGAAAATGGGAGTAGGACCAAACATGATCTCCTATATTAAACTGCTGTATGCAAGTCCAATGGCCAGAGTGCTAGTCAACTCCATCGTCTCCTCTCCCTTTGAATTACACAGGGGTAACCGCCATGGATGTCCGTTCTCCCCCATCCTCTTTGCGCCAGCCATTGAACACATGGCAGACCACGTCAGGGATTGCCACACCTACAAAGGAATTCACCTGCAGGATACACCGGAGATTATCTCCCTGTACGCTGATGATGTACTCCTTTATGTCAGGAACCCTTCCACACACCTGGACCCGATTATTCGAGACATAACCAATATAGGCACATACTCAGGCTTTACCATCAACTACTCTAAATCTGAAATATTCCCCCTAACTGCGGCAACCCAACAACCATCATGCGAATACCCCCTAAGTTGGTCTCCCGGGTGGCATTGAGTACTTGGGGGTACAGGTGTCGCTTTCAAAGGCTTCCTTATTGGCTGATAACTACGAGATAACGGCACGGCTCATCGAATCTAAGATTCTTAGGTGGCGCTCCCTCCCTCTGTCCATAGTAGGCAGACTGTCCCTAGTAAAGATGATCACGGTCCCCAAGCTCCTGTACATTTTTGCCAATGTACCAGTATGGCCCGGGAAGCAATATTTCAAAAAGCTCCACTTGGCGTGTGCCCAATTCCTCTGGCATTCCGGAGCCGTCCGCAAGAAGTGGCAACACATGACCCCTCCCTACAATAAAAGGGGCTTTGCCACCCCAGATCTGACCCTGTATTGGATAGAGGCACAGGCTCAGCATGCTACCCACTGGTACGCATATTCGAACCCCCCCCCCACGTTAAATTGGAGAAGCTGGCAGGGGATGGTACTAATATCATGACCCTAGTATTACACCACACATATCAGACAAATGCCCCGGCAGACCCTGTGGCCACCACAATCAAGGCATGAAACATGATCTTGACTGCAACACAGGATCATCACCCATATTTTAAATGGCTTCCCATATGGCAATTCCTGGGACTCTCCCCCACGCACGACCATCACCTTGCGCGACACTGGGAGGCTCTGGGTTATCGTGCACTAACCGATCTATACCCAGACGGTAAATTCCTCACCCCCCAAACATGGAGGTCCGGACACTCCAACTCAGCGCTTGAGCTACTGCAATATTTCAGGCTGAGGGCGGCGATCCGTCTACCCAGACGAGCCCCCAGACGCACTTGAACTCCAATATATAGCAAACTCTACTGGTGGCAAGGCCATAATATCCTCCTTGTACAAAAAGCAACTGGAAAAACTAGCTAATACATCTCATAAACCACGGGAAGCTTGGGCGGGGGAGCTAGAAATGGAAATCACTGATGAGTTGTGGAATAAAATGTGTACACACACGCGCAAAGTCTCCCTCTGCGCTAGATTCCGATGTATTCAATATAAATTCCTCAACAGGCTCTACTACACGCCCCACAAAGTAACGAAATTCACACACACTCTGTCCCATGCTTGCCCGAAATGTAACTCTAGGGAGGCAGATCACGTACACATGTTTTGGTCTTGTGCTGCATTGAATACGTTCTGGCTGGAGGTGACAAAGGCGCTCTCAGAGATAATTGGGTCTCCAGTAGACCTGGACCCGCTGGCCTTGCTGTTTGGAATGTGGTCCGGAGAAAATGCGAAAAAAATGTCGTAATTTTTAAATGTGAGTGCAATAGTCGCTAAAAGATGTATATTACAGACTTTGAGGCGCAGCTCCCCTACTACCCTCGAGATGTGGCTGAAGGCTCTCACTTGGGTACAAATGTGTGAGGAGGAGAATATTGGATCCCTGCCTGCGTCTTCACGCCCGAAGAATGTGTGAACAGATTTTTGCAGCTATTTGAACAATAAGGACGTGGTTGATTGGAGCCCCACCCCTCCATCGGGCCAGCCTGACCCATCACCATAAGTACTGAACGCTGGGCCCCCCAGTGTGGTCAAGCTTCCCCCATCCCCTGAAACCTTGAGATATATGCATGATGCACTGCCCAAATGTAAACATTTGATTTCAGTTTCTCTCTGTGTAAGATGTGCTGTACCTATCTTCCTTTTCTACCAATAAACAAAAGTTTTTAAAAAAAATATTCTTTTTGTCTACATACAAGCGTTCTTCATGTCTGTGTGCAAGCATTTTTCTTGTCTGCATGCTCGTCTTGTCTACATGCTTCTTCGTGTCTGTTACGTGTACTTCCTGTGGGTGTGCTATCCTTTAATCATTCTCTACCTGTATATATGATAAGTGCACTACCTGTCGCCATGCTTTGTGTCACATTAGCTATTCTACTCTAAACAACAACAGCATGGCTATAAATATTTTTTAGCAGACTAATGCACTGTTCTCAGCTTATATTTCCGTTAGTGATCGTGATGGTGAACTGGTAGGGTTGTTGGGGGTGTGGCCAATATGGGTGCCACTCTCATTTCTCTTACCACATTCCCCCCTCTGGTCAATTTGTTGACCAAACCTACATTATTTTTCGTCATACTATCAAATAAATATTTTGGAATCTGAATGTTACACCTCCCCTCAGGCTGCCTCCTTTGTTTATGTATTCTTCTGGACCACATACCATGAAGCAGCACTCATCATCTCTTTCACAACTGACCAAATGTTCAGTGTATTTTTCAGGTTCAAGAGGAGACTCAACTATACTGCTTGGGGACCCTATTGGTCTTTCGAAAAGGTGCATTTCATGAGGCTCATCTGTTTGGGTTTGGATATGTAGCACATTATCTTTACCCAGGATAACTGTCATCATGTGCTGTTCTGCGTCCCTTTCCTAGCATTTTTCCACCGTAACAATATTAATTGCAAATCACAGCGACCTGTGAATACCAATATCAGAACTTACAGTAACATTTTAAATGTGTTACCTAGCCAGGTAGCCACCCCTGAGAATTGAGCCATAAACCATTCCTCATCCTAAACTTCATTGGTTTCTTTCACCATTTTTCTATGCACATTTTGCAAGTCGTAACCGCCTCCGTCAGGCTCCAATCCTGCTCATCGTTTTTAGGTGTAGATATGAAGCAACTTGAGCCAGTTTTTTCACACATGCCTCCCTCCATGGGAGTGAAGATGTTGAGGACATACCTGTTCTGGAGACTCATTACTCTGATTTCTCTCAGTTCTTCTTTAATCAAATTGAACCACATTTCTGTGTCATCGATGGCCTGCAGTAACTCCCACTTGGTATTAGCTACCACCTGTAAGCCAAGGGCGACAATGGTTGCAAAGAGCATAGATGCTTCACTAAACAGTCTATGCTCAGATGAGATATTGTCTAGTGCTTCTACTGATTCTCTCGAGAAATCATTATTTGCTGCGTGTTGTGACCTTTTCTTCTTCTTGTCACTGTTTACTAGGGGGTAGTCTAATATTTGCACCACATCTTTTTGAGGCACTACCAGCGTCGGGGATGTAGCGCTGCTATCAAGCAGATGCCACTCCCCAGGCTCAATAGTGGTCCATCAACCCTGCTGTGCCTACTTACATGCCTGGCAGGCTAATGATGTGGAATGTGCCATTGTACTGTACCATTGTTTCTAAAGCACAGCAAGTTTTTTTTTTTTTTTTTTTAGCCTTTTTATGTGTATGGGCCATTCTTCATCCTCCACCAATGGCAATAGTCTGGCCTATTTTCTCTATTAATCCAGACACTCTCTATTTGCAAGTTCAATAGGATGCCACGAGAAACCTATAAGTGCCTCGGTTCTACCTCCCATTATCCCTTCTACCCAACTTTGAGGGGTGTACACTACTCATGTAATGTGTAGATGTGGTCTGTCCCAGCAAAACTGTGTTTCTCACCCTCTTTTGTCAATACATTTCAATAAGGGATGGTTTCTATCATTTCTCTTGCTCGGGGGGGCTGATAATATATATTTTATTACTTTGCCACCCATTGTTTTTGCTTTGATACTTCTGTCTTCATAAGGGGAGTCAGGTTGTGTCACCCATTTTATAACAGCTAAACATTCCTTGAATTTCCTCCTTGTTTTGCATAATGCAATGTGAGTTAAACAGTGTGCCCTGCTTATTAGTAATTCCTCTGCCATGAACAGTCTGGAAACACTCAAGGCATACGGAAGGAGTGAGCGCACAAAGCAGTTGCCATCCGATTTCTCCCTTCCCGCTTTAGTCATATGGCAATACCAAATGTTATTAGTCTTATGAGTGAAAACTGGAAATGTTCTCTTAGGTGATATCCACCATCCATCACTTTTCTTCTAACTCTCGTTACTTCTTCACTTATGTTAGCAATGACATTAGATATAGCATCACTAAAATGTTTTACTGAATAGGCCATCGAAAGAAAAGAAAAAGACATCAATCACTATGACGAAAAAGTCCATTGTTTGTAGATATCTCCTTTTTCTCACATTGTGAGCTATCAAAGATTCTCTCTCTTGCACTTGGAAAAAGTCAATTATTCCTTTATATAGTGTAACTTTTCGTGTTACTGGTCAGCTCTCATCCCCGCTCTCGTCTGGGGTCTCATCAGCTGTTCTTCTTCTTCCGAGTACTCTTCGTTCGACAGGGGGGGCCCAGTCTATGAATTTCTTGACATCTCAAATATGCATCCATGCCTTTTTGCCAAGCACCTTGTGATGGGTGTTGCATACTGGATTGCAAACGGGCCTTGAAATCGTGGCTTGTGCCACTTTCTGATAAAGTTCTGTATATAGATGAGGTCCCCTGGAAATAGGGATAAGGGAGGTATTACAGAATCCACGTCAACTGTTCTTTCTTTGTTATCGCTAGTTGCTTCTTGGCCTCTATGCCACATCTCAATCTGGCAAGAGATACATTTGAGATATTTAGTCAGTGCAGTTAACTAATCATGCATCTCATCTCCTAGCACTGTGGCAAAGTTTTCTGCATCCAATCAATCCTGTGTGGGAGAAGCAATGGGAACGTCATGCATCTACCTGTTATTATTTCATGGGGTGTGAGGTGGTGGTCCGAACCTGGCTGATTCGTAAGCGTAAAGCAAAAAGAGCCAGGGAAAGGCATTGCAACCAATTCTTTTTCAGTGTACCTTTCCATTTTGCAATGCTCTCATTCAAGAGGCCATTGAGGTGCTCAACAACGGCATTGGTCTGTGGGTGGTAAACAGTGCCAAGTTGGTGCTTAATGCCAAGCAGGGATGTAAACTCAGAAAATAACTAATTTACAAAATGAGGTCCATTGTTTTGTCAGTCCAGAAAAGTAGACACCCCTCAATGATGGAGGGAATGTATCTGTTGGCCGAAGACCAACCGCCTCATGTGTTTAGTATTAGAAATACATAGCCATAAACTTGACTAAAGTGCAGCCATTTTGATGTGATTGAAATCGCCATTTTGTTTTTTAACCTTTGCCTCTTGCCTTCTGTTAAAACTGCTTTGCTGAGAACTTATTCTACTCCGCTAGTACATTATTGTTCATGCATAGAGCAAGACCGCGAGAGACTTGTTGAAACATAATGAAGCGACCCAGACAGAAATGCCTGGTCTCATCCCTCACAAGTCCTTGGAAGTAAGCAGCAAGGCATTTAATCATTACACAGGTGCCAGCTAGTCTCGCTAATACAATAGAAATGTTAGAAACAAACATTTAATGACTTAAATTATTCTCTCCTTTTACGGCTCCCCTTCCCTGAGCCCTGTAGAGCCCTGGGGAGCGAGTTGACCCCCAGTACACGAATAGAAACTAGGAGATAGCGGGGCCTAGAATGTGTCTCTCCCCTGCACGCAGCTTCCTTGCAGAGAACAGAAGCAGTGTGTTCTTATAACAAAGATTTGTGTCTGCAGGCTCATGAAATTGCAAACTGTTGCTAAATAAATGTCTGAAGGTGTTATACTCATCACAATTGTCAATCATCGAACCCAATTCAAAGGAAATACATTATGGGTGGTATTGAATGTGTCACCACTGATTGTAGGATGTTTGCTTTGTATATATGTAACTGTTGTACGATGCTCACTCCCTTGCATCCCCCGGAGTCTGGAAACACATGTCGTGGGGTGTGGGACCCAGTTGGCCAACTGAGACTATTTGCTTTGCAATAAAGGCTAGATTTTGGGAATACAACCTTGTGTCTGTTGTATCAGTTTGTGTGTGGTGATTGTGGCTTGTTTCCATATTCAAGGTGCCCCTTCAAGATGGTACCCGAGTACGGACCCTCCCCCACTTGTTCCATTGTGTACGTTGTAAAATAAGGAAGGCGGAGAGAATGGCGAGGACGGGACGATCAAGCCGGGATCAAGAGGTGTTCGGCGCGCCCCTGTCAAAGTGATGAGAGACTCCTTTGCAGAGCTGCACACAACTGATCCCTGATCGACGTGCCCGGCCACAGAACAAGGAGGCGAGGGTCCCGAAATGAGGCAGAGTGAGCCAAGATACACAGACACAACGATTATTGGTTGCTTCAGTATACGGACGAATTGTGTCTTGAGAGGCGACTTGATTGATCAGGTGATTCGTGCCCCAATTCAAAGTAACCCTGATATTGGTTGAGAGTTGATTTTGAAAAATCAAACACCCAGTGTAAGGTTGATTAGCCGAAGGGTAAGATTAAAACATGCCTGGGGTATTGTCCACCTTAGCGGGATTTTTCCACTGCGGTAGACAATCTTTGGAAACTGGCCAGGTCACGCCACCCGAGGGCTCGCCGGCGTATGAGACTTATGTGAAGTATGGTGTAAGGGCGATAATGTTTTGTGAGATTTGGCATAGGCAAACCAGAAAAGAGTAAGATTTGCAATGGCCGAATCACAGGAGTTTCGAGATCTTGAGGATAGATTACTTGGAGAAGGTGTTGTTGAAAAAGAAATCACGCCCTGCGGCATTTGATATCCTTAGAGACTGGAGAACAAAGCTATGCATCGTTGGAAAAGTGGAGAGGAGAGTGCGCGCAGGCATAAGTCAAAAGCAGAAAGAGTGAAAGAAAAGCAGGAGGAGGAGTGGGATGAAAGTTTGAGAAAATCAAATAGACGTGGTCAGTTGAGTATAGATAAAATATACCCACAACAAGAGTTGCATTCCAACTTGGGTCCTTCCTCTCTGACATCTTTTTTTCTACCTGTGGTGTCCCCCAGGGATCTAATCTCTCTCCTTGGCTGTTCAACCAATACCTGGCACTCCCTGCCCACCGCATCGCCACTCTCTGTCCCAACTTTCAGTGCTATGCGGATGACACCCAGCTCATTTTCAGGCTACCCTCGGCCTACTCCTCCTCCTCTTCTTCCCTCATCTCTGACTGTCTGTCTGTCATCCAGGATTGGTATGCCACCATTGACCTCTGCCTAAACGGCAGTAAAACTGAGATTCTACTCATCGGCACACCCACTCCCTCCTTCCCTGCAGCTCTCTGGCCGGCCTCTTTAGGCCCTCCTTCCACTCCCACCTGCAAGGCAAAAAACCTTGGGGTCACCTTCAACTCTGCACTCTCCTTCTCCCCTCACATCTCTGACGTCTCTAAGAGGTCACACTACCAGCTGCACATCCTTAGAGGTATTCTTCCTTTCCTATCCCTCCCACAGAAGCTAACTGTCTCCAGAGCCCTGGTCCTCTCCAAGCTGGACTACTGTAACAGCCTCTATCTAAATCTTCCTTCCTCCACTCTCCGCCCTCCGCAACTTATCCAGAACAGGACTGCGAGACTTGTCCTTGGCCTCAAGCCCAGGGATCGTATCTCTCCAGGACTGAAATCTCTGCACTGGCTCCCAGTGGCTGCAAGGATTAAATTCAAAACCCTCTGCATTGTACACAGGCCTTCTGGGGCCGAAATACCTTCAACTCTCTCTTCCTAAATACCTTCCCTCTCAAGCTCTTCGCTCATCTTCCTCCAACTCCCTCAGCGTCAGTCACTTCTCCAAGCAATGAGTTGGTGGCAGATCACTCTCTCCGGCAAGGGCCTCTCTCTGGAACAGCCTTCCTGCCTCGCTGAAACTCGAGGAAAACCACCTCCGGTTCCTGAAACGCCTCAAAACCTTCCTCTTTGCTTCTGCTTTCTCTCCTCCCCTCCCTTGCTGAACTCCTGCACTGCACTGGTTACCTGGCCACCCTTCTGATCTCTGGCCCAGGCCCTGTCAACTGCCCACCTGCACTGCCTCCCTGGCAACCTCAGCACTTGGGGACTGTTTTCTGTATCCCTTCAGTCCCCTTTCCAGCACTTTGTCCACACTTCCCTGCACTTGCCTGTTTTTTATGTATTTTATTTATCTTATTTATTCCACTTCCCACGCACTGCACTTTCCCCCCTCCCTTTCCCCCTTGCACTCTTCCTTTGCCCCCTTCCCATGCACTTGTGCGATCTGTATGACACCTGGCCTAGTAAGATCGTAGTCTGTCCTCCCTTTGTGCCCCCCCCTTGCCTCGTCGCGCCTTGAAACACTTGTGTATAGGCGCGTTATAAATGCCATATCATATCATATCATATCAGATGAAATAATAAACAAAATATTAACTGATCCAAGGCGAGGCCCAAGGAGAGAGACTAAAAAGACAGCGCCAGTGACTATTGCTCAGCCCCCTCCAGTTGTTCAGCCCATCCCTACTCATCAAACCCCAGCACAGCCACAGATCCTACAATCAGCGCCTCCCATTAGCCAGCCAGCACCGCAACAGTCACTTCCCGTTCCCGTTGTCCCATCCGCACCTCCCTCCCAAGAGATTGTTTCTGTCCCATCCCCCCCTCCAATAATTGAAATTGAACTCATTGAAATGAGAGAGGGGACCGGACAAAGTGAATGCGCTAGAGTGACCCGTAGTGCGAACAGCAAGGAGAGAAAACGAGAGTTGCAAGAACAGGCAGAGATGTATGTAAACGGGAATGATGAAACGTCAACGCTAGCTTCGATGTATGATTTCAGGAGGAGCAATGAAAGACAGGTATTGTTGAATGCATGGGGGAATATTTAACAGGGAGATGTAAACAGTTAATTGGGAGGCTACCGTCGCAACAGGTGTTGGATTTGAATGCATTAGCACGTTGTAGAGAGAGAGATGAAGAAATAAGGGAGCATGTAGACAGACTTTTTGAATTTAAGAATGAACTTGATGATGCATATGCTGAAATGTTTGCCACGCCGGGGAAGAGGAATAAAGATATTAGGAGAGATAGAAGGGAAGCAGCGATACCATATGTACAGCGGCGATTTCTGCCATCGCCAAGACAAACGGGTGATAAACTAAAGGTATGTATACGAGAGGCGTTAAGATGGATTACAGATCCTTGTATTCCCACAATGGAAATACATGAAATATTTGATGAACACCCTTTGCCAATGAAAAGAAAAGCACTGCAGACAATGGTTGAATATTTGATAGATAGAGATATAGATGATAAGAAATCCAGCCCCCCCCCGAAACAGCCTTATCACTTGATTTAGGAATAGTATTGTATATGAGAGAAGGGGGAAAGAAGGGGGAGGAACAGTAAGTGCAGTATTTCCCATGAGAGAAGTCCCACCTACTTTTGTGCCTAAAGTAGAGATTCCTGCAGTAGGCAACCAACCAGCGCAAGTAACGAAACCACATTATACAGCACAGTATGTGCATGTCCCCTCCTCCAGACAGGAAGTGAATAACATAAAACAGACGATTCCCGATATAAGAAAGAATCCAGTGGGATTCTATAAGGAAAGTACTATTTGAAATTGTCAATGTTCACTATGAATGATATAGATTTAATATTCCCAGTAGTTGTGCCAGCAGACATATGGAAGCAAATAAGAAAAGTGGATGATGACGTGGCCTATGGCGCCACATGGGCAGATCTAGTAGCAGAGGATAAGAATAGAGAAGCGGGCAGAAAACCATCGGCAAATATGGCTGCGTTACCAGCACAGATAATGCAAAAATTGAAAGAAATAGTTCCAGAAAAAAGAATTGTATGGGACAAATTGGCTGCATGCGTTCAGGGCAAGGATGAGTTAGCCACAGATTATTTTAATAGATTTAAGGAAGTATTTACAGATTTTAGTGGACATGATGTAAGCACAGAAGCAGGTAAAAGACTATTTGTCGATAAGTATGTGAGAGGGTTAATACCTCCAGTCCAAAACCTAATAATGACATCAGAAAGTGCATGGCAAGCAAAAACTTTGAGCGAAGTATTGCATATGGCCCAATATTATGAGAACAGAGTGAATACAGAGAAAGAGAAAGAGGTGAAGGATAGGGCGAATTTGAACAAGGGTGCTACTTCAGCAAGTGGCGGGACACAATAGAGGGAGAGGAAACACACAAGGCAGAAATAATTCAAACATGCATGGAGGGCCTCTGGGACTAAATCAGTGTGCGTACTGCAGAGAGGAAGGTCACTGGTGAGCGCAATGTCCACATTTACAAAATAGAAATGGGTATTGACAGAGAAGACAGCATAGGGGATACCCAGGAACAAATGGACAGAACAGAAATAATATGCAGCAGCACCAAAATAATCAAGGAAATGTTACTCAGAATCAGAACAAAGCTCAAAATCAGACTGCTTTTAGCCAAAATCAGGGCCAACAGAACACGCAAAATGGAAATGAGAGAGGGGGGGGGGGCATTTTTGATACCCAATCAAATACGTACTATAGTAATAGTAGTGATTGCACATTGGATGATGTGTTATTTCCTCAATAGGACAGCCCAAGACAGGGGTTGGAACCAGTGTCTATTCCTGTGAATCAAAAAGGACCCTACGAAGAAAAGAAAGTCGGGAATAGAGAGCATAGCTTTCTCGTAGATACAGGAGTGCAAAAGTGCTCAATAGACCATCACTTGGTTCCGGAGATACCACTGTCAGGGCAAAGAAATATTTCAGTAGGGTTCGCAGGTACCCCAGTGATACATCCAGTGTCCCAACCAGTAGCAGTGACATTAGGTCCATTCACTGAATATCGTCCATTTCTCTTAACAGGAAATTGTGGGGAAAACCTTTTGGGTTTAAATCTATTGAAAAAACTGAGTGCAGTTATGCATTGCACTCCTGATGGAGTGTTCTTGACAATTTTGCCACAGAATGTACCAGTGTCTGAATTTTTGTCCAATCCTTTGCCAGGAGAATTGAGTAAAGTGCCAACTTGCATATGGGCAATGAATGACAATGATGTGGGATGCTTGAAAATAGAGCCAGTAAAAATTGCTCTAAAGGAGGGAGTAACATTGCCACGTATTCCACATTATAAGATTTTGGTAGAGGGAGAAAAAGGATTGAAAAGTATTGTTTCTGATTTGGTAAAATTGGGGGTGATTGAAGAGATTACAGGAAGTACATGTAACAGCCCCATTCTCCCGGTGTATAAGAAAGGAGGTAATGAGATACTGTATCGTTTCATAATTGATCTGCACGCATTAAACAAAGTAGCAGATCCTCAATTCCCATTGGTTCCAGACATTACCACAATTTACAATGATACCCGCCTCGGCAGAGTACTTTAGTGTTATTGACTTGAAAAATGCCTTCTTTAGCATTCCAGTACACAAGGAAAGCAGATATCTGTTTGCCTTCACATTAGTAGGGCGATCATTTACATTCACGTGCATTCCACAGGGCTACAGAGAGTCTGAGTATTTACAGCAGAGCATTGAAAGAACAGCTAGATATGCTAGAATTACTGACAGGTTGTGTATTGTTACATTATATAGATGACCTATTAATCGCTGCTGATACAGAGGAGATTTGTAAAAAAAAGTACTGTTTTATTATTGACACATTTAGCAGCGCTTGGCCATAAAGCAAGCTTAAAGAAATTCCAATATTGTCGAAAGGAGGTGGCTTATTTGGGCTACCTACTTTCGAGAGAGGGGAGAAGACTGACGCCAGAATGAATAGAGAGTATTTCTGGTATTCCTATTCCAAAAACACAAAAAGGAGTTAGAGCTATAATAGGCATGGCTTCCTATTGCCGGCAGTGGATTGTGAACTTTGCATTGATTGTGGAGCCAATGGTGGCATTGACAAAAAGGATGGTGTGATGGAATGAAGAATGTCAGAGAGCATTTGATCTGCTCAAAACTGCATTGTGTTCTGCTCCAGTTTTGGGCACACCAAATTATGAGAACATTTTCAGATTGTTTGTACATGAAAGTGAGGGCTGCGCGTTGGCTGTTTTGACACAGGAACAAGGTGGAAGAAATAGGCCATGCGGCTATTTTTCTTCCGCGCTGCACCCTGTAGTGCGCGCACTACCACGTTGTTTGTAAGCTGTTGCAGCGGCTGCTGCATCAGTGAAACAAACCGAAGGAATGGTGTTGGGGCACACCTTAATTCTGATGGTGCCACATGCCATAGACGTTCTGTTAAAAAGAATGCAGATGCAACACCTCACCTCTGCTAGATTGACTAGATACGAAATTGTCCTCTTTGCACCACACATCCAAATTATGAGGTGTAGTGCTTTGAATCCTGCAGAATTGATGCCACTGCTCACAGAAGAACTAGGTGAGAATGAATCACCTCCCCATGATAGTTTAATGGTTACTGAGGAAGAAACGAAAGGAAGAATTGATTTAACAGATACCCCACAAAAAAACCCAGATGGAGAACTGTTTTGTAATGGCTCCTGTTATTACCTGAGGGCACATCAACTGCTGCCTATGCTATCACTACGTTGAAGAGTATTGTAGAGAGTAAAAGAATCCCCTACAACTCTGCACAAGCCGCGGAGATAATAGCTTTAACCAGAGCCTGTGAGATTTCTGAAAACTTGAGTGTAAATATATATACTGACAGCCAATACGCCTTTGGCGTGGTTCATAACTTTGGCCGACTCTGGGCTGAGAGGGGTTTCTTGACATCACATGGGGTCAGAATTTAACATGGCCCTTTGATTGTATGGTTACTGTCTACAGTTACGTGCCCAAAGCGCCTAGCAATAGTGAAATGCGAGGCGCATAAAAAAGTAACATGTAAAGTGGGAGAGGGAAACGCATTTGCAGACAGGATTGCGAAGCAAACTGCTACTGATTTCAATACCAAAATGTTGACAGTACAGTCTGAGGAAGTGCCCTGCATGAAAGAAAATGGAATTGCTACTGTCAAAGAGATGCAGGCAGAAGCCACTGCTGAGGAGATACAGGGTGGGTTGAGGGCTCTGCAGAATTAGATCTAGAAGGTTGCTGGGCGGACAACAAAAGTAAAAATTGGATGCTGCCCAACTCCTATGTAACTGCAATGGTCACGATGGCCCACAGCCATACACACATTTGTACCAAAAAGATAGTTCAGTATCTAGCCACAGTATGGGAGAACACACACATAAAGAAAAAGGCCGAGAGGCTGGTCCAAAATTGTATCACGTGCCTACAACACAATGTAGGGAAGGGAACAGTGACTCCAACAGGCAGTTTCGGCCCTCCCTCTATGCCATTTGAGGTAATCCGTTTTGATTTCATAGAGATGGAGAGGTGCCAAAACTTGAAGTATGTTTTAGTGGTTATGTGTGCATTCAG
Organism: Ambystoma mexicanum; assembly: GCF_040938575.1. Classification (NCBI taxonomy): domain Eukaryota; kingdom Metazoa; phylum Chordata; class Amphibia; order Caudata; family Ambystomatidae; genus Ambystoma; species Ambystoma mexicanum. Next base: position 324,741,501 of record NC_090923.1, read on the forward strand.
TAAGTGTGTGGAAGCATATCCATTAAAAGACTGCACCGTGATGAGCACTGTAAAAGTAATGCTAAAGGAGTATTTTTCCCGGTTTGGTCTGCCCCGTGTCATATGGTCAGATAATGGTCCATATTTTGTGGGCGCAGTGGTATTACAGATTTGGGCAGGTCTCCAGATTGACAAGAGATTCCATTGTTCTAGGCACCCCATGAGTGCCGGTCTTATTGAATGTCACAACGGCATTTTAAAGGCCAAAATAAGTAACATTTGTGCAGGAATAAACCTGAGCTGGGTAGACGCATTACCGCTAGCGTTACTGTGCATGCGCACATCTGTGCAGGCAAGAACTGGGCTCTCCCTATGCGAGATAGTGATGCGGAAGCCGGTGAATGTTTGGTGTGCACCACAGCCAAAGCGGCTAAACGAGATTGAATATCCTGTGCTCAGCATTTACTGTAATCTGTTAATTCAAAAATTGCATTTGATTCATCAGCAGGTGCAGGAGGCTCTACCCATCAGATACACTGGTCCGGGCATTCACTGGAACCCGGAGAATGGGTTCTAGTCAAGACTTTTGAGAGAAAATCATCACTTGCACCTAGATGGCGTGGACCCTACCAGATACTTTTAGCAACACAAAATGCAATCCGCTTAGACGGAAGGAAGGCATGGATACATGCAACGCACGCTAAAAAGGTGCCATCGCCGCCTGAAAAGCTGCCTGATCGAGACGACCAGAAAAAGACAGCAGTCCCAGAAACGAAAGAAACTGTTGCCAGTTCTTTGCCACAAAATATGTCTAATCCTGAAACGAAGCCTGAAAAGATTGCTATAAAGGAGAAAGGACAAAGAGTGCCCCAACGTTGTCCAGCAGAACCTGCATCATTTCTGGCTGACACAAAACATGTGCCACTTTGGCACCCACCATCTTTCATTGCGCCGCAGCCTGAAACGAAATCTGCATCATCACTTTGGCGCCCACCATCATCTGCCATTGCGCCGCAAGCTGACTCCGAGCTCGAGTCTGGAAGTGCGTCCGCACTATTCATTGATCACACGATATCAGGAGCAAGGTGGTATAATTTACGGCCTTGAAAGAAGGAGTGATCAAATCTACATTTCTTTTTTATCTTTGTTGCCTCTGTTTCCTATCACAGATGAAATAGGAACCGGAGGCCTAGGAGAGAGCAGCGTGAGGGTTATGCAAATCGGATAGCCCAAGAGCAAGGCTCCTCGGTGATAAAAATAAATAAATCCATCTGCAGATCACCCCTTACGGACAAGAAGGGCTCACATGGTACGAAGGCAATTGATAACTGCTCTGGAGTTCTTTGAGTAATGTGCAGATGCACAGAAATCTTGCCAAACGTATAGCAATCCAGGCTGCTAAGAACTGGCAGAACAAACTGTTGACATTTACCAAACCTATTGACATTCGAACGAGTGCAACGATAAGAGACATTCACGACGAACATTGTTGGAAAAGAAGAAAAGTGAGAGAAAAATGCCAGAACCAGCTTTTGCCCCCTGCTGCACCACTGCTGATAATGAGTTAACTATAGAGACTGGAAGGTTACAAAAAAGAAATTGCCGGAAAAATGGTATGCTGATCTTAACGATAGTCATGTGTGGAATGAGTATATTAGCCCCAATAATGACAGTACTGGGATTATGGTACTTAGAAGAAATACACCCCTTGGAAGTACTCTTGCCTGTTGGAAACATCTCCACTACTGAAAGCCCGGTCCAAGTGATTACTTACACTCTGTCCCCAATGGAAGAAAGACACAGGGAAGGTTATGGGAATAAGACATTACTGCTAATAATGAATATGACTCACTCAATATTGAGAAAAAATAATTGCTGGGTATGTGCCCACTTGCCGCAGCATGGTGGTAAGGGAATTGGTTGGTATGTGCAGCTATTGCCATTGAGTTCTGCATGTTACGCATCCTTGAGTGCATTATATTATGGGAAATGGAACGAAAGTGAAACTGGTCAATAAGATCAAACAAATATGAATGAATTTGAAGAGATTATTATGAAACCTGTAGGTTGTGCTATATTTCACAAAGCACAACTGGTCACACCAGTAGTGATGCGACAAGACAGATTATTTGTGCCCTATAAATCATCTGTAATCACGTTTCATATGAACCCAGAAGGAAATAGAGATACAGTGCCCCCCTCCTATACAGTAAATTACAGTCCACGCTCTGTCCCCTTTTGCCTGAGAACAAAGGGCTCCTATTTGGTGGGGACATTCACTAGATGCATGAATATAGCATTCCTTGATAAGGAGGTAGAGCCAGTTTATGTAGGCGATCCTGTTTATTTTATATGTGGAGAAAAAGCATATCCCTGGTTACCTAGAAACTGGGGAGGTAATTGTTACTTGGGACTTTTGTTCCCGGGGGTATTCCTTTCAAGAACAGCAGATATAGTCAAATTGGCAAGGTCAAGACCACGGCGAAATGAGGAAGAAGGTTTCATCGCGGAAGACATAGCAAAATCATTCATACCATTTTGGGCCAAGCAATAAACTCCTATAATATAAGACAACTGTCCAGAATATTAGAAAACAATAAATGGAATGACAGATATATTATACAATAGGACATTAGAGGAAAAAGGAATTAGATTAATGACACTCCAAAATAGGATGGCTCTTGATGTAATCTTGGTTGATCGTGGGGGAGTTTGTAAAATCGTGGGATCAGCGTGTTGCGTATTTGTAAACAACTCCTCCCCTACGATTTTCGAAGCAATAAGAAAGTTGCAAGTTTTAAGCTCTGACCTAGACCCCCCTCAAGGAAGTTGGGAATTGAACATAAGCTACTGTTTCTGGGAGGTATTACACTCATGGGGATGGAAATTATTTGCGATCCTAGAAGCAGTGCTAGGAATATTCATGACATGTTGTTGTTGTATACACTGCTTACCTATAGTGTGTAGTGAAATAAGCGAGGAGTGTGTACAGATGGTACAAAAAAAGAGCACTACTAAATCAGGTACTCAGGAAAATGATGAATTGAAGACAGTGAAAGAATTCACGTCAATCAATATTGATGGCAATGACAACGAGGAGGAGACTAGTAGTATGCAAGATTCAGAATCAGATACTTGGTCAGAAGAGGATGCAATGTACGGATGAGGTGTTTGGCATAAAGCCAAAAGGAGGGTTTGTCAGTCTAGAAAAGTAGAGACCCCTCAATGATGGAGGGAATGTATTCTGTTGGCCGAAGACCAACCCCCTCATGTGTTTAGTATTAGAAATACATAGCCATAAGCTTGACTATAGTGCAGCCATTTTGATGTGATTGAAATCGCCATTTTGTTTTCTAACCTTTGCCTCTTTCTTTCTGTTAAAACTGCTTTGCTGAGAACTTATTCTGCTCTACCATTACATTATTGTTAATGCATAGAGCAAGGCCGCGAGAAACTTGTTGAAACATAACGCAGCGATCCAGAGAGAAATGCCCGGTCTCCTCCCTCAAAAGCTCTTGGAAGTAAGCAGCAAGGCATTTAATCATTACACAGGTGCCAGCTAGTCTTGCTAATACAGTAGAAATGTTATGAACGAACATTTAATGGCTTGAATTATGCTCTCCTTTACGGCCCCCCTTCCCTGAGCCCTGTAGAGACCTGGAGAGCGAGTTGACCCCCAGTACACGAATAGAAACTAGGAGATAGCAAGGCCTGAAATGTGTCTCTCCCCTGCACGCAGCTTGCTTGCAGAGAACAGAAGCAGTGTGTTCTTATAAAAAAGAATTGTGTCTGCAGGCTCATGAAATTGCAAACTGTTGCTAAATAAATGTCTGAAGGTGTCATACTCATCACAATTGTCAATCATCAAACCCAATTCAAAGGAAATACATTATGGGCGGTATTGAATGTGTCACCACTGATTGTAAGATGCTTGCTTTGTATATATGTAACTGTTGTACGATTCTCACTATCTTGCATCCCCCAGGGTCTGGAAACACACGTCGCGGGGCGTGGGACACAGTTGGCCCAGTTTACAATAAACCCTAGCTTTTGGGAATACAACCTCATGTCTGTCGTATCAGTTTGTGTGTGGTGATTGTGCCTTGTTTCTATAAGCGAGTGTCCCCCTAGGGGACCCTTCAGTCTGACCGCAACACTTTGAACACTCCCCCATTGTGGAAAAACCTCATGTACAAAGGAATTTGGCAGCCAATTTGGTGTCAGAATGGGCATAGGGACCTGCCTCTATCCAGAGTGAAAATTCAAACATCACCAACATCATGTACTGGTATCCATTACAATTTTGGAGCATATCAACTAACATAGTCGATGTTCAAATGCCAAAATGAGCCTGTTAGGTGGGTTATTGCACCTCTCCATGTTCTCAGGGTATGTCCAGTGGTATATTGTAGAGAGGTGGCACAATTTATAGCACAATCAACAACATGCTCATGCAGGTTAGTAAAACAACAATGCTCAGAAACATATGCTGCTACATATTCTCTTGAGGCGTGTGTTGGATAGTGCATTTGTTCTAATGCTACTGTAAGCAGTCCAAGTGGCATGACAGCCTTGCCTGTGCAGTCTTGCCACTATACCAGATCACTAGGGGATAGTGAGCTCCCCCTTTCAATCCACAGATCCTGCTCTGTCTCTGGTGCGTGCCCCTGCAATTCCACTAATCGTGTTAATGATAACGCATGATAGTTCTCTGTTATTTTCATGTATAGCATATATTTGTGTAGGGAAAATGTAATCTCTGCTATTTGTGGAAAATATGCTGCACTTTTTGCTTCTTCATCTGCTGCATCATTGCAGTGAGAAACTAAGTGTGTGCCCTTTGTATGCACTGCACATTTCACTATGACAGCGACAATGGGCTACGCCAGTGCATCTAGTAATCTTCCTAATAACAGGGCATGCTGCACTGGTGTGCTGTCTGCACACTGAAAACCCTTTTTTCACGACTGTGAAAGCCGTTATTGTACTGTAGATGTCAGGTAGGCAGAGTCAGAATACATCGTCACTGCCTGATCCTCTTTTGCTCTTCAAATGACAATATCATTGCTACTAACTCTGCTGCCTGCACAGAAAAGTGTGCTGGTAATCTGATGCTTGCCAGAATCTCAAAATCATCACCCTTGCTCCTTATCACAGCTGCTCCAAAATGCCTCAATCCCATGCTGTGATTGATTGTCGATGCACCATAAATGAAGGCCACTTCTCCCCCCTCTAACTTTGTTTCTTTTACTGGGGGTAAGTCTGTATAAGTAGAACAATCATAAACCCAGTCTTCTTCCTTAAGGGTGCGGCAATAAATCTCACAGGATTCACCGTGCAATATATAATAATGTTTATTTATGGGGTGGACTATACTATTTCATACCCAGATGCTTGCTGTTTAGTGAGCTCGGGCCTTGGTTTCTCAAGGACAGCAAAAAGGGCATGCTTCACATACAATGTTACTGCACAGTCCATTGTTATTGCATCTTTTTTTCTAACTGTGGTGTCCCTCAGGGATCTAACCTCTCTCCCTGGCTGTTCAACCAGTATCTGGCACTCGTTGTCCACCGCATCGCCGCTCTCTGCCCTAACTTTCAGTGCTATGAGGATGATACCCAGCTCATTTTCAGGCTACCCTCGGCCTCCTCTTCTCCTTCCCTCATCTCAGAATGTCTTTCTGCTATCCAGGAATGGTGCGCCACCAATGACCTTTGCCTTAATGCCAGTAAGACTGAGATTCTACTCATCGGCAAACCCACTCCTTCCTTCACTGCAGCACTCTGGCCGGCCTCTCTTGGCCCTATTCATGCTCCTACCTGCAAGGCAAAAAACCTCGGGGTCATCTTCGACTCCACTCTCTTCTTCTCTCCTCACATGCCCAACGTCTCTAAGAAGTCACACTACTAGCTCCACCTACTCAGAGGTATCCTTCCATTCCTCTCCTATTCCCCAGAAGCTAACTGTCTCCAGAGGCCTGGTTCTCTCGAAGCTGGACTACTGTAACAGCCTCTATCTAAATCTGTCTGACTCAACTCTCCGCCCTCTGCAACTCATCCAGAACAGGACTGCGAGACTTGTCCTTGGCCTCAAGCCCAGGGACCGTATCTCTCCAGGACTGAAATCACTACACTGGCTCCCAGTGGCTGCGAGGATTAAGTTCAAAACCCTCTGTATTGGCCACAAGGCCTTCTGGGACCTGGGGAGAAAATACCTTCAACGCTCTCTTCCTAATTATCTTGCTTCTCGAGCTCTTCGCTCATCCGCCTCCAGCTCCCGAAGGGTTAGCCGCTTCTCCAAGCAACGAGTTGGGGGTAGATCTCTGTCCGCAGCAGGGGCCTCCCTCTGGAAAAGCCTTCCTGCCTCCCTGAAAACCTGAGCAGAACCATCTCCGGTTCCGGAAACACCTCAAAACCTTCCTCTTTGCTTTGGGTTTCTCTCCCCCTCTCCCCTCTCCCCTGCTAATTTACTGAAACTGCACTGAATCCGCAACTGGGCCACTCACCGATCTTGGTCCTTGGCCCAGCCACTCTCCCCTGCACTGCCTCCCTGTCAACCCCTGCACTGCGGGACTGTCTCTGTATCCCTACAGCCCTCCCTTCCCAGCACTTGTCTGCACTTACCTTGCACTTGCCACCAGCTGGCCCTTATTATTTTATCTTGTATTCTACTAACCCTGTACTGCACTTCCCCTCTCCCTTTCCCCCTAGCACTTTTTCCTTCCCCTCTACCCATGCACTTGCACGATCTGAATGACACCTGGCCTAGTAGGATCGTTGTCTGTCTCCCCTTGTTCCCCCCTCCCTGCCTCGTCGTGCCTTGAAACTCATGTGTATAGGCACGTTACAAATGCCATATCATATCATATCATGCTTTTTCACATGGAAACTGCCCTCTCATCACTGGATCTAGAATCCCACTGTAATGTGGCGAGGGTTTGTGTCCCATTGAGGTGCTAAGCGTGAGAACAGCTGTCATCACATCAATTTGAATATGAGAATAAATACAATTCTTCCATATAATCTGGTATCCCTACAGCTTCTGCAAATAACAAGGGGGGTCCTGGGAGACTCTCTGCCAGACATGAGTCCTGGTTACAAGAGCCTTACCCAGAGTCTTTAGCTCACTATGTTTCACAGAGGAGAAATATCCTAAACATATCAGTCTTTGTCCTGGGGCAACCCAGCCCTGAAATGCTAGGCAATTCTCCTCTGAACAAGAGTACCAACAACAACCCCAGACACATGTTTTGGTCTGGTTGAAACTCATCAGTAGGGTGTAGCTGTGCTTCTCTAAGAATAGTGAGCAAGGGGTCCACGTCAAGATTCCCCTAGTAACTTAGGGTGAGACCCAAAGTCACTTCAAATGTGCAAATAACAAGGTGGGTCCTGGAAGACTCACTGACAGTCATGAGTCCTGGTTACAAGAGCCTTACCCAGAGTTTTTAGTTCACTATCTTTCAAAGAGGAGAAATATCCTAAACACATCAGTCTTTGTCCTTCCCTGGGGCAGTCCAGCACCGAAATGCTCGGCAATTCTCCTTTCTCCTCTAAACAAGAGTAGCAACAGCACCCCAGACATGTTTTTCGGTCTGGTTGAACCTCATCAGTAGGGTGTAGCTGTGCTTCTCTAAGAATAGTAAGCAGGGGTCCACGTCAAGATTCGCCTAGTAATTTAGGGTGAGACCCAAAGTCACTTCAAATATGCAAATAACAAGGTGGGTCCTGGAAGACTCACTGCCAGTCATGAGTCCTGGTTACAAGAGCCTTACCCAGAGACTTTAGCTCACTATCTTTCACAGAGGAGAAATATCCTAAACATATCAGTCTTTGTCCTGCCCTGGGGCAGTCCAGCATCGAAATGCTAGGCAATTCTCCTCTGAACAAGAGTAAAAACAACAACCCCAGACACATGTTTTGGTCTGGTTGAACCAAATCAGTAGGTTGTAGCTGTGCCTCGCAAAGAATAGTGAACAAGGGGTCCCCGTCTGGATTCCCCTAGTAACTAAGGATGATACCCAAATGCACTTGAAATATGCAAATAACAAGGGGGGTCCTGGGAGACTCTCTGCCAGACATGAGTCCTGATTACAAGAGCCTTACCCTGAGTCTTTAGCTCACTCTCATTCACAGAGGAGAAATATCCTAAACATATCAGTCTTTGTCCTCCCCTGGGGCAGTCCAGCATTGAAATGCTAGGCAATTCTCCTCTGAACAAGAGTACCAACAACAACCCCAGACACATGTTTTGGTCTGGTTGAACCAAATCAGTAGGGTGTAGCTGTGCCTCTCTAAGAATAATGAACAAGGGGTCCACGTCTGGATTCCCCTAGTAACTTAGGATGATACCCAAATGCACTTTAAATATGCAAATAACAAGGGGGGTCCTGGGGGACTCTCTGCCAGACATGAGTCCTGGATAAAAGAGTCTTACCCTGAGTCTTTAGCTCACGATCTTTCACAGAGGAGAGATATCATAAACATATCAGTCTTTGTTCTGCCACCAGGCAGTCCAGCACTGAAATGCTAGGCAATTCTCATCTGAACAAGAGTACCAACAGCAACCCCAGACATGTGTTTTGGTCTGGTTGAACCTCATCAGTAGGGTGTAGCTGTGTCTCTCTAAGAATAATGAGAAAGGGGTCCACGTCTGGATTCCCCTAGTATGTTAGGGTGAGACCCAAAGTCCTTTGAAATATGCAAATAACAATGGGGGTCCCAGGAGACTCTCTGCCAAACATGGGTCCTGGTTACATTAGCCTTACCCAGAGTCTTTAGCTCACTATCTTTCACAGAGGCGAAATAACATAAGCATATCAGTCTTTGTCCTGCCCTGGGGCAGTCCAGCAGCGAAATGCTAGGAAATTCTCCTCTGAACAAGAGTACCAACAGCAACCCCAGACACGTGTTTCAGTCTGGTTGAATCTCATCAGTACGGGGTAGCTGTGCCTCTCTAAGAATAGTGAGCAAGGGGTCCACGTCTCAATTCTCCTAGTAATTTAGGGTGAGACCCAAAGTCACTTGAAAAATGCAAATAAATATGTGGGTTCTGGGAGACTCTCTGCCAGACATGAGTCCTGGTTACAAGAGCTGTACCCAGAGTGTTTAGCTCACTATCTTTCACAGAGGAGAAATATCCTAAACATATCAGTCTTTGTCCTGCCCTGGGGCAGTCCAGCACTGAAATGCTATGCAATTCACCTCTGAACAAGAGTACCAACAGCATCCCAGACACGTGTTTTGGTCTGGTTGAACCAAATCAGTAGGGTGTAGCTATGCCTCTCTACGAATAGTGAGCAAGGGGTCCACGCCTGGATTCCCCTAGTAACTTAGGGTGAGACCCAAATGCACTTGAAATATGCAAATAGCAAGGGGGGTCCTGGGAGACTCTCTGCCAGATATGAGTCCTGGTTAAAAGAGTCTTACCCAGAGTCTTTAGCTCACTATGTTTCACAGAGGAGAAATATCCTAAACATATCAGTCTTTGTCCTGGGGCAACCCAGCCCTGAAATGCTAGGCAATTCTCAACTGAAAAAGAGCAACAACAGCAAACCCCAGACACGTGTTTCGGTCTGGTTGAACCTCATCAGTAGGGTGTAGCTGTGCCTCTCTAAGAATAGTGAGCAAGGAGTCCACTTCTGGATTCCCCTAGTAACGTAGGGTGAGACCCAAAGTCACTTGAAAAATGCAAATAACAAGGTGGGTCGTGGAAGATTCACTGCCTTTCATGAGTCCTGGTTACAAGAGCCTTACCCAGAGTCTTTAGCTCACTATCTTTCACAGAGGAGAAATATCCTAAACATATCAGTCTTTGTCCTGCCCTGGGGCAGTCCAGCATCGAAATGCTAGGCAATTCTCCTCTGAACAAGAGTAAAAACAACAACCCCAGACACATGTTTTGGTCTGGGTGAACCAAATAAGTAGGGTGTAGCTGTGCCTCTCTAAGAATAGTGAACAAGGGATCCACGTCTGGATTCCCCTAGTAACTTAGGATGATACCCAAATGCACTTGAAATATGCAAATAACAAAGGGGGTCCTGGGAGACTCTCTGCAAGACATGAGTCCTGGATAAAAGAGCCTTACCCTGAGTCTTTAGCTCACTATCTTTCACAGAGGAGAGATATCATAAACATATCAGTCTTTGTTCTGCCACCAGGCAGTCCAGCACTGAAATGCTAGACAATTCTCCTCTGAACAAGAGTACCAAAAGCAACCCCAGACATGTGTTTTGGTCTGGTTGACCTCATCAGTAGGGTGTAGCTGAGTCTCTCTAAGAATAGTGAGAAAGGGGTCCACGTCTGGATTCCCCTAGTATCTTAGGGTGAGACCCAAAGTCACTTGAAATATGCAAATAACAACATGGGTCCTGGTTACAAGAGCCTTACCCAGAGTCTTTAGCACACTATCTTTCACAGAGGAGAAATATGCTGAACATATCAGTCTTTGTCCTGCCCTGGGGCAGTCCAGCACCGAAATGCTGGGCAATTCTCCACTGAACAAGAGTACCAACAGCATCCCCAGACACGTGTTTGTTCTGGTTGAATCTCATCAGTACGGGGTAGCTGTGCCTCTCTAAGAATAGGGAGTAAGGGGTCCACGTCTGGATTCCCCAAGTAACTTAGGGTGACACCCAAAGTCACTTGAAATATGCAAATCACAAGGGGGGTCCTGGGAGACTCTCTGACAGACATGAGTCCTGGTTAAAAGAGCCTTACCCAGAGTCGTTAGCTCACTATCTTTCAGAGAGGAGAAACATCCTAAACATATCAGTCTTAGTTCTGCCCTCAGGTAGTCCAGCACCGAAATGCTAGGCAATTCTCCTCTGAAAAAGAGTACCAACAGCAACCCCAGACATGTGTTTTGGTCTGGTTGAACCTCATCGTAGGGTGTAGCTGTGCCTCTCTTAGAATAGGGAGAAAGGGGTCCACATCTGGATTCCCCTAGAAACTTAGGGTGAGATCCAAAGTCACTTGAAATATGCAAATAACAAGGGGGGCCCCGGGAGACTCTCTGCCAAACATGAGTCCTGGTCATAAGAGCCTTACCCAGAGTCTTTAGCACACTATCTTTCACAGAGGAGAAATATGCTAAACATATCAGTCTTTGTCCTGCCCTGGGGCAGTCCAGCACCGAATTGCTAGGCAATTCTCCTCTGAACAAGAGTACCAACAGCATACCCAGACACGTGTTTGGTCTCGTTGAATCTCATCAGTACGGGGTAGCTGTGCCTCTCTAAGAATAGGGAGTAAGGGGTCCATGTCTGGATTCCCCAAGTAACTAAGGGTGAGACCCAAAGTCACTTGAAATATGCAAATCACAAGGGGGTCCTGGGAGACTCTCTGACAGACATGAGTCCTGATTAAAAGAGCCTTACCCAGAGTCGTTAGCTCACTATTTTTCACAGAGGAGAAATATCCTAAACGTATCAGTCTTTGTCCTGCCCACGGGCAGTCCAGCACCGAAAAGCCATGCAATTCTCCCCTGAACAAGAGTACCCAAAGCAACCCCAGACACGTGTTTCAGTCTGGTTCAATCTCATCAGTACCGGGTAGCTGTGCCTCTCTAAGAATAGTGAGAAAGGGGTCCACGTTAAATTCTCCTAATAACTTAGGGTGAGACCCAAAGTCACTTGAAAAATGCAAATAAAAATGTGGGTTCTGGGAGACTCTCTGCGAAACAAGAGTCTTGGTTACAAGAGCCTTTCCCAGAGTCTTTAGCTCACTATCTTTCACAGAGGAGAAATATCCTAAACATATACGTCTTTGTCCTTCCCTGGGGCAGTCCAGCACCGAAATGCTAGGCAATTCACCTCTGAACAAGAGTACCAACAGCAACCCCAGACATGTGTTTCTGTCTGGTTGAACCTCATCAGTAGGGTGTAGCTGTGCCTCTCTAAGAATAGTGAGAAAGGGGTCCACGTCTGCATTCCCCTAGTAATTTAGGGTGAGACCCAAAGTCAGTTGAAAAATGCAAATACCAAGAGGGGTCCTGGGAGACTCTCTGCCATACATGAGTCCTGGTTACAAGAGCCTTACCCACAGTGTTTAGCTCACTATCTTTCACAGAGGAGAAATATCCTAAACATATCAGTCTTAGTTCTGCCCTCGGGAAGTCCAGCACCGAAATGCTAGGCAATTCTCCTCTGAACAAGAGTACCAACAGCAACTCCAGACATGTGTTTTGGTCTGGTTGAACCTCATCAGTAGGGTGTAGCTGTGCCTCTCCAAGGATAGTGAGCAAGGGGTCCACATCTGGATTCCCTAGTAACTTAGGGTGAGACCCAAAGTCACTTGAAATATGCAAATAACAAGGGGGGTCCTGGAAGACTCACTGCCAGACATGAGTCCTGGTTAAAAGAGCCTTACCCAGAGTAGTTAGCTCACTATATTTCACAGAGGAGAAATATCCAAAACATATCAGTCTATGTTCTACCCTCGGGCACTGCAGCACCAAAATGCTAGTCAATTCTCCTCTGAACAAGAGTACCAACAGCAGCCCCAGACATGTGTTTCGGTCTGGTTGAACCTCATCAGTAGGGTGTAGCTGTGCTTCTCTAAGAATAGTGAGAAACGGGTCCACATCTGGATTCCCCTAGTAATTTAGGGTGAGACCCAAAGTCAGTTGAAAAATGCAAATAAAAAGGGGGATCCCGGGAGACTCTCTGCCAAAAATTAGTCCTGGTTACAAGAGCCTTACCCAGAGTCTTTAGCTCACTATCTTTCACAGAGGAGAAATTTCCTAAACATATCAGTCTTAGTTCTGCCCTCAGGAAGTCCAGCACCGAAATGCTAGGCAATTCTCCTCTGAACAAGAGTACCAACAGCAACCCCAGACATGTGTTTTGGTCTGGTTGAACCTCATCATTAGGGTGTAGCTGTGCCTCTCTTAGAATAGTGAGAAAGGGGTCCACGTCTGGATTCCCCTAGTAATTTAGGGTGAGACCCAAAGTCACATGAAATATGCAAATAAAAAGGGGGATCCCGGGAGACTCTCTGCCAAACATTAGTCCTGGTTACAAGAGCCTTACCCAGAGTCTTTAGCTCACTATCTTTCACAGAGGAGAAATATCCTAAACATATCAGTCTATGTAGTGCCCTGGCGCAGTCCAGCACCAAAATGCTAGGCAATTCTCCTCTCAACAAGAGTAGCAACAGCAACCCCAGACACGTGTTTCGGTCTGGTTGAACCTCATCAGTAGGGTGTAGCTTTGCCTCTCCAAGGATAGTGAGCAAGGGGTCCACATCTGGATTCCCCTAGTAACTTAGGGTGAGACCCAAAGTCACTTGAAATATGCAAATAACAAGGGGGGTCCTGGAAGACTCACTGCCAGACATGTGTCCTGGTTAAAAGAGCCTTACCCAGAGTAGTTAGCTCACTATCTTTCACAGAGGAGAAATATCCTAAACATATCAGTCTATGTTCTGCCCTCGGGCACTCCAGCACTACAATGCTAGGTAATTCACCTCTGAACAAGAGTACCAACAGCAACCCCAGACATGTGTTTTGGTCTGGTTGAACCTCATCAGTAGGGTGTAGCTGTGCCTCTCTTAGAATAGTGAGAAAGGGGTCCACGTCTGGATTCCCCTAGTAATTTAGGGTGAGACCCAACGTCACTTGAAATATGCAAATAAAAAGGGGGATCCCGGGAGACTCTCTGCCAAACATTAGTCCTGGTTACAAGAGCCTTACCCAGAGGTTTTAGCTCACTATCTTTCACAGAGGAGAAATTTCCTAAACATATCAGTCTTTGTCCTGCCCTGGGGCAGTCCAGCACCAAAATGCTAGGCAATTCTCCTCTGAACAAGATTAGCAACAGCAACCCCAGACACGTGTTTCGGTCTGGGTGAACCTCATCAGTAGGGTGTAGCTGTGCCTCTCCAAGGATAGTGAGCAAGAGATACACGTCTGGATTCCCTTAGTAACTTAGGGTGAGACCCAAAGTCACTAGAAATATGCAAATAACAGGGGGTTCCTGGGAGACTCTCTACCAGACATTAGTCCTGGTTACAAGAGCCTTACCCAGAGTCTTTAGCTAACTATCTTTCACAGATGAGAAATATCCTAAACATATCAGTCTTTGTCCTGCCCTGGTGCAGTCCAGCATCAAAATGCTAGGCAATTCTCCTCTGAACAAGAGTAGCAACAGAAACCCCAGACACGTGTTTCGGTCTGGTTGCACCTCATCAGTAGGGTGTAGCTGTGCCTCTCTAAGAATAGTGAGCAAGAGGTCCAGGTCTGGATTCCCCATGTAACTTAGGGTGAGACCCAAAGTCACTTAAAAATATGCAAATAACAAGGGGGTCCTGGGAGACTCTCTGCCAGACATGAGTCCTGGTTACAAGAGCCGTACCCAGAGTCATTAGCTCATTATCTTTAACAGAGGAGAAATATCCTAAACATATCAGTCTTTGTCCTGCCCTGGGACAGTCCAGCATGGAAATGCTAGGCAATACTCCTCTGAACAAGAGTACCAACAGCAACACCAGACACGTGTTTTTGTCTGGTTGAATCTCATCAGTAGGGGGTAGCTGTGCCTCTCTAAGAATAGCGAGCAAGGGGTCCACGTCTGGATTCCCCTAGTATCTTAGGGTGAGGCGCAAAGTCACTTGAAATATGCAAATAACAAGGGTGGTCCTGGGATACTCTCTACCAGACATGAGTGCTGGTTAAAAGAGCCTTACCCAGAGTCTTTAGCTCACTATCTTTCACAGAGGAGAAATTTCCTTAACATATCAGTCTTTGTTCTGCCCTCAGGCACTCCAGCACCGAAATGCTAGGCAATTCTCCTCTGAACAAGAGTACCAACAGCAACCCCAGACATGTGTTTCGGTCTGGTTGAACCTCATCAGTAGGGTGTAGCTGTGCCACTCTAAGAATAGTGGGGAAAGGGGTCCACGTCTGGATTCCCCTAGTAACTTAGGGTGAGACCCAAAGTCACTTGAAATATGCAAATAACATGGGGGGTCCTGGGAGACTCTCTGCCAGACATGAGTCCTGGTTACAAGAGACATACCCAGAGTCTTTAGCTCACTATCTTTAACAGAGGGGAAATATCCTAAACATATCAGTCTTTGTCCTGCCCTGGGGCAGTCCAGCACCGAAATGCCTGGCAAATCTCCTCTGAACAAGATTACCAACAGCAACACCAGACACATGTTTTAGTTAGGTTGAATCTCATCAGTAGGGGATAGCTGTGCCTCTCTAAGAATAGCGAGCAAGGGGTCCACGTCTGGATTCCCCTAGTAACTTAGGTCGAGACCCAAAGTCACTTGAAATATGCAAATAACAAGGGGGGTCCTGGGAGACTCTCTGCCAAACATGAGTCATGGTTCCAAGAGCCTTACCCAGATTCTTTAGCTCACTATCCTTCACAGAGGAGAAAATATCCTAAACATATAAGTCTTTGTCCTGCCCTGGGGCAGTCCAGCACTGAAATGCTAGGCAATTCACCTCTGAACAAGAGTACCAACAGCAACCCCAGACATCTGTTTTGGTCTGGTAGAACCTCATCAGTAGGGTGTAGCTGTGCCTCTCTAAGAATAGTGAGAAAGGGGTCCACGTCTGGGTTCCCCTAGTAACTTAGGGTGAGACACAAAGTCAGTTGAAAAATACAGATACCAAGGGGGGTGTTGGAAGATTCTCTGCCAGACATGAGTCCTGGTTACAAGAGCCTTACCCACAGTGTTTAGCTCACTATATTTCACAGAGGAGAAATATCCTAAACATATCAGTCTTTGTAGTGCCCTGGTGTAGTCCAGCACAAAAATGCTAGGCAATTCTCCTCTCAACAAGAGTAGGAACAGCAACCCCAGACACGTGTTTTGGTCTGGTTGAACCTCATCAGTAGGGTGTAGCAGTGCCTCTCTAAGAATAGTGAGCAAGGGGTCCACGTCTGGATTCCCCTAGTAACTTAGGGTGAGACCCAAAGTCACTTCAAATATGGCAATAACAAGGGGGTTCCTGGGAGACTCTCTGCCAGACATGAGTCCTGATTACAAGAGCCTTACCCACAGTGTTTAGCTCACTATCTTTCACAGAGGAGAAATATCCTAAACACATCAGTCTTTGTTCTGCCCTCGGGCACTGCAGCACCGAAATGCTAGGCAATTCACCTCTGAACAAGAGTACCAACAGCAACCCCAGACATGTGTTTTGGTCTGGTTGAACCTCATCAGTAGGGTGTAGCTGTGCCACTATTAAGAATATTGAGCAAGGGGTCCACGTCTGGATTCCCCTAGTAACTTAGGGTGAGACCCAAAGCCACTTCAAATATGCAAATAACAAGGGGGTTCCTGGGAGACTCTCTGCCAGACATGAGTCCTGGTTACAAGAGCCTTACCCACAGTGTTTAGCTCACTATCTTTCACAGAGGAGAAATATCCTAAACACATCAGTCTTTGTTCTGCCCTCGGGCACTCCAGCACCGAAATGCTAGGCAATTCACCTCTGAACAAGAGTACCAACAGCAACCCCAGACATGTGTTTTGGTCTGGTTGAACCTCATCAGTAGGGTGTAGCTGTGCCACTATTAAGAATATTGAGCAAGGGGTCCACGTCTGGATTCCCCTAGTAATTTAGGGTGAGACCCAAAGCCACTTCAAATATGCAAATAACAAGAGGGATCCTGGGAGAGTCTATGCCAGACATTAGTCCAGGTTACAAGAGCCTTACCCAGAGTCTTTAGCTCACTATCTTTAACAGAGGAGAAATATCCTAAACATATTAGTCTTTGTCCTGCCCCGGGGCAGTCCAGCACCAAAATGCTAGGCAATTCTCTTCTGAACAAGAGTACCAATAGTAACCCCAGACTGGTGTTTCGGTGTGGTTGAATCTCATCAGTACGGGGTAGCTGTGCCTCTCTAAGTATAGCGAGCAAGTGGCCCACATCTGGATTCCCCTAGTAACTTAGGGTGAGACCCAAAGTCAATTGAAATATGCAAATAACAAGGGGGGTCCTGGGAGATTCTCTGCCAGGCATGAGTCCTGGTCACAAGAGCCTTACCAAGATTCTTTAGCTCACTATCTTTCACACAGGAGAAATATCCTAAACATATAAGTCTTTGTCGTGACCTGGGACAGTCCAGCACCGAAATGCTAGGCAATTCTCCTATGAACAAGAGTCGCAACTGCAACTCAGACACGTGTTTCGGTCTGTTCGAACCTCATCAGTAGGGTGTAGCTCGGCCGCTCTTAGAATAGTGAGCAAGCGGTCCACGTCTTGATTCCCCTAGTAACTTAGGGTGAGACCCAAAGTCACTTGAAATATGCAAATAACATGGGGGGTCCTGGGAGACTCTCTGCCAGACATGAGTCCTGGTTACAAGAGACATAACCAGAGTCTTTAGCTCACTATCTTTAACAGAGGGGAAATATCCTAAACATATCAGTCTTTGTCCTGCCCTGGGGCAGTCCAGCACCGAAATGCTAGGCAAATCTCCTCTGAACAAGAGTACCAACAGCAACACCAGACACATGTTTTAGTTTGGTTGAATCTCATCAGTAGGGGATAGCTGTGCCTCTCTAAGAATAGCGAGCAAGGGGTCCACGTCTGGATTCCCCTAGTAACTTAGGGCGAGACCCAAAGTCACTTGAAATATGCAAATAACAAGGGGGGTCCTGGGAGACTCTCTGCCAAACATGAGTCATGGTTACAAGAGCCTTACCCAGATTCTTTAGCTCACTATCCTTCACAGAGGAGAAAATATCCTAAACATATAAGTCTTTGTCCTGCCCTGGGGCAGTCCAGCACTGAAATGCTAGGCAATTCACCTCTGAACAAGAGTACCAACAGCAACCCCAGACATCTGTTTTGGTCTGGTTGAACCTCATCAGTAGGGTGTAGCTGTGCCTCTCTAAGAATAGTGAGAAAGGGGTCCACGTCTAGGTTCCCCTAGTAACTTAGTGTGAGACCCAAAGTCAGTTGAAAAATACAGATACCAAGGGGGGTGTTGGGAGATTCTCTGCCAGACATGAGTCCTGGTTACAAGAGCCTTACCCACAGTGTTTAGCTCACTATTTTTCACAGAGGAGAAATATCCTAAACATATCAGTCTTTGTAGTGCCCTGGCGTAGTCCAGCACCAACATGCTAGGCAATTCTCCTCTCAACAAGAGTAGCAACAGCAACCCCAGACACGTGTTTTGGTCTGGTTGAACCTCATCAGTAGGGTGTAGCAGTGCCTCTCTAAGAATAGTGAGCAAGGAGTACACATCTGGATTCCCCTAGTAACTTGGGGTGAGACCCAAAGTCACTTCAAATATGCCAATAACAAGGGGGTTCCTGGGAGACTCTCTGCCAGACATGAGTCCTGGTTACAAGAGCCTTACCCACAGTGTTTAGCTCACTATCTTTCACAGAGGAGAAATATCCTAAACACATCAGTCTTTGTTCTGCCCTTGGGCACTCCAGCACCGAAATGCTAGGCAATTCACCTCTGAACAAGAGTACCAACAGCAACCCCAGACATGTGTTTTGGTCTGGTTGAACCTCATCAGTAGGGTGTAGCTGTGCCACTATTAAGAATATTGAGCAAGGGGTCCACGTCTGGATTCCCCTAGTAACTTAGGGTGAGACCCAAAGCCACTTCAAATATGCAAATACCAAGGGGGTTCCTGGGAGACTCTCTGCCAGACATGAGTCCTGGTTACAAGAGCCTTACCCACAGTGTTTAGCTCACTATCTTTCACAGAGGAGAAATATCCTAAACACATCAGTCTTTGTTCTGCCCTCGGGCACTCCAGCACCGAAATGCTAGGCAATTCACCTCTGAACAAGAGTACCAACAGCAACCCCAGACATGTGTTTTGGTCTGGTTGAACCTCATCAGTAGGGTGTAGCTGTGCCACTATTAAGAATATTGAGCAAGGGGTCCACGTCTGGATTCCCCTAGTAATTTAGAGTGAGACCCAAAGCCACTTCAAATATGCAAATAACAAGAGGGATCCTGGGAGAGTCTATGCCAGACATTAGTCCAGGTTACAAGAGCCTTACCCAGAGTCTTTAGCTCACTATCTTTAACAGAGGAGAAATATCCTAAACATATTAGTCTTTGTCCTGCCCCGGGGCAGTCCAGCACCAAAATGCTAGGCAATTCTCTTCTGAACAAGAGTACCAATAGTAACCCCAGACTGGTGTTTCGGTGTGGTTGAATCTCATCAGTACGGGGTAGCTGTGCCTCTCTAAGTATAGCGAGCAAGTGGCCCACATCTGGATTCCCCTAGTAACTTAGGGTGAGACCCAAAGTCAATTGAAATATGCAAATAACAAGGGGGGTCCTGGGAGATTCTCTGCCAGGCATGAGTCCTGGTCACAAGAGCCTTACCAAGATTCTTTAGCTCACTATCTTTCACACAGGAGAAATATCCTAAACATATAAGTCTTTGTCGTGACCTGGGACAGTCCACCACCGAAATGCTAGGCAATTCTCCTATGAACAAGAGTCGCAACTGCAACTCAGACACGTGTTTCGGTCTGTTCGAACCTCATCAGTAGGGTGTAGCTCGGCCGCTCTTAGAATAGTGAGCAAGCGGTCCACGTCTTGATTCCCCTAGTAATTTAGGGTGAGACCCAAAGTCACTTGAAATATGCAAATAACATGGGGGGTCCTGGGAGACTCTCTGCCAGACATGAGTCCTGGTTACAAGAGACATACCCAGAGTCTTTAGCTCACTATCTTTAACAGAGGGGAAATATCCTAAACATATCAGTCTTTGTCCTGCCCTGGGGCAGTCCAGCACCGAAATGCTAGGCAAATCTCCTCTGAACAAGAGTACCAACAGCAACACCAGACACATGTTTTAGTTTGGTTGAATCTCATCAGTAGGGGATAGCTGTGCCTCTCTAAGAATAGCGAGCAAGGGGTCCACGTCTGGATTCCCCTAGTAACTTAGGGCGAGACCCAAAGTCACTTGAAATATGCAAATAACAAGGGGGGTCCTGGGAGACTCTCTGCCAAACATGAGTCATGGTTACAAGAGCCTTACCCAGATTCTTTAGCTCACTATCCTTCACAGAGGAGAAAATATCCTAAACATATAAGTCTTTGTCCTGCCCTGGGGCAGTCCAGCACTGAAATGCTAGGCAATTCACCTCTGAACAAGAGTACAAACAGCAACCCCAGACATCTGTTTTGGTCTGGTTGAACCTCATCAGTAGGGTGTAGCTGTGCCTCTCTAAGAATAGTGAGAAAGGGGTCCACGTCTAGGTTCCCCTAGTAACTTAGTGTGAGACCCAAAGTCAGTTGAAAAATACAGATACCAAGGGGGGTGTTGGGAGATTCTCTGCCAGACATGAGTCCTGGTTACAAGAGCCTTACCCACAGTGTTTAGCTCACTATTTTTCACAGAGGAGAAATATCCTAAACATATCAGTCTTTGTAGTGCCCTGGCGTAGTCCAGCACCAACATGCTAGGCAATTCTCCTCTCAACAAGAGTAGCAACAGCAACCCCAGACACGTGTTTTGGTCTGGTTGAACCTCATCAGTAGGGTGTAGCAGTGCCTATCTAAGAATAGTGAGCAAGGGGTCCACATCTGGATTCCCCTAGTAACTTAGGGTGAGACCCAAAGTCACTTCAAATATGCCAATAACAACGGGGTTCCTGGGAGACTCTCTGCCAGACATGAGTCCTGGTTACAAGAGCCTTACCCACAGTGTTTAGCTCACTATCTTTCACAGAGGAGAAATATCCTAAACACATCAGTCTTTGTTCTGCCCTTGGGCACTCCAGCACCGAAATGCTAGGCAATTCACCTCTGAACAAGAGTACCAACAGCAACCCCAGACATGTGTTTTGGTCTGGTTGAACCTCATCAGAAGGATGTAGCTGTGCCACTATTAAGAATATTGAGCAAGGGGTCCACGTCTGGATTCCCCTAGTAACTTAGGGTGAGACCCAAAGTCACTTCAAATATGCAAATAACAAGAGGGATCCTGGGAGACTCTATGCCAGACATTAGTCCAGGTTACAAGAGCCTTACCCAGAGTCTTTAGCTCACTATCTTTAACAGAGGAGAAATATCCTAAACATATTAGTCTTTGTCCTGCCCCGGGGCAGTCCAGCACCAAAATGCTAGGCAATTCTCTTCTGAACAAGAGTACCAATAGTAACCCCAGACTGGTGTTTCGGTGTGGTTGAATCTCATCAGTACGGGGTAGCTGTGCCTCTATAAGTATAGCGAGCAAGTGGTCCACATCTGGATTCCCCTAGTAACTTAGGGTGAGACCCAAAGTCAATTGAAATATGCAAATAACAAGGGGGGTCCTGGGAGATTCTCTGCCAGGCATGAGTCCTGGTCACAAGAGCCTTACCAAGATTCTTTAGCTCACTATCTTTCACACAGGAGAAATATCCTAAACATATAAGTCTTTGTCGTGACCTGGGACAGTCCAGCACCGAAATGCTAGGCAATTCTCCTATGAACAAGAGTCGCAACAGCAACTCAGACACGTGTGTCGGTCTATTCGAACCTCATCAGTAGGGTGTTGCTCGGCCGCTCATAGAATAGTGAGCAAGCGGTCCACGTCTTGATTCCCCTAGTAACTAAGGGTGAGACCCAAAGTCACTTGAAATATGCAAATAACAAGGGGGGTCCTGGGTGACTCTCTGCGAAGCATGAGTCTTGGTTACAAGAGCATTACCCAGAGTCTTTGGCTCACTATCTTTCACAGAGGAGAAGTATCCTAAACAGATCAGTCTTTGTCCTGCCCTGGGGCAGTCCAGCACCGAAATGCTAGTCAATTCTCCTCTGAACAAGAATACCAACAGAAACACCAGACACTTGTTTTGGTCTTGTTGAATCTCATCAGTACGGGGCAGCTGTGCCTCTCTAAGAATAGCGAGCAAGGGGTCCACGTCTGGATTCCCCTAGTAACTTAGGGTGAGAACCAAAGTCACATGAAATATGTAAATAACAAGGGGGTCCTGGGAGACTCTCTGCCAAACATGAGTCATGGTTACAAGAGCCTAACCCAGAGCCTTTAGCCCACTATCTTTCACAGAGGAGAAGTATCCTAAACATATAAGTCTTTGTCCTGCCCTGGGGCAGTCCAGCACCGAAATGCTAGGCAATTCACCTCTGAACTAGAGTACCAACAGCAACCCCAGACATGTGTTTCGGTCTGGTTGAACCTCATCAGTAGGGTATAGCTGTGCTTCTCTAAGAATAGTGAGAAAGGGGTCCACGTCTAGATTCCCCTAGTAACTTAGGGTGAGAGCCAAGGTCAGTTGAAAAATGCAAATAACAAGGAAGTTCGCGGGAGACTCTCTGCCAAACTTGAGTCTTGGTTACAAGAGCCTTACCAAGAGTCTTTAGCTCACTATCTTTCACAGATGAGAAATATCCTAAATATATCAGTCTTTGTCCTGCCCTGGGGCAGTCCATCACCAAAATTCTAGGCAATTCTCTCAACATGAGTAGCAACAGCAACCCCAGACACGTGTTTTGGTCTGGTTGAACCTCATCGGTAGGGTGTAGCTGTGCCTCTCTAAGAATAGTGAGCAAGGAGTCCACGTCTGGATTCCCCTAGTAACTTAGGGACCAAAGTCACTTCAAATATGCAAATAACAAGGGGGGTCCTGGGAGACTCTCTACCAGACATGAGTCCTGGTTAAAAGAGCCTTGCCCAAAGTGTTTAGCACGCTATCTTTCACAGAGGAGAAATAACACAAATATATCAGTCTTTGTCCTGCCCTTGGGCAGTCCAGCACCAAAATGCTAGGCAATTCACCTCTGAACAAGAGTACCAACAGCAACCCCAGACATGTGTTTTGATCTGGTTGAACCTCATCAGTAGGGTGTAGCTGTGCCTCTATTAAGAATAGTGAGCAAGAGGTCCACGTCTGGATTCCCCTGGTAACTTAGGGTGAGACCCAAAGTCACTTCAAATATGCAAATAACAAGGGGGACCCTGGGAGACTCTATGCCAGACATTAGTCTAGGTTACAAGAGCCTTACCCAGAGTCTTTAGCTCACTATCTTTAACAGAGGAGAAACATCCTAAAAATATCAGTCTTTGTCCTGCCCCGGGGTAGTCCAGCACCGAAATGCCTGGCAATTCTTTTCTGAACAAGAGTACCAAAAGTACCCCAGACACGTGTTTCGGTCTGGTTGAATCTCATCAGTACGGGGTAGCTGTGCCTCTCTAAGTATAGCGACCAAGGGGTCCACGTCTGGATTCCCCTAGTAACTTAGGGTGAGACCCACAGTCAATTGAAATATGCAAATAACAAGGGGGGTCCTGGGAGACTCTCTGCCAGGCATGAGTCCTGGTTAAAAGAGCCTTACCCAGAGTCTTGAGCTCACTATCTTTCACAGAGGAGAAATATCCTAAACATATCAGTCTTTGTCCTGCCCTGGGGCAGTCCAGCACCAAAATGCAAGGCAATTCTCCTCTGAACAAGAGTAGCAAAAGCAATCCCAGACACGTGTTTCGGTCTGCTTCAACCTCATCAGTAGGGTGTAGCTGTGCCTCTCCAAGGATAGTGAGCAAGGGGTCCACATCTGGATTCCCCTAGTAATTTAGGGTGAGACCCAAAGTCACTTGAAATATGCAAATAACAAGGGGGGTCCTGGAAGACTCACTGCCAGACATGAGTCCTGGTTAAAAGAGCCTTACCCAGAGTAGTTAGCTCACTATCTTTCACAGAGGAGAAATATCCTAAACATATCAGTCTTTGTCCTGGCCTGGGGCAGTCCAGCACAAAAATGCTAGGCAATTCACCTCTGAACAAGAGTACCAAAAGCAACTCCAGACATGTAATTCGGTCTGGTTGAACCTCATCAGTAGGGTGTAGCTGTGCTTCTCTAAGAATAGTGAGAAAGGGGTCCACGTCTCGATTCGCCTAGTAACTTAGGGTGAGACCCAAGGTCAGTTGAAAAATGCAAATAACAAGGAAGTTCCCGGGAGACTCTCTGCCAAACATGAGTCTTGGTCACAAGAGCCTTACCAAGAGTCTTTAGCTCACTATCTTTCACAGATGAGAAATATCCTAAACATATCAGTCTTTGTCCTGCCCTGGGGCAGTCCAGCACCAAAATGCTAAGCAATTCTCCTCTCAACATGAGTAGCAACAGCAACCCCAGACATGTGTTTTGGTCTGGTTGAACCTCATCGGTAGGGTGTAGCTGTGCATCTCAAAGAATAGCGAGCAAGGAATCCACGTCTGGATTCCCCGAGTAACTTAGGGTGTCATGATGCCTACCGCCTGAGCACCAGGCCAGGCCCAGCACCCCCGGAAGCAGGCATCATGCCCTCGGGTAAAAGCCCAGCGGCCCCTTATAGGGGATCTTTGGACTCAGTCCTGGCGCCTTTGGCGCCAGGCTCATGTTGGACATCAGTCCTGACGCCATAGGCGCCAGGCTCATAAAGGGAGGTGTTTTGTGCACTTACCTGATGCAGACCATGCTGCACGCTTCAGGCCTCCCTGAGACCTGAAAGGGACTATTTTTTCATAGGGACTATTTTTTCACTCGTGCGTGGCCAGGGAAGGATACATAACTAGTTGGTGAAGGATACATACCTGGGACTTCTTTGGAGGCTATTTAAGCCACGCCCAGACAGCAGCTCATGCTTCGTGTTGTTCTGCTTCCTGCAGCTTAACGCTCACCGTGTCTGCTCCTGCTCCTGGACTCCAGCCACGCCAGCCTCGAACCTGGAAGACCTGCAAGGAAGGAAGAGAAGAGAAAGGTGAAAACCAAGGACTATTTGAAACTTCTTACCTGCATCCGGAATCTTCTCGCCAGCATCCCTGAAGAAAGACTTCCATTTAAAAGCATTGCGTTGCTCGCTGCAGCGCCACGCTTCACTCACCTGTCCTCGAGCATCTCCCGGCTCCATCGCGGCTGTCAGCATCGGACGCCACATCTCTGCACCTAGGGGAGAGAGGAAGAAACAAAAGGTGAGCAGAAGGAACACAGAAGGAAAGCCTGATTAACAGCCATAATACTTACCGGCTTTTCTTCCACATTTCGGGTCGGCGCCGCCCCGTTGGCAGGTACCGTACCCCGGCCCCTATGGGGAAAGGACATGAGACATTTCTGGGGAATGATAAGGACATTTAGAGGGATCGCCCTCATCACTACTCACCTCGACAGTTTAACCCCTCGACGCATCGCCTTCATTCTGCACCTGAAATAAAGGACAGATCACAGGTTAGAAAGACAACATAAAGGGGGCCTCACTTGAACTTTGAACTTTCATACTTACGGCGCATCGCTCAGGAAAGTCAAGTGGATTTTGCCAGCGCCATTCTGAAAACCAGTGAAGTAACTGGACGAACACGCGCCCCTGCACCAGAAGTTGGATGGAGAGTTCATCCTTCCAAACCATAAGGTGAGCTTAAACCGGGGTTTGGAGGAAGTTAGAGAGGAACGAAGGGGGAAGGGGGAAAGGGGGGAGCTAGCACACTATTCTGCAGACTGTTAATACCCTTTCTCATCTGCAGAAGGATATTCCTACGGGCCAGGCAAGCACGATTTGGAGGTACTGTCCAATCGGTGTTCCGGGTCCTGCGCATCACGCTAGAAGAGGCCACAGCAATCCAGACTAGACCAGCGCCCCCGTGGGAACCAGGTGAGCGTTACATAGGGTGAGACCCAAAGTCACTTGAAATATGCAAATAACAAGGGGTTTCCTGGGAGACTCTCTGCCAAACATGAGTCCTGGTTACAAGAGCCTTATCCAGAGTCTTTAGCTCACTATCTTTCACAGAGGAGAAATATCCTAACCATATCAGTCTTTGTCCTGCCCTGGGGCAGTCCAGCACAAAAATGCTAGGCAATTCTCCTCTGAACAAGAGTACCAACAGCAACCCCAGACATGTGTTTCGGTCTGGTTGAACCTCATTAGTAGGGTGTAGCTGTGCCTCTCTAAGAATAGTGAGCAAGGGGTACACATCTGGATTCCTCTAGTAATTTAGGGTGAGACCCAAAGTCACTTGAAATATGCAAATAACAAGGGGTTTCCTGGGAGACTCTCTGCCAAACATGAGTCCTGGTTACAAGAGCCTTATCCAGAGTCTTTAGCTCACTATCTTTCACAGAGGAGAAATATCCTAACCATATCAGTCTTTTTCCTGCCCTGGCGGAGTCCAGCACCAAAATGCGAGGCAATTCTCCTCTGAACAAGAGTAGCAAAAGCAATCCCAGACACGTGTTTCGGTCTGCTTGAACCTCTTCAGTAGGGTGTAGCTGTGCCTCTCCAAGGATAGTGAGCAAGGGGTCCACATCTGGATTCCCCTAGTAATTTAGGGTGAGACCCAAAGTCACTTGAAATATGCAAATAACAAGGGGGGTCCTGGAAGAATCACTGCCAGACATGAGTCCTGGTTACAAGAGCCTTACCCAGAGTAGTTAGCTCACTATCTTTCACAGAGGAGAAATATCCTAAACATATCAGTCTTTGTCCTGCCCTGGGGCAGTCCAGCACAAAAATGCTAGGCAATTCTCCTCTGAACAAGAGTACCAACAGCAACCCCAGACATGTGTTTCGGTCTGGTTGAACCTCATTAGTAGGGTGTAGCTGTGCCTCTCTAAGAATAGTGAGCAAGGGGTACACATCTGGATTCCTCTAGTAATTTAGGGTGAGACCCAAAGTCACTTGAAATATGCAAATAACAAGGTGGAAACCCGGTAGACTCTCTGCCAAACATGAGTCCTGGTTATAAGAGCCTTACCCAGAGTGTTTAGCTCACTATTTTTCATAGAGGAAAAATATCCTAAACATATCAGGTTTTGTCCTGCTCTGGGGCAGTCCAGCACCTAAATGCTAGGCAATTCTCCTCTGAAAAAGAGTATCAACAGCAACCCCAGACACGTGTTTCGGTCTGGTTGAATCTCATCAGTACGGGGTAGCTGTGCCTATCTAAGAATAGCGAGCAAGGGGTCCACGTCTAGATTCCCCTAGTAATTTAGGGTGAGACCCAAAGTCACTTGAAATATGCAAATAACAAGGTGGGTCCTGGAAGACTCTCTGCCAAACATGAGTCCTGGTTACAAGAGCCTTACCCAGAGTAGTTAGCCCACTATCTTTCACAGAGGAGAAATATCCTAAACATATCAGTCTTTGTCCTGCCCTGGGGCAGTCCAGCACAAAAATGCTAGGCAATTCTCCTCTTAACAAGAGTACCAACAGCAACCCCAGACATGTGTTTCGGTCTGGTTGAACCTCATCAGTAGGGTGTAGCTGTGCCTCTCTGAGAATAGTGAGCAAGGGGTACACATCTGGATTCCCCTAGTAATTTAGGGTGAGACCCAAAGTCACTTGAAATATGCAAATAACAAGGTGGGTCCCGGTAGACTCTCTGCCAAACATGAGTCCTGGTTACAAGAGCCTTACCCAGAGTGTTTAGCTCACTATCTTTCATAGAGGAAAAATATCCTAAACATATCAGGTTTTGTCCTGCTCTGGGGCAGTCCAGCACCTAAATGCTAGGCAATTCTCCTCTGAACAAGAGTACCAACAGCAACCCCAGACACCTGTTTCGGTCTGGTTGAATCTCATCAGTACTGGGTAGCTGTGCCTATCTAAGAATAGCGAGAAAGGGGTCCACGTCTAGATTCCCCTAGTAATTTAGGGTGAGACCCAAAGTCACTTGAAATATGCAAATAACAAGGTGGGTCCTGGAAGACTCTCTGCCAAACATGAGTCCTGGTTACAAGAGCCTTACCCAGAGTAGTTAGCCCACTATCTTTCATAGAGGAGAAATATCCTAAGCATATCAGTCTTTGTCCTGCCCTGGGGCAGTCCAGCACCAAAATGCTAGGCAATTCTCCACTGAAAAGAGTACCAACAGCAACCCCAGACACGTGTTTCGGTCTGGTTGAACCTCATCAGTAGGGTGTAACTGTGCCTCTCTAAGAATAGTGAGCATGGGGTCCACGTCTGGATTCCCCTAGTAACTTAGGGTGACACCCAAAGTCACTTGAAATATACAAATAACAAGGGGGGGCCCAGGAGACTCTCTGCCAGACATGAGTCCTGGTTACAAGAGTCTTACCCAGCGCCTTTAGCTCACTATCTTTGACAGAGGAGAAATATCCTAAACATATCAGTCTTTGTCTGGCCCTGGGGCAGTCCAGCACAGAATTCTAGGCAATTCTCCTCTGAACAAGAGTACCAACAGCAACCCCAGACATGTGTTTCAGTCCGGTTGAACCTCATCAGTAGGGTGTAGTTGTGCCTCTCTAAGAATAGTGAGCAAGTGGTCCAAATCTGGATTCCCCTAGTAATTTAGGGTGAGACACAAAGTCACTTGAAATATGCACATAACAAGGTGGGTCCCGGGAGACTCTCTGCCAAACATGAGTCCGGGTTACAAGAGCCTTACCCAGAGTGTTTAGCTCACTATCTTTCACAGAGGAGAAATATCCTAAACATATCACGTTTTGTCCTGCTCTGGGGCAGTCCAGCACAAAAATGCTAGGCAATTCTCCTCTGAACAAGAGTACCAACAGCAACCCCAGACAAGTGTTTCGGTCTGGTTGAACCTCATCAGTAGGGTGTAGCTGTGCCTCTCTAAGAATAGTGAGCAAGGGGTACACATCTGGATTCCCCTAGTAATTTAGGGTGAGACCCAAAGTCACTTGAAATATGCAAATAACAAGGTGGGTCCCGGTAGACTCTCTGCCAAACATGAGTCCTGGTTACAAGAGCCTTACCCAGAGTGTTTAGCTCACTATCTTTCATAGAGGAAAAATATCCTAAACATATCAGGTTTTGTCCTGCTCTGGGGCAGTCCAGCACCTAAATGCTAGGCAATTCTCCTCTGAACAAGAGTACCAACAGCGACCCCAGACACGTGTTTCGGTCTGGTTGAATCTCATTAGTACGGGGTAGCTGTGCCTATCAAAGAATAGCGAGCAAGGGGTCCACGTCTAGATTCCAATAGTAATTTAGGGTGAGACCCAAAGTCACTTGAAATATGCAAATAACAAGGTGGGTCCTGGAAGACTCTCTGCCAAACATGAGTCCTGGTTACAAGAGCCTTACCCAGAGTAGTTAGCCCACTATCTTTCACAGAGGAGAAATATCCTAAACATATCAGTCTTTGTCCTGCCCTGGGGCAGTCCAGCACCAAAATGCTAGGCAATTCTCCACTGAAAAGAGTACCAACAGCAACCCCAGACACGTGTTTCGGTCTGGTTGAACCTCATCAGTAGGGTGTAACTGTGCCTCTCTAAGAATAGTGAGCATGGGGTCCACGTCTGGATTCCCCTAGTAACTTAGGGTGAGACCCAAAGTCACTTGAAATATACAAATAACAAGGGGGGCCCCAGGAGACTCTCTGCCAGACATGAGTCCTGGTTACAAGAGTCTTACCCAGAGCCTTTAGCAAACTATCTTTGACAGAGGAGAAATATCTTAAACATATCAGTCTCTGTCTGGCCCTGGGGCAGTCCAACACAGAATTCTAGGCAATTCTCCTCTGAACAAGAGTACCAACAGCAACCCCAGACATGTGTTTCAGTCCGGTTGAACCTCATCAGTAGGGTGTAGTTGTGCCTCTCTAAGAATAGTGAGCAAGTGGTCCAAATCTGGATTCCCCTAGTAATTTAGGGTGAGACACAAAGTCACTTGAAATATGCACATAACAAGGTGGGTCCCGGGAGACTCTCTGCCAAACATGAGTCCGGATTACAAGAGCCTTACCCAGAATGTTTAGCTCACTATCTTTCACAGAGGAGAAATATCCTAAACATATCACGTTTTGTCCTGCTCTGGGGCAGTCCAGCACCGAAATGCTAGGCAATTCTCCTCTGAAAAAGAGTACCAACAGCAACCCCAGACACATGTTTCGGTCTGGTTGAATCTCATCAGTACGGGGTAGCTGTGCCTCTCTAAGAATAGTGAGCAAGTGGTCCAAATCTGGATTCCCCTAGTAATTTAGGGTGAGACACAAAGTCACTTGAAATATGCACATAACAAGGTGGGTCCCGGGAGACTCTCTGCCAAACATGAGTCCGGATTACAAGAGCCTTACCCAGAGTCTTTAGCTCACTATCTTTCACAGAGAAGAAATATCCTAAACATATCAGTCTTTGTACTGCCCTGGGGCAGTCCAACACCAAAACTCTAGGCAATTCTCCTCTGTACAAGATTAGCAACAGCAACCCCAGACACGTGTTTTGGTCTGGTTGAACCTCATCAGTAGGGTGTAACTGTGCATATCTAAGAATAATGAGCATGGGGTACACGTCTGGATTCCCCTAGAAACTTCGGGTGAGACCCAAAGTCACTTGAAATAGGCAAATAACAAGGGGGTCCCGGGAGACTCTCTGCCAGAGATGAGTCCTGGTTACAAGAGTCTTACCCAGAGTCTTTAGCTCACTATCTTTGACAGAGGAGAAATATCCTAAACATATCAGTCTTTGTCCTGCCCTGGGGAAGTCCTGCACTGAAATGCTAGTCAATTCTCCTATGAACAAGAGTACCAACAGCAACCCCAGACATGTGTTTTGGTCTGGCTGAACCTCATCAGTATGGTGTAGCTGTGCCTCTCTAAGAATAGTGAGCAAGGGGTGCACGTCTGGATTCCTCTAATAGGGTGAGACCCAAAGTCACTCGAAATATGCAAATAACAAGGGGGGTCCTGGGAGACTCTCTGCCAGACATGAGTCCTGGTTACAAGTGCCTTACCCAGAGTCTGGTTGAACCTCATCAGTAGGGTGTAACTGTGCCTCTCTAAGAATAGTGAGAAAGGGGTCCACGTCTGTATTCCCCTAGTAAGTTAGGGTGAGACCCAAAGTCACTTGAAATATGCAAATAACAAGGGGGATCCTGGAAGACTCTCTGCCAAACATGAGTCCTGGTTACAAGAGCCTTACCCAGAGTCTTTAGCTCACTATCTTTCACAGAGGAGAAATATCCTAAACATATCAGTCTTTGCCCTGCCCTGGGGCAGTCGAGCACCCAAATGCTAGGCAATTCTCCACTCAAAAAGAGTACCAACAGCAACCCCAGACACCTGTTTTGGTCTGGTTGAACCTTATCGGTAGGGTGTAGTTGTGCCTCTCTAAGAATAGTGAGCAAGGGATCCACGTCTGGATGCCCCTTGTAACTTCGGGTGATACCCAAATTCACTTGAAAAATGCAAATAACAAGGGGGTCCTGGGAGAATCTCTGCTAGACATGAGTCCTGGTTACAAGAGCCTGACCCAGAGTCATTAGCTCACTATCTTTTACGGAGGAGAAATATCCTAAATGTATCAGTATTTGTCCTGCCCAGGGGCAGTCCAGCACCGAAAAGCCAGTCACTTCTCCTCTGAACAAGAGTACCAACAGCAACCCCAGACACATGTTTCGGTCTGGTTGAATCTCATCAGTACGGGGTAGCTGTGCCTCTCTAAGAATAGCGAGCAAGGGGTCCAAGTCTAGATTCCCCTAGTAATTTAGGGTGTGACCCAAAGTCACTTGAAATATGCAAATAACAAGGGGGTACCGGGACACTCTCTGCCAGACATGAGTCCTGGTTACAAGAGTATTACCCAAAGTCTTTAGCTCACTATCTTTGATAGAGGAGAAATATCCTAAACATATCAGTCTTTGTCTGGCCCTGTGGCAGTCCAGCACAGAATTCTAGGCAATTCTCCTCTGAACAAGAGTACCAACAGCAACCCGAGACATGTGTTTCAGTCTGGTTGAACCTCATCAGTAGGGTGTAGCTTTGCCTCTCTAAGAGTAGTGAGCAAGGGGTCCACATCTGGATTCCCCTATTAATTTAGGGTGAGACACGAAGTCATTTGAAATATGCACATAACAGGGTGGGTCTCGGGAGACTCTCTGCCAAACATGAGTCCTGGTTACAAGAGCCTTACCCAGAGTCTTTAGCTAACTATCTTTTACAGAGGAGAAATATCCTAAACATATCAGACTTTGTCATGCCCTGGGGCAGTCCAGCACCAAAATGCTAGGCAATTCTCCTCTGAACAAGAGTAGCAACAGCAACCCCAGACACATGTTTCGGTCTGGTTGAACCTCATCAGTAGCATGGAGTTGTGCCTCTCTAAGAATAGTGAGCACAGGGTCCACATCTGGATTCCCCTAGTGATGTAGGGTGAGACCCAAAGTCACTTGAAATATACAAATAATAAGGGCCGTCCTGGGATACTCTCTGCCAGACATGAGTCCTGGTTACAAGAGTATTACCCAAAGTCTTTAGCTCACTATCTTTGATAGAGGAGAAATATCCTAAACATATCAGTCTTTGTCCGCCCCTCTGGCAGTCCAGCACAGAATTCTAGGCAATTCTCCTCTGAACAAGAGTACCAACAGCAACCCCAGACATGTGTTTCAGTCTGGTTGAACCTCATCAGTAGGGTGTAGCTGTGTCTCTCTAAGAATAGTGAGCAAGGGGTGCACGTCTGGATTCCTCTAGTAACTTAGGGTGAGACCCAAAGTCACTTGAAATATGCAGATAGCAAGAGGGTTCCTGGGAGACTCTCTGCCAGACACGAGTCCTGGTTACAAGAGCCTTACCCAGAGTCTTTAGCTCACTACCTTTGACGTAGGAGAAATGTCCTAAACATATCAGTCTTTGTCCGGCCCTGGGGCAGTCCAGCACCGAAATGCTAGGCAATTTTCCTCTGAACAAGAGTACCAACAGCATCCCCAGACACATGTTTTGCTTTGGTTGAACCCCATCAGTAGGGTGTAGCTGTGCCTCTCTATGAATAGTGAGCAAGGGGTCCACGTCTGGATTCCCCTAGTAACTTAGTGTGAGACCCAAAGTCAATTGAAATATGCAAATAACAAGGGGGGTCCTGGAAGACTCTCTGCCAAACATGAGTCCTGGTTACGAGAGCCTTACCCAGAATCATTAGCTCACTATCTTTAACGGAGGAGAAATATCCTAAATGTATCAGTCTTTGTCCTGCCCAGGGGCAGTCCAGTACCGAAAAGCTAGTCAATTCTCCTCTGAACAACAGTACCAACACCAACCCCAGACACATGTTTCGGTCTGGTTGAATCTCATCAGTACGGGGTAGCTGCGCCTCTCTAAGAATAGCGAGCAAGGGGTCCAAGTCTAGATTCCCCTAGTAATTTTGGGTGAGACCCAAAGTCACTTGAAATATGCAAATAACAAGGGGGGTCCCGGGACACTGTCTGCCAGACTTGAGTCCTGGTTACAAGAGTATTACCCAGAGTCTTTAGCTCACTATCTTTGATAGAGGAGAAATATCCTAAACATATCAGTCTTTGTCCGGCCCTGTGGCAGTCCGGCACAGAATTCTAGGCAATTCTCCTCTGAACAAGAGTACCAACAGCAACCCGAGACATGTGTTTCAGTCTGGTTGAACCTCATCAGTAGGGTGTAGCTTTGCCTCCTAAGAGTAGTGAGCAAGGGGTCCACATCTGGATTCCCCTATTAATTTAGGGTGAGACACAAAGTCACTTGAAATATGCACATAACAGGTTGGGTCTCGGGAGACTCTCTGCCAAACATGAGTCCTGATTACAAGAGCCTTACCCAGAGTCTTTAGCTAACTATCTTTCACAGAGGAGAAATATCCTAAACATATCAGTCTTTGTCCTGCCCTGGGGCAGTCCAGCACCAAAATGCTAGGCAATTCACCTCTGAACAAGAGTACCAAAAGCAACCACAGACACGTGTTTCGGTCTGGTTGAACCTCATCAGTAGCATGGAGCTGTGCCTCTCTAAGAATAGTGAGCACGGGGTACACATCTGGATTCCCCTAGTAATGTAGTGTGAGACCCAAAGTCACATGAAATAGACAAATAACAAGGGGGGTCCTGGGAGACTCTCTGCCAGACATGAGTCCTGGTTATAAGAGCCTTACCCAGAGTCTTTAGCACACTATCTTTGACAGAGGAGAAATATCCTAAACATATCAGTCTTTGTCCGGCCCTCTGGCAGTCCAGCACAGAATTCTAGGCAATTCTCCTCTGAACAAGAGTACCAACAGCAACCCCAGACATGTGTTTCAATCTGGTTAAACCTCATCAGTAGGGTGTAGCTGTGTCTCTCTAAAAATAGTGAGCAAGGGGTGCACGTCTGGATTCCTCTAGTAACTTTGGGTGAGACCCAAAGTTACTTGAAATATCCAAATAACAAGGTGGGTCCTGAGAGACTCTCTGCCAGACATGAGTCCTGGTTACGAGAGCCTTACCCAGAGTCATTAGCTCACTATCTTTAACAGAGGGGAAATATCCTAAATGTATCAGTCTTTGTCCTGCCCAGGGGCAGTCCAGCACCGAAAAGCTAGGCAATTCTCCTCTGAACAAGAGTAGCAACAGCAACCTGAGACACATGTTTCGGTCTGGTTGAATCACACCAGTTCGGGATAGCTGTGCCTCTCTAAGAATAGTGAGCAAGGGGTCCATGTCTAGATTCCCCTAGTAACTTAGTGTGAGACCCAAAGTCAATTGAAATATGCAAATAACAAGGGGGGGTCCTGGAAGACTCTCTGCCAAACATGAGTCCTGGTTACAAGAGCCTTACCCAGAGTCTTTAGCTCACTATCTTTCACAGAGGAGAAATATCCTAAACATATCAGTCTTTGTCCTGCCCTGGGGCAGTCGAGCACCCAAATGCTAGGCAATTCTCCACTCAAAAAGACTACCAACAGCAACCCCAGACAACTGTTTTGGTCTGGTTGAACCTTATCAGTAGGGTGTAGTTTTGCCTCTCTAAGAATAGTGAGCAAGGGATCCACGTCTGGATTCCCCTTGTAACTTAGGGTGATACCCAAAGTCACTTGAAAAATGCAAATAACAAGGGGGTCCAGGGAGAATCTCTGCTAGACATGAGTCCTGGTTACAAGAGCCTGACCCAGAGTCATTAGCTCACTATCTTTAACGGAGGAGAAATATCCTAAATGTATCAGTATTTGTCCTGCCCAGGGGCAGTCCAGCACCGAAAAGCCAGTCAATTCTCCTCTGAACAAGAGTACCAACAGCAACCCCAGACACATGTTTCGGTCTGGTTGAATCTCATCAGTACGGGGTAGCTGTGCCTCTCTAAGAATAGCGAGCAAGGGGTCCAAGTCTAGATTCCCCTAGTAATTTAGGGTGCGACCCAAAGTCACTTGAAATATGCAAATAACAAGGGGGTACCGGGACACTCTCTGCCAGACATGAGTCCTGGTTACAAGAGTATTACCCAAAGTCTTTAGCTCACTATCTTTGATAGAGGAGAAATATCCTAAACATATCAGCCTTTGTCTGGCCCTGTGGCAGTCCAGCACAGAATTCTAGGCAATTCTCCTCTGAACAAGAGTACCAACAGCAACCCGAGACATGTGTTTCAGTCTGGTTGAACCTCATCAGTAGGGTGTAGCTTTGCCTCTCTAAGAGTAGTGAGCAAGGGGTCCACATCTGGATTCCCCTATTAATTTAGGGTGAGACACGAAGTCATTTGAAATATGCACATAACAGGGTGGGTCTCGGGAGACTCTCTGCCAAACATGAGTCCTGGTTACAAGAGCCTTACCCAGAGTCTTTAGCTAACTATCTTTTACAGAGGAGAAATATCCTAAACATATCAGACTTTGTCCTGCCCTGGGGCAGTCCAGCACCAAAATGCTAGGCAATTCTCCTCTGAACAAGAGTAGCAACAGCAACCCCAGACACGTGTTTCGGTCTGGTTGAACCTCATCAGTAGCATGGAGTTGTGCCTCTCTAAGAATAGTGAGCACAGGGTCCACATCTGGATTCCCCTAGTGATGTAGGGTGAGACCCAAAGTCACTTGAAATATACAAATAATAAGGGCCGTCCTGGGATACTCTCTGCCAGACATGAGTCCTGGTTACAAGAGTATTACCCAAAGTCTTTAGCTCACTATCTTTGATAGAGGAGAAATATCCTAAACATATCAGTCTTTGTCCGCCCCTCTGGCAGTCCAGCACAGAATTCTAGGCAATTCTTCTCTGAACAAGAGTACCAACAGCAACCCCAGACATGTGTTTCAGTCTGGTTGAACCTCATCAGTAGGTTGTAGCTGTGTCTCTCTAAGAATAGTGAGCAAGGGGTGCACGTCTGGATTCCTCTAGTAACTTAGGGTGAGACCCAAAGTCACTTGAAATATGCAGATAGCAAGAGGGGTCCTGGGAGACTCTCTGCCAGACACGAGTCCTGGTTACAAGAGCCTTACCCAGAGTCTTTAGCTCACTACCTTTGACGTAGGAGAAATGTCCTAAACATATCAGTCTTTGTCCGGCCCTGGGGCAGTCCAGCACCGAAATGCTAGGCAATTCTCCTCTGAACAAGAGTACCAACAGCAACCCCAGACACATGTTTTGCTTTGGTTGAACCCCATCAGTAGGGTGTAGCTGTGCCTCTCTATGAATAGTGAGCAAGGGGTCCACGTCTGGATTCCCCTAGTAACTTAGGGTGAGACCCAAAGTCACTTGAAATATGCAAATAACAAGGGGGTCTGGAAGACTCTCTGCCAAACACGAGTCCTGGTTACAAGAGCCTTTCCAAGAGTCTTTAGCTCACTATCTTTCACAGAGGAGAAATATCCTAAACATATCAGTCTTTCTCCTGCCCTGGTTGCAGTCCAGCACCAAAATGTTAGGCAATTCTCCACTGAAAAGAGTACCAACAGCAACCCCAGACACCTGTTTCGGTCTGGTTGAACCTCATCAGTAGGTTGTAGCTTTGCCTCTCTAAGAATATTGAGCAAGGGATCCACGTCTGGATTCCCCTAGTAATTTAGGGTGAGACCCAATGTCACTTGAAAAATGCAAATAACAAGGAGGGGTCCTGGGAGACTCTCTGGCAGACATGAGTCCTGGTTACAAGAGCCTTACCCAGAGTCTTTAGCTTACTATCTTTCACAGAGGAGATATATCCTAAACATATCAGTCTTTGTACTGCCCTGGAGCAGTCCAGCACCAAAATGCTAGGCAATTCTCCTCTGTACAAGAGTAGCAACAGCAACGCCAGACACGTGTTTCGGTCTGGTTGAACCTCATCAGTAGGGTGTAGCTGTGCCTCTCTAAGAATAGCTAGCAAGGGGTCCACATCTAGATTCCCCTAATTACGTAGGGTGAGAACCAAAGTCACTTGAAATATGCAAATAACAAGGGGGGTCCTGGAAGACTCTCTGCCAGACATGAGTCCTGGTTACAAGAGCCTTACCCTGAGTCTTTAGCTCACTACCTTTGACGTAGGAGAAATATCCTAAACATATCAGTCTTTGTCCGTCCCTGGAGCAGTCCAGCACAGAAATGCTAGGCAATGCTCCTCTGAACAAGAGTACCAAGAGGAACCCCAGACACATGTTTCGGTCTGGTTGAACCTCATCAGTAGGGTGTAGCTGTGCCTCTCTAAGAATAGCGAGCAAGGGGTCCACGTCTGGATTCCCCTAGTAATTTAGGGTGCGACCCAAAGTCACTTGAAATATGCAAATAACAAGGGGGTACCAGGAGACTCTCTGCCAAACATGAGTACTGGTTACAAGAGCCTTAACCAGAGTGTTTAGCTCACTATCTTTCACAGAGGAGAAATATCCTAAACATATCAGTCTTTGTACTGCCCTAGGGCACTCCAGCACCAAAATGCTCGTCAATTCTACTCTGAACAAGAGTAGCAACAGAAACCCCAGACACGTATTTTGGTCTGTTTGAACCTCATCAGTAGGGTGTAGCTGTGCCTCTCTAAGAATAGTGAGCAAGGTGTCCACGTCTGGATTCCCCTAGTAACTTAGGGTGAGATCCAAAGTCACTTGAAATATGCAAATAACAAGGTGGGTCCTGGGAGACTCTCTGCCAGGCATGAGTCCTGGTTACAAGAGCCTTATCCAGAGTCATTAGCTCACGATCTTTAACGGAGGAGAAATATCCTAAACATATCAGTCTTTGTCCTGCCCAGGGGTAGTCCAGCACCGAAAAGCTAGGCAATTCTAATCTGAATAAGAGTACCAACAGCAACCCCAGACACGTGTTTCGGTCTGGTTGAACCTCATCAGTAGGGTGGAGCTGTGCCTCTCTAAGAATAGTGAGCACGGCGTCCAAGTCTGTATTCCCCTAGTAATGTAGTGTGAGACCCAAAGTCACTTGAAATATGCAAATAACAAGGTGGGTCCCAGGAGATCCTCTGCCAAACATGAGTCCTGGTTACAAGAGCCTTACCCAGAGTGTTTAGCTCACTATCTTTCAAAGAGGAGAAATATCCTAAACATATCAGGTTTTGTTCTGCTCTGGGGCAGTCCAGCACCGAAATGCTAGGCAATTCTCCTCTGAACAAGAGTACCAACAGCAACCCCAGAAACGTGTTTCGGTCTAGTTGAACCTCATCAGTAGGGTGTAGCTGTGCCTCTCTAAGAATAGTGAGCAAGGGGTCCACATCTGGATTCCCCTAGTACTTTAGGGTGAGAGCCAAAGTCACTTGAAAAATGCAAATAACAAGGGGGGTCATGGGAGACTCTCTGCCAGACACGAGTCCTGGTTACAAGAGCCTTACCCAGAGTCTTTAGCTCACTATCTTTCACAGAGGAGAAATATCCTAAAAATATCAGTCTTTGTCCGGCCCTGGGGCAGTCCAGCACCAAAATGCTAGGCAATTCTCCACTGAAAAGAGTACCAACAGCAACCCCAGACACGTGTTTCGGTCTGGTTGAACCTCATCAGTAGGGTGGAGCTGTGCCTCTCTAAGAATAGTGAGCAAGGGGTCCACATCTGGATTCCCCTAGTACTTTAGGGTGAGAGCCAAAGTCACTTGAAAAATGCAAATAGCAAGGGGGGTCATGGGAGACTCTCTGCCAGACACGAGTCCTGGTTACAAAAGCCTTACCCAGAGTCATTAGCTCACCATCTTTAACGGAGGAGAAATATCCTAAACATATCAGTCTTTGTCCTGCCCTGGGGCAGTGCACCACCGAAAAGCCATGCAATTCTCCTCTGAACAAGAGTACCAAAAGCAACCCCAGACAAGTGTTTCAGTCTGGTTGAATCTCATCAGTACCGGGGAGCTGTGCCTCTCTAAGAATAGTGAGCAAGGGGTCCACGTCTGGATTCCCCTAGTAATTTAGGATGAGACCCAAAGTCACTTGAAAAATGCAAATAACAAGGGGGGTCCTGGGAGACTCTCTGCCAGACATAAGACCTGGTTACAAGAGCCTTACCCAGAGTGTTTGGCTCACTATCTTTCACAGTGGAGATATAGCCTAAACACATCAGTCTTTGTTCTGCCCTCGGGCAGTCCAGCACCAAAATGCTTGGAAATTCACCTCTTAAAAAGAGTACCAACAGCAAACCCAGACATGTGTTTCGGTCTGGTTGAACCTCATCAGTAGGTTGTAACTGTGCCTCTCTAAGAATAGTGAGCAAGGGATCCACGTCTGGATTCCCCTAGTAACGTAGGGAGAGACCAAAAGTCATTTGAAAAATACAAATAACAAGGGGGGGTCCTGGGAGACTCTCTGCCAGACATGAGTCCTGGTTACAAGAGCCTTACCCAGAGTCTTTAGCTCACTATCTTTCACAGAGAAGAAATATCCTAAACATATCAGTCTTTGTCCTGCCCTGGGGCTGTCCAGCATGGAAATGCTAGGCAATCCTCCACTGAAAAAGAGTACCAACAGCTCCCCAGACACCTGTTTTTGTCTGGTTGAACCTCATCAGTAGGGTGTAGCTGTGCCTCTCAAAGAATAGTGAGCAAGGGGTCCACGTCTGGATTCCCCTAATAACTTGGGGTGAGACCCAAAGTCACTTGAACAATGCAAATAACAAGGGGGGGGGGGTCCTGTGAGACTCTCTGCCAGACATGAGTCCTGGTTACAAGAGCCTTACCCAGAGCCTTTAGCTCACTATCTTTGACAGAGGAGAAGTATCCTAAACATTTCAGTCTTTGTCAGGCCCTAGGGCAGTCCAGCACAGAATTCTAGGCAATTCTCCTCTGAACAAGAGTACCAACAGCATCCCCAGACATGTGTTTCAGCCTGGTTGAACCTCATCAGTAGGGTGTAGCTGTCTCTCTCTAAGAATAGTGAGCAAGGGGTGCACATCTGGATTCCTCTAGTAACTTAGGGTGAGAACCAAAGTCACTTGAAATGTGCAGATAACAAGAGGGGTCCTGGGAGACTGTCTGCCAGACATGAGTCCTGGTTACAAGAGCCTTACCCAGAGTCTTTAGCTCACTATCTTTGACAGAGGAGAAGTATCCTAAACACATCAGTCGTTGTTCTGCCCTCGGCCAGTCCAGCACCAAAATGCTAGGAAATTCACCTCTTAAAAAGAGTACCAACAGCAACCCCAGACATGTGTTTCGGTCTGGTTGAACCTGATCAGTAGGTTGTAGCTGTGCCTCTCTAAGAATAGTGAGCAAGTGATCCACGTCTGGATTCCCCTAGTAACGTAGGGAGAGACCAAAAGTCATTTGAAAAATACAAATAACAAGGGGGGTCCTGGGAGACTCTCTGCCAGACATGAGTCCTGGTTACAAGAGTCTTACCCAGAGTCTTTAGCTCACTATCTTTCACAGAGGAGAAATATCCTAAACCTATCAGTCTTTGTCTTGCCCTGGGGCAGTCCAGCAATGAAATGCTAGGCAATCCTCCACTGAAAAAGAGTACCAACAGCAACCCCAGACACCTGTTTTTGTCTGGTTTAACCTCATCAGTAGGGTGTAGCTGTGCCTCTCTAAGAATAGTGAGCAAGGGGTCCACGTCTGGATTCCCCTAGTAACTTAGGGTGAGACCCAAAGTCACTTGAAAAATGCAAATAACAAGGGGGGGTCCTGGGAGACTCTCTGCCAGACATGAGTCCTGGTTACAAGGTCCTAACCCAGAGTGTTTAGCTCACTATCTTTCACAGAGGAGAAATATCCTAAACATATCAGTATTTGTCCTGCCCTGGGGCAGTCCAGCACCAAAATGCTAGGCAATTCTCCACTGAAAAGAGTACCAACAGCAACCCCAGAAACCTTTTTCGGTCTGGTTGAACCTCATCAGTAGGGTGTAGCTGCGCCTTTCTAAGAGTAGTGAGCAAGGGGTCCACGTCTGGATTCTCCTAGTAACGTAGGGAGAGACCAAAAGTCATTTGAAAAATACAAATAACAAAGGGGGTCCTGGGAGACTCTCTGCCAGACATGAGTCCTGGTTACAAGAGCCTTACCCAGATTCTTTAGCTCACTATCTTTCACAGAGGATAAATATCTTAAACATATCAGTCTTTGTCCTGTCCTGGGGCAGTCCAGCACCGAAATGCTAGGCAATCCTCCACTGAAAAAGAGTACCAACAGCAACCCCAGACATGTGTTTTTCGGTCTGGTTGAACCTCATCAGTAGGGTGTAGCTGCGCATCTCTAAGAATAGTGAGCAAGGGGTCCACGTCTGGATTCCCCTAGTAACTTAGGGTGAGACCCAAAGTCTCTTGAAATATGCAAATAACAACGGGGGTCCTGGGAGACTCTCTGCCAAACATGTATCCTGGTTACAAGAGCCTTACCCAGAGTCTTTAGCTCACTATCTTTCACAGAGGAGAAATATCCTAAACATATCAGTCTTTGTCCTGCCCTGGGGCAGTCCAGCACCGAAATGCTAGGTAATTCTCCTCTGAACAAAAGTACCAACAGCAACCCCAGACACATGTTTCGGTCTGGTTGAACCTCATCAGTAGGGTATAGCTGTGCCTCTCTAAGAATAGTGAGCAAGGGGTCCACGTCTGGATTCCCCTATTAATGTAGGGAGAGACCAAAAGTCATTTGAAAAATACAAATAACAAGGGGGGTCCTGGGAGACTCTCTGCCAGACATGATTCCTGGTTACAAGAGCCTTACCCAGGGTATTTAGCTCACTATCTTTCACAGAGGAGAAATATCCTAAACATATCAGTCTTTGTCCTGCCCTGGGGCTGTCCAGCACCAAAATGCTAGGCAATTCTCCACTGAACAAGAGTTGCAACAGCAACCCCAGACACGTGTTTCGGTCTGGTTGAACCTCATCAGTAGGGTGGAGCTCTGCCTCTCTAAGAATAGTGAGCACGGGGTCCACGTCTGGATTCCCCTAGTAACTTAGGGTGAGACCCAAAGTCACTTGAAATATGCAAATAACAAGGGGGGTCCTGGGAGACTCTCTTCCAAACATGAATCCTGGTTACAAGAGCCTTACCCAGAGTGTTTAGCTCACTATCTTTCACAGTGGAGATATAGCCTAAACACATCAGTCTTTGTTCTGCCCTCGGGCAGTCCAGCACCAAAATGCTAGGCAATTCACCTCTTAAAAAGAGTACCAACAGAAACCCCAGACATGTGTTTCGGTCTGGTTGAACCTCATCACTAGGGTGTAGCTGTGCCTCTCTAAGAATAGTGAGAAAGGGGTCCATGTCTGGATTCCCCTAGTAACTTAAGTTAAGACCGAAAGTCACTTGAAATATGGAAATAACAAGGAGGGTCCTGGGAGACTCTCTGCCAAACATGAGTGCTGGTTACAAAAGCTTTACCCAGAGTCATTAGCTCACCATCTTTAACGGAGGAGAAATATCCTAAACGTATCAGTCTTTGTCCTGCCCACGGGCAGTCCAGCACCGAAAAGCCATGCAATTCTCCCCTGAACAAGAGTACCCAAAGCAACCCCAGACACGTGTTTCAGTCTGGTTGAATCTCATCAGTACCGGGTAGCTGTGCCTCTCTAAGAATCGTGAGCAAGGGGTCCACGTCTGGAGCAAGGGGGGTCCCTGAAGACTCTCTGCCAGACATGAGTCCTGGTTACAAGAGCCTTACCCAGAGTCTTTAGCTCACTATCTTTCACAGAGGAGAAATATCCTAAACATATCAGTCTTTGTCCTGGCCTGGGGCAGTCCAGCACCGAAATGCTAGGTAATTCTCCTCTGAACAAAGGTACCAACAGCAACCCCAGACACATGTTTCGGTCTGGTTGAACCTCATCAGTAGGGTGTATCTGTGCCTCTCTAAGAATAGTGAGCATGGGGTCCACGTCTGGATTCCCCTAGTAACTTAGGGTGAGACCCAAAGTCACTTGAAAAATGTAAATAACAAGGGGGGTCATGGGAGACTCTCTGCCAGACACGAGTCCTGGTTACAAGAGCCTTACCCAGAGTCTTTAGCTCACTATCTTTCACAGAGGAGAAATATCCTAAGCATATCAGTCTTTGTCCGGCCCTGGGGCAGTCCAGCACAGAATTCTAGGCAATTCTCCTCTGAACAAGAGTACCAACTGCAACCCCAGACATGTGTTTCAGTCTGGTTGAACCTCATCAGTAGGGTGTAGCTGTGCCTCTCTAAGAATAGCGAGCAAGGGGTCCACATCTGGATTCCCCTAGTAATTTAAGGTGAGAGCCAAAATCACTTGAAATATGCAAATAACAAGGTAGGTACCGGAAGACTCTCTGCCAAACATGAGTCATGGTTACAAGAGCCTTACCCAGAGTGTTTAGCTCACTATCTTTCACAGAGGAGAAATATCCTAAACATATCAGTCTTTGTCTGGCCCTCTGGCAGTCCAGCACGGAATTCTAGGCAATTCTCCTCAGAACAAGAGTACCAACAGCAACCCAGGACATGTGTTTCGGTCTGGTTGAACCTCATCAGTACGGGGTAGCTGTGCCTCTCTAAGAATAGCGAGCAAGGGGTCCACGTCTAGATTCCCCTAGTAACTTAGTGTGAGACCCAAAGTTAAGTGAAAAATGCAAATAACAAGGGGGGTCCTAGGAGACTCTCTGCCTAACATGATTCCTGGTTACAAGAGCCTTACCCAG
Organism: Ambystoma mexicanum; assembly: GCF_040938575.1. NCBI lineage: Eukaryota > Metazoa > Chordata > Amphibia > Caudata > Ambystomatidae > Ambystoma > Ambystoma mexicanum. The sequence continues at coordinate 324,785,156 of NC_090923.1, forward strand.
AGTGTTTAGCTCACTATCTTTCACAGTGGAGATATAGCCTAAACACATCAGTCTTTGTTCTGCCCTCGGGCAGTCCAGCACCAAAATGCTAGGCAATTCACTTCTTAAAAAGAGTACAAACAGAAACCCCAGACATGTGTTTCAGTCTGGTTGAACCTCATCACTAGGGTGTAGCTGTGCCTCTCTAAGAATAGTGAGAAAGGGGTCCACGTCTGGATTCCCCTAGTAACTTAAGGTGAGACCAAAAGTCATTTGAAAATTACAAATAACAAGGGGGGTCCTGGGAGACTCTCTGCCAGACATGAGTCCTGGTTACAAGAGCCTTACCCAGAGTCTTTAGCTCACTATCTTTCACAGAGGAGAAATATCCTAAACATATCAGTCTTTGTCCTGCCCTGGGGCAGTCCAGCACCGAAATGCTAGGCAATCCTCCACTGAAAAGAGTACCAACAGCAACCCCAGACACCTGTTTCGGTCTGGTTGAACCTCATCAGTAGGGTGTTGCTGTGCCTCTCTAAGAATAGTGAGCAAGGGATCAACGTCTGGATTCCCCTAGTAACCTACGGTGAGACCCAAAGTCACTTGAAAAATGCAAATAACAAATAACTGGGAGACTCTCTGGCAGACATGAGTCCTGGTTACAAGAGGCTTACCCAGAGTCTGTAGCTCACCATCTTTCACAGAGGAGAAATATCCTAAACATATCAGTCTTTGTCCTGCCCTGGGGCAGTCCAACACCGAAAAGCTAGGCAATTTTTCTCTGAACAAGAGTACCAACAGCAACCCCAGACACGTGTTTCGGTCTGGTTGAATCTCATCAGTAGGGTGTAGCTGTGCCTCTCTAAGAATAGTGAGCAAGGGATCCATGTCTGGATTCTGCTTTTAACTTAGGGTGAGACCCAAAGTCACTTGAAAAATGCAAATAACAAGGGGGTCCCGGGAGGCTCTCTGCCGACATCAGTCCTGGTTACAAGAGTCTTACCCAGAGTCTTAGGCTCACTATCTTTGACAGAGGAGAAATATCCTAAACATATCAGTCTTTGGCCCTCATTAGGACCTTGGCGGAGGACCATGGTGCAATTTGCACCATGGTCCATGGCGCAAAGCTGCCAACTCCGCCAAGGTGGTTGGCGGACTTACCGCCCCATGCCGACCTTGGCGGGGCGGTAAGTCCCCAATCCCCATTTTACCATTCCCCATTCCCATTCTTGACCCATAGGGTATAATGGGAGTGGGGAAGGCGTTAATTACGCCACCGTAAATTACGGTGGCGTAATTAACAACAAGTCCCGTAGCGCCATGGATTTTTCCGCCTGCAAAAAGCAGGCGTAAAAATCCTTCCATGGCGCTACGGGAACTCGTAGTCTGGCGGAGAGGTACGCCATGCACTACGCCGGCGTAAAACCCTCTCCGCCAGGGTCCTAATGAGGGCCTTTGTCCGGCCATGGGGCAGTACAGCACAGAATTCTAGGCAATTCTCCTCTGCACAAGAGTACCAACAGCAACCCCAGACATGTGTTTCATTCTGGTTGAACCTCATCAGTAGGTTGTAGCTGTGCCTCTCTAAGAATAGTGAGCAAGATGTCCTCATCTGGATTCCCCTAATAATTTATGGTGAGACACAAAGTCACTTAAAATATGCACATAACAAGGTGGGTCCCGGGAGACTCTCTGCCAAACATGCGTCCTGTTTACAAGAGCCTACCCAGAGTGTTTAGCTCACTATCTTTAACAGAGGAGAAATATCCTAAACATATCAGTCTGTGTCCGGACATGGGGCAGTCCAGCACAGAATTCTAGGCAATTCTCCACTGAACAAGAGTACCAACAGCAACCCCAGACATGTGTTTCAGTCTGGTTGAACCTCATCAGTAGGGTGTAGCTTTGCCTCTCTAACAATACTGAGCAAGGGGTACACATCTGGATTCCCCTAGTAATTTATGGTGAGACACGAAGTCACTTAAAATATGCACATAACAAGGTGGCTCCCGGGAGACTCTCTGTCAAACATGCATCCTGGTTACAACAGCTTTACCCAGAGTGTTTAGCTCACTATCTTTCACAGAGGAGAAATATCCTAAACATATCAGGTTTTGTCCTGCTCTGGGGTAGTCCAGCACCGAAATGCTTGGCAATTCTCCTATGAACAATTGTACCAACAGCAACCCCAGACACGTGTTTCGGTCTGTTCGAACCTCATCAGTATGGTGTAGCTGTGCCTCTCTAAGAATAGTGAGCAAGGGGTCCACATCTGGATTCCCCTATTAGTTTAGGGTGAGAGCCAAAGTCACTTGAAATATGCAAATAACAAGGTGGGTCCCGGAAGATTCTCTGCCAAACATGAGTCCTGTTTACATGAGCCTTACCCAGAGTGTTTAGCTCACTATCTTTCAAAGAGGAGAAATATCCTAAACATTTCAGTCTTTGTCCGGCCCTGGGGCAGTCCAGCACCGAAATGCTAGGCAATTCTCCTCTTAACAAGAGTACCAACAGCAACCCCAGACCCATGTTTCGGTCTGGTTGAACCTCATCAGTAGGGTGTAGCTGTGCCGCTCTAAGAATAGTGAGCAAGGGGTCCACGTCTGGATTCTTCTAGTAATTTAGGGTGAGACCCAAAGTCACTTGAAATATGCAAATAACAAGGATGGTACCGGGAGACTCTCTGCCAAACATGAGTCCTGGTTACAAGAGCCTTACCCAGAGTGTTTAGCTCACTATCTTTCACAGAGGTGAAATATCCTAAACATATCAGTCTTTTTACTGCCCTAGGGCACTCCAGCACCAAAATGCTCAGCAATTCTACTCTGAACAAGAGTAGCAACAGAAACCCCAGACACGTGTTTTGGTCTGGTTCAACCTCATCAGTAGGGTGTAGCTGTGCCTCTCTAAGAATAGTGAGCAAGGGGTCCACGTCTGGATTCCTCTAGTAATTTAGGGTGAGACCCAAAGTCACTTGAAATACGCAAATAACAAGGGGGGTCCTGGGAGACTCTCTGCCAGACCTGAGTCCTGGTTACAATTACCTTACCCAGAGTCTTTAGCTCACTATCTTTCACAGAGGATAAACATCCTAAACATATCAGTATTTTTCCTGCCCTGGGGCTGTCCAGCACCAAAATGCTAGGCAATTCTCCACTGAAAAGAGTAACAACAGCAACCCCAGACACCTGTTTCGGTCTGGTTGAACCTCATCAATAGTGTGTAGCTATGCCTCTCTAAGAATAGTGAGCAAGGGATCCACGTCTGGATTCCCCTAGTAACTTAGGGTGAGACCCAAAGTAACTTGAGAAATGCAAATAACAAGGGGGGTCCTTTGAGACTCTCTGTCAGACATGAGTCCTCGTTACAAGAGCCTTATCCAGAGTCTTTAGCTCACTATCTTGCACAGAGGAGAAATATCCTAAATATATCAGTCTTTGTCCTGCCCTGCGGAAGTCCAGCACCAAAATGCTAGGCAATTCTCCTCTGAACAAGAGTAGCAACAGCACCCCTAGACACATGTTTCGGTCTGGTTGAACCTCATCAGTAGGGTGTAGCTGTGCCTCTCTAAGATTAGTGAGCATGGGGTCCACGTCTGGATTCCCCTAGTAACTTGGGGTGAGACCCAAAGTCACTTGAAATATGCAAATAAAAATGGGGGTCCCGGAAGACTCTCTGCCAGACATGAGTCCTGGTTACAAGAGTCTTACCCAGAGTCTTTAGCTCACTATCTTTGACAGAGGATAAATATCCTAAACATATCAGTCTTTGTCCGGCCCTGGGGCAGTCCAGCACAGAATTCGAAGCGATTCTCCTCTGACCAAGAGTACCAACAGCAACCCCAGACATGTGTTTCGATATGGTTGAACCTCATCAGTAGGTTGTAGCTGTGCCTCTCTAAGACTAGTGAGCAAGGGGTCCACATCTGGACCCCCCTTGAAATTTAGGGTGAGACACAAAGTCACTTGAAATATGCACATAACAAGGTGGGTCCCGGGAGACTCTCGGCCAAACATGAGTCCTGGTTACAAGAGCCTTACCCAGAGTGTTTAGCTCACTATCTTTCACAGAGGAGAAATATCCTAAACATATCAGGTTTTGTCCTGCTCTGGGGCAGTCCAGCACCGAAATGCTAGGCAATTCTCCTCAGAACAAGAGTACCAATAGCAACCCCAGACACGTGTTTCGGTCTGGTTGAATCTCATCAGTACAGGGTAGCTGTGCCTCTCTAAGAATAGCGAGCAAGGGGTCCACGTCTAGATTCCCCTTGTAACTTAGGGTGAGACCCAAAGTCACTTGAAATATGCAAATAACAAGGGGGGTCCTGGAAGACTCTCTGCCAAACATGAGTCCTGGTTACAAGAGCCTTACCCTGAGTCTTTAGCCACTATCTTTCACAGAGGAGAAATATGCTAAACATATCAGTATTTGTCCTGCCCTGGGGCAGTCCAGCACTAAAATTCTAGGCAATTCTCCATTGAAAAGAGTACCAACAGCATCCCCAGAAACCTGTTTCGGTCTGGTTGAACCTCATCAGTAGGGTGTATCTGCGCCTCTCTAACAATAGTGAGCAAGGGATCCACGTCTGGATTCCCCTAGTAACTTAGGGTGAGACGCAAAGTCACTTGAAAAATGCAAATAACAAGGGGTGGTCCTGGGAGACTCTCTGCCAGACATGTGTCCTGGTTACAAGAGCCTTACCCAGAGTCTTTATCTCACTATCTTTCACAGAGGAGAAATATCCTAAACATATCCGTCTTTGTCCGGCCCTCGGCAATCCAGAGCAGAATTCTAGGCAATTCTCCTCGGAACAAGAGTACCAACAGCAACCCCAGACATGTGTTTCAGTCTGGTTGAACCTCATCAGTGGGGTGTAGCTGTGCCCCTCTAAGAATAGTGAGCAAGGGGTCCATATCTGGATTCCCCTAGCAATTTAGGGTGAGAGCCAAAGTCACTTGAAATATGCAAATAACAAGGTGGGTCCCAGGAGACTCTCTGGCAAACATGAGTCTTGGTTACAAGAGCCTTACCCTGAGTGTTTAGCTCACTATCTTTGACAGAGGAGAAATATCCTAAACTTATCAGTCTTTGTCCGGCCCTGGGGCAGTCCAGCACATAATTCTAGGCAATTCTCCTCTGAACAAGAGTACCAACAGCAACCCCAGACACGTGTTTCGTTCTGGTTGAACCTCATCAGTAGGGTGTAGCTTTGCCTCTCTAAGAATAGTGAGCACGGGGTCCACGTCTGGATTCCCCTAGTAATATAGGGTGAGACCCAATGTCACTTGAAATATGCAGATAACAAGAAGGGTCCTGGGAGTCTCTCTGCCAGACACGAGTCCTGGTTACAAGAGCCTTACCCAGAGTCTTTAGCTCACTACCTTTGACGTAGGAGAAATATCCTAAACATTTCAGTCTTTGTCCAGCCCTGGGGCAGTCCAGCACCGAAATGCTAGGCGATTCTCCTCTGAACAAGAGTATCAACAGCAACCCCAGACCCATGTTTCGGTCTGGTTGAACCTCATCAGTAGGGTGTAGCTGTGCCGCTCTAAGAATAGTGAGCAAGGGGTCCACGTCTGGATTCTTCTAGTAACTTAGGGTGAGACCCAAAGTCACTTGAAATATGCAAATAACAAGGATGGTACCGGGAGACTCTCTGCCAAACATGAGTCCTGGTTACAAGAGCCTTACCCAGAGTGTTTAGCTCACTATCTTTCACGGAGGTGAAATATCCTAAACATATCAGTCTTTGTACTGCCCTGGGGCACTCCAGCACCAAAATGCTCAGCAATTCTACTCTGAACAAGAGTAGCAACAGAAACCCCAGACACGTGTTTTGGTCTGGTTGAACCTCATCAGTAGGGTGTAGCTGTGCCTCTCTAAGAATAGTGAGCAAGGGGTCCACGTCTGGATTCCTCTAGTAACTTAGGGTGAGACCCAAAGTCACTTAAAATATGCAAATAACAAGGGGGGTCCTGGGAGACTTTCTGCCAGACCTGAGTCCTGGTTACAAGAGCCTTACCCAGAGTCATTAGCTCACTATCTTTAAAGGAGGAGAAATATCCTAAACGTATCAGTCTTTGACCGTCCCAGGGGCAGTCCAGCACTGAAAATCTAGGCAATTCTACTCTGAACAAGAGTACCAACAGCAACCCCAGACACGTGTTTCGTTCTGGTTCAATCTCATCAGTACGGGGTAGCTGTGCCTCTCTAAGAAAAGCGAGCAAGGGGTCCACGTCTAGATTGCCCTAGTAACTTAGGGTGAGATCCAAAGTCACTTGAAATATGCAAATAACAAGGCGAGTCCTGGGAGACTTTCTGCCAGACATGAGTCCTGGTTACAAGAGCCTTACCCAGAGTCTTTAGCTCACTATCTTTCACAGAGGAGAACTATCCTAAACATATCAGTCTTTGTCCTGCTCTGGGGCAGTCCAGCACCAAAATGCTAGGCAATTCTCCTCTGAACAAGAGTAGCAACAGCACCGCTAGACACGTAATTCGGTCTGGTTGAACCATATCAGTAGGGTGTAGCTGTGCCTCTCTAAGAATAGTGAGCATGGGGTCCACGTCTGGATTCCCCTAGTAACTTAGGGTGAGACCCAAAGTCACTTGAAATATGCAAATCACCAGGGGGCTCCCGCGAGACTCTCTGCCAAACATGAGTCCTGGTTACAAGAGCCTTATCCAGAGTCATTAGCTCACTATCTTTCACAGAGGAGAAATATCCTAAACATATCTGTCTTTGTACTGCCCTGGTGCAGTCCAGCACCAAAATGCTAGGCAATTCTACTCTAAACAAGAGTAGCAAAAGAAAACCCAAGACACGTGTTTTGGTCTGGTTAAATCTCATCAGTAGAGTGTAGCTGTGCCTCTCTAAGAATAGTGAGCAAGGGGTCCACGTTTGGATTCCCCTAGTAAGTTAGGGTGAGACCCAAAGTCACTTGAACTATGCAAATAATAAGGGGGTTCATGCCTGACTCTCTGCCAGACATGAGTCCTGGTTATAAGAGCCTTTCCCAGAGTGTTTAGCTCACTATCTTTCCAGAGGCGAAATATCCTAAACATATCAGTCTTTGTACTGCCCTGGGGCAGTCCAGCACCAAAATGCTAGGCAATTCTCCTCTGAACAAGAGTAGTAACAGCAATCCCAGCCACGTGTTTCGGTCTGGTTGAACCTCATCAGTAGGGTGTAGCTGTCCCTATCTAAGAATAGTGAGCAGGGGTCCACGTCTGGATTCCCCTAGTAACTTAAGGTGAGACCCAAAGTCACTTGAAATATGCAAATCACCAGGGGGCTCCCGGGAGGCTCTCTTCCAAACATGAGTCCTGGTTACAAGAGCCTTACCCAGAGTCATTAGCGCACTATCTTTAACGGAGGAGAAATATCCTGAATGTATCAGTCTTTGTCCTGCCCAGGTGCAGTCCAGCACCAATATGCTAGGCAATTCTCCTCTGAACAAGAGTACCAACAGCAACCCCAGACACGTGTTTCGGTCTGGTTGAATCTCATCAATACGGGGTAGCTGTGCCTCTCTAAGAATAGCGAGCAAGGGGTCCACGTCTAGATTCCCGGACTAACTTAGGGTGAGACCCAAAGTCACATGAAATATGCAAGTAATAAGGGGGGTCTTGGAAGACTCTCTGCCAAACATGAGTCCTGGTTACAAGAGCCTTACCCAGAGTCGTTAGCTCACTATCTTTCACAGAGGAGAAATATACTAAACATATCAGTCTTTATCCTGCCCTGGGGCAGTCCAGCACCAAAATGCTAGGCAATTCTACACTGAAAAAGAGTACCAACAGCAACCCCAGACACCTGTTTCGGTCTGGTTGAACCTCATCGGTAGGGTGTAGTTGTGCCTCTCTAAGAATAGTGAGCAAGGGATCCACGTCTGGATTCCCCTACTAACTTAGGGTGAGACCTAAAGTCACTTGAAAACTGCAAATAACAAGGAGGGTCCTGGGAGACTCTCTGCCAGACATGAGTCCTGGTTATAGGAGCCTTAACCAGAGTGTTTAGCTCACTATCTTTCACAGAGGTGGCATATCCTAAATATATCAGTCTTTGTACTGCCCTGGGGCTGTCCAGCACCAAAATGCTAGGCAATTCTCTTCTGAACAAGAGTAGCAACAGCAACCCCAGACACGTGTTTCAGTCTGGTTGAACCTCATCAGTCGGATGTAGCTGTGCCTCTCTAAGAATAGTGAGCAAGGGGTCCACGTCTGGATTCCCCTAGTAACTTAGGGTGAGACCAAAGTCACTTGAAAAATGCAAATAACAAGGGGGGTCCTGGGAGACTCTCTGCCAGACATGAGTCCTGGTTACAAGAGCCTTACCCAGAGTCATTAGCTCAATATCTTTAATGGAGGAGAAATATCCTAAACGTATCAGTCTTTGTCCTGCCCAGGGGCAGTCCAGCACCAAAATGCTAGGCAATTCTACTCTGAACAAGAGTAGCAATAGAAACCCCAGACACGTGTTTCAGTCTGGTCGAACCTCATCAGTAGGGTGTAGCTATGCTTCTCTAAGAATAGTGAGCAAGGGGTCCACGTCTGGATTCCGCTAGTATGTTAAGGTGAGACCCAAAGTCACTTGAAATATACAAATAACAAGGGGAGGTCCTGGAGACTCTCTGCCAGACATGAGTCCTGGTTACAAGAGCCTTACCCAGAGTCATTAGCTCACTATCTTTAACGGAGGAGAAATATCCTAAACGTATCAGTCTTTGTCCTGCCCAGGGGCAGTCCAGCACCGAAACGTTAGGCAATTCTTCTCTGAACAAGAGTACCAACAGCATCCCCAGACACGTGTTGCGATCTAGTTGAATCTCATCAGTACGGGGTAGCTGTGCCTCTCTAAGAAAAGCTAGCAAGGGGTCCAAATCTAGATTCCCCTAATTACTTAGGGTGAGACCCAAAGTCACTTGAAATATGAAAATAACAAGGGGGGTCCTGGAAGACTCTCTGCCAAACATGAGTCCTGGTTACAAGAGCCTTACCCAGAGTGTTTAGCTCACTATCTTTCACAGAGGATAAATATCCTAAACACATCAGTCTGTGTTCTGCTCTCGGGCAGTCCAGCACCGAAAAGCTAGGCAATTCTCCTCTGAACAAGAGTACCAACAGCAACCCCAGACACCTGTTTCGGTCTGGTTGAACCTCATCAGTAGGGTGTAGCTGTGCCTCTCTTAGAATAGTGAGCAAGGGGTCCACGTCTGGATTCCCGTTGTAATTTAGGGTGAGACCCAAAGTTACTTGAAATATGCAAATAACAAGGCGAGTCCCGGGAGACTCTCTGCCAGACATGAGTCCTGGTTACAAGAGCCTTACCCAGAGTCATTAGCTCACTATCTTTAACGGAGGAGAACTATCATGAATGTATCAGTCTTTGTCGTGCCCAGGTGCAGTCCAGCACCGAAAAGTTAGGCAATTCTCCTCTGAACAAGAGTACCAACAGCAACCCCAGACACCTGTTTTGATCTGGTTGAATCTCATCACTACGGGGTAGCTGTGCCTCTCTAAGAATAGGTAGCAAGGGGTCCACATCTAGATTCCCCTAATTACTTAGGGTGATACCCAAAGTTACTTGAAATATGCAAATAACAAGGGTGGTCTTGGGAGACTCTCTGGCAGACATGAGTCCTGGTTACAAGAGCATTACCCAGAGTCATTAGCTCACTATCTTTCACAGAGGAGAAATATACTAAACATATCAGTCTTTGTCCTGCCCTGGGGCAGTCCAGCACCAAAATGCTAGGCAATTCTCCACTGAAAGAGAGTACCAACAGCAACCCCAGACACCTGTTTCGGTCTGGTTGAACCTCATCGGTAGGGTGTAGTTGTGCCTCTCTAAGAATAGTGAGCAAGGGATCCACGTCTGGATTCCCCTAGTAACTTAGGGAGAGACCCAAAGTCACTTGAAAACTGCAAATAACAAGGGGGGTCCTGGGAGACTCTCTGCCAAACATGAGTCCTGGTTATAGGAGCCTTACCCAGAGTGTTTAGCTCACTATCTTTCACAGAGGTGAAATATCCTAAATATATCAGTCTTTGCACTGCCCTGGGGCAGTCCAGCACCAAAATGCTAGGCAATTCTCCTCTGAAAAAGATTAGCAACAGCATCCCCAGACACGTGTTTCGGTCTGGTTGAACCTCATCAGTAGGATGTAGCTGTGCCTCTCTAAGAATAGTGAGCAAGGGGTCCACGTCTGGATTCCCCTAGTAACTTAGGGTGAGACCCAAAGTCACTTGAAAAATGCAAATAACAAGGGGGGTCCTGGGAGACTCTCTGCCAGACATGAATACTGGTTATAAGAGCCTTACCCAGAGTCTTTAGCTCACTATATTTCACAGAGGAGAAATATCCTAAACATATCTGTCTTTGTACTGCCCTGGGGCAGTCCAGCACCAAAATGCTAGGCAATTCTACTCTGAACAAGAGTAGCAATAGAAACCCCAGACACGTGTTGCGATCTGGTTGAATCTCATCAGTACGGGGTAGCTGTGCCTCTCTAAGAAAAGCTAACAAGGGGTCCACATCTAGATTCCCCTAATTACTTAGGGTGAGACCCAAAGTCACTTGAAATATGCAAATAACAAGGGGGGTCCTGGAAGACTCTCTGCCAAACATGAGTCCTGGTTACAAGAGCCTTACCCAGAGTGTTTAGCTCACTATCTTTCACAGAGGATAAATATCCTAAACACATCAGTCTGTGTTCTGCCCTCGGGCAGTCCAGCACCGAAAAGCTAGGCAATTCTCCTCTGAACAAGAGTACCAACAGCAACCCCAGACACCTGTTTCGGTCTGGTTGAACCTCATCAGTAGGGTGTAGCTGTGCCTCTCTTAGAATAGTGAGCAAGGGATCCACGTCTGGATTCCCGTTGTAACTTAGGGTGAGACCCAAAGTTACTTGAAATATGCAAATAACAAGGGGGGTCCTGGGACACTCTCTGCCAGACATGAGTCCTGGTTACAAGAGCATTACCCAGAGTCATTAGCTCACTATCTTTAACGGAGGAGAAATATCCTAAAGGTATCAGTCTTTGTCCTGCCCAGGGGCAGTCCAGCACCGAAACGTTAGGCAATTCTTCTCTGAACAAGAGTACCAACAGCAACCCCAGACACGTGTTGCGATCTAGTTGAATCTCATCAGTACGGGGTAGCTGTGCCTCTCTAAGAAAAGCTAGCAAGGGGTCCAAATCTAGATTCCCCTAATTACTTAGGGTGAGACCCAAAGTCACTTGAAATATGAAAATAACAAGGGGGGTCCTGGAAGACTCTCTGCCAAACATGAGTCCTGGTTCCAAGAGCCTTACCCAGAGTGTTTAGCTCACTATCTTTCACAGAGGATAAATATCCTAAACACATCAGTCTGTGTTCTGCTCTCGGGCAGTCCAGCACCGAAAAGCTAGGCAATTCTCCTCTGAACAAGAGTACCAACAGCAACCCCAGACACCTGTTTCGGTCTGGTTGAACCTCATCAGTAGGGTGTAGCTGTGCCTCTCTTAGAATAGTGAGCAAGGGGTCCACGTCTGGATTCCCGTTGTAATTTAGGGTGAGACCCAAAGTTACTTGAAATATGCAAATAACAAGGCGAGTCCCGGGAGACTCTCTGCCAGACATGAGTCCTGGTTACAAGAGCCTTACCCAGAGTCATTAGCTCACTATCTTTAACGGAGGAGAACTATCATGAATGTATCAGTCTTTGTCGTGCCCAGGTGCAGTCCAGCACCGAAAAGTTAGGCAATTCTCCTCTGAACAAGAGTACCAACAGCAACCCCAGACACCTGTTTTGATCTGGTTGAATCTCATCAGTACGGGGTGGCTGTGCCTCTCTAAGAATAGGTAGCAAGGGGTCCACATCTAGATTCCCCTAATTACTTAGGGTGATACCCAAAGTTACTTGAAATATGCAAATAACAAGGGTGGTCTTGGGAGACTCTCTGCCAGACATGAGTCCTGGTTACAAGAGCATTACCCAGAGTCATTAGCTCACTATCTTTCACAGAGGAGAAATAAACTAAACATATCAGTCTTTGTCCTGCCCTGGGGCAGTCCAGCACCAAAATGCTAGGCAATTCTCCACTGAAAGAGAGTACCAACAGCAACCCCAGACACCTGTTTCGGTCTGGTTGAACCTCATCGGTAGGGTGTAGTTGTGCCTCTCTAAGAATAGTGAGCAAGGGATCCACGTCTGGATTCCCCTAGTAATTTAGGGAGAGACCCAAAGTCACTTGAAAACTGCAAATAACAAGGGGGGTCCTGGGAGACTCTCTTCCAGACATGAGTCCTGGTTATAGGAGCCTTACCCAGAGTGTTTAGCTCACTATCTTTCACAGAGGTGAAATATCCTAAATATATCAGTCTTTGCACTGCCCTGGCGCAGTCCAGCACCAAAATGCTAGGCAATTCTCCTCTGAAAAAGATTAGCAACAGCATCCCCAGACACGTGTTTCGGTCTGGTTGAACCTCATCAGTAGGATGTAGCTGTGCCTCTCTAAGAAAAGTGAGCAAGGGGTCCACGTCGGGATTCTCCTAGTAACTTAGGGTGAGACCCAAAGTCACTTGAAAAATGCAAATAACAAGGGGGGTCCTGGGAGACTCTCTGCCAGACATGAGTCCTGGTTACAAGAGCCTTACCCAGAGTGTTTAGCTCACTATCTTTCACAGAAGAGAAATATCCTAAACACATCAGTCTGTGTTCTGCCCTCGGGCAGTCAAGCACCGAACAGCTAGGCAATTCTCCTCTGAACAAGAGTACCAACAGCAACCCCAGACACCTGTTTCGGTCTGGTTGAACCTCATCAGTAGGGTGTAGCTGTGCCTCTCTTAGAATAGTGAGCAAGGGATCCACGTCTGGATTCCCGTTGTAACTTAGGGTGAAACCCAAAGTTACTTGAAATATGCAAATAACAAGGGGGGTCCTGGGATACTCTCTGCCAGACATGAGTCCTGGTTACAAGAGCATTACCCAGAGTCATTAGCTCACTATCTTTAACGGAGGAGAGATATCCTAAATGTATCAGTCTTTGTCGTGCCCAGGTGCAGTCCAGCACCGAAAAGCTAGGCAATTCTCCTCTGAACAAGAGTAACAACAGCAACCCCAGACACCTGTTTTGATCTGGTTGAATCTCATCAGTACGGGGTAGCTGTGCCTCTCTAAGAATAGCTAGCAAGGGGTCCACATCTAGATTCCCCTAATTACTTAGGGTGAGACCCAAAGTCACTGAAAAATGCAAATAACAAGGGGGGTCCTGGGAGACTCTCCGCCAGACATGAGTCCTGGTTACAAGAGCCTTACCCAGAGTGTTTAGCTCACTATCTTTCACAGAGGAGAAATATCCTAAACACATCAATCTGTGTTCTGCCATCGGGCAGTCCAGCACCGAAATGCTAGGTAATTCACCTCTGAAAAAGAGTACCAACAGCAACCCCAGACATGTGTTTCGGTCTGGTTGAACCTCATCAGTAGGGTGTAGCTGTGCCTCTCTAAAAATAGCTAGCAAGGGGTCCACATCTAGATTCCCCTAATTACTTAGGGTGAGACCCAAAGTCACTGAAAAATGCAAATAACAAGGGGGGTCCTGGGAGACTCTCCGCCAGACATGAGTCCTGGTTACAAGAGCCTTACCCAGAGTGTTTAGCTCACTATCTTTCACAGAGGAGAAATATCCTAAACACATCAATCTGTGTTCTGCCCTCGGGCAGTCCAGCACCGAAATGCTAGGCAAGTCACCTCTGAAAAAGAGTACCAACAGCAACCCCAGACATGTGTTTCGGTCTGGTTGAACCTCATCAGTAGGGTGTAGCTGTGCCTCTCTAAGAATAGAGACAAGGGGTCTACGTCTGGATTCTCCTAGTAACTTAGGGTGAGACCCAAAGTCACTGAAAAATGCAAATAACAGGGGGGTCCTGGGAGACTCTCCGCCAGACATGAGTCCTGGTTACAAGAGCCTTACCCAGAGTGTTTAGCTCACTATCTTTCACAGAGGAGAAATATCCTAAACACATCAATCTGTGTTCTGCCCTCAGGCAGTCCAGCACCGAAATGCTAGGCAAGTCACCTCTGAAAAAGAGTACCAACAGCAACCCCAGACATGTGTTTCGGTCTGGTTGAACCTCATCAGTAGGGTGTAGCTGTGCCTCTCTAAGAATAGAGACAAGGGGTCTACGTCTAGATTCCCCTAATTACTTAGGGTGAGACCCAAAGTCACTGAAAAATGCAAATAACAAGGGGGGTCCTGGGAGACTCTCCGCCAGACATGAGTCCTGGTTACAAGAGCCTTACCCAGAGTGTTTAGCTCACTATCTTTCACAGAGGAGAAATATCCTAAACACATCAGTCTGTGTTCTGCCCTCGAGCAGTCCAGCACTGAAATGCTAGGTAATTCACCTCTGAAAAAGAGTACCAACAGCAACCCCAGACACGTGTTTCGGTCTGGTTGAATCTCAAAAATACGGGGTAGCTGTGCCTCTCTAAGAATAGCGAGCAAGGGGTCCACATCTAGATTCCCGGACTAACTTAGGGTGAGACCCAAAGTCACATGAAATATGCAAGTAACAAGGGGGATCCTGGAAGACTCTCTGCCAAACATGAGTCCTGGTTACAAGAGCCTTACCCAGAGTCTTTAGCTCACTATCTTTCACAGAGGAGAAATATACTAAACATATCAGTCTTTATCCTGCCCTGGGGCAGTCCAGCACCAAAATGCTAGGCAATTCTACACTGAAAAAGAGTACCAACAGCAACCCCAGACACCTGTTTCGGTCTGGTTGAACCTCATCAGTAGGGTGTAGTTGTGCCTCTCTAAGAATAGCGAGCAAGGGGTCCACGTCTAGATTCCCAGACTAACTTAGGGTGAGACCCGAAGTCACATGAAATATGCAAGTAACAAGGGGGGTCCTGGAAGACTCTCTGCCAAACATGAGTCCTGGTTACAAGAGCCATACCCAGAGTCTTCAGCTCACTATCTTTCACAGAGGAGAAATATATTAAACATATCAGTCTTTATCCTGCCCTGGGGCAGTCCAGCACCAAACTGCTAGGCAATTCTACACTGAAAAAGAGTACCAACAGCAACCCCAGACACCTGTTTCGGTCTGGTTGAACCTCATCCGTAGGGTGTAGTTGTGCCTCTCTAAGAATAGTGAGCAAGGGATCCACGTCTGGATTCCCCTACTAACTTAGGGTGAGACCTAAAGTCACTTGAAAACTGCAAATAACAAGGGGGGTCCTGGGAGACTCTCTGCCAGACATGAGTCCTGGTTATAGGAGCGTTACCCAGAGTGTTTAGATCACTATCTTTCACAGAGGTGACATATCCTAAATATATCAGTCTTTGTACTGCCCTGGGGCTGTCCAGCACCAAAAAGCTAGGCAATTCTCCTCTGAACAAGAGTAGCAACAGCAACCCCAGACACGTGTTTCGGTCTGGTTGAACCTCATCAGTCGGATGTAGCTGTGCCTCTCTAAGAATAGGTAGCAAGGGGTCCACATCTAGATTCCCCTAATTACTTAGGGTGATACCCAAAGTTACTTGAAATATGCAAATAACAAGGGTGGTCTTGGGAGACTCTCTGCCAGACATGAGTCCTGGTTACAAGAGCATTACCCAGAGTCATTAGCTCACTATCTTTCACAGAGGAGAAATATACTAAACATATCAGTCTTTGTCCTGCCCTGGGGCAGTCCAGCACCAAAATGCTAGGCAATTCTCCACTGAAAGAGAGTACCAACAGCAACCCCAGACACCTGTTTCGGTCTGGTTGAACCTCATCGGTAGGGTGTAGTTGTGCCTCTCTAAGAATAGTGAGCAAGGGATCCACGTCTGGATTCCCCTAGTAACTTAGGGAGAGACCCAAAGTCACTTGAAAACTGCAAATAACAAGGGGGGTCCTGGGAGACTCTCTTCCAGACATGAGTCCTGGTTATAGGAGCCTTACCCAGAGTGTTTAGCTCACTATCTTTCACAGAGGTGAAATATCCTAAATATATCAGTCTTTGCACTGCCCTGGCGCAGTCCAGCACCAAAATGCTAGGCAATTCTCCTCTGAAAAAGATTAGCAACAGCATCCCCAGACACGTGTTTCGGTCTGGTTGAACCTCATCAGTAGGATGTAGCTGTGCCTCTCTAAGAAAAGTGAGCAAGGGGTCCACGTCGGGATTCTCCTAGTAACTTAGGGTGAGACCCAAAGTCACTTGAAAAATGCAAATAACAAGGGGGGTCCTGGGAGACTCTCTGCCAGACATGAGTCCTGGTTACAAGAGCCTTACCCAGAGTGTTTAGCTCACTATCTTTCACAGAAGAGAAATATCCTAAACACATCAGTCTGTGTTCTGCCCTCGGGCAGTCAAGCACCGAACAGCTAGGCAATTCTCCTCTGAACAAGAGTACCAACAGCAACCCCAGACACCTGTTTCGGTCTGGTTGAACCTCATCAGTAGGGTGTAGCTGTGCCTCTCTTAGAATAGTGAGCAAGGGATCCACGTCTGGATTCCCGTTGTAACTTAGGGTGAAACCCAAAGTTACTTGAAATATGCAAATAACAAGGGGGGTCCTGGGATACTCTCTGCCAGACATGAGTCCTGGTTACAAGAGCATTACCCAGAGTCATTAGCTCACTATCTTTAACGGAGGAGAGATATCCTAAATGTATCAGTCTTTGTCGTGCCCAGGTGCAGTCCAGCACCGAAAAGCTAGGCAATTCTCCTCTGAACAAGAGTACCAACAGCAACCCCAGACACCTGTTTTGATCTGGTTGAATCTCATCAGTACGGGGTAGCTGTGCCTCTCTAAGAATAGCTAGCAAGGGGTCCACATCTAGATTCCCCTAATTACTTAGGGTGAGACCCAAAGTCACTGAAAAATGCAAATAACAAGGGGGGTCCTGGGAGACTCTCCGCCAGACATGAGTCCTGGTTACAAGAGCCTTACCCAGAGTGTTTAGCTCACTATCTTTCACAGAGGAGAAATATCCTAAACACATCAATCTGTGTTCTGCCATCGGGCAGTCCAGCACCGAAATGCTAGGTAATTCACCTCTGAAAAAGAGTACCAACAGCAACCCCAGACATGTGTTTCGGTCTGGTTGAACCTCATCAGTAGGGTGTAGCTGTGCCTCTCTAAAAATAGCTAGCAAGGGGTCCACATCTAGATTCCCCTAATTACTTAGGGTGAGACCCAAAGTCACTGAAAAATGCAAATAACAAGGGGGGTCCTGGGAGACTCTCCGCCAGACATGAGTCCTGGTTACAAGAGCCTTACCCAGAGTGTTTAGCTCACTATCTTTCACAGAGGAGAAATATCCTAAACACATCAATCTGTGTTCTGCCCTCGGGCAGTCCAGCACCGAAATGCTAGGCAAGTCACCTCTGAAAAAGAGTACCAACAGCAACCCCAGACATGTGTTTCGGTCTGGTTGAACCTCATCAGTAGGGTGTAGCTGTGCCTCTCTAAGAATAGAGACAAGGGGTCTACGTCTAGATTCCCCTAATTACTTAGGGTGAGACCCAAAGTCACTGAAAAATGCAAATAACAAGGGGGGTCCTGGGAGACTCTCCGCCAGACATGAGTCCTGGTTACAAGAGCCTTACCCAGAGTGTTTAGCTCACTATCTTTCACAGAGGAGAAATATCCTAAACACATCAGTCTGTGTTCTGCCCTCGAGCAGTCCAGCACTGAAATGCTAGGTAATTCACCTCTGAAAAAGAGTACCAACAGCAACCCCAGACACGTGTTTCGGTCTGGTTGAATCTCAAAAATACGGGGTAGCTGTGCCTCTCTAAGAATAGCGAGCAAGGGGTCCACATCTAGATTCCCGGACTAACTTAGGGTGAGACCCAAAGTCACATGAAATATGCAAGTAACAAGGGGGGTCCTGGAAGACTCTCTGCCAAACATGAGTCCTGGTTACAAGAGCCTTACCCAGAGTCTTTAGCTCACTATCTTTCACAGAGGAGAAATATACTAAACATATCAGTCTTTATCCTGCCCTGGGGCAGTCCAGCACCAAAATGCTAGGCAATTCTACACTGAAAAAGAGTACCAACAGCAACCCCAGACACCTGTTTCGGTCTGGTTGAACCTCATCAGTAGGGTGTAGTTGTGCCTCTCTAAGAATAGCGAGCAAGGGGTCCACGTCTAGATTCCCAGACTAACTTAGGGTGAGACCCGAAGTCACATGAAATATGCAAGTAACAAGGGGGGTCCTGGAAGACTCTCTGCCAAACATGAGTCCTGGTTACAAGAGCCATACCCAGAGTCTTCAGCTCACTATCTTTCACAGAGGAGAAATATATTAAACATATCAGTCTTTATCCTGCCCTGGGGCAGTCCAGCACCAAACTGCTAGGCAATTCTACACTGAAAAAGAGTACCAACAGCAACCCCAGACACCTGTTTCGGTCTGGTTGAACCTCATCCGTAGGGTGTAGTTGTGCCTCTCTAAGAATAGTGAGCAAGGGATCCACGTCTGGATTCCCCTACTAACTTAGGGTGAGACCTAAAGTCACTTGAAAACTGCAAATAACAAGGGGGGTCCTGGGAGACTCTCTGCCAGACATGAGTCCTGGTTATAGGAGCGTTACCCAGAGTGTTTAGATCACTATCTTTCACAGAGGTGACATATCCTAAATATATCAGTCTTTGTACTGCCCTGGGGCTGTCCAGCACCAAAAAGCTAGGCAATTCTCCTCTGAACAAGAGTAGCAACAGCAACCCCAGACACGTGTTTCGGTCTGGTTGAACCTCATCAGTCGGATGTAGCTGTGCCTCTCTAAGAATAGGTAGCAAGGGGTCCACATCTAGATTCCCCTAATTACTTAGGGTGATACCCAAAGTTACTTGAAATATGCAAATAACAAGGGTGGTCTTGGGAGACTCTCTGCCAGACATGAGTCCTGGTTACAAGAGCATTACCCAGAGTCATTAGCTCACTATCTTTCACAGAGGAGAAATATACTAAACATATCAGTCTTTGTCCTGCCCTGGGGCAGTCCAGCACCAAAATGCTAGGCAATTCTCCACTGAAAGAGAGTACCAACAGCAACCCCAGACACCTGTTTCGGTCTGGTTGAACCTCATCGGTAGGGTGTAGTTGTGCCTCTCTAAGAATAGTGAGCAAGGGATCCACGTCTGGATTCCCCTAGTAACTTAGGGAGAGACCCAAAGTCACTTGAAAACTGCAAATAACAAGGGGGGTCCTGGGAGACTCTCTTCCAGACATGAGTCCTGGTTATAGGAGCCTTACCCAGAGTGTTTAGCTCACTATCTTTCACAGAGGTGAAATATCCTAAATATATCAGTCTTTGCACTGCCCTGGCGCAGTCCAGCACCAAAATGCTAGGCAATTCTCCTCTGAAAAAGATTAGCAACAGCATCCCCAGACACGTGTTTCGGTCTGGTTGAACCTCATCAGTAGGATGTAGCTGTGCCTCTCTAAGAATAGTGAGCAAGGGGTCCACGTCGGGATTCTCCTAGTAACTTAGGGTGAGACCCAAAGTCACTTGAAAAATGTAAATAACAAGGGGGGTCCTGGGAGACTCTCTGCCAGACATGAGTCCTGGTTACAAGAGCCTTACCCAGAGTGTTTAGCTCACTATCTTTCACAGAGGAGAAATATCCTAAACACATCAGTCTGTGTTCTGCCCTCGGGCAGTCAAGCACCGAACAGCTAGGCAATTCTCCTCTGAACAAGAGTACCAACAGCAACCCCAGACACCTGTTTCGGTCTGGTTGAACCTCATCAGTAGGGTGTAGCTGTGCCTCTCTTAGAATAGTGAGCAAGGGATCCACGTCTGGATTCCCGTTGTAACTTAGGGTGAAACCCAAAGTTACTTGAAATATGCAAATAACAAGGGGGGTCCTGGGATACTCTCTGCCAGACATGAGTCCTGGTTACAAGAGCATTACCCAGAGTCATTAGCTCACAATCTTTAACGGAGGAGAGATATCCTAAATGTATCAGTCTTTGTCGTGCCCAGGTGCAGTCCAGCACCGAAAAGCTAGGCAATTCTCCTCTGAACAAGAGTACCAACAGCAACCCCAGACACCTGTTTTGATCTGGTTGAATCTCATCACTACGGGGTAGCTGTGCCTCTCTAAGAATAGGTAGCAAGGGGTCCACATCTAGATTCCCCTAATTACTTAGGGTGATACCCAAAGTTACTTGAAATATGCAAATAACAAGGGTGGTCTTGGGAGACTCTCTGGCAGACATGAGTCCTGGTTACAAGAGCATTACCCAGAGTCATTAGCTCACTATCTTTCACAGAGGAGAAATATACTAAACATATCAGTCTTTGTCCTGCCCTGGGGCAGTCCAGCACCAAAATGCTAGGCAATTCTCCACTGAAAGAGAGTACCAACAGCAACCCCAGACACCTGTTTCGGTCTGGTTGAACCTCATCGGTAGGGTGTAGTTGTGCCTCTCTAAGAATAGTGAGCAAGGGATCCACGTCTGGATTCCCCTAGTAACTTAGGGAGAGACCCAAAGTCACTTGAAAACTGCAAATAACAAGGGGGGTCCTGGGAGACTCTCTGCCAAACATGAGTCCTGGTTATAGGAGCCTTACCCAGAGTGTTTAGCTCACTATCTTTCACAGAGGTGAAATATCCTAAATATATCAGTCTTTGCACTGCCCTGGGGCAGTCCAGCACCAAAATGCTAGGCAATTCTCCTCTGAAAAAGATTAGCAACAGCATCCCCAGACACGTGTTTCGGTCTGGTTGAACCTCATCAGTAGGATGTAGCTGTGCCTCTCTAAGAATAGTGAGCAAGGGGTCCACGTCTGGATTCCCCTAGTAACTTAGGGTGAGACCCAAAGTCACTTGAAAAATGCAAATAACAAGGGGGGTCCTGGGAGACTCTCTGCCAGACATGAATACTGGTTATAAGAGCCTTACCCAGAGTCTTTAGCTCACTATATTTCACAGAGGAGAAATATCCTAAACATATCTGTCTTTGTACTGCCCTGGGGCAGTCCAGCACCAAAATGCTAGGCAATTCTACTCTGAACAAGAGTAGCAATAGAAACCCCAGACACGTAAAGCGATCTGGTTGAATCTCATCAGTACGGGGTAGCTGTGCCTCTCTAAGAAAAGCTAACAAGGGGTCCACATCTAGATTCCCCTAATTACTTAGGGTGAGACCCAAAGTCACTTGAAATATGCAAATAACAAGGGGGGTCCTGGAAGACTCTCTGCCAAACATGAGTCCTGGTTACAAGAGCCTTACCCAGAGTGTTTAGCTCACTATCTTTCACAGAGGATAAATATCCTAAACACATCAGTCTGTGTTCTGCCCTCGGGCAGTCCAGCACCGAAAAGCTAGGCAATTCTCCTCTGAACAAGAGTACCAACAGCAACCCCAGACACCTGTTTCGGTCTGGTTGAACCTCATCAGTAGGGTGTAGCTGTGCCTCTCTTAGAATAGTGAGCAAGGGATCCACATCTGGATTCCCGTTGTAACTTAGGGTGAGACCCAAAGTTACTTGAAATATGCAAATAACAAGGGGGGTCCTGGGCCACTCTCTGCCAGACATGAGTCCTGGTTACAAGAGCATTACCCAGAGTCATTAGCTCACTATCTTTAACGGAGGAGAAATATCCTAAAGGTATCAGTCTTTGTCCTGCCCAGGGGCAGTCCAGCACCGAAACGTTAGGCAATTCTTCTCTGAACAAGAGTACCAACAGCAACCCCAGACACGTGTTGCGATCTAGTTGAATCTCATCAGTACGGGGTAGCTGTGCCTCTCTAAGAAAAGCTAGCAAGGGGTCCAAATCTAGATTCCCCTAATTACTTAGGGTGAGACCCAAAGTCACTTGAAATATGAAAATAACAAGGGGGGTCCTGGAAGACTCTCTGCCAAACATGAGTCCTGGTTCCAAGAGCCTTACCCAGAGTGTTTAGCTCACTATCTTTCACAGAGGATAAATATCCTAAACACATCAGTCTGTGTTCTGCTCTCGGGCAGTCCAGCACCGAAAAGCTAGGCAATTCTCCTCTGAACAAGAGTACCAACAGCAACCCCAGACACCTGTTTCGGTCTGGTTGAACCTCATCAGTAGGGTGTAGCTGTGCCTCTCTTAGAATAGTGAGCAAGGGGTCCACGTCTGGATTCCCGTTGTAATTTAGGGTGAGACCCAAAGTTACTTGAAATATGCAAATAACAAGGCGAGTCCCGGGAGACTCTCTGCCAGACATGAGTCCTGGTTACAAGAGCCTTACCCAGAGTCATTAGCTCACTATCTTTAACGGAGGAGAACTATCATGAATGTATCAGTCTTTGTCGTGCCCAGGTGCAGTCCAGCACCGAAAAGTTAGGCAATTCTCCTCTGAACAAGAGTACCAACAGCAACCCCAGACACCTGTTTTGATCTGGTTGAATCTCATCAGTACGGGGTGGCTGTGCCTCTCTAAGAATAGGTAGCAAGGGGTCCACATCTAGATTCCCCTAATTACTTAGGGTGATACCCAAAGTTACTTGAAATATGCAAATAACAAGGGTGGTCTTGGGAGACTCTCTGCCAGACATGAGTCCTGGTTACAAGAGCATTACCCAGAGTCATTAGCTCACTATCTTTCACAGAGGAGAAATATACTAAACATATCAGTCTTTGTCCTGCCCTGGGGCAGTCCAGCACCAAAATGCTAGGCAATTCTCCACTGAAAGAGAGTACCAACAGCAACCCCAGACACCTGTTTCGGTCTGGTTGAACCTCATCGGTAGGGTGTAGTTGTGCCTCTCTAAGAATAGTGAGCAAGGGATCCACGTCTGGATTCCCCTAGTAATTTAGGGAGAGACCCAAAGTCACTTGAAAACTGCAAATAACAAGGGGGGTCCTGGGAGACTCTCTTCCAGACATGAGTCCTGGTTATAGGAGCCTTACCCAGAGTGTTTAGCTCACTATCTTTCACAGAGGTGAAATATCCTAAATATATCAGTCTTTGCACTGCCCTGGCGCAGTCCAGCACCAAAATGCTAGGCAATTCTCCTCTGAAAAAGATTAGCAACAGCATCCCCAGACACGTGTTTCGGTCTGGTTGAACCTCATCAGTAGGATGTAGCTGTGCCTCTCTAAGAAAAGTGAGCAAGGGGTCCACGTCGGGATTCTCCTAGTAACTTAGGGTGAGACCCAAAGTCACTTGAAAAATGCAAATAACAAGGGGGGTCCTGGGAGACTCTCTGCCAGACATGAGTCCTGGTTACAAGAGCCTTACCCAGAGTGTTTAGCTCACTATCTTTCACAGAAGAGAAATATCCTAAACACATCAGTCTGTGTTCTGCCCTCGGGCAGTCAAGCACCGAACAGCTAGGCAATTCTCCTCTGAACAAGAGTACCAACAGCAACCCCAGACACCTGTTTCGGTCTGGTTGAACCTCATCAGTAGGGTGTAGCTGTGCCTCTCTTAGAATAGTGAGCAAGGGATCCACGTCTGGATTCCCGTTGTAACTTAGGGTGAAACCCAAAGTTACTTGAAATATGCAAATAACAAGGGGGGTCCTGGGATACTCTCTGCCAGACATGAGTCCTGGTTACAAGAGCATTACCCAGAGTCATTAGCTCACTATCTTTAACGGAGGAGAGATATCCTAAATGTATCAGTCTTTGTCGTGCCCAGGTGCAGTCCAGCACCGAAAAGCTAGGCAATTCTCCTCTGAACAAGAGTAACAACAGCAACCCCAGACACCTGTTTTGATCTGGTTGAATCTCATCAGTACGGGGTAGCTGTGCCTCTCTAAGAATAGCTAGCAAGGGGTCCACATCTAGATTCCCCTAATTACTTAGGGTGAGACCCAAAGTCACTGAAAAATGCAAATAACAAGGGGGGTCCTGGGAGACTCTCCGCCAGACATGAGTCCTGGTTACAAGAGCCTTACCCAGAGTGTTTAGCTCACTATCTTTCACAGAGGAGAAATATCCTAAACACATCAATCTGTGTTCTGCCATCGGGCAGTCCAGCACCGAAATGCTAGGTAATTCACCTCTGAAAAAGAGTACCAACAGCAACCCCAGACATGTGTTTCGGTCTGGTTGAACCTCATCAGTAGGGTGTAGCTGTGCCTCTCTAAAAATAGCTAGCAAGGGGTCCACATCTAGATTCCCCTAATTACTTAGGGTGAGACCCAAAGTCACTGAAAAATGCAAATAACAAGGGGGGTCCTGGGAGACTCTCCACCAGACATGAGTCCTGGTTACAAGAGCCTTACCCAGAGTGTTTAGCTCACTATCTTTCACAGAGGAGAAATATCCTAAACACATCAATCTGTGTTCTGCCCTCGGGCAGTCCAGCACCGAAATGCTAGGCAAGTCACCTCTGAAAAAGAGTACCAACAGCAACCCCAGACATGTGTTTCGGTCTGGTTGAACCTCATCAGTAGGGTGTAGCTGTGCCTCTCTAAGAATAGAGACAAGGGGTCTACGTCTGGATTCTCCTAGTAACTTAGGGTGAGACCCAAAGTCACTGAAAAATGCAAATAACAGGGGGGTCCTGGGAGACTCTCCGCCAGACATGAGTCCTGGTTACAAGAGCCTTACCCAGAGTGTTTAGCTCACTATCTTTCACAGAGGAGAAATATCCTAAACACATCAATCTGTGTTCTGCCCTCGGGCAGTCCAGCACCGAAATGCTAGGCAAGTCACCTCTGAAAAAGAGTACCAACAGCAACCCCAGACATGTGTTTCGGTCTGGTTGAACCTCATCAGTAGGGTGTAGCTGTGCCTCTCTAAGAATAGAGACAAGGGGTCTACGTCTAGATTCCCCTAATTACTTAGGGTGAGACCCAAAGTCACTGAAAAATGCAAATAACAAGGGGGGTCCTGGGAGACTCTCCGCCAGACATGAGTCCTGGTTACAAGAGCCTTACCCAGAGTGTTTAGCTCACTATCTTTCACAGAGGAGAAATATCCTAAACACATCAGTCTGTGTTCTGCCCTCGAGCAGTCCAGCACTGAAATGCTAGGTAATTCACCTCTGAAAAAGAGTACCAACAGCAACCCCAGACACGTGTTTCGGTCTGGTTGAATCTCAAAAATACGGGGTAGCTGTGCCTCTCTAAGAATAGCGAGCAAGGGGTCCACATCTAGATTCCCGGACTAACTTAGGGTGAGACCCAAAGTCACATGAAATATGCAAGTAACAAGGGGGGTCCTGGAAGACTCTCTGCCAAACATGAGTCCTGGTTACAAGAGCCTTACCCAGAGTCTTTAGCTCACTATCTTTCACAGAGGAGAAATATACTAAACATATCAGTCTTTATCCTGCCCTGGGGCAGTCCAGCACCAAAATGCTAGGCAATTCTACACTGAAAAAGAGTACCAACAGCAACCCCAGACACCTGTTTCGGTCTGGTTGAACCTCATCAGTAGGGTGTAGTTGTGCCTCTCTAAGAATAGCGAGCAAGGGGTCCACGTCTAGATTCCCAGACTAACTTAGGGTGAGACCCGAAGTCACATGAAATATGCAAGTAACAAGGGGGGTCCTGGAAGACTCTCTGCCAAACATGAGTCCTGGTTACAAGAGCCATACCCAGAGTCTTCAGCTCACTATCTTTCACAGAGGAGAAATATATTAAACATATCAGTCTTTATCCTGCCCTGGGGCAGTCCAGCACCAAACTGCTAGGCAATTCTACACTGAAAAAGAGTACCAACAGCAACCCCAGACACCTGTTTCGGTCTGGTTGAACCTCATCCGTAGGGTGTAGTTGTGCCTCTCTAAGAATAGTGAGCAAGGGATCCACGTCTGGATTCCCCTACTAACTTAGGGTGAGACCTAAAGTCACTTGAAAACTGCAAATAACAAGGGGGGTCCTGGGAGACTCTCTGCCAGACATGAGTCCTGGTTATAGGAGCGTTACCCAGAGTGTTTAGATCACTATCTTTCACAGAGGTGACATATCCTAAATATATCAGTCTTTGTACTGCCCTGGGGCTGTCCAGCACCAAAAAGCTAGGCAATTCTCCTCTGAACAAGAGTAGCAACAGCAACCCCAGACACGTGTTTCGGTCTGGTTGAACCTCATCAGTCGGATGTAGCTGTGCCTCTCTAAGAATAGGTAGCAAGGGGTCCACATCTAGATTCCCCTAATTACTTAGGGTGATACCCAAAGTTACTTGAAATATGCAAATAACAAGGGTGGTCTTGGGAGACTCTCTGCCAGACATGAGTCCTGGTTACAAGAGCATTACCCAGAGTCATTAGCTCACTATCTTTCACAGAGGAGAAATATACTAAACATATCAGTCTTTGTCCTGCCCTGGGGCAGTCCAGCACCAAAATGCTAGGCAATTCTCCACTGAAAGAGAGTACCAACAGCAACCCCAGACACCTGTTTCGGTCTGGTTGAACCTCATCGGTAGGGTGTAGTTGTGCCTCTCTAAGAATAGTGAGCAAGGGATCCACGTCTGGATTCCCCTAGTAACTTAGGGAGAGACCCAAAGTCACTTGAAAACTGCAAATAACAAGGGGGGTCCTGGGAGACTCTCTTCCAGACATGAGTCCTGGTTATAGGAGCCTTACCCAGAGTGTTTAGCTCACTATCTTTCACAGAGGTGAAATATCCTAAATATATCAGTCTTTGCACTGCCCTGGCGCAGTCCAGCACCAAAATGCTAGGCAATTCTCCTCTGAAAAAGATTAGCAACAGCATCCCCAGACACGTGTTTCGGTCTGGTTGAACCTCATCAGTAGGATGTAGCTGTGCCTCTCTAAGAAAAGTGAGCAAGGGGTCCACGTCGGGATTCTCCTAGTAACTTAGGGTGAGACCCAAAGTCACTTGAAAAATGCAAATAACAAGGGGGGTCCTGGGAGACTCTCTGCCAGACATGAGTCCTGGTTACAAGAGCCTTACCCAGAGTGTTTAGCTCACTATCTTTCACAGAAGAGAAATATCCTAAACACATCAGTCTGTGTTCTGACCTCGGGCAGTCAAGCACCGAACAGCTAGGCAATTCTCCTCTGAACAAGAGTACCAACAGCAACCCCAGACACCTGTTTCGGTCTGGTTGAACCTCATCAGTAGGGTGTAGCTGTGCCTCTCTTAGAATAGTGAGCAAGGGATCCACGTCTGGATTCCCGTTGTAACTTAGGGTGAAACCCAAAGTTACTTGAAATATGCAAATAACAAGGGGGGTCCTGGGATACTCTCTGCCAGACATGAGTCCTGGTTACAAGAGCATTACCCAGAGTCATTAGCTCACTATCTTTAACGGAGGAGAGATATCCTAAATGTATCAGTCTTTGTCGTGCCCAGGTGCAGTCCAGCACCGAAAAGCTAGGCAATTCTCCTCTGAACAAGAGTACCAACAGCAACCCCAGACACCTGTTTTGATCTGGTTGAATCTCATCAGTACGGGGTAGCTGTGCCTCTCTAAGAATAGCTAGCAAGGGGTCCACATCTAGATTCCCCTAATTACTTAGGGTGAGACCCAAAGTCACTGAAAAATGCAAATAACAAGGGGGGTCCTGGGAGACTCTCCGCCAGACATGAGTCCTGGTTACAAGAGCCTTACCCAGAGTGTTTAGCTCACTATCTTTCACAGAGGAGAAATATCCTAAACACATCAATCTGTGTTCTGCCATCGGGCAGTCCAGCACCGAAATGCTAGGTAATTCACCTCTGAAAAAGAGTACCAACAGCAACCCCAGACATGTGTTTCGGTCTGGTTGAACCTCATCAGTAGGGTGTAGCTGTGCCTCTCTAAAAATAGCTAGCAAGGGGTCCACATCTAGATTCCCCTAATTACTTAGGGTGAGACCCAAAGTCACTGAAAAATGCAAATAACAAGGGGGGTCCTGGGAGACTCTCCGCCAGACATGAGTCCTGGTTACAAGAGCCTTACCCAGAGTGTTTAGCTCACTATCTTTCACAGAGGAGAAATATCCTAAACACATCAATCTGTGTTCTGCCCTCGGGCAGTCCAGCACCGAAATGCTAGGCAAGTCACCTCTGAAAAAGAGTACCAACAGCAACCCCAGGCATGTGTTTCGGTCTGGTTGAACCTCATCAGTAGGGTGTAGCTGTGCCTCTCTAAGAATAGAGACAAGGGGTCTACGTCTAGATTCCCCTAATTACTTAGGGTGAGACCCAAAGTCACTGAAAAATGCAAATAACAAGGGGGGTCCTGGGAGACTCTCCGCCAGACATGAGTCCTGGTTACAAGAGCCTTACCCAGAGTGTTTAGCTCACTATCTTTCACAGAGGAGAAATATCCTAAACACATCAGTCTGTGTTCTGCCCTCGAGCAGTCCAGCACTGAAATGCTAGGTAATTCACCTCTGAAAAAGAGTACCAACAGCAACCCCAGACACGTGTTTCGGTCTGGTTGAATCTCAAAAATACGGGGTAGCTGTGCCTCTCTAAGAATAGCGAGCAAGGGGTCCACATCTAGATTCCCGGACTAACTTAGGGTGAGACCCAAAGTCACATGAAATATGCAAGTAACAAGGGGGGTCCTGGAAGACTCTCTGCCAAACATGAGTCCTGGTTACAAGAGCCTTACCCAGAGTCTTTAGCTCACTATCTTTCACAGAGGAGAAATATACTAAACATATCAGTCTTTATCCTGCCCTGGGGCAGTCCAGCACCAAAATGCTAGGCAATTCTACACTGAAAAAGAGTACCAACAGCAACCCCAGACACCTGTTTCGGTCTGGTTGAACCTCATCAGTAGGGTGTAGTTGTGCCTCTCTAAGAATAGCGAGCAAGGGGTCCACGTCTAGATTCCCAGACTAACTTAGGGTGAGACCCGAAGTCACATGAAATATGCAAGTAACAAGGGGGGTCCTGGAAGACTCTCTGCCAAACATGAGTCCTGGTTACAAGAGCCATACCCAGAGTCTTCAGCTCACTATCTTTCACAGAGGAGAAATATATTAAACATATCAGTCTTTATCCTGCCCTGGGGCAGTCCAGCACCAAACTGCTAGGCAATTCTACACTGAAAAAGAGTACCAACAGCAACCCCAGACACCTGTTTCGGTCTGGTTGAACCTCATCCGTAGGGTGTAGTTGTGCCTCTCTAAGAATAGTGAGCAAGGGATCCACGTCTGGATTCCCCTACTAACTTAGGGTGAGACCTAAAGTCACTTGAAAACTGCAAATAACAAGGGGGGTCCTGGGAGACTCTCTGCCAGACATGAGTCCTGGTTATAGGAGCGTTACCCAGAGTGTTTAGATCACTATCTTTCACAGAGGTGACATATCCTAAATATATCAGTCTTTGTACTGCCCTGGGGCTGTCCAGCACCAAAAAGCTAGGCAATTCTCCTCTGAACAAGAGTAGCAACAGCAACCCCAGACACGTGTTTCGGTCTGGTTGAACCTCATCAGTCGGATGTAGCTGTGCCTCTCTAAGAATAGGTAGCAAGGGGTCCACATCTAGATTCCCCTAATTACTTAGGGTGATACCCAAAGTTACTTGAAATATGCAAATAACAAGGGTGGTCTTGGGAGACTCTCTGCCAGACATGAGTCCTGGTTACAAGAGCATTACCCAGAGTCATTAGCTCACTATCTTTCACAGAGGAGAAATATACTAAACATATCAGTCTTTGTCCTGCCCTGGGGCAGTCCAGCACCAAAATGCTAGGCAATTCTCCACTGAAAGAGAGTACCAACAGCAACCCCAGACACCTGTTTCGGTCTGGTTGAACCTCATCGGTAGGGTGTAGTTGTGCCTCTCTAAGAATAGTGAGCAAGGGATCCACGTCTGGATTCCCCTAGTAACTTAGGGAGAGACCCAAAGTCACTTGAAAACTGCAAATAACAAGGGGGGTCCTGGGAGACTCTCTTCCAGACATGAGTCCTGGTTATAGGAGCCTTACCCAGAGTGTTTAGCTCACTATCTTTCACAGAGGTGAAATATCCTAAATATATCAGTCTTTGCACTGCCCTGGCGCAGTCCAGCACCAAAATGCTAGGCAATTCTCCTCTGAAAAAGATTAGCAACAGCATCCCCAGACACGTGTTTCGGTCTGGTTGAACCTCATCAGTAGGATGTAGCTGTGCCTCTCTAAGAATAGTGAGCAAGGGGTCCACGTCGGGATTCTCCTAGTAACTTAGGGTGAGACCCAAAGTCACTTGAAAAATGTAAATAACAAGGGGGGTCCTGGGAGACTCTCTGCCAGACATGAGTCCTGGTTACAAGAGCCTTACCCAGAGTGTTTAGCTCACTATCTTTCACAGAGGAGAAATATCCTAAACACATCAGTCTGTGTTCTGCCCTCGGGCAGTCAAGCACCGAACAGCTAGGCAATTCTCCTCTGAACAAGAGTACCAACAGCAACCCCAGACACCTGTTTCGGTCTGGTTGAACCTCATCAGTAGGGTGTAGCTGTGCCTCTCTTAGAATAGTGAGCAAGGGATCCACGTCTGGATTCCCGTTGTAACTTAGGGTGAAACCCAAAGTTACTTGAAATATGCAAATAACAAGGGGGGTCCTGGGATACTCTCTGCCAGACATGAGTCCTGGTTACAAGAGCATTACCCAGAGTCATTAGCTCACAATCTTTAACGGAGGAGAGATATCCTAAATGTATCAGTCTTTGTCGTGCCCAGGTGCAGTCCAGCACCGAAAAGCTAGGCAATTCTCCTCTGAACAAGAGTACCAACAGCAACCCCAGACACCTGTTTTGATCTGGTTGAATCTCATCAGTACGGGGTAGCTGTGCCTCTCTAAGAATAGCTACCAAGGAGTCCACATCTAGATTCCCCTAATTACTTAGGGTGAGACCCAAAGTCACTGAAAAATGCAAATAACAAGGGGGGTCCTGGGAGACTCTCCGCCAGACATGAGTCCTGGTTACAAGAGCCTTACCCAGAGTGTTTAGCTCACTATCTTTCACAGAGGAGAAATATCCTAAACACATCAATCTGTGTTCTGCCCTCGGGCAGTCCAGCACCGAAATGCTAGGTAATTCACCTCTGAAAAAGAGTACCAACAGCAACCCCAGACATGTGTTTCGGTCTGGTTGAACCTCATCAGTAGGGTGTAGCTGTGCCTCTCTAAAAATAGCTAGCAAGGGGTCCACATCTAGATTCCCCTAATTACTTAGGGTGAGACCCAAAGTCACTGAAAAATGCAAATAACAAGGGGGGTCCTGGGAGACTCTCCGCCAGACATGAGTCCTGGTTACAAGAGCCTTACCCAGAGTGTTTAGCTCACTATCTTTCACAGAGGAGAAATATCCTAAACACATCAATCTGTGTTCTGCCCTCGGGCAGTCCAGCACCGAAATGCTAGGCAAGTCACCTCTGAAAAAGAGTACCAACAGCAACCCCAGACATGTGTTTCGGTCTGGTTGAACCTCATCAGTAGGGTGTAGCTGTGCCTCTCTAAGAATAGAGACAAGGGGTCTACGTCTGGATTCTCCTAGTAACTTAGGGTGAGACCCAAAGTCACTGAAAAATGCAAATAACAGGGGGGTCCTGGGAGACTCTCTGCCAGACATGAGTCCTGGTTACAAGAGCCTTACCCAGAGTGTTTAGCTCACTATCTTTCACAGAGGAGAAATATCCTAAACACATCAGTCTGTGTTCTGCCCTCGAGCAGTCCAGCACTGAAATGCTAGGTAATTCACCTCTGAAAAAGAGTACCAACAGCAACCCCAGACACGTGTTTCGGTCTGGTTGAATCTCAACAATACGGGGTAGCTGTGCCTCTCTAAGAATAGCGAGCAAGGGGTCCACATCTAGATTCCCGGACTAACTTAGGGTGAGACCCAAAGTCACATGAAATATGCAAGTAACAAGGGGGGTCCTGGAAGACTCTCTGCCAAACATGAGTCCTGGTTACAAGAGCCTTACCCAGAGTCTTTAGCTCACTATCTTTCACAGAGGAGAAATATACTAAACATATCATTCTTTATCCTGCCCTGGGGCAGTCCAGCACCAAAATGCTAGGCAATTCTACACT
Organism: Ambystoma mexicanum; assembly: GCF_040938575.1. Lineage (NCBI taxonomy): Eukaryota > Metazoa > Chordata > Amphibia > Caudata > Ambystomatidae > Ambystoma > Ambystoma mexicanum. The sequence continues at coordinate 324,817,055 of NC_090923.1, forward strand.
GAAAAAGAGTACCAACAGCAACCCCAGACACCTGTTTCGGTCTGGTTGAACCTCATCAGTAGGGTGTAGTTGTGCCTCTCTAAGAATAGCGAGCAAGGGGTCCACGTCTAGATTCCCAGACTAACTTAGGGTGAGACCCGAAGTCACATGAAATATGCAAGTAACAAGGGGGGTCCTGGAAGACTCTCTGCCAAACATGAGTCCTGGTTACAAGAGCCATACCCAGAGTCTTCAGCTCACTATCTTTCACAGAGGAGAAATATATTAAACATATCAGTCTTTATCCTGCCCTGGGGCAGTCCAGCACCAAACTGCTAGGCAATTCTACACTGAAAAAGAGTACCAACAGCAACCCCAGACACCTGTTTCGGTCTGGTTGAACCTCATCCGTAGGGTGTAGTTGTGCCTCTCTAAGAATAGTGAGCAAGGGATCCACGTCTGGATTCCCCTACTAACTTAGGGTGAGACCTAAAGTCACTTGAAAACTGCAAATAACAAGGGGGGTCCTGGGAGACTCTCTGCCAGACATGAGTCCTGGTTATAGGAGCGTTACCCAGAGTGTTTAGATCACTATCTTTCACAGAGGTGACATATCCTAAATATATCAGTCTTTGTACTGCCCTGGGGCTGTCCAGCACCAAAAAGCTAGGCAATTCTCCTCTGAAGAAGAGTAGCAACAGCAACCCCAGACACGTGTTTCGGTCTGGTTGAACCTCATCAGTCGGATGTAGCTGTGCCTCTCTAAGAATAGTGAGCAAGGGGTCCACGTCTGGATTCCCCTAGTAACTTAGGGTGAGACCAAAGTCACTTGAAAAATGCAAATAACAAGGGGGGTCCTGGGAGACTCTCTGCCAGACATGAGTCCTGGTTACAAGAGCCTTACCCAGAGTCATTAACTAACTATCTTTAACGGAGGAGAAATATCCTAAACGTATCAGTCTTTGTCCTGCCCAGGGGCAGTCCAGCACCAAAATGCTAGGCAATTCTTCTCTGAACAAGAGTAGCAATAGAATCCCCAGACACGTGTTTCAGTCTGGTTGAACCTCATCAGTAGGGTGTAGCTATGCTTCTCTAAGAATAGTGAGCAAGGGGTCCACGTCTGGATTCCGCTAGTATGTTAGGGTGAGACCCAAAGTCACTTTAAATATACAAATAACAAGGGGAGGTCCTGGACACTCCCTGCCAGACATGAGTCCTGGTTACAAGAGCCTTACCCAGAATCATTAGCTCACTATCTTTAACGGAGGAGAAATATCCTGAATGTATCAGTCCTTGTCCTGCCCAGGTGCAGTCCAGCACCAAAATGCTAGGCAATTCTCCTCTGAACAAGAGTACCAACCTCAACCCCAGACACGTGTTTCGGTCTGGTTGAATCTCATCAATACGGGGTAGCTGTGCCTCTCTAAGAATAGTGAGCAAGGGGTCCACGTCTAGATTCCCGGACTAATTTAGGGTGAGACCCAAAGTCACATGAAATATGCAAGTAACAAGGGGGGTCCTGGAAGACTCTCTGCCAAACATGAGTCCTGGTTACAAGAGCCATATCCAGAGTCTTTAGCTCACTATCTTTCACAGAGGAGAAATATACTAAACATATCAGTCTTTATCCTGCCCTGGGGCAGTCCAGCACCAAAATGCTAGGCAATTCTACACTGAAAAAGAGTACCAACAGCAACCCCAGACACCTGTTTCGGTCTGGTTGAACCTCATCTGTAGGGTGTAGTTGTGCCTCTCTAAGAATAGCGAGCAAGGGGTCCACGTCTAGATTCCCAGACTAACTTAGGGTGAGACCCAAAGTCACTTGAAATATACAAATAACAAGGGGAGGTCCTGGAGACTCTCTGCCAGACATGAGTCCTGGTTACAAGAGCCTTACCCAGAGTCATTAGCTCACTATCTTTAAGGGAGGAGAACTATCCTAAACGTATCAGTCTTTGTCCTGCCACGGGGCAGTCCAGCACCGAAAAGCTAGGCTGTTCTCCTCTGAACCAGAGTACCAACAGCAACCCCAGACACCTGTTTCGGTCTGGTTGAACCTCATCAGTAGGGTGTAGCTGTGCCTCTCTTAGAATAGTGAGCACGGGGTCCACGTCTGGATTCCCGTTGTAACTTAGGGTGAGACCCAAAGTTACTTGAAATATACAAATAACAAGGGGGGTCCTGGGAGACTCTCTGACAGACATGAGTCCTGGTTACAAGAGCCTTACCCAGAGTCATTAGCTCACTATCTTTAACAGAGGAGAACTATCATAAATGTATCAGTCTTTGTCCTGCCCAGCGGCAGTCCAGCACCGAAAAGCTAGGCAATTCTCCTCTGAACAAGAGTACCAACAGCAACCCCAGACACCTGTTTTGATCTGGTTGAATCTCATCAGTACGGGGTAGCTGTGCCTCTCTAAGAATAGGTAGCAAGGGGTCCACATCTAGATTCCCCTAATTACTTAGGGTGATAACCAAAGTTACTTGAAATATGCAAATAACAAGGGGGGTCTTGGGAGACTCTCTGCCAGACATGAGTCCTGGTTACAAGAGCATTACCCAGAGTCATTAGCTCACTATCTTTCACAGAGGAGAAATATACTAAACATATCAGTCTTTGTCCTGCCCTGGGGCAGTCCAGCACCAAAATGCTAGGCAATTATCCACTGAAAGAGAGTACCAACAGCAACCCCAGACACCTGTTTCGGTCTGGTTGAACCTCATCGGTAGGGTGTAGTTGTGCCTCTCTAAGAATAGTGAGCAAGGGATCCACGTCTGGATTATCCTAGTAACTTAGGGAGAGACCCAAAGTCACTGAAAAATGCAAATAACAAGGGGGGTCCTGGGAGACTCTCTGCCAGACATGAGTCCTGGTTACAAGAGCCTTACCCAGAGAGTTTAGCTCACTATCTTTCACAGAGGAGAAATATCCTAAACTTATCAGTCTGTGTTCTGCACTCGTGCAGTCCAGCACCGAAATGCTAGGCAAGTCACCTCTGAAAAAGAGTACCAACAACAACCCCAGACATGTGTTTCGGTCTGGTTGAACCTCATCAGTAGGGTGTAGCTGTGCCTCTCTAAGAATAGTGAGCAAGGGGTCTACGTCTGGATTCTCCTAGTAACTTAGGGTGAGACCCAAAGTCACTGAAAAATGCAAATAACAAGGGGGGTCCTGGGAGACTCTCTGCCAGACATGAGTCCTGGTTACAAGAGCCTTACCCAGAGTCATTAGCTCACTATCTTTAACGGAGGAGAAATATCATAAATGTAACAGTCTTTGTCCTGCCCAGCGGCAGTCCAGCACCAAAATGCTAGGCAATTCTCCTCTGAACAAGAGTAGCAACAGCAACCCCAGACAAGTGTTTTGGTCTGGTTGAACCTCATCAGTAGGATGTAGCTGTGGCTCTCTAAGAAAAGTGAGCAAGGGGTCCATGTCTGGATTCCCCTAGTAACTTAGGGTGAGACCCAAAGTCACTTTAAAAATGCAAATAACAAGGGGGGTCCTGGGAGAATCACTGTCAAACATGAGTCCTGGTTACAAGAGTCTTACCCAGAGTGTTTAGCTCACTATATTTCACAGAGGAGAAATATCCTAAACACATCAGTCTGTGTTCTGCCCTCAGGCAGTCCAGCACCGAAATGCTAGGCAAGTCACCTCTGAAAAAGAGTACCAACAGCAACTCCAGACATGTGTTTCGGTCTGGTTGAACCTCATCAGTAGGGTGTAGCTGTGCCTCTCTAAGAATAGTGTGCAAGGGGTCCACGTCTGGATTCCCCTAGTATGTTAGGGTGAGACCCAAAGTCACTTGAAATATGCAAATAACAAGGGGGGGTCCTGGGAGACTCTCTGCCAGACATGAGTCCTGATTACATGAACCTTACCCAGAGTTATTAGCTCACTATCTTTAACGGAGCATAAATATCCTTAACGTATCAGTCTTTGTCCTGCCCTGGGGCAGTCCACCACCAAAATGCTAGGCAATTCTACTCTGAACAAGAGTAGCAATAGAAACCCCAGACACGTGTTTCGGTCTGGTGGAATCTCAACAGTACGGGGTAGCTGTGCCTCTCGAAGACTAGCGAGCAAGGGGTCCACATCTAGATTCCCCTAATAACTTAGGGTGAGACCCAACGTCACTTGAAATATGCAAATAACAAGGGGGGTCCTGGAAGACTCTCTGCCAGACATGAGTTCTGGTTACAAGAGTCTTACCCAGAGTCATTAGCTCACTATCTTTAACGGAGGAGAAATATCCTAAACGTATTAGTCTTTGTCCTGCCCAGGGGCAGTCCAGCACCGAAAAGTTAGGCAATTCTCCTCTGAACAAGAGTACCAACAGCAACCCCAGACACGTGTTTCGATCTGGTTGAATCTCATCAGTACGGGATAGCTGTGCCTCTCGAAGAATAGCGAGCAAGGGGTCCCCATCTAGATTACCCTAATAACTTAGGGTTAGACCCTAAGTCACTTGAAATATGCAAATAAGAAGGAGGGTCCTAGAAGACTCTCTGCCAAACATGAGTCCTGGTTACAAGAGCCTTACCCAGAGTCTTTAGCTCACTATCTTTAACGGAGGAGAAATATCCTAAACGTATTAGTCTTTGTCCTGCCCAGGGGCAGTCCAGCACCGAAAAGTTAGGCAATTCTCCTCTGAACAAGAGTACCAACAGCAACCCCAGACACGTGTTTCGATCTGGTTGAATCTCATCAGTACGGGATAGCTGTGCCTCTCGAAGAATAGCGAGCAAGGGGTCCCCATCTAGATTACCCTAATAACTTAGGGTTAGACCCTAAGTCACTTGAAATATGCAAATAAGAAGGAGGGTCCTAGAAGACTCTCTGCCAAACATGAGTCGTGGTTACAAGAGCCTTACCCAGAGTGTTTAGCTCACTATCTTTCACAGAGGAGAAATATCCTAAACACAACAGTCTGTGTTCTGCTCTCGGGCAGTCCAGCACCGAAACGCTAGGCAATTCACCTTTGAACAAGAGTACCAACAGCAACCCCAGACATGTGTTTCGGTCTGGTTGAACCTCATCAGTAGGGTGTAGCTGTGCCTCTCTAAAAATAGTGATCAAGGGGTCCACATCTGGATTCTCCTAGTAATTTAGGGTGAGACCCAAAGTCACTGAAACATGCAAATAACAAGGGGGGTCCTGGGAGACTCTCTGCCAGACTTGAGTCCTGGCTACAAGAGCCTTACCCAGAGTGTTTAGCTCACTATCTTTCACAGCAGAGAAATATCCTAAACACATCAGTCTGTGTTCTGCCCTCGGGCAGTCCAGCACAGAACTGCTAGGCAATTCACCTCTGAACAAGAGTACCAACAGCAACCCCAGACACGTGTTTCGGTCTGGTTGAACCTCATCAGTAGGATTTAGCTGTGCCTCTCTAAGAATAGTGAGCAAGGCGTCCACGTCTGGATTCCGCTAGTATGTTAGGGTGAGACCCAAAGTCACTTGAAATATACAAATAACAAGGGGAGGTCCTGGAGACTCTCTGCTAGACATGAGTCCTGGTTACAAGAGCCTTACCCAGAGTCATTAGCTCACTATATTTAACGGAGGAGAAATATCCTAAATGTATCAGTCTTTGTCCTGCCCAGAGGCAGTCCAGCACCGAAAAGTTAGGCAATTCTCCTCTGAACAAGAATACCAACAGCAACCCCAGACACGTGTTTTGATCTGGTTGAATCTCATCAGTACGGGGTAGCTGTGCCTCTCTAAGAATAGCTAGCAAGGGGTCCACATCTAGATTCCCCTAATTACTTAGGGTGAGACCCAAAGTCACTCGAAATATGCAAATAACAAGGGGGGTCCTGGAGGACTCTCTGCCAAACATGAGTCCTGGTTACAAGAGCCTTACCCAGAGTGTTTAGCTCACTATCTTTCACAGAGGATAAATATCCTAAACACATCAGTCTGTGTTCTGCCCTCGGGCAGTCCAGCACCGAAAAGCTAGGCAATTCTCCTTTGAACAAGAGTACCAACAGCAACCCCTGACATGTGTTTCGGTCTGGTTGAACCTCATCAGTAGGGTGTAGCTGTGCCTCTCTAAAAATAGTGATCAAGGGGTCCACATCTGGATTCTCCTAGTAATTTAGGGTGAGACCCAAAGTCACTGAAACATGCAAATAACAAGGGGGGTCCTGGGAGACTCTCTGCCAGACTTGAGTCCTGGTTACAAGAGCCTTACCCAGAGTGTTTAGCTCACTATCTTTCACAGCAGAGAAATATCCTAAACACATCAGTCTGTGTTCTGCCCTCGGGCAGTCCAGCACAGAACTGCTAGGCAATTCACCTCTGAACAAGAGTACCAACAGCAACCCCAGACACGTGTTTTGGTCTGGTTGAACCTCATCAGTAGGATTTAGCTGTGCCTCTCTAAGAATAGTGAGCAAGGGGACCACGTCTGGATTCCCCTAGTAACTTAGGGTGGGACCCAAAGTCACTTGAAAAATGCAAATAACAAGGGGGGTCCTGGGAGACTCTCTGAGTACTGGTTATAAGAGCCTTACCCAGAGTCTTTAGCTCACTATCTTTCACAGAGGAGAAATATCCTAAACATATCTGTTTTTATAATGCCCTGGGGCAGTCCAGCACCAAAATGCTAGGCAATTCTACTCTGAACAATAGCAATAGAACCCCCAGACACTTGTTTCGGTCTGGTTGAACCTCATCAGTAGGATGTAGCTGTTCCTCTCTAAGAATAGTGAGCAAGGGGTCCACGTCTGGATTCCGCTAGTATGTTAGGATGATACCCAAAGTCACTTGAAATATGCAAATAACAAGGGGGGGTCCTGGGAGACTCTCTGGCAGACCTGAGTCCTGGTTACAAGAGCCTTACCCAGAGTCTTTAGCTCACTAACTTTCACAGAGGAGAAATATCCTAAACGTATCGATCTTTGTCCTGCATAGGGGCAGTCAAGCACCGAAAAGTTAGGCAATTCTCCTCTGAACAAGAGCACCAACAGCAACCCCAGACAAGTGTTTTGGCCTGGTTAAATCTCATCAGGTCGGGGTAGCTGTGCCTCTCTAAGAATAGCTAGCAAGGGGTCCACATCTAGATTCTCCTAATTACTTAGGGTGAGACCCAAAGTCACTCGAAATATGCAAATAACAAGGGGGGTCCTGGAGGACTCTCTGCCAAACATGAGTCCTGGTTACAATAGCCTTACCCAGAGTGTTTAGCTCACTATCTTTCACAGAGGATAAATATCCTAAACACATCAGTCTGTGTTCTGCCCTCGGGCAGTCCAGCACCGAAAAGCTAGGCAATTCTCCTTTGAACAAGAGTACCAACAGCAACCCCAGACATGTGTTTCGGTCTGGTTGAACCTCATCAGTAGGGTGTAGCTGTGCCTCTCTAAAAATAGTGATCAAGGGGTCCACATCTGGATTCTCCTAGTAACTTAGGGTGAGACCCAAAGTCACTGAAACATGCAAATAACAAGGGGGGTCCTGGGAGACTCTCTGAGTACTGGTTATAAGAGCCTTACCCAGAGTCTTTAGCTCACTAACTTTCACAGAGGAGAAATATCCTAAACGTATCGATCTTTGTCCTGCACAGGGGCAGTCCAGCACCGAAAAGTTAGGCAATTCTCCTCTGAACAAGAGTACCAACAGCAACCCCAGACAAGTGTTTTGGCCTGGTTAAATCTCATCAGGTCGGGGTAGCTGTGCCTTTCTAAGAATAGCGAGCAAGGGGTCCACATCTAGATTCCCCTAATAACTGAGGGCGAGACCCAAAGTCAATTGAAATATGCAAATAACAAGGTGGGTCCTGGAAGACTCTCTGCCAAACATGAGTCCTGGGTACAAGAGCGTTATCCAGAGTCTTTAGATCACTAGCTTTCACAGAGGAGAAATATCCTAAACATATCAGTCTTATTCCTGCCCTGGGGCAGTCCAGCACCGAAATGCTAGGCAATTGTCCACTGAAAAAGAGTACTAACAGCAACCCCAGACACCTGTTTCGTTCTGGTTGAACCTCATCAGTAGGGTGTAGCTGTGCCTCTCTAAGAATAGTGAGCAATGGGTCCACGTCTGGATTCCCCTAGTAACTTAGGGTGAGACCCAAAGTCACTTGAAAAATGCAGATAAAAAGGGGGGTCCTGGGAGACTCTCTGCCAGACATGAGTCCTGGTTACAAGAGCCTTACCCAAAGTCTTTAGCTCACTATCTTTCACAGAGGAGAAATATCCTAAACATATCTGTCTTTGTACTTCCCTGGGGCAGTCCAGCACCAAAATGCTAGGCAATTCTACTATGAACAAGAGTAGCAATAGAAACCCCAGACACGTGTTTCGGTCTGGTTGAGCCTCATCAATAGGGTGTAGCTGTGCTTCGCTTAGAATAGTGAGCAATTGGTCCACGTCTGAATTTCGCTAGTATGTTAGGGTGAGACCCAAAGTCACTTGAAATATACAAATAACAAGGGGAGGTCCTGGAGACTCTCTCCTAGACATGAGTCCTGGTTACAAGAGCCTTACCCAGAGTCATTACCTCACTATCTTTAACGGAGGAGAAATATCCTGAAAGTATAAGTCTTTGTCCTGCCCAGGTGCAATCCAGCACCGAAAAGCTAGACAATTCTCCTCTGAACAAGAGTAACAACAGCAATCCCAGACACGTTTTTCGATCTGGTTGAATCTCATGAGTAGGGGGTAGCTGTGCCTCTCTAAGAATAGCTAGCAAGGGGTCCACATCTAGATTCCCCTAATTACTTAGGGTGAGACCCAAAGTCACTCGAAACATGCAAATAACAAGGGGGGTCCTGGAAGACTCTCTGCCAAACATGAGTCCTGGTTACAAGAGCCTTACCCAGAGTGTTTAGCTCACTATCTTTCACAGAGGAGAAATATCCTAAACACAACAGTCTGTGTTCTGCTCTCGGGCAGTCCAGCACCGAAACGCTAGGCAATTCACCTCTGAAAAAGAGTACCAACAGCAACCCCAGACATGTGTTTTGGTCTGGTTGAACCTCATCAGTAGGGTGTAGCTGTGCCTCTCTAAAAATAGTGATCAAGGGGTCCACATCTGGATTCTCCTAGTAACTTAGGGTGAGACCCAAAGTCACTGAAACATGCAAATAACAAGGGGGGTCCTAGGAGACTCTCTGCCAGACTTGAGTCCTGGTTACAAGAGCCTTACCCAGAGTGTTTAGCTCACTATCTTTCACAGAGGAGAAATATCCTAAACACATCAGTCTGTGTTCTGCCCTCGGGCAGTCCAGCACCGAAATGCTAGGCAATTCACCTCTGAAAAAGCGTACCAACAGCAACCCCAGACATGTGTTTCGGTCTGGTTGAACCTCATCAGTAGGATTTAGCTGTGCCTCTCTAAGAATAGTGAGCAAGGGGACCACGTCTGGATTCCCCTAGTAATTTAGGGTGAGACCCAAAGTCACTTGAAAAATGCAAATAACAAGAAGGGTCCTGGGAGGCTCTCTGCCAGACATGAGTACTGGTTATAAGAGCCTTACCCAGAGTCTTTAGCTCACTATCTTTCACAGAGGAGAAATATCCTAAACACATCAGTCTGTGTTCTGCCCTCGGGCAGTCCAGCACCGAAATGCTAGGCAATTCACCTCTGAAAAAGCGTACCAACAGCAACCCCAGACATGTGTTTCGGTCTGGTTGAACCTCATCAGTAGGGTGTAGCTGTGCCTCTCTAAGAATAGTGTGCAAGTGGTCCACGTCTGGATTCCCCTAGTATGTTAGGGTGAGACCGAAAGTCACTTGAAATATGCAAATAACAAGGGGGGGTCCTGGGAGACTCTCTGCCAGACATGAGTCCTCATTACAAGAGCCTTACCCAGAGTTATTAGCTCACTATCTTTACCGGAGGAGAAATATCCTAAACGTATCAGTCTTTGTCCTGCCCAGGGGCAGTCCAGCACCGAAAAGTTAGGCAATCCTCCTCTGAACCAGAGTACCAACAGCAACCCCAGACACGTGTTTTGGTCTGGTTGAATCTCATCAGTGCGGGATAGCTGTGCATCTCTAAGAATAGTGAGCAAGGGGTCCACATCTGGATTCCCCTAGTAACTTAGGGTGAGACCCAAAGTCACTTTAAAAATGCAAATAACAAGGGGGGTCCTGGGAGACTCTCTGCCAGACATGAGTCCTGGTTACAAGAGCCTTACCCACAGTGTTTAGCTCACTATCTTTCACAGAGGAGAAATATCCTAAACATATCAGTCTGTGTTCTGCCCTCAGGCAGTCCAGCACCGAAAAGTTAGGCAATCCTCCTCTGAACCAGAGTACCAACAGCAACCCCAGACACGTGTTTTGGTCTGGTTGAATCTCATCAGTACGGGGTAGCTGTGCCTCTATAAGAATAGCGAGCAAGGGGTCCACACCTAGATCCCCCTAATAACTTAGGGTGAGACCCAAAGTCACTTGAAAAATGCAAATAACAAGGGGGGTCCTGGGAGACTCTCTGCCAGACATGAGTCCTGGTTACAAGAGCCTTACCCACAGAGTTTAGCTCACTATCTTTAACGGAGGAGAAATATCCTAAACGTATCAGTCTTTGTCCTGCCCAGGGGCAGTCCAGCACCGAAAAGTTAGGCAATCCTCCTCTGAACCAGAATACCAACAGCAACCCCAGACACGTGTTTTGGTCTGGTTGAATCTCATCAGTACGGGGTAGCTGTGCCTCTCTAAGAATAGTGAGCAAGGGGTCCACGTCTGGATTCCCCTAGTAACTTAGGGTGAGACCCAAAGTCACTTGAAAAATGCAAATAACAAGGGGGGTCCTGGGAGACTCTCTGCCAGACATGAGTCCTGGTTACAAGAGCCTTACCCACAGTGTTTAGCTCACTATCTTTCACAGAGGAGAAATATCCTAAACATATCAGTCTGTGTTCTGCCCTCAGGCAGTCCAGGACCGAAATGCTAGGCAATTCAACTCTGAAAAAGAGTACCAACAGCAACCCCAGACATGTGTTTCAGTCTGGATGAACCTCATCAGTAGGGTGTAGCTGTGCCTCTCTAAGAATAGTGAGCAAGGCGTCCACGTCTGGATTGCCCTAGTAACTTAGGGTGAGACCCAAAGTCACTTGAAAAATGCAAATAAAAAGGGGGGTCCTGGGAGACTCTATGCCAGACATGAGTATTGGTTATAAGAGCCTTACCCAGAGTCTTTAGCTCACTATCTTTCACAGAGGAGAAATATCCTAAACATATCTGTCTTTGTACTGCCCTGGGGCAGTCGAGCACCAAAATGCTAGGCAATTCTACTCTGAACAAGAGTAGCAATAGAAACAACAGACACATGTTTCGGTTTGGTTGAACCTCATCAGTAGGGTGTAGCTGTGCCTCTCTAAGAATAGCGAGCACGGGGTCCACACCTAGATCCCCTGAATAGGGTGAGACCCAAAGTAACTTGAAATATGCAAATAACAAGGGGGGTCCTGGAGGACTCTCTGCCAAACATGATTCCTGGTTACAAGAGCCTTACCGAGAGTCTTTAGCTCAACATCTTTCACAGAGGAGAAACATCCTAAACATATCAGTCTTTGTCCTGCCCTGGGGCAGTCCAGCACCGAAATGCTAGGCAATTCTCCACTGAAAAAGAGTACCAACAGCAACCCAGACACCTATTTCGGTCTGGTTGAACCTCATCAGTAGGGTGTAGCTGTGCCTCTCTAAGAATAGTGATCAAGGGGTCCACATCTGGATTCTCCTAGTAAATTAGGGTGAGACCCAAAGTCACTTGAAAAATGCAAATAACAAGGGGGTTCCTGGGAGACTCTCTGCGAGACATGAGTCCTGGTTACAAGAGCCTTACCCACAGTGTTTAGCTCAATATCTTTCACAGAGGAGAAATATCCTAAACATATCAGTCTGTGTTCCGTCGTCGGGCAGTCCAGCACCGAAATGCTAGGCAATTCAACTCTGAAAAAGAGTACCAACAGCAACCCCAGACATGTGTTTCAGTCTGGTTGAACCTCATCAGTAGGGTGTAGCTGTGCCTCTCTAAGAATAGTGTGCAAGTTGTCCACGTCTGGATTCCCCTAGTATGTTAGGGCGAGACCCAAAGTCACTTGAAATATGCAAATAACAACGGGGGGTTCTGGGAGACTCTCTGCCAGACATGAGTCCTCGTTACAAGAGCCTTACCGAGAGTCTTTAGCTCAACATCTTTCACAGAGGAGAAACATCCTAAACATATCAGTCTTTGTCCTGCCCTGGGGCAGTCCAGCACCGAAATGCTAGGCAATTCTCCACTGAAAAAGAGTACCAACAGCAACCCCAGACACCTGTTTCGGTCTGGTTGAACCTCATCAGTAGGGTGTAGCTGTGCCTCTCTAAGAATAGTGATCAAGGGGTCCACGTCTGGATTCCCCTAGTAACTTAGGGTGAGACCCAAAGTCACTTGAAAAATGCAAATAACAAGGGGGGTCCTGGGAGAGTCTCTGCCAGACATGAGTCTTGGTTACAATAGCCTTACCCAGAGTGTTCAGCTCATTATCTTTCACAGAGGAGCAATATCCTAAACACATCAGCACCGAAATGCTACGCAATTCACCTCTGAAAAAGAGTACCAACAGCAACCCCAGACACCTGTTTCGGTCTGGTTGAACCACATCAGTAGGGTGTAGCTGTGCCTCTCTAAGAATAGTGAGCAAGGGGTCCACATCTGGTTTCCCCTAGTAATTTAGGGTGAGACCCAAAGTTACTTGAAATATGCAAATAACAAGGGGGAGTCCTGGGAGACTCTCTGCCAGACATGAGTCCTGGTTACAATAGCCTTACACAGAGTCATTAGCTCACTATCTTTAACGGAGGAGAAATATCCTAAATGTATCAGTTTTTGTCCTGCACTGGGGCAGTCGAGCAGCGAAGAGCTAGGCAATTCTCCTCTGAACAAGAGTACCGACAGCAACCCCAGACACGTGTTTCGGTCTGGTTGAATCTCATCAATTCGGGGTAGCTGTGCCTCTCTAAGAATAGCGAGGAAGGGGTCCACGTCTAGATTTCCCTAGTAACTTAGGGTGAGACCCAAAGTCACTTGAAATATGCAAATAACAAGGAGAGTCCTGGAAGACTCTCTGCCAAACATGAGTTATGGTTACAAAAGCCTTACCCAGAGTCTTTAGCTCACTATCTTTCACAGAGGAGAAATATCCTAAACATATCAGTCTTTGTCCTGCCCTGGGCCACTCCAGCACCGAAATACTAGGCAATTCTCCACATAAAAAGAGTACCAACCGCAACCCCAGACACCTGTTTCGGTCTGGTTGAACCTTATCAGTAGGGTGTAGTTGTGCCTCTCTAAGAATAGTGAGCAAGGGATCAACATCTGGATTCCCCTTTTAACTTAGGGTGAGACCCAAAGTCACTTGAAAAATGCAAATAACAAGGGGGATCCTGGGAGACTTTCTGCCAGACATGAGTCTGGATATAAGAGCCTTACCCAGAGTGTTTAGCTCACTATCTTTCAAAGAGGTGAAATATGCTAAACATATCAGTCTTTGTACTGCCATGGGGCAGTCCAGCACCAAAATGCTAGGCAATTCTCCTCTGAACAAGAGTAGCAACAGCAACCCCAGACACGTGTTTCAGCCTGGTTGAACCTCATCAGTAGGATGTAGCTGTGCCTCTCTAAGAATAGTGAGCAAGGGGTCCACATCTGGATTCCCCTAGTAACTTAGGGTGAGACCCAAAGTCACTTGAAAAATGCAAATAACAAGGGGGGTCCTGGGAAACTCTCTGCCAGACATGAGTACTGGTTATAAGAGCCTTACCCAGAGTCTTTAGCTCACTATCTTTCACAGAGGAGAAATATCCTAAACATATCTGTCTTTGTACTGCCCTGGGGCAGTCCACCACCAAAATGCTAGGCAATTCTACTCTGAACAAGAGTAGCAATAGAAACCCCAGACACGTGTTTCGGTCTGGTGGAATCTCAACAGTACGGGGTAGCTGTGCCTCTCGAAGACTAGCGAGCAAGGGGTCCACATCTAGATTCCCCTAATAACTTAGGGTGAGACCCAACGTCACTTGAAATATGCAAATAACAAGGGGGGTCCTGGAAGACTCTCTGCCAGACATGAGTTCTGGTTACAAGAGTCTTACCCAGAGTCATTAGCTCACTATCTTTAACGGAGGAGAAATATCCTAAACGTATTAGTCTTTGTCCTGCCCAGGGGCAGTCCAGCACCAAAAAGTTAGGCAATTCTCCTCTGAACAAGAGTACCAACAGCAACCCCAGACACGTGTTTCGATCTGGTTGAATCTCATCAGTACGGGATAGCTGTGCCTCTCGAAGAATAGCGAGCAAGGGGTCCCCATCTAGATTACCCTAATAACTTAGGGTTAGACCCTAAGTCACTTGAAATATGCAAATAAGAAGGAGGGTCCTAGAAGACTCTCTGCCAAACATGAGTCCTGGTTACAAGAGCCTTACCCAGAGTCTTTAGCTCACTATCTTTAACGGAGGAGAAATATCCTAAACGTATTAGTCTTTGTCCTGCCCAGGGGCAATCCAGCACCGAAAAGTTAGGCAATTCTCCTCTGAACAAGAGTACCAACAGCAACCCCAGACACGTGTTTCGATCTGGTTGAATCTCATCAGTACGGGATAGCTATGCCTCTCGAAGAATAGCGAGCAAGGGGTCCCCATCTAGATTACCCTAATAACTTAGGGTTAGACCCTAAGTCACTTGAAATATGCAAATAAGAAGGATAGTCCTAGAAGACTCTCTGCCAAACATGAGTCCTGGTTACAAGAGCCTTACCCAGAGTCTTTAGCTCACTATCTTTCACAGAGGAGAAATATCCTAAACATATCAGTCTTTGTCCTGCCCTGGAGCAGTCCAGCACCAAAATGCTAGGCAATTCTCCACTGAAAAAGAGTACCAACAGCAACCCCAGACACCTGTTTCGGTCTGGTTGAACCTCATCAGTAGGTTGTAGCTGTGTCTCTCTAAGAATAGTGAGCAAGGGGTCCATGTCTGGATTCCCCTAATAATTTAGGGTGATACCCAAAGTCACATGAAAAATGCAAATAACAAGGGGGGTCCTGTGAGACTCTCTGCCAGACATGAGTCCTGGTTACAAGAGCCTTACCCATAGTGTTCAGCTCACTATCTTTCACAGAAGAGAAATATCCTAAACACATCAGTCTGTGTTCTGCCCTCGGGCAGTCCAGCACCGAAATGCTAGGCAATTCACCTCTGAAAAAGAGTACCAAGAGCAACCCCAGACATGTGTTTCGGTCTGGTTGAACCTCATCAGTTGGGTATAGCTGTGCCTCTCTAATAATAGTGAGAAAGGGGTCTACGTCTGGATTCCCCTAGTAACTTAGGGTGAGACCCAAAGTCACTTGACATATGCAAATAACAAGAGTAGTGGCCCCCAGAGACTCTCTGCCAAACATGAGTGCTGCTTACAAGAGCCTTACCCACAGTGTTTAGCTCACTATCTTTCACAGAGGAGAAATATCCTAAACATATCAGTCTGTGTTCTGCCCTCGGGCAGTCCAGCACCGAAATGCTAGGCAATTCAACTCTGAAAAAGAGTACCAACAGCAACCCCAGACATGTGTTTCAGTCTGGTTGAACCTCATCAGTAGGGTGTAGCTGTGCCTCTCTAAGAATAGTGATCAAGGGGTCCACGTCTGGATTCCCCTAGTAATTTAGGGTGAGACCCAAAGTCACTTGAAAAATGCAAATAACAAGGGGGGTCCTGGGAGAGTCTCTGCCAGACATGAGTCTTGGTTACAAGAGCCTTACCCAGAGTGTTCAGCTCATTATCTTTCACAGAGGAGCAATATCCTAAACACATCAGCACCAAAATGCTACGCAATTCACCTCTGAAAAAGAGTACCAACAGCAACCCCAGACACCTGTTTCGGTCTGGTTGAACCACATCAGTAGGGTGTAGCTGTGCCTCTCTAAGAATAGTGAGCAAGGGGTCCACATCTGGATTCCCCTAGTAATTTAGGGTGAGACCCAAAGTTACTTGAAATATGCAAATAACAAGGGGGAGTCCTGGGAGACTCTCTGCCAGACATGAGTCCTGGTTACAATAGCCTTACACAGAGTCATTAGCTCACTATCTTTAACGGAGGAGAAATATCCTAAATGTATCAGTTTTTGTCCTGCACTGGGGCAGTCGAGCAGCGAAGAGCTAGGCAATTCTCCTCTGAACAAGAGTACCGACAGCAACCCCAGACACATGTTTCGGTCTGGTTGAATCTCATCAATTCGGGGTAGCTGTGCCTCTCTAAGAATAGCGAGGAAGGGGTCCACGTCTAGATTTCCCTAGTAACTTAGGGTGAGACCCAAAGTCACTTGAAATATGCAAATAACAAGGAGAGTCCTGGAAGACTCTCTGCCAAACATGAGTTATGGTTACAAAAGCCTTACCCAGAGTCTTTAGCTCACTATCTTTCACGGAGGAGAAATATCCTAAACATATCAGTCTTTGTCCTGCCCTGGGCCACTCCAGCACCGAAATACTAGGCAATTCTCCACATAAAAAGAGTACCAACCGCAACCCCAGACACCTGTTTCGGTCTGGTTGAACCTTATCAGTAGGGTGTAGTTGTGCCTCTCTAAGAATAGTGAGCAAGGGATCAACATCTGGATTCCCCTTTTAACTTAGGGTGAGACCCAAAGTCACTTGAAAAATGCAAATAACAAGGGGGATCCTGGGAGACTTTCTGCCAGACATGAGTCTGGATATAAGAGCCTTACCCAGAGTGTTTAGCTCACTATCTTTCAAAGAGGTGAAATATCCTAAACATATCAGTCTTTGTACTGCCATGGGGCAGTCCAGCACCAAAATGCTAGGCAATTCTCCTCTGAACAAGAGTAGCAACAGCAACCCCAGACACGTGTTTCAGCCTGGTTGAACCTCATCAGTAGGATGTAGCTGTGCCTCTCTAAGAATAGTGAGCAAGGGGTCCACATCTGGATTCCCCTAGTAACTAAGGGTGAGACCCAAAGTCAATTGAAAAATGCAAATAACAAGGGGGGTCCTGGGAAACTCTCTGCCAGACATGAGTACTGGTTATAAGAGCCTTACCCAGAGTCTTTAGCTCACTATCTTTCACAGAGGAGAAATATCCTAAACATATCTGTCTTTGTACTGCCCTGGGGCAGTCCACCACCAAAATGCTAGGCAATTCTACTCTGAACAAGAGTAGCAATAGAAACCCCAGACACGTGTTTCGGTCTGGTGGAATCTCAACAGTACGGGGTAGCTGTGCCTCTCGAAGACTAGCGAGCAAGGGGTCCACATCTAGATTCCCCTAATAACTTAGGGTGAGACCCAACGTCACTTGAAATATGCAAATAACAAGGGGGGTCCTGGAAGACTCTCTGCCAGACATGAGTTCTGGTTACAAGAGTCTTACCCAGAGTCATTAGCTCACTATCTTTAACGGAGGAGAAATATCCTAAACGTATTAGTCTTTGTCCTGCCCAGGGGCAGTCCAGCACCAAAAAGTTAGGCAATTCTCCTCTGAACAAGAGTACCAACAGCAACCCCAGACACGTGTTTCGATCTGGTTGAATCTCATCAGTACGGGATAGCTGTGCCTCTCGAAGAATAGCGAGCAAGGGGTCCCCATCTAGATTACCCTAATAACTTAGGGTTAGACCCTAAGTCACTTGAAATATGCAAATAAGAAGGAGGGTCCTAGAAGACTCTCTGCCAAACATGAGTCCTGGTTACAAGAGCCTTACCCAGAGTCTTTAGCTCACTATCTTTAACGGAGGAGAAATATCCTAAACGTATTAGTCTTTGTCCTGCCCAGGGGCAGTCCAGCACCGAAAAGTTAGGCAATTCTCCTCTGAACAAGAGTACCAACAGCAACCCCAGACACGTGTTTCGATCTGGTTGAATCTCATCAGTACGGGATAGCTGTGCCTCTCGAAGAATAGCGAGCAAGGGGTCCCCATCTAGATTACCCTAATAACTTAGGGTTAGACCCTAAGTCACTTGAAATATGCAAATAAGAAGGAGGGTCCTAGAAGACTCTCTGCCAAACATGTGTCCTGGTTACAAGAGCCTTACCCAGAGTCTTTAGCTCACTATCTTTCACAGAGGAGAAATATCCTAAACATATCAGTCTTTGTCCTGCCCTGGAGCAGTCCAGCACCAAAATGCTAGGCAATTCTCCACTGAAAAAGAGTACCAACAGCAACCCCAGACACCTGTTTCGGTCTGGTTGAACCTCATCAGTAGGTTGTAGCTGTGTCTCTCTAAGAATAGTGAGCAAGGGGTCCATGTCTGGATTCCCCTAGTAATTTAGGGTGATACCCAAAGTCACATGAAAAATGCAAATAACAAGGGGGGTCCTGTGAGACTCTCTGCCAGACATGAGTCCTGGTTACAAGAGCCTTACCCAGAGTGTTTAGCTCACTATCTTTCACAGAGGAGAAATATCCTAAACGTATCAGACTTTGTCCTGCCCAGGGGCAGTCCAGCACCGAAAAGTTAGGCAATTCTCCTCTGAACAAGACTACCAACAGCAACCCCAGACAAGTGTTTCGGTCTGGTTGAATCTCATCAGTACGGGGTAGCTGTGCCTCTCTAAGAGTAGCGAGCAAGGGGTCCACATCTAGATTCCCCTAATAATTGAGGGTGAGACCCAAAGTCAATTGAAATATGAAAATAACAAGGGCGGTCCTGGAAGACTCTCTGCCAGACATAAGTCCTGGTTAAAAGAGCCTTACCCACAGTGTTTAGCTCACTATCTTTCACAGAGGAGAAATATCCTAAACATATAAGTCTGTGTTCTGCCCTCGGGCAGTTCAGCACCGAAATGCTAGGCAATTCAACTCTGAAAAAGAGTACCAACAGCAACCCCAGACATGTGTTTCAGTCTGGTTGAACCTCATCAGTAGTGTGCCTCTCTAAGAATAGTGAGCAAAGGGTCCACGTCTGGATTCCCCTAGGATATTAAGGTGAGACCCAAAGTCAGTTGAAAAATGCAAATAACAAGGGGGTCCCGGGAGACTCTCTGCCAGACATGAGTCCTGGTTACAAGAGCCTTACCCAGAGTGTTTAGCTCACTATCTTTCACAGAGGAGAAATATCCTAAACAGATCAGTCTTTGTTCTGCCCTCGGGCAGTCCAGCACCGAAATGCTAGGCAATTCACCTCTGAAAAAGAGTACCAACAGCAACCCCAGACATGTGTTTAGGTCTGGTTGAACCTCATCTGTAGGGTGTAGCTGAGCCTCTCTAAGAATAGTGTGCAAGTGGTCCACATCTGGATTCCCCTAGTATGTTAGGGTGAGACCCAAAGTCACTTGAAATATACAAATAACAAGGGGGGTCTTGGGAGACTCTCTGCCAGACATGAGTCCTCGTTACAAGAGCCTTACCCAGAGTTATTAGCTCACTATCTTTAACGGAGGAGAAATATCCTAAACGTATCAGTCTTTGTCCTGCCCAGGGGCAGTCCAGCACCGAAAAGTTAGGCAATCCTCCTCTGAACCAGAGTACCAACAGCAACCCCAGACACGTGTTTTGGTCTGGTTGAATCTCATCAGTACGGGATAGCTGTGCCTCTATAAGAATAGCGAGCAAGGGGTCCACACCTAGATCCCCTGAATAACTTAGGGTGAGACCCAAAGTCACTTGAAATATTCAAATAACAAGGGGGGTCCTGGAAGACTCTCTGCCAAACATGATTCCTGGTTACAAGAGCCTTACCGAGAGTCTTTAGCTCAACATCTTTCACAGAGGCGAAACATCCTAAACATATCAGTCTTTGTCCTGCCCTGGGGCAGTCCAGCACCGAAATGCTAGGCAATTCTCCACTGAAAAAGAGTACCAACAGCAACCCAGACACCTGTTTCGGTCTGGTTGAACCTCATCAGTAGGGTGTAGCTGTGCCTCTCTAAGAATACTGATCAAGGGGTCCACGTCTGGATTCCCCTAGTAGCTTAGGGTGAGACCCAAAGTCACTTGAAAAATGCAAATAACAAGGGGGGTCCTGGGAGAGTCTCTGCCAGACATGAGTCCTGGTTACAAGAGCCTTACCCAGAGTGTTCAGCTCATTATCTTTCACAGAGGAGAAATTTCCTAAACACATCAGTCTGTGTTCTGCACTCGGGCAGTCCAGCACCGAAATGCTAGGCAATTCACCTCTGAAAAAGAATACCAACAGCAACCCCAGACATGTGTTTCGGTCTGGTTGAACCTCATCAGTAGGGTGTAGCTGTGCCTCTCTAAGAATAGTGAGCAAGGGGTCCATGTCTGGATTCCCCTAGTAATTTAGGGTGAGACCCAAAGTTACTTGAAATATGCAAATAACAAGGGGGGTCCTGAGAGACTCTCTGCCAGACATGAGTCCTGGTTACAATAGCCTTACCCAGAGTAATTAACTCCCTATCTTTAACAGAGGAGAAATATCCTAAATGTATCAGTCTTTGTCCTGCCCAGGGGCAGTCGAGCAGCGAAAAGCTAGGCAATTCTCCTCTGAACAAGAGTACCAACAGCAACCCCAGACACGTGTTTCGGTTTGGTTGAATCTCATCAGTACGGGGTAGCTGTGCCTCTCTAAGAATAGCGAGCAAGGGGTCCACGTTTAGATTCCCCTAGTAACTTAGGGTGAGACCCAAAGTCACTTGAAATATGCAAATAACAAGGAGGGTCCTGGAAGACTCTCTGCCAGACATGAGTCCTGGTTACAAGAGCATTACCCAGAGTCTTTAGCTCACTATCTTTCACAGAGGAGAAATATACTAAACATATCAGTCTGTGTTCTGCCCTCAGGCAGTCCAGGACCGAAATGCTAGGCAATTCAACTCTGAAAAAGAGTACCAACAGCAACCCCAGACATGTGTTTCAGTCTGGATGAACCTCATCAGTAGGGTGTAGCTGTGCCTCTCTAAGAATAGTGAGCAAGGCGTCCACGTCTGGATTCCCCTAGTAACTTAGGGTGAGACCCAAAGTCACTTGAAAAATGCAAATAAAAAGGGGGGTCCTTGGAGACTCTCTGCCAGACATGAGTACTGGTTATAAGAGCCTTATCCAGAGTCTTTAGCTCACTATCTTTCACAGAGGAGAAATATCCTGAACATATCTGTCTTTGTACTGCCCTGGGGCAGTCCAGCACCAAAATGCTAGGCAATTCTACTCTGAACAAGAGTAGCAATAGAAACCCCAGACACGTGTTTCGGTCTGGTTGAACCTCATCAGTAGGGTGTAGCTGTGCCTCTCTAAGAATAGTGAGCAAGGGGTCCACATCTGGATTCCCCTATTATGTTAGGGTGATACCCAAAGTCACATGAAATATGCAAATAACAAGGGGGGTCCTGGGAGACTCTCTGCCAGACATGAGACCTGGTTACAAGAGCCTTACCCAGAGTCTTTAGCTCACTATCTTTCACAGAGGAGAAATATCCTAAACGTATCAGACTTTGTCCTGCCCAGGGGCAGTCCAGTACCGAAAAGTTATCCAATTCTCCTCTGAACAAGACTACCAACAGCAACCCCAGACAAGTGTTTCGGTCTGGTTGAATCTCATCAGTACGGGGTAGCTGTGCCTCTCTAAGAATAGCGAGCAAGGGGTCCACATCTTGATTCCCCTAATAACTGAGGGTGAGACCCAAAGTCAATTGAAATAGGAAAATAACAAGGGGGGTCCTGGAAGAATCTCTGCCAGACATAAATCCTGGTTAAAAGAGCCTTACCCACAGTGTTTAGCTCACTATCTTTCACAGAGGAGAAATATCCTAAACATATCAGTCTGTGTTCTGCCCTCGGGCAGTCCAGCACCGAAATGCTAGGCATTTCAACTCTGAAAAAGAGTACCAACAGCAACCCCAGACATGTGCTTCAGTCTGGTTGAACCTCATCAGTAGGGTTTAGCTGTGCCTCTCTAAGAATAGTGAGCAAGGGGTCCACGTCTGGATTCCCCTAGGATATTAGGGTGAGACCCAAAGTCAGTTGAAAAATGCAAATAACAAGGGGGGTCCCGGGAGAATCTCTGCCAGACATGAGTCCTGGTTACAAGAGCCTTACCCAGAGTGTTTAGCTCACTATCTTTCACAGAGAAGAAATATCCTAAACACATCAGTCTGTGTTCTGCCCTCGGGCAGTCCAGCACCGAAATGCTAGGCAATTCACCTCTGAAAAAGAGTACCAACAGCAACCCCAGACATGTGTTTAGGTCTGGTTGAACCTCATCAGTAGGGTGTAGCTGTGCCTCTCTAAGAATAGTGTGCAAGTGGTCCACGTCTGGATTCCCCTAGTATGTTAGGGTGAGACCCAAAGTCACTTGAAATATACAAATAACAAGGGGGGTCTTGGGAGACTCTCTGCCAGACATGAGACCTCGTTACAAGAGCCTTACCCAGAGTTTTTAGCTCACTATCTTTAACGGAGGAGAAATATCCTAAATGTATCAGTCTTTGTCCTGCCCAGGGGCAGTCCAGCACCGAAAAGTTAGGCAATCCTCCTCTGAACCAGAGTACCAACAGCAACCCCAGACACGTGTTTTGGTCTGGTTGAATCTCATCAGTACGGGGTAGCTGTGCCTCTATAAGAATAGCGAGCAAGGGGTCCACACCTAGATCCCCTGAATAACTTAGGGTGAGACCCAAAGTCACTTGAAATATTCAAATAACAAGGGGGGGTCCTGGAAGACTCTCTGCCAAACATGATTCCTGGTTACAAGAGCCTTACCGAGAGTCTTTAGCTCAACATCTTTCACAGAGGAGAAACATCCTAAACATATCAGTCTTTGTCCTGCCCTGGGGCAGTCCAGCACCGAAATGCTAGGCAATTCTTCACTGAAAAAGAGTACCAACAGCAACCCAGACACCTGTTTCGGTCTGGTTGAACCTCATCAGTAGGGTGTAGCTGTGCCTCTCTAAGAATAGTGAGCAAGGGGTCCATGTCTGGATTCCCCTAGTAATTTAGGGTGAGACCCAAAGTTACTTGAAATATGCAAATAACAAGGGGGGTCCTGGGAGACTCTCTGCCAGACATGAGTCCTGGTTACAAGAGCATTACCCAGAGTCTTTAGCTCACTATCTTTCACAGAGGAGAAATATCCTAAACATATCTGTCTTTGTCCTGCCCAGGGGCAGTCCAGCACCGAAAAGTTAGGCAATTCTCCTCTGAACAAGACCACCAACAGCAACCCCAGACTAGTGTTTCGGTCTGGTTGAATCTCATCAGTACGGGGTAGCTGTGCCTCTCTAAGAATAGCGAGCAAGGGGTCCACGTCTAGATTCCCCTAGTAACTTCGGGTGAGACCCAAAGTCACTTGAAATATGCAAATAACAAGGAGGGTCCTGGAAGACTCTCTGCCAGACATGAGTCCTGGTTACAAGAGCATTACCCAGAGTCTTTAGCTCACTATCTTTCACAGAGGAGAAATATACTAAACATATAAGTCTGTGTTCTGCCCTCAGGCAGTCCAGGACCGAAATGCTAGGCAATTCAACTTTGAAAAAGAGTACCAACAGCAACCCCAGACATGTGTTTCAGTCTGGATGAACCTCATCAGTAGGGTGTAGCTGTGCCTCTCTAAGAATAGTGAGCAAGGTGTCCACGTCTGGATTCCCCTAGTAATTTAGGGTGAGACCCAAAGTCACTTGAAAAATGCAAATAAAAAGGGGGGTCCTGGGAGACTCTCTGCCAGACATGAGTACTGGTTATAAGAGCCTTACCCAGACTCTTTAGCTCACTATCTTTCACAGAGGAGAAATATCCTAAACATATCTGTCTTTGTCCTGCCCAGGGGCAGTCCAGCACCGAAAAGTTAGGCAATTCTCCTCTGAACAAGACCACCAACAGCAACCCCAGACAAGTGTTTCGGTCTGGTTGAATCTCATCAGTACGGGGTAGCTGTGCCTCTCTAAGAATAGCGAGCAAGGGGTCCACACCTAGATCCCCTGAATAACTTAGGGTGAGACCCAAAGTCACTTGAAATATTCAAATAACAAGGGGGGTCCTGGAAGACTCTCTGCCAAACATGATTCCTGGTTACAAGAGCCTTAGCGAGAGTCTTTAGCTCAACATCTTTCACAGAGGAGAAACATCCTAAACATATCAGTCTTTGTCCTGCCCTGGGGCAGTCCAGCACCGAAATGCTAGGCAATTCTCCACTGAAAAAGAGTACCAACAGCAACCCAGACACCTGTTTCGGTCTGGTTGAACCTCATCAGTAGGGTGTAGCTGTGCCTCTCTAAGAATAGTGATCAAGGGGTCCACGTCTGGATTCCCCTAGTAACTTAGGGTGAGACCCAAAGTCACTTGAAAAATGCAAATAACAAGGGGGGTCCTGGGAGAGTCTCTGCCAGACATGAGTCCTGGTTACAAGAGCCTTACCCAGAGTGTTCAGCTCATTATCTTTCACAGAGGAGAAATATCCTAAACACATCAGTCTGTGTTCTGCACTCGGGCAGTCCAGCACCGAAATGCTAGGCAATTCACCTCTGAAAAAGAATACCAACAGCAACCCCAGACATGTGTTTCGGTCTGGTTGACCCTCATCAGTAGGGTGTAGCTGTGCCTCTCTAAGAATAGTGAGCAAGGGGTCCATGTCTGGATTCCCCTAGTAATTTAGGGTGAGACCCAAAGTTACTTGAAATATGCAAATAACAAGGGGGGTCCTGGGAGACTCTCTGCCAGACATGAGTCCTGGTTACAATAGCCTTACCCAGAGTAATTAACTCACTATCTTTAACAGAGGAGAAAAATCCTAAATGTATCAGTCTTTGTCCTGCCCTGGGGCAGTCCAGCACCGAAATGCTAGGCAATTCTCCACTGAAAAAGAGTACCAACAGCAACCCAGACACCTGTTTCGGTCTGGTTGAACCTCATCAGTAGGGTGTAGCTGTGCCTCTCTAAGAATAGTGATCAAGGGGTCCACGTCTGGATTCCCCTAGTAACTTAGGGTGAGACCCAAAGTCACTTGAAAAATGCAAATAACAAGGGGGGTCCTGGGAGAGTCTCTGCCAGACATGAGTCCTGGTTACAAGAGCCTTACCCAGAGTGTTCAGCTCATTATCTTTCACAGAGGAGAAATATCCTAAACACATCAGTCTGTGTTCTGCACTCGGGCAGTCCAGCACCGAAATGCTAGGCAATTCACCTCTGAAAAAGAATACCAACAGCAACCCCAGACATGTGTTTCGGTCTGGTTGACCCTCATCAGTAGGGTGTAGCTGTGCCTCTCTAAGAATAGTGAGCAAGGGGTCCATGTCTGGATTCCCCTAGTAATTTAGGGTGAGACCCAAAGTTACTTGAAATATGCAAATAACAAGGGGGGTCCTGGGAGACTCTCTGCCAGACATGAGTCCTGGTTACAATAGCCTTACCCAGAGTAATTAACTCACTATCTTTAACAGAGGAGAGAAATCCTAAATGTATCAGTCTTTGTCCTGCCCAGGGGCAGTCGAGCAGCGAAAAGCTAGGCAATTCTCCTCTGAACAAGAGTACCAACAGCAACCCCAGACACGTGTTTCGGTCTGGTTGAATCTCATCAGTACGGGGTAGCTGTGCCTCTCTAAGAATAGCGAGCAAGGGGTCCACGTCTAGATTCCCCTAGTAACTTCGGGTGAGACCCAAAGTCACTTGAAATATGCAAATAACAAGGAGGGTCCTGGAAGACTCTCTGCCAGACATGAGTCCTGGTTACAAGAGCATTACCCAGAGTCTTCAGCTCACTATCTTTCACAGAGGAGAAATATACTAAACATATAAGTCTGTGTTCTGCCCTCAGGCAGTCCAGGACCGAAATGCTAGGCAATTCAACTTTGAAAAAGAGTACCAACAGCAACCCCAGACATGTGTTTCAGTCTGGATGAACCTCATCAGTAGGGTGTAGCTGTGCCTCTCTAAGAATAGTGAGCAAGGTGTCCACGTCTGGATTCCCCTAGTAATTTAGGGTGAGACCCAAAGTCACTTGAAAAATGCAAATAAAAAGGGGGGTCCTGGGAGACTCTCTGCCAGACATGAGTACTGGTTATAAGAGCCTTACCCAGACTCTTTAGCTCACTATCTTTCACAGAGGAGAAATATCCTAAACATATCTGTCTTTGTCCTGCCCAGGGGCAGTCCAGCACCGAAAAGTTAGGCAATTCTCCTCTGAACAAGACCACCAACAGCAACCCCAGACAAGTGTTTCGGTCTGGTTGAATCTCATCAGTACGGGGTAGCTGTGCCTCTCTAAGAATAGCGAGCAAGGGGTCCACACCTAGATCCCCTGAATAACTTAGGGTGAGACCCAAAGTCACTTGAAATATTCAAATAACAAGGGGGGTCCTGGAAGACTCTCTGCCAAACATGATTCCTGGTTACAAGAGCCTTACCGAGAGTCTTTAGCTCAACATCTTTCACAGAGGAGAAACATCCTAAACATATCAGTCTTTGTCCTGCCCTGGGGCAGTCCAGCACCGAAATGCTAGGCAATTCTCCACTGAAAAGGAGTACCAACAGCAACCCAGACACCTGTTTCGGTCTGGTTGAACCTCATCAGTAGGGTGTAGCTGTGCCTCTCTAAGAATAGTGATCAAGGGGTCCACGTCTGGATTCCCCTAGTAACTTAGGGTGAGACCCAAAGTCACTTGAAAAATGCAAATAACAAGGGGGTCCTGGGAGAGTCTCTGCCAGACATGAGTCCTGGTTACAAGAGCCTTACCCAGAGTGTTCAGCTCATTATCTTTCACAGAGGAGAAATTTCCTAAACACATCAGTCTGTGTTCTGCACTCGGGCAGTCCAGCACCGAAATGCTAGGCAATTCACCTCTGAAAAAGAATACCAACAGCAACCCCAGACATGTGTTTCGGTCTGGTTGAACCTCATCAGTAGGGTGTAGTTGTGCCTCTCTAAGAATAGTGAGCAAGGGGTCCATGTCTGGATTCCCCTAGTAATTTAGGGTGAGACCCAAAGTTACTTGAAATATGCAAATAACAAGGGGGGTCCTGGAAGACTCTCTGCCAGACATGAGTCCTGGTTACAATAGCCTTACCCAGAGTAATTAACTCACTATCTTTAACAGAGGAGAAATATCCTAAATGTATCAGTCTTTGTCCTGCCCAGGGGCAGTCGAGCAGCGAAAAGCTAGGCAATTCTCCTCTGAACAAGAGTACCAACAGCAACCCCAGACACGTGTTTCGGTCTGGTTGAATCTCATCAGTACGGGGTAGCTGTGCCTCTCTAAGAATAGCGAGCAAGGGGTCCACGTCTAGATTCCCCTAGTAATTTAGGGTGAGACCCAAAGTCACTTGAAATATGCAAATAACAAGGAGGGTCCTGGAAGACTCTCTGCCAGACATGAGTCCTGGTTACAAGAGCATTACCCAGAGTCTTTAGCTCACTATCTTTCACAGAGGAGAAATATACTAAACATATCAGTCTGTGTTCTGCCCTCAGGCAGTCCAGGACCGAAATGCTAGGCAATTTAACTCTGAAAAAGAGTACCAACAGCAACCCCAGACATGTGTTTCAGTCTGGATGAACCTCATCAGTAGGGTGTAGCTGTGCCTCTCTAAGAATAGTGAGCAAGGCGTCCACATCTGGATTCCCCTAGTAACTTAGGGTGAGACCCAAAGTCACTTGAAAAATGCAAATAAAAAGGGGGGTCCTGGGAGACTCTCTGCCAGACATGAGTACTGGTTATAAGAGCCTTAACCAGAGTCTTTAGCTCACTATCTTTCACAGAAGAGAAATATCCTGAACATATCTGTCTTTTGTACTGCCCTGGGGCAGTCCAGCACCAAAATGCTAGGCAATTCTACTCTGAACAAGAGTAGCAATAGAAACCCCAGACACGTGTTTCGGTCTGGTTGAACCTCATCAGTAGGGTGTAGCTGTGCCTCTCTAAGAATAGTGAGCAAGGGGTCCACATCTGGATTCCCCTATTATGTTAGGGTGATACCCAAAGTCACATGAAATATGCAAATAACAAGGGGGGTCCTGGGAGACTCTCTGCCAGACATGAGACCTGGTTACAAGAGCCTTACCCAGAGTCTTTAGCTCACTATCTTTCACAGAGGAGAAATATCCTAAACGTATCAGACTTTGTCCTGCCCAGGGGCAGTCCAGCACCAAAAAGTTAGGCAATTCTCCTCTGAACAAGACTACCAACAGCAACCCCAGACATGTGTTTCGGTCTGGTTGACCCTCATCAGTAGGGTATAGCTGTCCCTCTCTAAGAATAGTGAGCAAGGGGTCCATGTCTGGATTCCCCTAGTAATTTAGGGTGAGACCCAAAGTTACTTGAAATATGCAAATAACAAGGGGGGTCCTGGGAGACTCTCTGCCAGACATGAGTCCTGGTTACAATAGCCTTACCCAGAGTAATTAACTCACTATCTTTAACAGAGAAGAAAAATCCTAAATGTATCAGTCTTTGTCCTGCCCAGGGGCAGTCGAGCAGCGAAAAGCTAGGCAATTCTCCTCTGAACAAGAGTCCCAACAGCAACCCCAGACACGTGTTTCGGTCTGGTTGAATCTCATCAGTACGGGGTAGCTGTGCCTCTCTAAGAATAGCGAGCAAGGGGTCCACGTCTAGATTCCCCTAGTAACTTCGGGTGAGACCCAAAGTCACTTGAAATATGCAAATAACAAGGAGGGTCCTGGAAGACTCTCTGCCAGACATGAGTCCTGGTTACAAAGAGCATTACCCAGAGTCTTTAGCTCACTATCTTTCACAGAGGAGAAATATACTAAACATATCAGTCTGTGTTCTGCCCTCAGGCAGTCCAGGACCGAAATGCTAGGCAATTCAACTTTGAAAAAGAGTACCAACAGCAACCCCAGACATGTGTTTCAGTCTGGATGAACCTCATCAGTAGGGTGTAGCTGTGCCTCTCTAAGAATAGTGAGCAAGACGTCCACGTCTGGATTCCCCTAGTAACTTAGGGTGAGACCCAAAGTCACTTGAAAAATGCAAATAAAAAGGGGGGTCCTGGGAGACTCTCTGCCAGACATGAGTACTGGTTATAAGAGCCTTACCCAGACTCTTTAGCTCACTATCTTTCACAGAGGAGAAATATCCTAAACATATCTGTCTTTGTCCTGCCCAGGGGCAGTCCAGCACCGAAAAGTTAGGCAATTCTCCTCTGAACAAGACCACCAACAGCAACCCCAGACAAGTGTTTCGGTCTGGTTGAATCTCATCAGTACGGGGTAGCTGTGCCTCTCTAAGAATAGCGAGCAAGGGGTCCACATCTAGATTCCCCTAATAACTGAGGGTGAGACCCAAAGTCAATTGAAATATGAAAATAACAAGGGGGGTCCTGGAAGACTGTCTGCCAGACATGAGTCCTGGTTACAAGAGCCTTACCCACAGTGTTTAGCCCACTATCTTTCACAGAGGAGAAATATCCTAAACATATCAGTCTGTGTTCTGCCCTCGGGCAGTCCCCCACCGAAATGCTAGGCAATTCAACTCTGAAAAAGAGTACTAACAGCAACCCCAGACACCTGTTTCGGTCTCGTTGAACCTCATTGGTAGGGTGTAGTTGTGCCTCTCTAAGAATAGTGAGCAAGGGATCCACGTCTGGATTCCCCTAGTAACTTAGGGTGAGACCCAAAGTCACTTGAAAACTGCAAATAACAAGGGGGGTCCTGGGAGAGTCTCTGCCAGACATGAGTCCTGGTTACAAGAGCCTTACCCAGAGTGTTCAGCTCATTATCTTTCACAGAGGAGAAATATCCTAAACACATCAGTCTGTGTTCTGCACTCGGGCAGTCCAGCACCGAAATGCTAGGCAATTCACCTCTGAAAAAGAGTACCAACAGCAACCCCAGACGTGTGTTTCGGTCTGGTTGAACCTCATCAGTAGGGTGTAGCTGTGCCTCTCTAAGAATAGTGAGCAAGGGGTCCATGTCTGGATTCCCCTAGTAATTTAGGGTGAGACCCAAAGTTACTTGAAATATGCAAATAACAAGGGGGGTCCTGGGAGACTCTCTGCCAGACATGAGTCCTGGTTACAATAGCCTTACCCAGAGTCATTAGCTCACTATCTTTAACGGAGGAGAAATATCCTAAATGTATCAGTCTTTGTCCTGCCCAGGGGCAGTCGAGGAGCGAAAAGCTAGGCAATTCTCCTCTGAAAAAGAGTACTAACAGCAACCCCAGACACCTGTTTCGGTCTGGTTGAACCTCATTGGTAGGGTGTAGTTGTGCCTCTCTAAGAATAGTGAGCAAGGGATCCACGTCTGGATTCCCCTAGTAACTTAGGGTGAGACCCAAAGTCACTTGAAAACTGCAAATAACATGGGGGGTCCTGGGAGACTCTCTGCAAGACATGAGTCCTGGTTATAGGAGCCTTACCCAGAGTGTTTAGCTCACTATCTTTCACAGAGGTGAAATATCCTAAATATATCAGACTTTGTACTGCCCTGGGGCAGTCCAGCACCAATATGCTAGGCAATTCTCCTCTGAACAAGAGTAGCAACAGCAACCCCAGACACGTGTTTCGGTCTGGTTGAACCTCATCAGTAGGATGTAGCTGTGCCTCTCTAAGAATAGTGAGCAAGGGGTCCACGTCTGGATTCCCCTAGTAACTTAGGGTGAGACCCAAAGTCACTTTAAAAATGCAAATAAAAAGGGGGGTCCTGGGAGACTCTCTGCCAGACATGAGTACTGGTTATAAGAGCCTTACCCAGAGTCTTTAGCTCACTATCTTTCACAGAGGAGAAATATCCTAAACATATCTGTCTTTGTACTCCCCTGGGGCAGTCCAGCACCAAAATGCAAGGCAATTCTACTCTGAACAAGAGTAGCAATAGAAACCCCAGACACGTGTTTCGGTCTGGTTGAACCTCATCAGTAGGGTGTAGCTGTGCCTCTCTAAGAATAGTGAGCAAGGGGTCCACGTCTGGATTCCCCTAGTATGTTAGGGTGATACCCAAAGTCACTTGAAATTTGCAAATAACAAGGGGGGTACTGGGAGACTCTCTGCCAGACATGAGTCCTGGTTACAAGAGCCTTACCCAGAGTCTTTAGCTCACTATCTTTCACAGAGGAGAAATATCCTAAACGTATCAGACTTTGTCCTGCCCAGAGGCAGTCCAGCACCGAAAAGTTAGGCAATTCGCCTCTGAACAAGACTACCAACAGCAACCCCAGACAAGTGTTTCGGTCTGGTTGAATCTCATCAGTACGGGGTAGCTGTGCCTCTCTAAGAATAGCGAGCAAGGGGTCCACATCTAGATTCCCCTAATAACTGAGGCTGAGACCCAAAGTCAATTGAAATATGCAAATATCAAGGAGGGTCCTGGAAGACTCTCTGCCAAACATGAGTCCTGGTTACAAGAGCGTTACCCAGAGTCTTTAGCTCACTATCTTTCGCAGAGGAGAAATATCCTAAAGATATCAGTCTTTGTCCTGCCCTGGGGCAGTCCAGCACCGAAATGCTAGGCAATTCTCCACTGAAAAAGAGTACTAACACCAACCCCAGACAACTGTTTCGTTCTGGTTGAACCTCATCAGTATGGTGTAGCTGTGCCTCTCTAAGAATAGTGAGCAAGGGGTGAGACCCAAAGTCACTTGAAAAATGCAAATAACAAGGGGTTTCCTGGGAGACTCTCTGCCAGACATGAGTCCTGGTTACAAGAGCCTTACCCACAGTGTTTAGCTCAATATATTTCACAGAGGAGAAATATCCTAAACATATCAGTCTGTGTTCCGCCGTCGGGCAGTCCAGCACCGAAATGCTAGGCAATTCAACTCTGAAAAAGAGTACCAACAGCAACCCCAGACATGTGTTTCAGTCTGGTTGAACCTCATCAATAGGGTGTAGCTGTGCCTCTCTAAGAATAGTGTGCAAGTGGTCCACGTCTGGATTCCCCTAGTATGTTAGGGTGAGACCCAAAGTCACTTGAAATATGCAAATAACAAGGGGGGGTTCTGGGAGACTCTCTGCCAGACATGAGTCCTCGTTACAAGAGCCTTACTGAGAGTCTTTAGCTCAACATCTTTCACAGAGGAGAAACATCCTAAACATATCAGTCTTTGTCCTGCCCTGGGGCAGTCCAGCACTGAAATGCTAGGCAATTCTCCACTGAAAAAGAATACCAACAGCAACCCCAGACACCTGTTTCGGTCTGGTTGAACCTCATCAGTAGGGTGTAGCTGTGCCTCTCTAAGAATAGTGATCAAGGGGTCCACGTCTGGATTCCCCTAGTAACTTAGGGTGAGACCCAAAGTCACTTGAAATATGCAAATAACAAGGAGAGTCCTGGAAGACTCTCTGCCAAACATGAGTTATGGTTACAAGAGCCTTACCCAGAGTCTTTAGCTCACTATCTTTCACAGAGGAGAAATATCCTAAACATAACAGTCTTTGTCCTGCCCTGGGGCAGTCCAGCACCGAAATACTACGCAATTCTCCACTGAAAAGGAGTACCAACCGCAACCCCAGACACATGTTTCGGTCTGGTTGAACCTCATCAGTAGGGTGTAGTTGTGCCTCTCTAAGAATAGTGAGCAAGGGGTCCACGTCTGGATTACCCTAGTAACTTAGGGTGACACCCAAAGTTACTTGAAATATGCAAATAACAAGGGGGGGGGGGTCCTGGGAGACTCTCTGCCAGACATGGGTCCTGGTTACAATAGCCTTACCCAGAGTCATTAGCTCACTATCTTTAACGGAGGAGAAATATCCTAAATGTATCAGTCTTTGTCCTGCCCAGGGGCAGTCGAACAGCGAAAAGCTAGGCAATTCTCCTCTGAACAAGAGTACCAACAGCAACCCCAGACACGTGTTTCGGTCTGGTTGAATCTCATCAGTACGGGGTAGCTGTGCCTCTCTAAGAATGGCGAGCAAGGGGTCCACGTCTAGATTCCCCTAGTAACTTAGGGTGAGACCCAAAGTCACTTGAAATATGCAAATAACAAGGAGGGTCCTGGAAGACTCTCTGCCAAACATGAATTATGGTTATAAGAGCCTTACCCAGAGTCTTTAGCTCACTATCTTTCACAGAGGAGAAATATCCTAAACATATCAGTCTTTGTCCTGCCCAGGGGCACTCCAGCACCGAAATACTAGGCAATTCTCCTCTGAACAAGAGTAGCAACAGCAACCCCAGACACGTGTTTCGGTTTGGTTGAACCTCATCAGTAGGATGTAGCTGTGCCTCTCTAAGAATAGTGAGTAAGGGGTCCACATCTGGATTCCCCTAGTAACTTAGGGTGAGACCCAAAGTCACTTGAAAAATGCAAATAACAAGGGGGGTCCTGGGAAACTCTCTGCCAGACATGAGTACTGGTTATAAGAGCCTTACCCAGAGTCTTTAGCTCACTATCTTTCACAGAGGAGAAATATCCTAAACATATCTGTCTTTGTACTGCCCTGGGGCAGTCCACCACCAAAATGCTAGGCAATTCTACTCTGAACAAGAGTAGCAATAGAAACCCCAGACACGTGTTTTGGTCTGGTTGAATCTCAACAGTATGGGGTAGCTGTGCCTCTCAAAGACTAGAGAGCAAGGGGTCCACATCTAGATTCCCCTAATAATTTAGGATGAGACCCAACGTCACTTGAAATATGCAAATAACAAGGGGGGTCCTGGAAGACTCTCTGCCAGACATGAGTTCTGGTTACAAGAGCCTTACCCAGAGTCATTAGCTCACTATCTTTAACAGAGGAGAAATATCCTAAATGTATTAGTCTTTGTCCTGCGCAGGGGCAGTCCAGCACCGAAAAGTTAGGCAATTCTCCTCTGAACAAGAGTACCAACAGCATCCCCAGACACCTGTTTCGGTCTGGTTGAACCTCATCAGTAGGTTGTAGCTGTGCCTCTCTAAGAATAGTGAGCAAGGGGTCCATGTCTGGATTCCCCTAGTAATTTAGGGTGATACCCAAAGTCACATGAAAAATGCAAATAACAAGGGGGGTCCTGTGAGACTCTCTGCCAGACATGAGTCCTGGTTACAAGAGCCTTACCCATAGTGTTTAGCTCACTATCTTTCACAGAGGAGAAATATCCTAAACACATCAGTCTGTGTTCTGCCCTCGGGCAGTCCAGCACCGAAAGGCTAAGCAATTCACCTCTGAAAAAGAGTACCAACAGCAACCCCAGACATGTGTTTCGGTCTGGTTGAACCTCATCAGTAGGGTATAGCTGTGCCTCTCTAATAATAGTGATGAAGGGGTCTACGTCTGGATTCCCCTAGTAACTTAGGGTGAGACCCAAAGTCACTTGAAATATGCGAATAACAAGATTAGTGGCCCCCAGAGACTCTCTGCCAAACATGAGTGCTGCTTACAAGTGCCTTACCCAGAGTCTTTATCTCACTATCTTTCACATAGGAGAAATATCCTAAACATATCAGTCTTTGTCCTGCTCTGGGGCAGTCCAGCACCAAAATTCTAGGATATTCTCCTCTGAACAAGAGTAGCAACAGCAACCCCAGACACGTGTTTTGGTCTGTTTGAACCTCATCAGTAGGGTGTAGCTGTGCCTCTCTAAGAATAGTGAACAAGGGGTCCACGTCTCGATTCCCCTAGTAACTTAGGGTGAGACCCAAAGTCATTTGAAATATGCAAATAACCAGGGGGTCCCGGGAGACTCTCTGCCAGACATGAGTCCTCGTTACAAGAGCCTTACCCAGAGTCTTTAGCTCACTATCTTTCACAGAGGAGAAATATCCTAAACATATCAGTCTTTCTACTGCCATGGGCAGTCCAGCTCCAAAAAGCTAGGCAATTCTCCTCTGAACAAGAGTACCAACAGCAACCCCAGACACGTGTTTCGGTCTGGTTGAATCTCATCAGTATAGGGAAGCTGTGCCTCTCTAAGAATAGCGAGCAAGGGGTCAACGTCTAGATTCCCCTAGTAGCTTAGGGTGAGACCCAATGTCAATTGAAATATGCAAATAAGAAGGGGGACCTGGAAGACTCTCTGCCAAACATGAGTCCTGGTTCCAAGTGCCTTACCCAGAGTCTTTAGCTCACTATCTTTCACAGAGGAGAAATATCCTAAACATATGAGTCTTAGTCCTGCCCTGGGGCAGTCCAGCACCGAAATACTAGGCTATTCTCCACTGAAAAAGAGAACCAACAGGAACGCCAGACACCTGTTTCGGTCTGGTTGAACCTCATCAGTAGGGTGTAGTTGTGACTCTCTAAGAATAGCGAGCAAGGGGTCCACTTCTGGATTCCCCTAGTAACTTAGGGTGAGACCCAAAGTCACTTGAAAAATGCAAATGACAAGGGGAGTCCTGGGAGACTCTCTGAAAGACATGAGTGCTGGTTATAAGAGCATTACCCAGAGAGTTTAGCTCACTATCTTTCACAGAGGAGAAATATCCTAAACACATCAGTCTTTGTTCTGCCCTCGGGCAGTCCAGCACCGAAATGCTAGGCAAATCACCTCTGAAAAAGAGTACCAACAGCAACCCCAGAAATGTGTTTCCGTATGGTTGAACCTCATCAGTAGGGTGTAACTGTGCCTCTCTAAGAATAGTGAGAAAGGGGTCCACGTCTGGATTCCCCTAGTAACTTAGGGTGAGACCCAAAGTCACTTGAAATATGCAAATAACAAGGGGGGTCCTAGGAGACTCTCTGCCAGACATGAGTCCTGGTTATAGGAGCCTTACCCAGAGTGTTTATCTCACTATCTTTCACAGAGGTGAAATATCCTAAATATATCAGACTTTGTACTGCCATGGGGCAGTCCAGCACCAAAAAGCTAGGAAATTCTCCTCTGAACAAGAGTAGCAACAGCAACCCCAGACATGTGTTTCGGTCTGGTTGAACCTCATCAGTAGGATGTAGCTGTGCCTCTCTAAGAATAGTGAGGAAGGGGTCCACGTCTGGATTCCCCTAGTAACTTAGGGTGAGACCCAAAGTCACTTGAAAAATGCAAATAACAAGGGGGGTCCTGGGAGACTCTCTGCCAGACATGAGTACTGGTTATAAGAGCCTTACCCAGAGTCTTTATATCGCTATCTTTCACAGAGGAGAAATATCCTAAACATATCTGTCTTTGTACTGCCCTGGGGCAGTCCAGCACCAAAATGCTAGGCAATTCTACTCTGAACAAGAGTAGCAGTAGAAACCCCAGACACGTGTTTTGGTCTGGTTGAACCTCATCAGTAGGGTGTAGCTGTGCCTCTCTAAGAATAGTGAACAAGGTGTCCACGTCTCGATTCCCCTAGTACCTTAGGGTGAGACCCAAAGTCACTTGAAATATGCAAATAACCAGGGGGGGCCCTGGGAGACTCTCTGCCATCATGAGTCCTGGTTACAAGAGCCTTAACCAGAGTCTTTAGCTCACTATCTTTCACAGAGGAGAAATATCCTAAACATATCAGTCTTTCTAGTGCCCTGGGCAGTCCAGCTCCAAAAAGCTAGGCAATTCTTCTCTGAACAAAAGTAGCAACAGAAACCCCAAACACGTGTTTCCGTCTGGTTGAACCTCATCATTAGGGTGTAGCTGTGCCTCTCTAAAAATAGTGAGCAAGGGGTCCACGTCTGGATTCCCCTAGTAACTTAGGATGAGACCCAAAGTCACTTGAAATATGCAAATAACAAGGGGGTCCTGGGAGACTCTCTGCCAGACATGAGTCCTGGTTACAAGAGCCTTTCCCAGAGTCATTACCTCACTATCTTTAACGGAGGAGAAATATCCTAAACGTATCAGTCTTTGTCCTGCCGAGGGGCAGTCCAGCTCCTAAAAGCTAGGCAATTCTCCTCTGAACAAGAGTACCAACAGCAATCCCAGACACGTGTTTCGGTCTGGTTGAATCTCATCAGTATAGGGAAGCTGTGCCTCTCTAAGAATAGCGAACAAGGGGTCCACGTCTAGATTCCCCTAGTAACTTAGGGTGAGACCCAATGTCACTTGAAATATGCAAATAAGAAGGGGGTCCTGGAAGACTCTCTGCCAAACATGAGTCCTGGTTACAAGAGCCTTACACAGAGTCTTTAGCTCACTATCTTTCACAGAGGAGAAATATCCTAAACATATGAGTCTTAGTCCTGCCCTGGGGCAGTCCAGCACCGAAATGCTAGGCAATTCACCTCTGAAAAAGAGTACCAACAGCAACCCCAGACACTTGTTTCGGTCTGGTTGAACCTCATCAGTAGGATGTAGCTGTGCCTCTCTAAGAATAGTGAGCAAGGGGTCCACGTCTGGATTCCCCTAGTAACTTAGGGTGAGACCCAAAGTCACTTGAAATATGCAAATAACAAGGGGGGTCATGGGAGACTCTCTGCCAGACATGAGTCCTGGTTATAGGAGCCTTACCCAGAGTGTTTAGCTCACTATCTTTCAGAGAGGTGAAATATCCTAAATATATCAGTCTTTGTACTGCCCTGGGGCAGTCCAGCACCAAAATGCTAGGCAATTCTCCTCTGAACAAGAGTAGCAACAGCAACCCCAGACACTTGTTTCGGTCTGGTTGAACCTCATCAGTAGGATGTAGCTGTGCCTCTCTAAGAATAGTGAGCATGGGTCCACGTCTGGATTCCCCTAGTAACTTAGGGTGAGACCCAAAGTCACTTGAAAAATGCAAATAACAAGGGGGGTCCTGGGAGACTCTCTGCCAGACATGAGTACTGGTTATAAGAGCCTTACCCAGAGTCTTTATCTTGCTATCTTTCACAGAGGAGAAATATCCTAAACATATCTGTCTTTGTACTGCCCTGGGGCAGTCCAGCACCAAAATGCTAGGCAATTCTACTCTGAACAAGAGTAGCAATAGAAACCCCAGACACGTGTTTTGGTCTGGTTGAACCTCATCAGTAGGGTGTAGCTGTGCTTCTCTAAGAATAGTGAGCAAGGGGTCCACGTCTGGATTCCGCTAGTATGTTAGGGTGAGACACAAAGTCACTTGAAATATACAAATAACAAGGGGAGGTCCTGGAGACTCTCTGCCAGACATGAGTCATGGTCACAAGAGCCTTACCCAGAGTCATTAGCTCACGATCTTTAATGGAGGAGAGATATCCTAAACGTATCAGTCTTTGTCCTGCCCAGGGGCAGTCCAGCACTGAAAAGTTAGGCAATTCTCCTCTGAACAAGAGTACCAACAGCAACCCCAGACACGTGTTTCGATTTGGTTGAATCTCATCAGTACGGGGTAGCTGTGCCTCTCTAAGAATAGCTATCAAGGGGTCCACATCTAGATTCCCCTAATTACTTAAGGTGAGACACAAAGTCACTTGAAATATGCAAATAACAAGGGGGGTCCTGGAATACTCTCTGCCAAACATGAGTCCTGGTTACAAGAGCCTTACCCAGAGTGTTTAGCTCACTATCTTTCACAGAGGAGAAATATCCTAAACACATCAGACTGTGTTCTGCCCTCGGGCAGTCCAGCACCGGAATGCTAGGCAAGTCAGCTCTGAAAAAGAGTACCAACAGCAACCCCACACATGTGTTTCGGTCTGGTTGAACCTCATCAGTAGGGTGTAGCTGTGACTCTCTAAGAATAGTGAGCAAGGGGTCCACGTCTGGATTCCCCTAGTAACTTAGGGTGAGACCCAAAGTTACTTGAAATATGCAAATACCAAGGGGGGTCTTGGGAGACTCTCTGCCAGACATGAGTCCTGGTTACAAGAGCCTTACCCAGAGTCATTAGCTCACTATCTTTAAAGGAGGAGAAATATCATGAATGTATCAGTCTTTGTCCTGCCCGGCGGCAGTCCAGCACCAAAAAGCTAGGCAATTCACCTCTGAACAAGAGTACCAACAGCAACCCCAGACACCTGTTTTGGTCTGGTTGAACCTCATCAGTAGGGAGTAGCTGTGCCTCTCTAAGAATAGTGAGCAAGGGGTCCACGTCTGGATTCCCCTAGTAACTTAGGGTGTGGCCCAAAGTTACTTGAAATATGCAAATAACAAGGGGGGTCCTGGGAGACTCTCTGCCAGACATGAGTCCTGGTTACAAGAGCCTTACCCAGAGTCATTAACTCACTATCTTTAACGGAGGAGAAATATCATAAATGTATCAGTCTTTGTCCTGCCCAGCAGCAGTCCGACACCGAAAAGCTAGGCAATTCTCCTCTGAACAAGAGTAGCAACAGCAACCCCAGACACCTGTTTCGGTCTGGTTGAACATCATCAGTAGGATGTAGCTGTGCCTCTCTAAGAATAGTGAGCAAGGGGTCCACGTCTGGATTCCCCTAGTAACTTAGGGTGAGACCCAAAGTTACTTGAAATACGCAAATAACAAGGGGGTCC
Source organism: Ambystoma mexicanum (assembly GCF_040938575.1). Lineage (NCBI taxonomy): Eukaryota > Metazoa > Chordata > Amphibia > Caudata > Ambystomatidae > Ambystoma > Ambystoma mexicanum. Next base: position 324,856,166 of record NC_090923.1, read on the forward strand.
TGGGAGACTCTCTGCCAGACATGAGTCCTGGTTACAAAAGCATTACCCAGAGTCATTAGCTCACTATCTTTAACGGAGGAGAAATATCCTAAATGTATCAGTCTTTGTCCTGCCCAGGTGCAGTCCAGCACCGAAAAGCTAGGCAATTCTCCTCTGAACAAGAGTATCAACAGCAACCCCAGACACCTGTTTCGGTCTGGTTGAACCTCATCGGTAGGGTGTAGTTGTGCCTCTCTAAGAATAGTGAGCAAGGGATCCACATCTGGATTCCCCTAGTAACTTAGGGTGAGACCCAAAGTCACTTGAAAACTGCAAATAACAAGGGGGGTCCTGGGAGACTCTCTGCCAGACATGAGTCCTGGTTATAGGAGCCTTACCCAGAGTGTTTAGCTCACTATCTTTCACAGAGGTGAAATATCCTAAATATATCTGTCTTTGTACTGCCCTGGGGCAGTCCAGCACCAAAATGCTAGGCAATTCTACTCTGAACAAGAGTATCAATAGCAACCCCAGACACCTGTTTCGATCTGGTTGAACTTCATCGGTAGGGTGTAGTTGTGCCTCTCTAAGAATAGTGAGCAAGGGGTCCATGTCTGGATTCCCCTAGTATGTTAGGGTGATACCCAAAGTCACTTGAAATATGCAAATAAAAAGGGGGATTCTGGTAGACTCTCTGCCAGACATGAGTCCTGGATACAAGAGCCTTACCCAGAGTCTTTAGCTCACTATCTTTCACAGAGGAGAAATATCCTAAACTTATCAGTCTTTGTCCTGCCCAGGGGCAGTCCAGCACCGAAAAGTTAGGCAATTCTCCTCTGAACAAGAGTACCAACAGCAACCCAAGACAAATGTTTTGGTCTGGTTGAATCTCATCAATACGGGGTAGCTGTCCCTCTCTAAGAATAGCGAGCAAGGGGTCCACATCTAGATTCCCCTAACAACTGAGGGTGAGACCCAAAGTCAATTGAAATATGCAAATATCAAGGGGGGTCCTGGAAGACTCTCTTCCAAACATGAGTCCTGGTTACAAGAGTGTTATCCAGAGTCTTTAGCTCACTATCTTTCACAGAGGAGAAATATCCTAAATGTATCAGTCTTTGTCCTGCCCAGGTGCAGTCCAGCACCGAAAAGCTAGGCAATTCTCCTCTGAACAAGAGTATCAACAGCAACCCCAGACACCTGTTTCGTTCTGGTTGAACCTCATCAGTAGGATATAGCTGTGCCTCTCTAGGAATAGAGAGCAAGGGGTCCACGTCTGGATTCCCCTAGTAATTTAGGGTGAGACCCAAAGTTACTTGAAATATGCAAATAACAAGGGGGGTCCTGGGAGACTCTCTGCCAGACAAGAGTCCTGGTTACAAGAGCCTTAATCAGAGTGTTTTGCTCACTATCTTTCACAGAGGAGAAATATCCTAAACACATCAGTCTGTGTTCTGCCCTCGGGCAGTCCAGCATCGAAATTCTAGGCAATTCACCTCTGAAAAAGAGTACCAACAGCAACCCCAGACATGTGTTTCGGTCTGGTTGAACTTCATCAGTAGGTTGTAGCTGTGCCTCTCTAAGAATAGTGTGCAAGCGGTCCACATCTAGATTGCCCTAGTATGTTAGGGTGAGACCCAAAGTCAATTGAAATATGCAAATAACAAGGGGGGGTCCTGGGAGACTCTCTGCCAGACATGAGTCCTGGTTACAAGAGCCTTACCCAGAGTTATTAGCTCACTATCTTTAACGGAGGAGAAATATCCTAAACGTATCAGTCTTTGTCCTGCCCAGGGGCAGTCCAGAACCGAAAAGTTAGGCAATTCTCCTCTGAACAAGAGTACCAACAGCAACCCCAGACACGTGTTTCGATCTGGTTGAATCTCATCAGTACGGGGTAGCTGTGCCTCTCTAAGAATAGCTAGCAAGGGGTCCACATCTAGATTTCCCTAATTACTTACGGTGAGACCTAAAGTCACTTGAAATATGCAAATAACAAGGGGCGTCCTGGAAGACTCTCTGCCAAACATGAGTCCTGGTAACAAGAGCCTTACCCAGAGTGTTTATCTCACTATCTTTCACAGAGGACAAATATCCTAAACACATCAGTCTGTGTTCTGCCCTCGGGCAGTCCAGCACCGAAATGCTAGGCAAGTCACCTCTGAAAAAGAGTACCAACAGCAATCCCATACATGTGTTTCAGTCTGGTTGAACCTCATCAGTAGGGTGTAGCTGTGCCTCTCTAAGAATAGTGAGCAAGGGGTCCACATCTGGATTCCTCTAGTAACTTAGGGTGAGACCCAAAGTTACTTGAAATATGCAAATAACAAGGGGGGTCTTGGGAGACTCTCTGCCAGGCATGAGTCCTGGTTACAAGAGGCTTACCCAGAGTCATTAGCTCACTATCTTTAACGGAGGAGAAATATCATAAATGTATCAGTCTTTGTCCTGCACAGCGGCAGTCCAGCACCGAAATGCTAGGCAATTCTCCTCTGAACAAGAGTATCAACAGCAACCCCAGACACCTGTTTCGGTCTGGTTGAACCTCATCGGTAGGGTGTAGTTGTGCCTCTCTAAGAATAGTGAGCAAGGGATCCACGTCTGGATTCCCCTAGTAACTTAGGGTGAGACCCAAAGTCACTTGAAAACTGCAAATAACAAGGGGGGTCCTGGGAGACTCTCTGCCAGACATGAGTCCTGGTTATAGGAGCCTTACCCAGAGTGTTTAGCTCACTATCTTTCACAGAGGTGAAATATCCTAAATATATCTGTCTTTGTACTGCCCTGGGGCAGTCCAGCACCAAAATGCTAGGCAATTCTACTCTGAACAAGAGTATCAATAGCAACCCCAGACACCTGTTTCGATCTGGTTGAACCTCATCGGTAGGGTGTAGTTGTGCCTCTCTAAGAATAGTGAGCAAGGGGTCCATGTCTGGATTCCCCTAGTATGTTAGGGTGATACCCAAAGTCACTTGAAATATGCAAATAAAAAGGGGGATTCTGGTAGACTCTCTGCCAGACATGAGTCCTGGTTACAAGAGCCTTACCCAGAGTCTTTAGCTCACTATCTTTCACAGAGGAGAAATATCCTAAACTTATCAGTCTTTGTCCTGCCCAGGGGCAGTCCAGCACCGAAAAGTTAGGCAATTCTCCTCTGAACAAGAGTACCAACAGCAACCCAAGACAAATGTTTTGGTCTGGTTGAATCTCATCAATACGGGGTAGCTGTGCCTCTCTAAGAATAGCGAGCAAGGGGTCCACATCTAGATTCCCCTAACAACTGAGGGTGAGACCCAAAGTCAATTGAAATATGCAAATATCAAGGGGGGTCCTGGAAGACTCTCTTCCAAACATGAGTCCTGGTTACAAGAGTGTTATCCAGAGTCTTTAGCTCACTATCTTTCACAGAGGAGAAATATCCTAAACATATCAGTCTTTGTCCTGCCCTGGGGCAGTCCAGCACCGAAATGCTAGGCAATTCTCCACTGAAAAAGAGTACTAACAGCAACCCCAGACACCTGTTTCGTTCTGGTTGAACCTCATCAGTAGGATATAGCTGTGCCTCTCTAGGAATAGAGAGCAAGGGGTCCACGTCTGGATTCCCCTAGTAATTTAGGGTGAGACCCAAAGTTACTTGAAATATGCAAATAACAAGGGGGGTCCTGGGAGACTCTCTGCCAGACAAGAGTCCTGGTTACAAGAGCCTTAATCAGAGTGTTTAGCTCACTATCTTTCACAGAGGAGAAATATCCTAAACACATCAGTCTGTGTTCTGCCCTCGGGCAGTCCAGCATCGAAATTCTAGGCAATTCACCTCTGAAAAAGAGTACCAACAGCAACCCCAGACATGTGTTTCGGTCTGGTTGAACTTCATCAGTAGGGTGTAGCTGTGCCTCTCTAAGAATAGTGTGCAAGCGGTCCACATCTAGATTCCCCTAGTATGTTAGGGTGAGACCCAAAGTCAATTGAAATATGCAAATAACAAGGGGGGGTCCTGGGAGACTCTCTGCCAGACATGAGTCCTGGTTACAAGAGCCTTACCCAGAGTTATTAGCTCACTATCTTTAACGGAGGAGAAATATCCTAAACGTATCAGTCTTTGTCCTGCCCAGGGGCAGTCCAGAACCGAAAAGTTAGGCAATTCTCCTCTGAACAAGAGTACCAACAGCAACCCCAGACACGTGTTTCGATCTGGTTGAATCTCATCAGTACGGGGTAGCTGTGCCTCTCTAAGAATAGCTAGCAAGGGGTCCACATCTAGATTTCCCTAATTACTTACGGTGAGACCTAAAGTCACTTGAAATATGCAAATAACAAGGGGCGTCCTGGAAGACTCTCTGCCAAACATGAGTCCTGGTTACAAGAGCCTTACCCAGAGTGTTTATCTCACTATCTTTCACAGAGGACAAATATCCTAAACACATCAGTCTGTGTTCTGCCCTCGGGCAGTCCAGCACCGAAATGCTAGGCAAGTCACCTCTGAAAAAGAGTACCAACAGCAATCCCAGACATGTGTTTCAGTCTGGTTGAACCTCATCAGTAGGGTGTAGCTGTGCCTCTCTAAGAATAGTGAGCAAGGGGTCCACATCTGGATTCCTCTAGTAACTTAGGGTGAGACCCAAAGTTACTTGAAATATGCAAATAACAAGGGGGGTCTTGGGAGACTCTCTGCCAGGCATGAGTCCTGGTTACAAGAGGCTTACCCAGAGTCATTAGCTCACTATCTTTAACGGAGGAGAAATATCATAAATGTATCAGTCTTTGTCCTGCCCAGCGGCAGTCCAGCACCGAAATGCTAGGCAATTCTCCTCTGAACAAGAGTATCAACAGCAACCCCAGACACCTGTTTCGGTCTGGTTGAACCTCATCGGTAGGGTGTAGTTGTGCCTCTCTAAGAATAGTGAGCAAGGGATCCACGTCTGGATTCCCCTAGTAACTTAGGGTGAGACCCAAAGTCACTTGAAAACTGCAAATAACAAGGGGGGTCCTGGGAGACTCTCTGCCAGACATGAGTCCTGGTTATAGGAGCCTTACCCAGAGTGTTTAGCTCACTATCTTTCAGAGAGGTGAAATATCCTAAATATATCTGTCTTTGTACTGCCCTGGGGCAGTCCAGCACCAAAATGCTAGGCAATTCTACTCTGAACAAGAGTATCAATAGCAACCCCAGACACCTGTTTCGATCTGGTTGAACCTCATCGGTAGGGTGTAGTTGTGCCTCTCTAAGAATAGTGAGCAAGGGGTCCATGTCTGGATTCCCCTAGTATGTTAGGGTGATACCCAAAGTCACTTGAAATATGCAAATAAAAAGGGGGATTCTGGTAGACTCTCTGCCAGACATGAGTCCTGGTTACAAGAGCCTTACCCAGAGTCTTTAGCTCACTATCTTTCACAGAGGAGAAATATCCTAAACTTATCAGTCTTTGTCCTGCCCAGGGGCAGTCCAGCACCGAAAAGTTAGGCAATTCTCCTCTGAACAAGAGTACCAACAGCAACCCAAGACAAATGTTTTGGTCTGGTTGAATCTCATCAATACGGGGTAGCTGTGCCTCTCTAAGAATAGCGAGCAAGGGGTCCACATCTAGATTCCCCTAACAACTGAGGGTGAGACCCAAAGTCAATTGAAATATGCAAATATCAAGGGGGGTCCTGGAAGACTCTCTTCCAAACATGAGTCCTGGTTACAAGAGTGTTATCCAGAGTCTTTAGCTCACTATCTTTCACAGAGGAGAAATATCCTAAACATATCAGTCTTTGTCCTGCCCTGGGGCAGTCCAGCACCGAAATGCTAGGCAATTCTCCACTGAAAAAGAGTACTAACAGCAACCCCAGACACCTGTTTCGTTCTGGTTGAACCTCATCAGTAGGATATAGCTGTGCCTCTCTAGGAATAGAGAGCAAGGGGTCCACGTCTGGATTCCCCTAGTAATTTAGGGTGAGACCCAAAGTTACTTGAAATATGCAAATAACAAGGGGGGTCCTGGGAGACTCTCTGCCAGACAAGAGTCCTGGTTACAAGAGCCTTAATCAGAGTGTTTAGCTCACTATCTTTCACAGAGGAGAAATATCCTAAACACATCAGTCTGTGTTCTGCCCTCGGGCAGTCCAGCATCGAAATTCTAGGCAATTCACCTCTGAAAAAGAGTACCAACAGCAACCCCAGACATGTGTTTCGGTCTGGTTGAACTTCATCAGTAGGGTGTAGCTGTGCCTCTCTAAGAATAGTGTGCAAGCGGTCCACATCTAGATTCCCCTAGTATGTTAGGGTGAGACCCAAAGTCAATTGAAATATGCAAATAACAAGGGGGGGTCCTGGGAGACTCTCTGCCAGACATGAGTCCTGGTTACAAGAGCCTTACCCAGAGTTATTAGCTCACTATCTTTAACGGAGGAGAAATATCCTAAACGTATCAGTCTTTGTCCTGCCCAGGGGCAGTCCAGAACCGAAAAGTTAGGCAATTCTCCTCTGAACAAGAGTACCAACAGCAACCCCAGACACGTGTTTCGATCTGGTTGAATCTCATCAGTACGGGGTAGCTGTGCCTCTCTAAGAATAGCTAGCAAGGGGTCCACATCTAGATTTCCCTAATTACTTACGGTGAGACCTAAAGTCACTTGAAATATGCAAATAACAAGGGGCGTCCTGGAAGACTCTCTGCCAAACATGAGTCCTGGTTACAAGAGCCTTACCCAGAGTGTTTATCTCACTATCTTTCACAGAGGACAAATATCCTAAACACATCAGTCTGTGTTCTGCCCTCGGGCAGTCCAGCACCGAAATGCTAGGCAAGTCACCTCTGAAAAAGAGTACCAACAGCAATCCCAGACATGTGTTTCAGTCTGGTTGAACCTCATCAGTAGGGTGTAGCTGTGCCTCTCTAAGAATAGTGAGCAAGGGGTCCACATCTGGATTCCTCTAGTAACTTAGGGTGAGACCCAAAGTTACTTGAAATATGCAAATAACAAGGGGGGTCTTGGGAGACTCTCTGCCAGGCATGAGTCCTGGTTACAAGAGGCTTACCCAGAGTCATTAGCTCACTATCTTTAACGGAGGAGAAATATCATAAATGTATCAGTCTTTGTCCTGCCCAGCGGCAGTCCAGCACCGAAATGCTAGGCAATTCTCCTCTGAACAAGAGTATCAACAGCAACCCCAGACACCTGTTTCGGTCTGGTTGAACCTCATCGGTAGGGTGTAGTTGTGCCTCTCTAAGAATAGTGAGCAAGGGATCCACGTCTGGATTCCCCTAGTAACTTAGGGTGAGACCCAAAGTCACTTGAAAACTGCAAATAACAAGGGGGGTCCTGGGAGACTCTCTGCCAGACATGAGTCCTGGTTATAGGAGCCTTACCCAGAGTGTTTAGCTCACTATCTTTCACAGAGGTGAAATATCCTAAATATATCTGTCTTTGTACTGCCCTGGGGCAGTCCAGCACCAAAATGCTAGGCAATTCTACTCTGAACAAGAGTATCAATAGCAACCCCAGACACCTGTTTCGATCTGGTTGAACCTCATCGGTAGGGTGTAGTTGTGCCTCTCTAAGAATAGTGAGCAAGGGGTCCATGTCTGGATTCCCCTAGTATGTTAGGGTGATACCCAAAGTCACTTGAAATATGCAAATAAAAAGGGGGATTCTGGTAGACTCTCTGCCAGACATGAGTCCTGGTTACAAGAGCCTTACCCAGAGTCTTTAGCTCACTATCTTTCACAGAGGAGAAATATCCTAAACTTATCAGTCTTTGTCCTGCCCAGGGGCAGTCCAGCACCGAAAAGTTAGGCAATTCTCCTCTGAACAAGAGTACCAACAGCAACCCAAGACAAATGTTTTGGTCTGGTTGAATCTCATCAATACGGGGTAGCTGTGCCTCTCTAAGAATAGCGAGCAAGGGGTCCACATCTAGATTCCCCTAACAACTGAGGGTGAGACCCAAAGTCAATTGAAATATGCAAATATCAAGGGGGGTCCTGGAAGACTCTCTGCCAAACATGAGTCCTGGTTACAAGAGTGTTATCCAGAGTCTTTAGCTCACTATCTTTCACAGAGGAGAAATATCCTAAACATATCAGTCTTTGTCCTGCCCTGGGGCAATCCAGCACCGAAATGCTAGGCAATTCTCCACTGAAAAAGAGTACTAACAGCAACCCCAGACACCTGTTTCGTTCTGGTTGAACCTCATCAGTAGGATATAGCTGTGCCTCTCTAAGAATAGTGAGCAAGGGGTCCACATCTGGATTCCCCTAGTAATTTAGGGTGAGACCCAAAGTTACTTGAAATATGCAAATAACAAGGGGGGTCCTGGGAGACTCTCTGCCAGACAAGAGTCCTGGTTACAAGAGCCTTAATCAGAGTGTTTAGCTCACTATCTTTCACAGATGAGAAATATCCTAAACACATCAGTCTGTGTTCTGCCCTCGGGCAGTCCAGCATCGAAATTCTAGGCAATTCACCTCTGAAAAAGAGTACCAACAGCAACCCCAGACATGTGTTTCGGTCTGGTTGAACTTCATCAGTAGGGTGTAGCTTTGCCTCTCTAAGAATAGTGTGCAAGCGGTCCACATCTAGATTCCCCTAGTATGTTAGGGTGAGACCCAAAGTCAATTGAAATATGCAAATAACAAGGGGGGGTCCTGGGAGACTCTCTGCCAGACATGAGTCCTGGTTACAAGAGCCTTACCCAGAGTTATTAGCTCACTATCTTTAACGGAGGAGAAATATCCTAAACGTATCAGTCTTTGTCCTGCCCAGGGGCAGTCCAGAACCGAAAAGTTAGGCAATTCTCCTCTGAACAAGAGTACCAACAGCAACCCCAGGCACGTGTTTCGATCTGGTTGAATCTCATCAGTACGGGGTAGCTGTGCCTCTCTAAGAATAGCTAGCAAGGGGTCCACATCTAGATTTCCCTAATTACTTACGGTGAGACCTAAAGTCACTTGAAATATGCAAATAACAAGGGGCGTCCTGGAATACTCTCTGCCAAACATGAGTCCTGGTTACAAGAGCCTTACCCAGAGTGTTTAGCTCACTATCTTTCACAGAGGACAAATATCCTAAACACATCAGTCTGTGTTCTGCCCTCGGGCAGTCCAGCACCGAAATGCTAGGCAAGTCACCTCTGAAAAAGAGTACCAACAGCAATCCCAGACATGTGTTTCAGTCTGGTTGAACCTCATCAGTAGGGTGTAGCTGTGCCTCTCTAAGAATAGTGAGCAAGGGGTCCACATCTGGATTCCTCTAGTAACTTAGGGTGAGACCCAAAGTTACTTGAAATATGCAAATAACAAGGGGGGTCTTGGGAGACTCTCTGCCAGGCATGAGTCCTGGTTACAAGAGGCTTACCCAGAGTCATTAGCTCACTATCTTTAACGGAGGAGAAATATCATAAATGTATCAGTCTTTGTCCTGCACAGCGGCAGTCCAGCACCGAAATGCTAGGCAATTCTCCTCTGAACAAGAGTATCAACAGCAACCCCAGACACCTGTTTCGGTCTGGTTGAACCTCATCGGTAGGGTGTAGTTGTGCCTCTCTAAGAATAGTGAGCAAGGGATCCACGTCTGGATTCCCCTAGTAACTTAGGGTGAGACCCAAAGTCACTTGAAAACTGCAAATAACAAGGGGGGTCCTGGGAGACTCTCTGCCAGACATGAGTCCTGGTTATAGGAGCCTTACCCAGAGTGTTTAGCTCACTATCTTTCACAGAGGTGAAATATCCTAAATATATCTGTCTTTGTACTGCCCTGGGGCAGTCCAGCACCAAAATGCTAGGCAATTCTACTCTGAACAAGAGTATCAATAGCAACCCCAGACACCTGTTTCGATCTGGTTGAACCTCATCGGTAGGGTGTAGTTGTGCCTCTCTAAGAATAGTGAGCAAGGGGTCCATGTCTGGATTCCCCTAGTATGTTAGGGTGATACCCAAAGTCACTTGAAATATGCAAATAAAAAGGGGGATTCTGGTAGACTCTCTGCCAGACATGAGTCCTGGTTACAAGAGCCTTACCCAGAGTCTTTAGCTCACTATCTTTCACAGAGGAGAAATATCCTAAACTTATCAGTCTTTGTCCTGCCCAGGGGCAGTCCAGCACCGAAAAGTTAGGCAATTCTCCTCTGAACAAGAGTACCAACAGCAACCCAAGACAAATGTTTTGGTCTGGTTGAATCTCATCAATACGGGGTAGCTGTGCCTCTCTAAGAATAGCGAGCAAGGGGTCCACATCTAGATTCCCCTAACAACTGAGGGTGAGACCCAAAGTCAATTGAAATATGCAAATATCAAGGGGGGTCCTGGAAGACTCTCTTCCAAACATGAGTCCTGGTTACAAGAGTGTTATCCAGAGTCTTTAGCTCACTATCTTTCACAGAGGAGAAATATCCTAAACATATCAGTCTTTGTCCTGCCCTGGGGCAGTCCAGCACCGAAATGCTAGGCAATTCTCCACTGAAAAAGAGTACTAACAGCAACCCCAGACACCTGTTTCGTTCTGGTTGAACCTCATCAGTAGGATATAGCTGTGCCTCTCTAGGAATAGAGAGCAAGGGGTCCACGTCTGGATTCCCCTAGTAATTTAGGGTGAGACCCAAAGTTACTTGAAATATGCAAATAACAAGGGGGGTCCTGGGAGACTCTCTGCCAGACAAGAGTCCTGGTTACAAGAGCCTTAATCAGAGTGTTTAGCTCACTATCTTTCACAGAGGAGAAATATCCTAAACACATCAGTCTGTGTTCTGCCCTCGGGCAGTCCAGCATCGAAATTCTAGGCAATTCACCTCTGAAAAAGAGTACCAACAGCAACCCCAGACATGTGTTTCGGTCTGGTTGAACTTCATCAGTAGGGTGTAGCTGTGCCTCTCTAAGAATAGTGTGCAAGCGGTCCACATCTAGATTCCCCTAGTATGTTAGGGTGAGACCCAAAGTCAATTGAAATATGCAAATAACAAGGGGGGGTCCTGGGAGACTCTCTGCCAGACATGAGTCCTGGTTACAAGAGCCTTACCCAGAGTTATTAGCTCACTATCTTTAACGGAGGAGAAATATCCTAAACGTATCAGTCTTTGTCCTGCCCAGGGGCAGTCCAGAACCGAAAAGTTAGGCAATTCTCCTCTGAACAAGAGTACCAACAGCAACCCCAGACACGTGTTTCGATCTGGTTGAATCTCATCAGTACGGGGTAGCTGTGCCTCTCTAAGAATAGCTAGCAAGGGGTCCACATCTAGATTTCCCTAATTACTTACGGTGAGACCTAAAGTCACTTGAAATATGCAAATAACAAGGGGCGTCCTGGAAGACTCTCTGCCAAACATGAGTCCTGGTTACAAGAGCCTTACCCAGAGTGTTTATCTCACTATCTTTCACAGAGGACAAATATCCTAAACACATCAGTCTGTGTTCTGCCCTCGGGCAGTCCAGCACCGAAATGCTAGGCAAGTCACCTCTGAAAAAGAGTACCAACAGCAATCCCAGACATGTGTTTCAGTCTGGTTGAACCTCATCAGTAGGGTGTAGCTGTGCCTCTCTAAGAATAGTGAGCAAGGGGTCCACATCTGGATTCCTCTAGTAACTTAGGGTGAGACCCAAAGTTACTTGAAATATGCAAATAACAAGGGGGGTCTTGGGAGACTCTCTGCCAGGCATGAGTCCTGGTTACAAGAGGCTTACCCAGAGTCATTAGCTCACTATCTTTAACGGAGGAGAAATATCATAAATGTATCAGTCTTTGTCCTGCCCAGCGGCAGTCCAGCACCGAAATGCTAGGCAATTCTCCTCTGAACAAGAGTATCAACAGCAACCCCAGACACCTGTTTCGGTCTGGTTGAACCTCATCGGTAGGGTGTAGTTGTGCCTCTCTAAGAATAGTGAGCAAGGGATCCACGTCTGGATTCCCCTAGTAACTTAGGGTGAGACCCAAAGTCACTTGAAAACTGCAAATAACAAGGGGGGTCCTGGGAGACTCTCTGCCAGACATGAGTCCTGGTTATAGGAGCCTTACCCAGAGTGTTTAGCTCACTATCTTTCACAGAGGTGAAATATCCTAAATATATCTGTCTTTGTACTGCCCTGGGGCAGTCCAGCACCAAAATGCTAGGCAATTCTACTCTGAACAAGAGTATCAATAGCAACCCCAGACACCTGTTTCGATCTGGTTGAACCTCATCGGTAGGGTGTAGTTGTGCCTCTCTAAGAATAGTGAGCAAGGGGTCCATGTCTGGATTCCCCTAGTATGTTAGGGTGATACCCAAAGTCACTTGAAATATGCAAATAAAAAGGGGGATTCTGGTAGACTCTCTGCCAGACATGAGTCCTGGTTACAAGAGCCTTACCCAGAGTCTTTAGCTCACTATCTTTCACAGAGGAGAAATATCCTAAACTTATCAGTCTTTGTCCTGCCCAGGGGCAGTCCAGCACCGAAAAGTTAGGCAATTCTCCTCTGAACAAGAGTACCAACAGCAACCCAAGACAAATGTTTTGGTCTGGTTGAATCTCATCAATACGGGGTAGCTGTGCCTCTCTAAGAATAGCGAGCAAGGGGTCCACATCTAGATTCCCCTAACAACTGAGGGTGAGACCCAAAGTCAATTGAAATATGCAAATATCAAGGGGGGTCCTGGAAGACTCTCTGCCAAACATGAGTCCTGGTTACAAGAGTGTTATCCAGAGTCTTTAGCTCACTATCTTTCACAGAGGAGAAATATCCTAAACATATCAGTCTTTGTCCTGCCCTGGGGCAATCCAGCACCGAAATGCTAGGCAATTCTCCACTGAAAAAGAGTACTAACAGCAACCCCAGACACCTGTTTCGTTCTGGTTGAACCTCATCAGTAGGATATAGCTGTGCCTCTCTAAGAATAGTGAGCAAGGGGTCCACATCTGGATTCCCCTAGTAATTTAGGGTGAGACCCAAAGTTACTTGAAATATGCAAATAACAAGGGGGGTCCTGGGAGACTCTCTGCCAGACAAGAGTCCTGGTTACAAGAGCCTTAATCAGAGTGTTTAGCTCACTATCTTTCACAGAGGAGAAATATCCTAAACACATCAGTCTGTGTTCTGCCCTCGGGCAGTCCAGCATCGAAATTCTAGGCAATTCACCTCTGAAAAAGAGTACCAACAGCAACCCCAGACATGTGTTTCGGTCTGGTTGAACTTCATCAGTAGGGTGTAGCTGTGCCTCTCTAAGAATAGTGTGCAAGCGGTCCACATCTAGATTCCCCTAGTATGTTAGGGTGAGACCCAAAGTCAATTGAAATATGCAAATAACAAGGGGGGGTCCTGGGAGACTCTCTGCCAGACATGAGTCCTGGTTACAAGAGCCTTACCCAGAGTTATTAGCTCACTATCTTTAACGGAGGAGAAATATCCTAAACGTATCAGTCTTTGTCCTGCCCAGGGGCAGTCCAGAACCGAAAAGTTAGGCAATTCTCCTCTGAACAAGAGTACCAACAGCAACCCCAGGCACGTGTTTCGATCTGGTTGAATCTCATCAGTACGGGGTAGCTGTGCCTCTCTAAGAATAGCTAGCAAGGGGTCCACATCTAGATTTCCCTAATTACTTACGGTGAGACCCAAAGTTACTTGAAATATGCAAATAACAAGGGGGGTCCTGGGAGACTCTCTGCCAGACATGAGTCCTGGTTACAAGAGCATTACCCAGAGTCATTAGCTCACTATCTTTAACGGAGGAGAAATATCCTAAGTGTATCAGTCTTTGTCCTGCCCAGGTGCAGCCCAGCACCGAAAAGCTAGGCAATTCTCCTCTGAACAAGAGTACCAACAGCAACCCCAGACACGTGTTTCGGTCTGGTTGAATCTCATCAGTACGGGGTAGCTGTGCCTCTATAAGAATAGCGAACAAGGGGTCTACGTCTAGATTCCCGGACTAACTTGGGGTGAGACTCACAAAGTCACATGAAATATGCAAGTATCAAGGGGGGTCCTGGAAGACTCTCTGCCAAACATGGGTCCTGGTTACAAGAGCCTTACCCAGAGTCTTTAGCTCACTATCTTTCACAGAGGAGAAATATACTAAACATATCAGTCTTTGTCCTGCCCGGGGGCAGTCCAGCACCGAAATGCTAGGCAATTCTCCACTGAAAAAGAGTACCAACAGCAACCCCAGACACCTGTTTCGGTCTGGTTGAACCTCATCGGTAGGGTGTAGTTGTGTCTCTCTAAGAATAGTGAGCAAGGGATCCACGTCTGGATTCCCCTAGTAACTTAGGGTGAGACCCAAAGTCACTTGAAAAATGCAAATAACAAGGGGGGTCCTGGGAGACTCTCTGCCAGACATGAATACTGGTTATAAGAGCCTTACCCAGAGTCTTTAGCTCACTATATTTCACAGAGGAGAAATATCCTAAACATATCTGTCTTTGTACTGCCCTGGGGCAGTCCAGCACCAAAATGCTAGGCAATTCTACTCTGAACAAGAGTAGCAATAGAAACCCCAGACACGTGTTTCGGTATAGTTGAACCTCATAAGTAGGGTGTAGCTGTGCCTCTCTAAGAATAGTGATCAAGGGGTCCACGTCTGGATTCCCCTAGTATGTTAGGATGATACCCAAAGTCACTTGAAATATGCAAATAACAAGGGGGGGGTCCTGGGAGACTCTCTGCCAGACATGAGTCCTGGTTACAAGAGCCTTACCCAGAGTCTTTAGCTCACTATCTTTCACAGAGGAGAAATATCCTAAACGTATCAGTCTTTGTCCTGCCCAGGGGCAGTCCAGCACCGAAAAGTTAGGCAATTCTCCTCTGAACAAGAGTACCAACAGCAACCCCAGACAAGTGTTTTGGTCTGGTTGAATCTCATCAGTACGGGGTAGCTGTGCCTCTCTAAGAATAGCGAGCAAGGGGTCCACATCTAGATTCCTCTAATAACTGAGGGTGAGACCCAAAGTCAATTGAAATATGCAAATAACAAGGGGGGTCCTGGAAGACTCTCTGCCAAACATGAGTCCTGGTTACAAGAGCGTTATCCAGAGTCTTTAGCTCACTATCTTTCACAGAGTAGAAATATCCTAAACATATCAGTCTTTGTCCTGCCCTGGGGCAGTCCAGCACCGAAATGCTAGGCAATTCTCCACTGAAAAAGAGTACTAACAGCAACCCCAGACACCTGTTTCGTTCTGGTTGAACCTCATCAGTAGGGTGTAGCTGTACCTCTATAAGAATAGTGAGCAAGGGGTCCACGTCTGGATTCCCGTTGTAACTTAGGGTGAGACCCAAAGTCACTTGAAAAATACAAATAACAAGGGGGGTCCTGGGAGACTCTCTGCCAGACATGAGTCCTGGTTACAAGAGCCTTACCCAGAGTGTTTAGCTCACTATCTTTCACAGAGGAGAAATATCCTAAACATATCAGTCTGTGTTCTGCCCTCGGGCAGTCCAGCACCGAAATGCTAGGCAATTCAACTCTGAAAAAGAGTACCAACAGCAACCCCAGACATGTGTTTCGTTCTGTTTGAACCTCATCAGTAGGGTGTAGCTGTGCCTCTCTAAGAATAGTGAGCATGGGGTCCACGTCTGGATTCCCCTAGTAACTTAGGGTGAGACCCAAAGTCACTTGACATATGCAAATAACGAGGGGGTCCTGGGAGACTCTCTGCCAGACATGAGTCCTGGTTACAAGAGCCTTACCCTGAGTCTTTAGCTCACTATCTTTGACAGAAGAGAACTATCCTAAACATATCAGTCTTTGTCTGGCCCTGGGGCAGTCCAGGACTGAATTCTAGGCAATTCTCCTCTGAACAAGAGTATCAACAGCAACCCCAGACATGTGTTTCGGTCTGGTTGAACCTCATCAGTAGGGTGTAGCTGTGCCTCTCTAAGAATAGTGAGCAAGGGGTCCACATCTGGATTCCCCTAGTAATTTAGGGTGAGACCCAAAGTCACTTGAAATATGCAAATAACAAGATGGGTCCCGGGAGACTCTCTGCCAAACATGAGTCCTGGTTACAAGAGCCTTACCCAGAGTGTTTAGCTCACTATCTTTCACAGAGGAGAAATACCCTAAACATATCAGGCTTTGTCCTGCTCTGGTGCAGTCCAGCACCGAAATGCTAGGCAATTCTCCTATGAACAAGAGTACCAACATCAACCCCAGACACGTGTTTCGGTCTGTTCGAACCTCATCAGTAGGGTGTAGCTGTGCCTCTCTAAGAATAGTGAGCAAGGGGTGCACGTCTGGATTACCCTAGTAACTTAGGGTGAGACCCAAAGTCACTTGAAATATGTAAATAACAATGGGGGTCCTGGGAGACTCTCTGCCAGACATGAGTCCTGGTTACAAGAGCCTTACCCAGAGTCCTTAGCTCACTATCTTTGACAGAGGAGAAATATCCTAAACATATCAGTCTTTGTCCGGCCCTGGGCAGTCCAGCACCAAATTCTAGGCAATTCTCCACTGAAAAAGAGTACTAACAGCAACCCCAGACACCTGTTTCGTTCTGGTTGAACCTCATCAGTAGGATATAGCTGTGCCTCTCTAAGAATAGTGAGCAAGGGGTCCACATCTGGATTCCCCTAGTAATTTAGGGTGAGACCCAAAGTTACTTGAAATATGCAAATAACAAGGGGGGTCCTGGGAGACTCTCTGCCAGACAAGAGTCCTGGTTACAAGAGCCTTAATCAGAGTGTTTAGCTCACTATCTTTCACAGAGGAGAAATATCCTAAACACATCAGTCTGTGTTCTGCCCTCGGGCAGTCCAGCATCGAAATTCTAGGCAATTCACCTCTGAAAAAAGAGTACCAACCGCAACCCCAGACATGTGTTTCGGTCTGGTTGAACCTCATCAGTAAGGTGTAGCTGTGCCTCTCTAAGAAGAGTGAGCAAGGGGTCCACGTCCGGATTCCCCTAGTAATTTAGGGTGAGACCCAAAGTCACTTGAAATATGCAAATAACAAGGGAGGTCCTGGGAGACTCTCTGCCAGACATGAATCCTGGTTATAAGAGCCTTACCCAGAGTCATTATCTCACTAATGGAGGTGAAATATCCTAAACGTATCTGTCTGGATCCATCCCTGGAAGCTTTGGCACGATTGGAAGATATCGTCACGAAGAATCTTGCAGTAACGGTCTAGCCCTCAACCAATATGGCAGCCGCCGTAATATAAGCAAGCCCTGCCCACCCCCCGGCGCGTTGTATCTGTGGTTTTTCTCTGATACGCTCGCTCGGCTTAACTTCTGTTTAGCCTCCCTCCTCTAGCCTCCTTCAGTTTCCCCTCCTGAACTAGTCCTGGCGGTCATCTTCAGTTTTTCCTGTTCATTCTTTTTCGTCCCTCCTCGGCGCTCTGCCGTTCCACTTTCTCCGCTCTGTTCTCCGCTTCGGCTTCCTGCCGTTCCGACTTGCGGCCCCTTCCCCAACACTCGCGACTCTTCGCGTTACTACCTGTACGCTTCGTGTTCTTTCTCTCATTTGGGAAAAGGGGACTATACCTTTCCTCTGCTTTCAAGATCTTCTGTCCTCTACAGATCTCTGGACGTATCCTTCAGTGTTTAATCATTGCCACCTACCTGTCGTCTGCTACAGCATTCTGTCTTCCTTTTTTGACACAGCTACTCGTCGGCTGCAGCATTCTGTTTTCCTTTTGGGACACCGCTATGGAACTACATACCTGGGATTATGTTTCCTGTCCTTTGCCTATCGACTCTTACAGAACAGCACTTGCCAGAATTCTGCAAGAACCTTTAAGACGGAATTTACTCACCAATGCTGAATACTTGAGACTCCTTCCTGGAACTTACTACAGGGTTTTTTGTGCCAACCATCTGCTTTTTCCCTGTCTACTGGGGCTTGGCTCCTCGGGGCCCCCAAGACAGGTTCCACTTCCTGTCGCGGTGGCGTCCGAGGGAGCCAGGCCTTACTTGCATGACAGGAAGTCTGGAGATAAATCAGCCAAGGAACATTCCAAGGCACCACAGATGCCGTCTTCTCTCACCAAGGAAAGACAAGAAGAAGTAACAGGTGAGGAGCAGGGGGCGGAAGGTGAACAGCGTGACAAAATACTACGCCCAAGTAGTCTCATGGCTTCCCTCGAACAATACCAGGAGTTGGTGGCTGCCTTACAGGATTTAACCCTAGAAGTTCAATTTCTCAAGACAGGAAATGCCACTTTGCGCCAACAGGTAGTTTTACATAGAAACAACCAAGGGGATCTACCACCTATGCCCTGGCTATCCCGGGGGTCTAAAGGAGTTCTTGGACGCCTGTCAAATTCACTTCGTCTTCCGACCTCATGCCTTTGATACAGCCCGAGCTAAGGCAGGATTCCTTATTGCAAACTTAACTGGGAATGCCTTGGCTTGGGCCCCCCCTCTGGTGACAAGAAACGATCCTACATTGACGAATTACGACCAATTTGTGGAACTCTTTAAAGAAAGATTTGATCACCCTGAAGTCCTCTATACCTCATTGGAGGCTATACTTGATTTCAAACAAGGGAATACAGACGTACAGGCCTATATAACTCGCTTCCTGAGATTAGCGACGAAGACGGACTGGCCTGATTCGGCTAAGCAGATGATTTTCCGGATAGGTCTCCAGGATCAATTAAAGGACGAGTTAGCCCGAGTAGCACGTCCCCCTTCCTTTCAAGATCTCATGACGCTGACCTCGCAGTTGGAATACCGACTAACTGAACTCCGCCAAGAAAGAAGGAGACCTCGGCTCAACCTACCCTCATCTAGCCCTGCTCCACACCCTCCCGGAGGTGTCTCTACATTAAAGGAACAGATGCAGATTGGTGCAGCCCGGGGTCCTTTGACGCCTGCAGAACGCAAGAGGTGAAGGGACTCTGGTCTCTGTTTGTATTGCGGTTCCTTGAAGCATCTACTCAGGGACTGTCCGGAAGTACCTCCACGAAGAAAGGAAAACTCCAACCCCCGGTCCTTTGCATGGGAGGTCTCGGGGGAACAAGAAGCAGTCCTTGCAGCCTTACCAGACCCTCAGAAGTAAGGGAAGAAAACAGTTTGATGATATTTCGAGTTAAATTATGGACAACAGATTCCACTCCCATTGAAGTACATGCCATGCTAGACTGTGGAGCAGCGGGAAACTTCATAGATACGGAATGGGCAAAAGAACAACAAATACCTACCAGACCTAAAGAAAGATCCATCCGAGTTGAAGATGTGGATGATAAACCATCATCCTCAGGTCACATCAGATCAGACACTATCCCTTTACACCTGGCTCTGGGAGAACATCACAAAATAATGGTATTCAATCTAATCTGAGCAGCTCACTTTCCCTTGGTGATAGGAATCCTTTGGCTAAGACGACACAATCCTCAGATCAACTGGACCTCCAATAGGGTTAGTTTTGACTCTGACTATTACAAAGACCACTGCAATTCCTCCCAACAATCAAGAAGAGAACAAGGACTACAGAACCCCCCATCTTAAGGTGGTATTGTCGATTCCTTTGCAATACCAGGACTATGCAGAGGTGTTTGAGGACACCATACCCAAACTTTTACCTCCTCATAGGCCTGAGGACTGTGCCCTAGACCTCCATCCTGAGTCAGTAGTTCCTTTTGGTAGGATGTACCCTCTGTCTCTTTCTGAAAAGCATGCTCTACGGACCTACTTGGATGCAAATCTTCAAAATTGACTTATTCAGGAATCAAGATCATCAGGGGGAGCGTCATTATTTTTCATCCCTAAGAAAGACTCCACCGAATTACGTCCTTGTATAGATTACTGAGGGTTTAACCGGATCACTGTCCATGATCACTATCCCATGCCACTGATCAGAGACATTTTGGAAGCAGTTAGGGGGGCCTCATATTTCACAAAATTAGACCTCATGGGAGCATATCATCTCCTCAGGATAAGGAGAGGAGACGAATGGAAGACAGCCTTTCAAACCCCATTTGGGTTATACGAATACCGGGTTATGCCCTTTCGTCTAGTGAACGCCCCAGCTGTCTTCCAAAGATTCATTGACAAGATCTTTTCTGACATGTTATTTGTATCCGTTGTGATTTACCTGGATGACATCCTTGTATATTCAGAAGAACTTCAAAAACATAGAGAACAAGTAAAGAGCGTGTTACACCGACTCAAGACCAATCACCTCCTTGTAAAGCCGGAAAAGTGTCAGTTGGAAGTGACATCAGTTTTTTATCTTGGTTATATCCTCTCGAAGGAAGGGATCAAGATGGAACCAGGGAAGATAAAGGCCATTCTTGACTGGAAAGAACCTACAGGAGTCAAAGAAGTCCAAACATGGCTAATTTTTAACGTCAATTCATCCCAAACTTTTCCGATCTGATGTTACCCATTACTGGTCTACTCAAGAAGGGAGTGAAGTATATTTTTGGACCAGAACAAAAGAAATCGAAATCGTTGTTACGTCTCAAGGAGTTGTTTACCTCAGCCCCTATACTTGTTCAACCAGATCAAACAAGGCCCTTTATTGTGGAGACGGACGCCTCTGGAGGAGCAGTGGGAGCTGTACTACTGCAAAAGTCTGAAGACGGCCTCAAACACCCAGTGGCCTACTATTCAAGAACTCTGACATAAAGCAAATGTAATTACTCTGTTCTGGAAAGGGAACTATTGGCCATAAAGTTGGCTTGTCAAGAGTGGAGGCATCTGCTTCAAGGAGCAGCTCATTCTTTTCAGATACTAACAGATCACCGAAACCTCAGAGTGTTGCAACAGATGGAGTGCACCAATGCTCAACATACCCGATGGGCATATTTCTTTTCCCAATTCGATTTTACCATCTCATATATACCGGGCACGGAAAACAAGATGGCAGATGCTCTCTCTAGATGTCAAGGAGAAGATGTAGGCCTTCAGCAGGAGCATGACTTCTTATTCCCAAAGTTGAGGGTCATGGCAAGCGTCATACCACTGTTTCAAGAACTGGTAACATCATATGCTCAGTTACCTACCATACCTACCACAGTCATGCAGGCCAATGATGGCCTGTACTACCACATGACAAGGCTATTTCTTCCTTCAAAGAAGCTTCAAGAACGGATCCTCTCCACGTGCCACGATTCCCCTCTGGCCGACACATGATCTCATAAGCCATAGGTTCTGGTGGGCAGAACTATCCAAAGACGTGAAGAAATATGTTTCTACCTGTCCAGTCTGTGCGGCTAACAAGTACCAGATGGGAAAACCATTGGGCAAACTGCAGCAACCCATCCTACTCGCCAAACTTTGGGAACTGATATCCATGGATTTTATCGTTGACCTGCCTGAATCTGAGGGTAAGACAGCAATCATGGTAACCGTAGACTCCTGCAGTAAGATGGCACATTTTTCAGCACTCTCAGGTCTCCCGTCAGCCCCGGAGACTGCCTCTGTCTTTCTTAGAGACGTCATACGTCTCCACGGACTCCCTCGAACTATAATATCAGACAGAGGTACCCAATTTACCTCCAAATTCTGGAAGTTATTATGTCAACAATTCGGAATCAACCAAGCACTATCCTCTGGTTTTCACCCCCAAAGCAATGGCCAGACTGAGAGACTCAACGCCGGATTGGAGCAGTACTTAAGATGTTTTTGAAGCAGCAAACAGGAAAAATGGACGTCATTCCTCTCACGGGTGGAATTTGCTTATAACAATAACTATCACAGTTCCATTCGCATGAGACCGTTTTATTGTACTTACGGATATCATCCATTACAGATGCCCTGGATTGGCATGCAGCCTACCAAATCCCCCACCATTGATGACAGGTTGTCAGAACTCAAGGAAGTACAGAGGATGGCTAAGGAGAGATTGGGGCACAGTCAACAGACAGAGAAGAAATGGGCTGACAGAAGTTGTCGGGCCAATCCGGAATGGAAGTTAGGGAAAAAGCTCTGGTTGTCCACTAAGTATCTGCCTCGATGGATACATACAGGAAAGTTTGCACCTCGATTTCTAGGTCCATTTCCCATTGTTAGACAGATCAATCCAGTAGCTTATGAACTACGCCTACCTAAAGGTCTTCATAGGGTACACTGTAAGAAGATCCAATTAAATACTACAGCTAAGTCAATGCCTAGTCTGGGGTACGGAATGGAAACCCTTATTGATATATCTTTATGTCCAGTTCATAAGTCCTGGATGACTACCCCTATATAACACCCCTCTCTTAGAATCCCCCTGACCCCACTGAGCCAAGAAGTAGTTCTGTTTTGCAAGTTTAAAAGGTTTATTTGAGAAAAATTAAACAAAATATATATCACACTTTTATGATAAATTAACATTTAATATCCTACTTAAGAACATGAGCAGTGATCAACAATGAATAATGCCCTACTAGTAAACTGATTTGGATACTCAGGAGTAGTATAAAGGATGAGGTAGCACACTTGGGAATAGGAACATAAGAATAAGGTGGTAGAGAATGCTTGATATAAGTTCAGATGGATGCAATGTTGAATGAAAATGCAGTACAGAAAATACTCAATATGATTTCAACAAAACAATGTAATCACTTTTCTCTGGCAATTCACTCCCCCCCTTTATGCAATGCAAGGAAATGGAAGGAAAGCGCACAGTTCTCAGAAATGCAATCAAATGTAATTCAGTTCACCCCAGCAAGCTTAGAGAAAACAGGTATGAGTTTGAAATACAGGCAAAAGTGCTTTGAGAGGTGGCAATGAAGTGAGGAATATGCTAAAAATGGTTTTAATTCCCTAGGAGGTTCAGGGTGAGTGATAGCTACTTTATATGAGTTCAGGATCACTTTAACAATGCTCTAGGAGTAACTAGCAGGTTAAACGAGTTTTTGGCAAAGTAAAGCAAGAAAGCTGCCGCTTTTCACACGTAAGAGAAATCAGCTGAAATCGCAAATCGCGGCAAAATTTCTAGGCTTGCTGGAAAGGTAAGATTCTAAGCTTTCAGAGGAAAGTTAAACCAAGTTCCTAGCCCAAACGGTTCCAGAGATACGGACGATTAAATAAAGGTAGTTTTTCGGATTTAAAGTAAACTCAAAATGACAGGCGACAGCTTTTAAAAATGACAAGTGACAACTTCTAGGAGGCAGTTCTGGTTAGATTAAAATAGTTTGGATTAGATTATTTTAACTAAGAGATTGGTTCTGCACAGTTCTGCTAGGTACTCACAATATATTTTTGAAATAGGCCTCGCCACGGACCTGGTCAGGTTTTAGACTGGACTCCGGTTCTGGTCTCGGCACTTCACAGTGATCTGGGTCAGCTCTCTGGTTCTGCTAACAGCGGTCTGGATCTCTGGCCTCTGGTTCTGGATACTGCTCTGCTTTCTCTGGGTACAGCACTGCTTCTGGATCTTTCTGGCACAGGGTTTTAGGCCAGAATCAACAGCTGGGTCCGGCTGTGAATAGTCTACAAATGATTTTTGGGCCTGCTGACAAATACTTTTGCTTGCAGTGGGCCTTCTTGGTTCAAAGTTCTGTAGTCTCTGTTTAGCTTGGAAGTCTAAGTGTAGGATCTCTGGATGTGAAGTCGTCGGTCAGCAGGGTCCGCAGCAAATGGAATTGAATCTCCTCTCTAGCTGTGCAGCATCACTAGCCAGCCCCTCTCTCAACAGCCCATTGGTCAAGCTTTCCGCACTGCTTTGATTGGGGGAAGGAAATGTGTGTCATGGTGATGCTGTTTTATGATCTGCAGAAAGGATACTCCCCTGTCAAATTGCACACAAATCTATATTTGACCCAAATACATATTTGCACAGGTACACATTTGTTTTAAATTACATGCACCCATCACATATCACATGAGGTATACTCTGTTCAAACTCTGCTCTTCCTGGAGGCTTACATTCAAAACTGGCAACATATTTTCGATTTTAGTGTGCTATGCAACATTGGTTTATCATTAAAATGTATACAAATGTGCGCAAGGCATGTATGCATTTTTATAAGGAAGTGTCAGATTTTTAACATGCATACATTTGGAGTGAAACCCTATTTTCCGCTACCAACCCCCCAGATCATACCACCAGCTCCTAAAACCTCTTAAAATGTTGGCAGAAAAATCACAAGAATTATGGTATCATTTAGATAATTTTGACAAGTCCGCACCATGAGTTATACATCTTTCTTAAAATCATATTCCGGCCAACAGGGGTGTGTCTTTTCAGGTCACATGGTGTAGAAACCAATTTATCCAGTTTCTGCCAAGCTCAGAGACCTTGCCCCTCCCAGCTTCTGCCAAGAGGAAGCTATTTTACGGTCCCCCCAATAAACCATCTGCCTGAGTCAAGGCAGGGCTTTGTTCAAAAGGAAGCCATATACGACCACCCCAATAAACCATCTGCCTGGGCCCTTTCTTTAGTTTCTTGCAATCCCCTGGTAATTCAATCAGAGAGTGTGTGACCTCCTTTTGGCAGGAGCAACAGAATGCAGCCAGGCCTGGGAATGCATTTGTTGGGCAAGCCCCCACTCCTGTCGGGGGTAGCTGTCTGGCAGAATTCCAGTTTCCTTAAGCCAGGTTTCAGGTAAAATGTCTCTTTTTGTTCCCCAGTTTAAGTCAAGACAATTTTTATATATGCAGCTAGAATGCTGATTCTAAGTTCAAAACTATGACATTTTAACAGTTACAAACTATGTGACACTCAAAAGTAGGTCACTCAGTTAATTTAAACATTTCGATTTTGGTGGTTTTAATCCAGTTTCAGTTAGGCTGCTGACATGCATAGCTCAGCCAGTTTTGTTATGAACATTGTTTTGGGCTCTTCATCTTCCCAGATTTAGTATGCACACATACTTCATTCTGCCAGATGTCCGCTGGTGTTCAGTGAGATTTTTGGATGTGTTGCAATGTTTGAAAATAGGCATTTTGAGCTGGCATTCAGAGAAAGCAAAGGTAATTTTAAAGTGCGGTTTTTCCTTTGGCACACATTTCACTCATGGCACCCCGGCCCATCCTGC
Organism: Ambystoma mexicanum; assembly: GCF_040938575.1. Taxonomy (NCBI): domain Eukaryota; kingdom Metazoa; phylum Chordata; class Amphibia; order Caudata; family Ambystomatidae; genus Ambystoma; species Ambystoma mexicanum. The sequence goes on from NC_090923.1 coordinate 324,881,007, forward strand.
TCGCACTGGTGGGTGGCAAGTTAGGCAACCATTATAGTGTGCACAACTGCGTGGTTCTCCTGGATTTTGGCGCACATGTGGGCTTTTTGGCCATCTTGGATTTTCTAAGCCCACAGCACCAAATGTTGCAGCATGATAGCCCAAACGTGGGTCAGGACACCCAACGAGGCCCCCCCACGCGACTGCACTTTGAATTTGAGTCGATGGGGAGTCGGGTGCACAAGGGTTTTGACCCACGCACTGGTATGTCCGCATAATCTTCTTCCAATTCTGCAAATGGCACAGTTCAGCATCTTTTCCTCCATCCGGTACTGATCGATCGGTTCTCCTCGCCGGTCCTGATGGGAATATTGGGCAGTACCCCGGGCCCCTTGGGTCTCTGCTCCGGGTCTCTGGATCGTCCTCCTTGGCCAGTCTTCAGGTTTTCTTTCTCCTACGACGACAAAGGAAGAGCGGCAATACCTATTCATGGACATTTCTCCCCCACCATTGATATAGTGGGGTGACATATATATTTTAGAACTCAACAGATATGAACATGCACATTTTTTTAAATTAAGCAACAGGAACACATAAACTTGAGAAAGACAGAATTTGATAGGCTATATGTAGGATATTTTTAGGGTTGGAATTGAATTACTCTGGAGCGGTACCCTCTGGGATTACAGAGGACTCCTCCAGTTGCTGCAAAGTGTGCCTGGGATCGCAACACTTCAACTGGTTTATGTGGACCCACTTGTCTTCCCCCTCTGCCAAACCGCCTTTGGGGATGCAGATCTTGTAGGCCACAGGGGAGATCTTGTCTATAATCTCAAAGGGTCCCTTCTATGTAGGCAAGAATTTTCGCAGTTTTGCCTGGTTTCTTTGGAAGTTATATAAATAGACCCGATCCACCACCTGATATTCCTTCCTGGAAGTTTTCAGGTCATAGTGGGTCTTCATACTCTCAGCTGATCTTTCTAGATTCCGCTGAGCATAGGCAAAAGCATGTTAAAGGTGTTTCCTTAAATTCTCCACATACTCATGAGTTGTGGAGGCATTTATCAACGTTTGCTCTTGGGTTCTGTAGAGCAAATGCTGGGGAAGCACCATCTTGCGTCCAGTCATCAACTCGAATGGTGACATTTTGGTTGCAGATGAAGGGGCAGATCTGATGGCCATTAGGACCAGAGGTAATCGGATATCCCAACTTGGCCCAGAATCTGCCACAAACTTCTTTAATATGCTCACAATGGTTTGGTTGTATCTCTCCACTGCTCCAGAAGAAGCTGGCCTGTAATCAATGTGTAGCTTCCTTTTAACCCCCAGTATTTCCCACATCTTTGTCATTACTTCACTGGTGAAGTGGCTACCCCTGTCTGACTCAATCCTTTGAGGTAGACCAAAACGGGAAATATGTGGTTAACCATCAGGGCAGCTGCTGTTTCTGCCTTGCAGTTTGGGGCTGGGAGACATTCCACCCACTTGGTAAACAAGCATGTCACAGTCAACATGTACTTACTCCCCCTAGCGTAGCGAATCACGGGGCCTACAAAGTCGATTTGTAAATCTGACCATGGGAGTGTCATTCCCCTCTTTTGGAGAGGCGCCCGGTGTGTGAGGGATGTTGGCTGAAATTGTGCACACACAAGACAATCCTTCAAATATTGGTTGAGGTCCTGGCCCATGTGTGGCCAGTATGCAACCTCTCTTAAGATTTCCAGTGTTGTGTGAAACCCCCTATGACCGGCGGTGGCCGCATCATGGGCGTGACTTAGCATCAGGCTTCGGAATGAGGTAGGAACCACCCACTGATCATGGCCAGCTTGGGATTTCCTTACCAGCAAACCGTCTTGGATCCGGAACATTTTTGGACATTTCATCAACACTCTTAGGTCCTCTTTCCCAATGTAATCGGTATCCATCAGGGAAAAGTTCTCAGGGTCCTCAACGTGTTGGTAAAACTTACCAATAATTGGATCCCCCTTCTGAGCTGTAATTAAATCAGCATCAGGGGTCTCCTTACTCCATTGTGCAATTGAAAGATCATTGTGAGCATTTGTCTGGGACCTAGTGATAGCAGTTACCTGGATTTCCCCCAACAGGGACTCAATCTCAATTAGATCCCCTTGGATGGCCCCGGTTTTGGCCAGCTGATCAGCTAAGTCATTTCCAGTTTTGTCTGGTCCCTCTACTTTGGAATGACCCTTGATCTTTTTCCAGTAGATGGTCATCCCATTCGATGTGACCAGATCATCAATGTTTTGGATTAACTTCCCATGTTTCAAGGGTTTGTTATTAGCACATAACATGCCTCTGGTTTTCCAATTAACCAGGTGCTCCACGAACCCGTTCCGTACATAATCCGAATCTGTGATTATGACCAGTTCGTGGAGTTGATGCTGGACAGCATTGAGGATGGCCTGATGCATAGCCATCAATTCTGCCACCTGACTACTTCAGGGATCAATTTTGTTTCCAGCGGAGGGTTCTGGGAACTCCTTCACCCATGCATTCCCTACGCCAGCCACCAGTTCTTTCTCCCTGTCGTTTTCAACATGGTAAGAGCATCCATCCACATAGACAGTGGGCATTCCCTCACACTTGTGCTCTTCAAAGACTTTGTTTGGGGAATTAAGGTATGCCTCCATGTTGTCCTTGATTTTTAGACTTTCGTCCTCGAGACAGTTTTCTCTGGCACAATCATGCAAGTCAGCCAGACCTTGCGCGAGGGGACTCTTCTTGTTTTGGCCATATCTGACCTCCACAGGAAAGCCTTGCATTGACAGAATCCAGGAAGTAATTTGGAGTCTCCACGATGATGTGTTCCCCCTGGATAAATGGGCGGTAATTCTTCAGTGCCCACACCGTTGCCAGGAGTGCCTTCTCACAATCGTTGAATTTTTCCTCCACAGAGGATAAAGTTTTGCTCGCATAGGAGATTACTTTATTGACCTTGTCATGCTTTTGGTATAATACTGCCGTCAAGCACGTATTAGAGAACCCTGTCTCCAGGAAGAACTCCTTGTTTCTGACAGGGTAAGCTAGGCAGGGCGCTTGTGAGAGGCTTTTTTTGAGTTGTCTTACTGCCTCGGCTTGTTCTGGACCCCATTCCCACTTGACCCCCCCCCTTCAGGAGATGAATCAGGGGTCTGGTGATCTCTGCGTAGCCCTCAATGAACTTTCTGCTGTAATTAATCAGTCCAAGGAGGCTCCTTAGTTCCCGCAGAGTTGTGGGGTCTTTCAGTTTCTGAAGTGCTTCCACTTTCTTTTCTTGGGGACAGAGACCCTGAGGAGTAATCTCATGCCCCAAGAAATTAACACGGGTTCTACACCGCTGTGCTTTCTGAAAGGAAAGTTTTGCTCCGGCGGCCCTCAACTGGGTCAGGACATAACGGATCTCCGCTATGTGTTCCTCCACAGATGAACTTTTGATGAGGACATCATCTACATAAGCCAGGTTACCCCTTGCACCCAGGTCGGGCAAGGCCTTGTGTAGGAAAATGTTGAATTCATTGCCGGAGTTGAGGTATCCGAGGGGAGTCCGGGTCCATGTGTACTGCTGGCCCCCAAAGGTAAAAGCCAGTTTGTATTGGTCCTCCGTACTGACAGGCACGGTCCAGTATCCATTGGTCAGGTCTATTGCAGTGAATACCTGTGACACTTGAATCTGGGCCAGCCCTTGGTCAATGTAGGGCAGAGGCCATCGGGAAGTATGGACCCGTTTGTTGAGCTCCCTAAGGTCGGCGCAGAGTCTCGACTGGCCGTTTGGCTTCAATATTCCCAGCACCGGATTATTGAAAGTGCTGTGGACTGGACGGATTATTCCCCGGGACTCAAGGTTCTTAATTATTTCAGTAAGGGACTCCATGGATGCGAGAGGCAAGCGATATTGCTTCACAAACACTGGAGTCATTCCAGGGTCCGTGGGGATTGTTGTTGTGTGGATGTCGGTGCGACCACAGTCATATGAGTCTACTGCAAAGAGATCTTGGAAATCCAAGAAAACTTGTTTCAACTTTTGCTTTTGTTCCAGAGTCACACAGGCATCAGCTAGGTTGATTCTCTCTTCCACCATCTGCCTGAAGCCTGACAAGACTTCTGGTTTGGCTATTTCAGCGGCCTCCTCCAGCTGGGTGGAGAAGTCCCTGGTCAGAGTGCTGATTTGGACTGGAGGCTTCAGGTGGGAAAGGCAGCCCTCATGGACCTGGAAAATCACCTCATCCCTCCTGAAGTCACAAGTCACATCTTCCTTACCATAAGGGCAAGAAGTGTACACCAGGAAGTTCCCCCCATGCCGGGTAAAAATCCTGTCTGGTGTTGTATTGTCATCACTGTCACTGTCAAAGCAGTCCTTGGGGATTGGTCCTAACAGTTCATTTCCTAAATCAATGGAAAAATGTCGGTCATCAATCGCCATTCCAATAATGGTGCCTGCGGCTAGAGTAATACTCTTTAAGTCGCTGTTATCCACCTCTATTAGAATGGTGTCATGTTCTATGTTGACTAATGGAGTTGGGTTTACCCCCAAACCTTGCTGTTGGAGAGAAGCGTTTAGATGTATGTAAGCATCAGGGGTTTTCAAATGTTGTCCTCTTTTAACTTTCACTTCCAGGGAGAATTGTCGGGTCCCTCCTGGGATGGTGACTTTCTCTTTGATCTGAATTTCAACTGCATAAGGTAGCAATTGAGCTGACCTAAATGCTTTTTCTGGATCATCAAAGCTCATGGGATTATCCGCTAATCGGGACCAAGCTTTGAACTATGCTCTTGTTGCCAATGGAGATTTTGAGCATACACCTGCTTGGCAGGAGATGTTTGGAATTGGGTGCTTCCAGGTCCATTTCCCATTTGTCTATCAGTTTGAATGTGGGAATGGCTGGATCTTTTGGGAGTTAGCGGAACATGGCTTTGCTGATGAAGCTCTTACCGTTGTTCACACACACTCGAGCGAGAACAGAGTCCTTCCCATCATTTAACTGAACAGGGATGAACAACTGCTCTCCAATTTGCTGAATATCAGCCAGGCTCTGAGCTGATTTCACATCGTTCTGGACTATAGGAGTGGGTGTTTCTGATTGTGGATTGGTGAAGAATTTCAAAGTGTTTCCTTCCACTGTGGAATACCACCTTAAACTGGAAGGAAGGTTGATTTTCAGAAATAGAGAGGACCCCCCATCACCAGTCTGTTGTCCTACTGCTATTACTGTCACGTCTGGAGTTTGGTTGTTCTGGAAGTGAAATTCTACTTGGTCAGATTTTTGTTCAACCATGTGGCATGTGCCGTTTAAACTAACATGGTTGACACTCTGTTTTAATTTTATTAGTCGGCTAGTCTGGGTCCAGAGGACCTTGTTTACGCAATCTATTAGGGGTGACAACCTTCTCAGGAGGTCATTCCCTAGTAAACAAGGGGTGCCCTCTGGAGTCACTACTATGACCGGGTGTTTCACCTTGTGTCGCCCAATTTTAATGTCCAAGTCTGCAGTCCCCTCAACAGGAATTTCCTTCCCGTCAAAGTTCTGCAGTTGTCCAGGAAGAGAGGTGAGAGGAATTCAGTAATTCTCCCCCCTTCCTGCATTTAGTTCCTCAAAGGCCCTTTTGGACAGAAGGGTAGCTTGGCATCCAGTGTCCACCAGTGCCAAAATTGTACCCTGCCCCTGTACTTGTACCGGGCCATAGTATCTTCCCTCCTTCTCCTCAAGGGGGCACAGATAATGCACTAATGCACATTTTTGGACAACTGGTGGGCTAACGTTCTGGTTTTGGACATTGCTAGAGAAGAGATTTGGGCAGAATTCTGTGGAGAGTCTTGGGAATCTGAAAGAAAAAGTTGGCAACTGGAGATCAGAGCCATTGTGGGTTCCCCTGGTTCCGGTTCTGGGCCGCCCCCCCCTTTTTGGAGGCAGTCACCAGGATGGGTTTGAACCAGGGGATTTTGGTATTGTGGGTTCTGGGATGAGATGATGGGTGGCGGTAGCTCAGTCTCCATATCTCCCCAGTCTGGATTGGAATCCCTTGTGACCCATTTTTCTTTGGGAGGAGTTCTCCCATCTCTGATAGAGAAGATCCTTTTCCCGGCATCTTCTGAGGATCCCTCTCCCTCAAATTGGAAGACCTGTGCTTCCTCCACAAAGTGGGTCTGTTTGGGTCCTTTGTTTCTCCTACCCCCCCTCTGCTCCTTGGGAGGCAGGCTTTCAGGGGCAGGAGATTTTGTTTCCGGTTCCTGGTTTTCCAGGGGCTGTTTACAAGTTGGGAAGGAAGTTTCCTCCAAGGCTTTACACCCCCCTTCCCCTTGTGCCTCCTCCCTGGGAACCGGTGTGTTATCGGGGTGCTGCCCCCGTCATTGTTCTGGAGCACCAGGTCCAGAGCTTGGGGCATTCTGCGGTGGCATGCTCATCTGAGGGTTCTGTTGACCCCTCAGTATGTGACCCAGATCCCGTGCCATATTTTGGACCTGGCGCTCTAACTGGGAAACCCGCTCAGGCTGATACGGGGCTCTAATTTCTCCCCTGGGCTGATCCCGGGAAGGGTAGCTATCCCTCCCCTGGTTGGGAAGATTTTGGTACCCCTCCACCCTTGGCCTCCCCTCTCCCAGATTAGGTTGTCTGGGCTCAGGGAATTGGGGAAAGAAGGGTGGATACCTGGGGAAAAAGTTCTGCCCAGGATTTGGAGAATTTCTGCCCCTCCTGGGAGAAGTTAGGAGGGAAGTTCCCCGGTTCAGGTGCTTGGCTGGATCCCCCCCCTTGGGCTGGAGGAGTCCACACATAACCCAGGATTGGTCAGTTTCCCTTGTAGCGGGGACTTACATAGTCAGGGGAGCAGGGGACCCCATTTGTGGGACTACCTCCTCGACTCCCTGTCTGTGACTGGCCCGAGGGCCTTCGGGGCTGTAAATTATTTGGTGCAGGCAGGCTTTTAGGCCCCCCATCTCCAAATCTAAAACGGGGGCGACCTTTACCTCTGCCACCTTGGCAGCAGCAGGGGTGCTGTTGGTTTTGGGGTTTTTCGGCGCGTTATTTTTATTTTCGATAGGGTTCTGCACCTCATAGATCCGGGTAGCCTGTTCAATGAACCAGTCTAAAGATCTTTTCTCATGAAAATCTCTCACGAGCTGGGTCATTATGTATTTGGGCAAGGCATGGAAAAATGTATTGACAAATTCTCTGCTGTCTGTGCGCACCCTTCTGGTGGTCTGCGCAAAGGCACGTTTCAGTTCTTGCACGAATGCTTGTGCGGCCTGATCCTCCCCACATTGCAAATTGTAGGCTGCCTTGCGAGGCTCTTGGGGATTTCTGTGCACAGAAAAATGTTTCAAGATGGCCGCCCTATAGGTGGACTACCTTGAATGATTTTGGTCCTCCAGCCCCGCAAAGAAACTGGAGTACTCTGGGGAGAATGTCCACTTTACATACTGAATACAGCTTTGGCTGTCCTCCAAATGAAAGGTCTCCATCATTTGCTCATAGAGCTCCAAGTGTTCCCAAACAGAATACTTGGCGTTCTTATGATAAGGCGTGATGACACTCCTGATTGCCTTAATCTGTTTCAATGGGTCCTTAAGCAAGGCCCTTTTTGCCTTATTGACCTTTTTGGTTTGGGTAACCCTGGTCCATTCATCCTCTGACTCAGAGGCACTGCTCCCAGAGGTTCCTGTCTGCTCTTCCAGGTTTTCCCGGATTCTGCGAGCCTGAGAATGGCTGGCAGAATGTGGGGACCTGGTCTCCTGTGTCCTGCGCCGTTCAGAGGAGTCTTCAGATTCCTCCTTGCTGCCAGGATTTGATGGGTACACCCCCACTGACCTAACTGGGCAGAAGTTTTCAGGATGCCCTTAATGGGCCTATTCTCCTGGGGTTCCCCACTAAATTGCACTGTGCTTGTGTGCCCATACCCGGATGCCCGCCCATCCATTCCTGGGAGGTACTGGCCTATGAGCCCCATGCTTCTGGCTGGATAGTAATCTGCCATCCCTGTGGCCCGGTGCTCATGTGCGCCAGGGGACATGGGGGTGGCAGAGTCCAGGGACTGAGAGAGATAAAGGCCTCTGGTACTAGGGCTCCTGAGGTTATGCTCAGGAGTTTCCCTTTCCCAGCGAACCTGGTCTCTATCCGCCCCTGCTCCCTGTTGCAATGCAAGAGCCTGCACCTTCAGTTCCTCAGTTAAGGCCTTACTAGACTCTATCAGTCTCTCCTGCATCGCTACCTGTTGTTGGAGCCTATCATTGTGCTGGCAGAGAGCCTCATTCTCTCTCTGTGTTTCCTGATTGGTCCTAGAGCACTGGGCCAGTCTTTGCTGCAGGAGGGTTACCTCCTGAGTCCCATCCCTACTGGCCTGCTCCGGTCTTGCCAGAGCCTCCTCCACCCTCCTGGTGTGCTCTAGCAAGTCCTGGTGTTCTTTTTGGAGGTCACCCAGTCCCTGGCGGGCCAGGTGATTTTCTTCCATTTTTCTTTTTAAGTGGCAGACTTCCTGGCCTAAGGTGTCCCTTTCCTGTCTAAGAGTCTGCATCTGTACCATCAGGTCGTCCCTTTGCCTTTGGAAGGCACCAGCTTTCTGGCGCTCCTGATCAAATTCTGCCTGGGTATCCAGGTCTTTCAGGATCAGTTTATTGCTCTCCTCTTTCTCTATGTCTAGTTGGGTTTGCAGGGTGGCTACCTGCTCTGTGCATGCCCTGTTGAAATTGATCTGTTGCTCCAGCTTTTTCTGGCTCTGCAGTAGGGAGTCCAAACTGTCTTGGCGTTCCTTCTGCAAGGTCAGAATTCTGGTATCCTGGTCAGCCTTTTCCTGTTGCAGGATATCCATATCCTTCTTTATTTTAATGATGTACTGTCTACTCTCATTTTTGGACTCCTGGCTTCTGTGCAGCCTCTGCTCAGAAGAGTCCAGATCAGATTGGGCCTTCTGTAATGCCAGCAGTTGCCTACTCACCAGATCTTGGCCTTCAGCACATTTGTCATGCATGCCTCCCATAAGTAAATATAAATATGCTGCTACCCTGGCAATCTTGTGGTGCTCATCCTTGGCCTTAGGGGCCATATATAGTTCAATTAGGGCCACATGTAGGGGACCCTGATCTCCCCATGTATCGGACCCTGTTTCAGTGACCTGTTGCGCGATTGCCTTCAACCAGACCGTTTGGTCCTGGTGAGTCCACTCACCTCTCACAAATAGCTTATGTAAGAGGTGCTCCCTCGCTATTTTCATGTCTACCAAGGTCGTCATTATAGAGATTGATCTCTGTCCTGACTTACAGAAATTAGTATTTTATTTTTGCAAAACAGACCTTTTCCTTAGAGTGTCCCTTTGAAGAGTGCTTTACAGCGTAAAACAGCGTGGTGATCCGACCGGATGTATGTATCCCGTCAGTTAGCACACTGTATTAAACTGCACAAGTGATAGATCTAACCCAGACGTCCGGCTCGAGCCCCCAATTTGTAAGAAGATCCAATTAAATACTACAGCTAAGTCAATGCCTAGTCTGGGATACGGAATGGAAACCCTTATTGATATATCTTTATGTCCAGTTCAGAAGTCCTGGATGACTACCCCTAAATAACACCCCTCTCTTAGAATCCCCCTGGCCCCACTGAGCCAAGAAGTAGTTCTGTTTTGCAAGTTTAAAAGGTTTATTTGAGAAAAATTAAACAAAATATATATATCACACTTTTATGATAAATTAATAATTAATATCCTACTTAAGAACATGAGCAGTGATCAACAATGAATAATGTCCTACTAGTAAACTGATTTGGATACTCAGGAGTAGTATAAAGGATGAGGTAGCACACTTGGGAATAGGAACAGAAGAATAAGGTGGTAGAGAATGCTTGATATAAGTTCAGATGGATGCAATGTTGAATGAAAATGCAGTACAGAAAATACTCAATATGATTTCAACAAAACAATGTAATCACTTTTCTCTGGCAATTCACTCCCCCCCTTTATGGAATGCAAGGAAATGGAAGGTAAGCACACAGTTCTCAGAAATGCAATCAAATGTAATTCAGTTCACCCCAGCAAACTTAGAGAAAACAGGTATGAGTTTGAAATACAGGCAAAAGTGCTTTGAGAGGTGGCAATTAAGTGAGGAATATGCTAAAAATGGTTTTAATTCCCTAGAAGGTTCAGGGTGAGTGATAGCTACTTTATATGAGTTCAGGATCACTTTAACAATGCTCTAGGAGTAACTAGCAGGTTAAACGAGTTTTTGGCAAAGTAAAGCAAGAAAGCTGCCGCTTTTCACACGTTAGAGAAATCAGCTGAAAACGCAAATCGCTGCAAAATTTGGTTCTAGGCTTGCTGGAAAGGTAAGATTCTAAGCTTTCAGAGGAAAGTTAAGTTAAACCAAGTTCCTAGCCCAAACGGTTCCAGAGATACGGATGATTAAATAAAGGTAGTTTTTCGGATTTAAAGTAAACTCAAAATGACAGGTGACAGCTTTTAAAAATGACAAGTGACAACTTCTAGGAGGCAGTGCTGGTTAGATTAAAATAGTTTGGATTAGATTATTTTAACTAAGAGATTGGTTCTGCACAATTCTGCTAGGTACTCACAATATATTTTTGAAACAGGCCTCGCCACGGATCTGGTCAGGTTTTAGACTGGACTCCGGTTGTGGTCTTGGCACTTCACAGTGATCTGGGTCAGCTCTCTGGTTCTGCTAACAGCGGTCGGGTCACTCTGGATCTCTGGCCTCTGGTTCTGGATACTGCTCTGCTTTCTCTGGGTACAGCACTGCTTCTGGATCTTTCTGGCACAGGGTTTTAGGCCAGAATCAACAGCTGGGTCCGGCTGTGAATAGTCTACAAATGATTTTTGGGCCTGCTGACAAATACTTTTGCTTGCAGTGGGCCTTCTTGGTTCAAAGTTCTGTAGTCTCTGTTTAGCTTGGAAGTCTAAGTGTAGGATCTCTGGATGTGAAGTCGTCGGTCAGCATGCTCCGCAGCAAATGGAATTGAATCTCCTCTCTAGCTTCCAGTGGCTCTTTTTATGTCTTTTGAAAGTGGGTGTGTGTGCAGCATCACTAGCAAGCCCCTCTCTCAACTGCCCATTGGTCAAGCCTTCCGCACTGCTTTGATTGGGGGAAGGAAATGTGTGTCATGGTGATGCTGTTTTATGGTCTGCAGAAAGGATACTCCCCTGTCAAATTGCACACAAATCTATATTTGACCCAAATACATATTTGCACAGGTACACATTTGTTTAAAATTACACGCACCCATCACATATCACATGAGGTATACTCTGTTTAATCTCTGCTCTTCCTGGAGGCTTGCATTCAAAACAGACAACATATTTTCGATTTTAGTGGGCTATGCAACATTGGTTTAACATTAAAATTTATACAAATGTGTGCAAGGCATGTATGCATTTATATAAGGAAGTGTCAGATTTTTAACATGCATACATTTGGAGTGAAACCCTATTTTCCGCTAGCAACCCCCCAGATCATACCACCAGGTCCTAAAACCTCTTAAAATGTGGGCAGAAAAATCACAAGAATTATGGTATCATTTAGATAATTTTGACAAGTCCGCACCATGAGTTATACATCTTTCTTAAAATCATATTCTGTCCAACAGGGGTGTGTCTTTTCAGGTCACATGGTGTAGAAACCAATTTATCCAGTTTCTGCCAAGCTCAGAGACCCTGCCCCTCCCAGCTTCTGCCAAGAGAAAGCTATTTTACGGCCCCCCCAATAAACCATCTGCCTGAGTCAAGGCAGGGCTTTGTTCAAAAGGAAGCCATATACGACCACCCCAATAAACCATCTGCCTGGGCCCTTTGTTTAGTTTCTTGCAATCCCCTGGTAATTCAATCAGAGAGTGTGTGACCTCCTTTTGGCAGGAGCAACAGAATGCAGCCAGGCCTGGGAATGCATTTGTTGGGCAAGCCCCCACTCCTGTCGGGGGTAGCTGTCTGGCAGAATTCCAGTTTCCTTAAGCCAGGTTTCAGGTAAAATGTCACTTTTTTTCCCCAGTTTAAGTCAAGACAATTTTTACATATGCAGCTAGAATGCTGATTCTAAGTTCAAAACTATGACATTTTAACAGTTACAAACTATGTGACACTCAAAAGTAGGTCACTCAGTTAATTTAAACATTTCGATTTTGGTGGTTTTAATCCAGTTTCAGTTAGGCTGTTGACATGCATAGCTCAGCCAGTTTTGTTATGAACATTGTTTTGGGCTCTTCATCTTCCCAGATTTAGTATGCACACATACTTCATTCTGCCAGATGTCCACTGGTGTTCAGTGAGATTTTTGGATGTGTTGCAATGTTTGAAAATAGGCATTTTGAGCTGGCATTCAGAGAAACCAAAGGTAATTTTAAAGTGCCGTTTTTCCTTTGGCACACATTTCGCTCATGGCACCCCGGCCCATCCTGCTCGCACTGGTGGGTGGCAAGTTAGGCAACCATTTTAGTGTGCAAAACTGCGTGGTTCTCCTGGATTTTTGCGCACATGTGGGCTTTTTGGCCATCTTGGATTTTCTAAGCCTACAGCACCAAATGTTTCAGCATGATAGCTAAAACGTGGGTCAGGACACCCAACAACACCCAGTCTTCCACACGTCACTTCTCAAAGAATACAAGGAGGATCCTTTTCAACGCAAGACCCAGAGGATCAAGACCCCAACAGTAAGACAATCAAAAGAGTATGAGGTCAATTACCGAGTGGATTCTCGTCATCACCGTGGGGTCCTCCAGTATCTAGTCCATTGGAAAAGTTATTCCTTAGAAGAAAGAACATGGGAGCCCAGTTACCATCTGCGCGCTCCCAGACTGGTGAAGAGTTTTCATCTGAGATACCCGGGAAAGCCAGGGGGTTCCGGGGAGGAAGAGGTCATACTGTCAGGATCTGTCCCTGGAAGCTTTGGCACGATTGGAAGATATCGTCTCGAAGAATCTTGCAGTAACAGCAACCCCAGACACGTGTTTCGGTCTGGTTGAAGCTCATCAGTAGGGTGTAGCTGTGCCTCTCTACGAATAGTGAGCAAGGGGTCCACGCCTGGATTCCCCTAGTAACTTAGGGTGAGACCCAAAGTCACTAGAAATATGCAAATAACAAGGGAGGTCCTAGGAGACTCTCTGCCAGACATGAATCCTGGTTAAAAGAGCCTTACCCAGAGTCATTAGCTCACTATCTTTAACAGAGTTGAAATATCCTAAACGTATCTGTCAGGATCCGTCCCTGGAAGCTTTGGCACGATTGGAAGATATTGTCACGAAGAATCTTGCAGTAGCGGTCTAGCCCTCAACCAATATGGCAGCCGCCGTGATATAAGCAAGCCCTGCCCACCCCCCGGCGGGTTGTATCTGTGGTTTTCTCCGATACGCTCGCTCGGCTTAACTTCTGGTTAGCCTCCCTCCTCTAGCCTCCTTCAGTTTCCCCTCCTGAATTAGTCTCGGTGGTCATCTTCAGTTTTCCCTGTTCATTCTTTTTCGCTCCTCCTCAGCACTCTGCCGTTCCACTTTCTCCGCTCTGTTCTCCGCTTCGGCTTCCAGCCGTTCCGACTTGTGGCCCCTTCCGCAAAACTCGCGACTCTTCGCGTTACTGCCTGTACGCTTCGGATTCTTTCTCTCATTTGGGAAAAGGGGACTACACCTTTCCACTGCGTTCGTGTTCTTCTGTCCTCTACAGATCTCTGGCCGTATCCTTCTGTGTTTAATCATTGCCACCTACCTGTCGTCTGCTACAGCATTCTGTCTTCCTTTTTTGACACAGCTACGCGTCGGCTGCAGCATTCTGTTTTCCTTTTGGGACACCGCTACGGAACTACATACCTGGGATTATGTTTCCTGTCCTTTGGCTATAGACTCTTACAGAACAGCACTTGCCGGAATTCTGCAAGAACCTTTTAGACGGAATTTACTCACCAGTGCTGCATACTTGAGACTCCTTCCTGGAACTTACTACAGGGTTTTTTGTGCCAAACATTGGCTGTGTCCCTGTCAACTGGGGCTTGGCTCCTCGGGGCCCCCCAAGATAGGTTCCACTTCCTGTTGAGGTGGCCTCCGAGGGAGCCAGGCCTTACTTGCATGACAGGAAGTCTAGAGAGAAATCAGCCAAGGAACATTCCAAGGCACCACGGAAGCCGTATTCTCTCACCAAGAAAAGACAAGAATAAGTAACAGGTGAGGAGCAGGGGGCAGAAGGTGAACAGCGTGACAGTATCAGCCTTTGTTCTGCCCAGAAGCAGTCCAGCACCGAAAAGCTGGGCAATTCTCCTCTGAACAAGAGTACCAACAGCAACCCCAGAGACGTGTTTCGGTCTGGTTGAAGCTCATCAGTAGGGTGTAGCTGTGCCTCTCTAGAAATAGTGAGCAAGGGATCCACGTCTGGATTCCCATAGTAACTTAGGGTGAGACCAAAGTCACTTGAAATATGCAAATAACAAGGGAGGTCCTGGGAGACTCTCTGCCAGACATGAATCCTGGTTAAAAGAGCCTTACCCAGAGTCATTAGCTCACTATCTTTAACAGAGGTGAAATATCTTAAACGTATCTGTCAGGATCCGTCCCTGGAAGCTTTGGCACGATTGGAAGATATTGTCACGAAGAATCTTGCCGTAGCGGTCTAACCCTCAACCAATATGGCAGCCGCTGTGATAAAAGCAAGCCCCGCCCACCCCCCGGCGGGTTGTATCTGTGGTTTTTCTCTGATACGCTCGCTCGGCTTAACTTCTGGTTAGCCTCCCTCCTCTAGCCTCCTTCAGTTTCCCCTCCTGAATTAGTCTCGGCGGTCATCTTCAGTTTTCCCTGTTCATTCTTTTTCACTCCTCCTCAGCACTCTGCCGTTCCACTTTCTCCGCTCTGTTCTCCGCTTCGGCTTCCAGCCGTTCCGACTTGTGGCCCCTTCTGCAACACTCGCGACTCTTCGCGTTGCTACCTGTACACTTCGGATTCTTTCTCTCATTTGGGAAAAGGGGACTATACCTTTCCACTGCTTTTGTGTTCTTCTGTCTTCTACAGATCTCTGGCTGTATCCTTCTGTGTTTAATCATTGCCACCTACCTGTCGTCTGCTACAGCATTCGATCTTCCTTTTTTGACACAGCTACGCGTCGGCTGCAGCATTCTGTTTTCCTTTTGGGACACCGCTACGGAACTACATACCTGGGATTATGTTTCCTGTCCTTTGGCTATAGACTCTTACAGAACAGCACTTGCTGGAATTCTGCAAGAACCTTTTAGATGGAATTTACTCACCAGTGCTGCATACTTGAGACTACTTCCTGGAACTTACTACAGGGTTTTTTGTGCCAAACATTGGCTGTGTCCCTGTCAACTGGGGCTTGGCTCCTTGGGGCCCCCCAAGACAGGTTCCACTTCCTGTTGAGGTGGCCTCCGAGGGAGCCAGGCCTTACTTGCATGACAGGAAGTCTAGAGAGAAATCAGCCAAGGAACATTCCAAGGCACCACGGAAGCCGTATTCTCTCACCAAGGAAAGACAAGAAGAAGTAACAGGTGAGGAGCAGGGGGCGGAAGGTGAACAGCGTGACAGTATCAATCTTTGTCCTGCCCAGAAGCTGTCCAGCACCGAAAATCTGGGCAATTCTCCTCTGAACAAGAGTACCAACAGCAACCCCAGAGACGTGTTTCGGTCTGGTTGAAGCTCATCAGTAGGGTGTAGCTGTGCCTCTCTAGAAATAGTGAGCAAGGGGTCCACGTCTGGATTCCCCTAGTAATTTAGGGTGAGACCCAAAGTCACTTGAAATATGCAAATAACAAGGGAGGTCCTGGGACACTCTCTGCCAGACATGAATCCTGGTTAAAAGAGCCATACCCAGAGTCATTAGCTCGCTATCTTTAACGGAGGTGAAATATCCTAAACGTATCTGTCAGGATCCGTCCCTGGAAGCTTTGGCACGATTGGAAGATATCGTCACAAAGAATCTTGCAGTAGCGGTCTAGCCCTCAACCAATATGGCAGCCGCCGTCATATAAGCAAGCCCCGCACACCCCCCGGCGGGTTGTATCTGTGGTTTTTCTCCGATACGCTCGCTCAGCTTAACTTCTGGGTAGCCTCCCTCCTCTAGCCTCCTTCAGTTTCCCCTCCTGATTTAGTCTCGGCGGTCATCTTCAGTTTTCCCTGTTCATTCTTTTTCGCTCCTCCTCAGCACTCTGCCGTTCGACTTTCTCCGCTCTGTTCTCCGCTTCGCCTTCCAGCCGTTCCGACTTGTGGCCCCTTCCGCAACACTCGCAACTCTTTGCGTTACTACCTGTACGCTTCGGATTCTTTCTCTCATTTGGGAAAAGGGGACTATACCTTTCCACTGCTTTTGTGTTCTTCTGTCCTCTACAGATCACTGGACGTATACTTCTGTGTTTAATCATTGCCACCTACCTGTCGTCTGCTACAGCATTCTGTCTTCCTTTTTTGAAACAGCTACGCGTCGGCTGGAGCATTCTGTTTTACTTTTGGGACACCACTACGGAACTACATACCTGGGATTATGTTTCCTGTCCTTTGGCTATAGTCTCTTACAGAACAGCACTTGCCGGCTTTCTGCAAGAACCTTTTAGACGGAATTTACTCACCAGTGCTGCATACTTGAGACTCCTTCCTGGATCTTACTACAGGGTTTTTTGTGCCAAACATTGGCTGTGTCCCTGTCAACTGGGGCTTGGCTCCTCGGGGCCCTCCAAGACAGGTTCCACTTCCTGTTGAGGTGGCCTCCGAGGGAGCCAGGCCTTACTTGCATGACAGGAAGTCTAGAGAGAAATCAGCCAAGGAACATTCCAAGGCACCACGGAAGCCGTATTCTCTCACCAAGGAAAGACAAGAAGAAGTAACAGGTGAGGAGCAGGGGGCGGAAGGTGAACAGCGTGACAGTATCAGGCTTTGTCCTGCCCAGAAGCAGTCCAGCACCGAAAAGATGGGCAATTCAAAAACAGCAACCCCAGAGACGTGTTTCGGTCTGGTTGAATCTCATCAGTACGGGGAAGCTGTGCCTCTCTAAGAATAGCGAGCAAGGGGTACACGTCGAGATTCCCCTAGTAACTTAGGGTGAGACCCAAAGTCACTTGAAATATGCAAATAAGAAGGGGGTCCTAGAAGACTCTCGGCCAAACATGAGTCCTGGTTACAAGAGCTTTACCCAGAGTCTTTACCTCACTATCGTTCACAGAGGAGAAATATCCTAAACAGATCAGACTTTGTCCTGCCCTGGGGCAGTCCAGCACCAAAATGCTAGGCAATTCTCCTCTGAACAAGAGTAGCAACAGCATCCCCAGACACGTGTTTCGTTATGGCTGAACCTCATCAGTAGGGTATAGCTGTGCCTCTCTAAGAATAGTGAGCATGGGGTCCACGTCTGGATTCCCCTAGTAACTTAGGGTGAGACCCAAAGTCACTTGACATATGCAAATAACGAGGGGGGGTCCTGGGAGACTCTCTGCCAGACATGAGTCCTGGTTACAAGAGCCTTACCCTGAGTCTTTAGCTCACTATCTTTGACAGAAGAGAAATATCCTAAACATATCAGTCTTTGTCTGGCGCTGGGGCAGTCCAGGACTGAATTCTAGGCAATTCTCCTCTGAACAAGAGTAGCAACAGCAACCCCAGACACGTGTTTCGGTATGGTTGAACCTCATCAGTAGGGTATAGCTGTGCCTCTCTAAGATTAGTGAGTATGGGGTCCACGTCTGGATTCCCCTAGTAACTTAGAGTGAGACCCAAAGTCACTTGAAATATGCAAATAACAAGGGGGGTCCCGGGAGACTCTCTGCCAAACATGAGTCCTGGTTACAAGAGCCTTACCCAGAGTGTTTAGCTCACTATCTTTCACAGAGGAGAAATACCCTAAACATATCAGGCTTTGTCCTGCTCTGGGGCAGTCCAGGACTGAATTCTAGGCAATTCTCCTATGAACAAGAGTACCAACAGCAACCCCAGACACGTGTTTCGGTCTGTTTGAACCTCATCAGTAGGGTGTAGCTGTGCCTCTCTAAGAATAGTAAGCAAGGGGTCCACATCTGGATTCCCCTAGTAACTTAGAGTGAGACCCAAAGTCACTTGAAATATGTAAATAACAATGGGGGGTCCTGGGAGACTCTCTGCCAGACATGAGTCCTGGTTACAAGAGCCTTACCCAGAGTCCTTAGCTCACTATCTTTTACAGAGGAGAAATATCCTAAACATATCAGTCTTTGTCTGGCCCTGGGCAGTCCAGCACCGAATTCTAGGCAAATCTCCACTGAACAAGAGTACCAACAGCAACCCCAGACATGTGTTTCGGTCTGGTTGAACCTCATCAGTAGGGTGTAGCTGTGCCTCTCTAAGAATAGTAAGCAAGGGGTCCACATCTGGATTCCCCTAGTAATTTAGGATGAGACCCAAAGTCACTTATAATATGCAAACAACAAGGTGGGTCCCGGGAGACTCTCTGCCAAACATGAGCTCCACCCTACTGATGAGGTTCAACAGACCGAAACACGTGTCTGGAGTTGCTGTTGGTACTCTTGCTCAGATGAGAATTGCCTAGCATTTCAGTGCAGTCATATGTTTGGGATATTTCGCCTCTGTGAAAGATAGTGAGCCAAAGACTCTGGGTAAGTCTCTCGTAACCAGGAGTAATGTCTGGCAGAGGGACTCCCAGGACCCCCCTTGTTAATTTGCATATTTAAGTAACTTTGGGTCTCAACCTAAGTTACTAGGGGAATCCAGACATGGGCCCCTTCCTCACTATTCTTAGAGAGGCACAGCTCCACCTTCCTGATGGGGTCCAACCAGACTGAAACACGTGTCTGGGTTTGCTGTTGGTACTCTTGTTCAGAGGAGAATTGCCTAGAATTTCGGAGCTAGACTGGCTCTGGGCAGGGCAAAGACTGATATGTTTGGGATATTTCTTCTCTGTGAAAGATAGTGAGCTAAAGTTTCTGGGTAAGTCTCTCGTGACCAGGAATAATGTCTGGCAATGGGACTCCCAGGACCTCCCTTGTTAATTTGCATATTTAATTAACTTTGAGTCTCACCCTAAGTTGTCCACCTTCTTTCTAATACCATAAAGTGTAAAGGGAATGTGTAATGTAAAAAGGAAAATCAGTGTTCAACAGAAATGTCTGTATTGCTGAGTAAGCTCCATTCCCCATGTTTTGTCGCAGGGGATAAGGTGGCATGCTCTGTCTTCGGACATAATGATGCAGTTCTTTTGTGGGCAGGGCCCACTTGGCCTTCCATGAAAAGTCACTAGTTTATCTGATGGACCTCTTAGCTTTCTCTCACTCTAACCCAGGTCATCTTTTAGCTTGTAATACAGTTCAACAAAAGTTTGTTTCCTTCTGGTTACCACAATTCAGTACAGGTTTCCCTACATGGGGTTCAACCCTTTCAATCACAATTTGTGGAGGTACCCTTCCCCAAGATTCAATCACACCATCATAGTCTTCCCTCTGTCGGGCTCAAGCCTCCTTTTACTTTCCTTCCACTGTCTAAGACTTTTGAAACTGCAAGGTTTTTGCTCTTACCTCAGCATGACCACTTCGACCTTCTTTCCTCAAATGTCACTTTTTCTCTCCTACACTAAGGCCTCTTGGTAAATGTAGTTTCCAGCCCAGTACTTAATTCTAAGACATCTCTCACATCCAGGTTTCCCTCTGCCGGGATCAAACCTAACAATACTTAAAATCTTGCATCTCAGGTTCTTTCTCCTCCCGCCGCTTCTACCTCATGAAACATTTCTCTCAATCTGTCGCCGGACCACTCTGTTACTTTGTATCATTAATTTACAGTTATTTAAAATGCTTGTCTTTTTCGCACATCTTATCATCACACGGGCATCCTTCATTCATCGGATACTGTTGCTGTCAAGTTTTATTTAACACAGACCAGATTTTCATTGCTTTCATCAACTCACCGGCGGTGTTAATTTATTTTCATCCTTTGCGGCTTTGATCCTGAAGTCAAGGCTGAAACCACAACTGCATCTACCCAACTCTGCCATTCACTCAGGAGAATGGCTGATATCCTTGAAGCACAAGGCAAAGAGGTTTGTCTTTTCTCTCTGGTTGGGCTTCCTTGCTCAACCTTCAATGCCCTTTGTAGGTAACGATCTCTTGCTGGGGTGTACAAGGTTTCTCCATACCTCACCCTGTTACTCTGTTCGGCCTGGTTCACCATCACACTGAAAGAGCTGCTCCTTCTCTTGCATCACCTTGCTCAGAGTGTGTCTCAGTGTTCCACCCTTTAAACATGTGGTGAGAGATAATAGGTACCAGGTGCTTATAATTAAGGTCAACTGCCTGACCCAGAGTGATCCTATTAGTGGGACCTGTCCAATTTATTGTGAGGGCGCTACTCCTTTCATCCTCAGACCTCCTCTTCCTTGGCTACGTGTTTGTGTAAGAAAGGGGTGGAGGGTTCTGGGAAGTTGGAATATCCTATTAAGTAGGATGGGACAGGTGTATTTGGAAAGGGGGGTACCATGTCTCGCCATTGGGCATTCATCCCCCAGTCCCTGAGGACTCCTCACCCAGATGATCCTACCACTTCATATTCCCACTTTTCTTACTTTCCCTCTACCTTTCCCAGCTATCCATTGCAAAGGCCTCCATTCACATACACTCCTCTTTCTATTTTGTGTAATAAGTTTCTGCTGATGCTACCTGCACACTTCCCTCAGGCTCTCCTCTCTTTCTCTGTACTCGGTCACACTTCTACTAATGCTGGCATTAACTTCCCTTCGGTACTCTTCTTTTTTCCTGCGCCTCCTCTCTCTCTAGGAAACTTTACATTATTATTGTCAGTGCTTTTCACCCTTTTTAGCTCTTATTTGCTTCTTTTAGCTGCGCTTCTAAACTGTGCCGTTTTATCATGTTCTATGAGCTCTGTTATGGCACCTTTTATAGCACTTCCCTTTTCGCCTTCCTTGTTATTAGTTTCTGCCACCGGGGCTTGTATCGGGGTTACTGTACCCTGCAGCAGTTTACAATGGATATAATCCTGACATCGCTGAATATGGCGGACATGGTTGAGGGGGTGAGGTGCTGTGGGCTTCACACGCCCATCATTGTCTCTTCTACTTTGACCTGCTGCTCCTCCTCAAACATTCTCCACAAGTCAAGTATGCTTTGTAGTTTCCTTAGCTTATGTGTGGTATCTGCATATATTGCAGCTGATGCTTTGAGTGTGTCCCTTCTTGTGGCCAATGCTGGACCATTTTTCAAACCGTGACCACTGGATGTAGTATTTCGAAATGTTCCTTTTATATTGAATAATAGACTTACACAAATGAACAACATAGGGTGTCTGCCGTTATAACAATACAAACTCAACGCACCAACACTTTGAACAGTTGCTGTTTCAACATGCTCCCTCCATTCTTCCCATGTGTTGCACCCCCTCCCTCACAATTCCCCACAATTTCAAAACACTTTCCCTCCTAGCTCACATCAATCAATACACAACCTCAAGCTACCCCATACTTACCGCCAATAATCCTAACTGCAACTCTATCAACACAAAAAAACACCTCTGTCGTTTGGTCATATATCAAATTACATCAACAACAATATCACCAAAAAAACATATCCTAAACAGCGGTCTTCCTTTTTATACAGGCTATCTCCTCTTATCTCTTAATGCCTCCCAAAGGAGGCTGGCTCTATGCCCTGCTGCACTACCTTCCCCAACTAATCATTGCAAGTATCTCTTTATCTCTTTTCTTCAAAACACTTTAATCAACTTTAAACAAATAACAATACAACACCACCACCCGTGCAGGTATTTTCATGCACGTATACACTGACACTTTTCGATTCCCCAGGTCCACCGGCTTCGAGTCTCCTCTATCTGCATGCTTCCGCCCTCTGCACTCAGAGTTCTGCCTGTGAGACTGGACAGGAAATTCACTGAAATTAGGCCCCAGCCAACCTTATCTGTAAGTGTGTACTCGAACCGCTCCCTGAAGGTAGACTCTGCTGTCCGAGGGACCCGCAGTGAGGGCCCCTCAACCCTTTGCTGGACACTGCGTACCTCAGCAGTGCCTCCAAATATTAATATAGGTCCAACCTAGTATTTTTCAAAAACACACGGCCACTGGGAGACCTTATGAAATACAACTTCAAAATAGTAACTGGAATCATATCTTATTATATTACAAACGTGTCATAAAATAAGTAATACTTAGCTATCATTACAAAACTTCTACTCTAGTCCTGAATTGGATATACAGTTATCTATAAGGTAACCTCATAATGCCTAATAACAGGCCTGCAGCCTGATGCCTGCAGGCTTTCAGCGTATTATAAATGTACAAATAAATGAATATACATAAAAAATAATTGGTTGTTCTATAACTAGTAAAACCTTCTTCAAAGATACATTTTAATTTAACACCTTATTGTTTGGCGATGTACTACACTAGTCACTAAGAGACCTTCATGCAGTGCCAAACTACGTGGCGAGGAAGGAGGGATGGGTGAACTGCTATGTTCCAGTTAAACAAAATACTCCCTCACTTGTTCCCAGGGTTGAAGCTCTCTTTGACAGTCTTGTCAGTCTTGTTCTTGGCCCATCACCCATGTGTCTGGATGTGCTGTGGAAATGGTATGTGCACTATCTAATTGGCTCTGGCATAACTGACCAATGTTTCAGTCACGTGGTATAGGATCACTGAGTGTATGTGTGCTTGCTCGCAGCAGCCATTCGGGGCGCAGTGCATTCAACTCCCTTTGACACACTGACCTTTGTTGCTGGGAGCTACTGGCAAAGCTCTGTGAAAACTGTGTGTTAAGCAATTTTTTGTCAGGCTACAGTGTTCCGGAGTTGAGGTCTTTTTGGATTTAGTCTGAAATGGCAGCACTTTGGTTCACTTTCTGCCATGTTGTCATCTCTTACATGTGAATGTTCTTTGTGTCTTCATATATATGTTCTTCATGCCTGCATGCAAATATTCTTCATGTCTACATGCAAGTGTTATTCATGTCTGTGTGTGAATATTTTACATTTCTGCATACTCTTTATGTCTATGTGCTTCTTCATGCCTAGTATGTGTATTTCATGTGTGTGTGCTGCCTTTTAATCATTCCCCACCTGTATATAAAATAAGTGCATTACCTGCCTCCCTTTTTTGTGTCACAGTATCTACACTTAACAACAACTACATGGCTCTTAATGGTTTGCACCTGTCTCAGCTTAAATGTATGTCTGTGATCATAATGGGGAACAAGTGGGGCTGTTCGGGGCATGGCCAATATTGTTGCAACTCTTATATCCATTATCACAATTTACTCTTTTTATCTTTTAAACTGTAACATGGATGTGCATGACATTTTTCAATTTTGGGGTCCAGAGCAAAAGATGTGTTTGGAAATTCATGTTGTTCCTTCCACCAGGTCAAAAGTTGAAATCAACCTATATGTTACATGAGATGTGTCTAGCAGAGGGGTACTAGGGTAAGATGTCTAAGTTCGGAAGGATTTTGCGTCCGTGGGTGGAGGCAAAGAAGAGAGCAGTACAGGACTCATCTTTTTCAGATTATTTGATGTCCTGTTAAAAAGGAATGAGGGAAAGCTTTTTTCAAAAGATTTCTTTTCAGAGTGCTTGTTTGAGTTTGTGCTTCTTTACTTCATGGCATATGTAATTGAGAAGGTTCTGTCAGCTTCTGTCTGCATTAAAGATAAGATGTTATGCCTCTGTATATTCTATTAACTTCTTGTTGAATTAAACAGTTTTCATTCATGGACCTGAGGGACCTATTGAGTTGGTAAGGATTTAAAAGTGAGGAAATTGTGGTCCATTATAAGAGCAAATACAATGATTAAGATAAAACTGTGCAGGTGCAGTCTTCAATATAAACAGCACAGAGCTTTAAACACTGGTATTATGTGGAAAACTGTGTTTTTTATGTTTATTTAAATATGTAAATTAGGCAAATGCAGATATTTTCTTGCAGAAAAGGCATGCAACAAAGATTCACACATACTAGAGTATGTTCCAGTGAGCCCATCATTCTGAACTGGGAATGGACTTGTTTTGTAAAAGTATCAGAGGGTAAAACTAGAACATCTATAACACAGCCACCATATTGTGTGCCAAGATGATAATTTCATGAGGGGCTTCACCAGAGTGAGAGGAATTTCTTGAACCACTTAGTAACATGATCACATGTGAGCAATATGATGTTTTAGAAAGTTACAATAGTTTGATGTCAAAGTCTATAAAATGACATCACATCAAATGGGAGGGAAACTGGGTTTCAAAGTCACTCCAATTAGACTGCTATTATGTGTGAGGTACTTGGGAGTCACACATAATGGATATGCACACAAACTTGCACTATAACATTTACTTTATTGGACACTTCAAACATGTAAGTCATGTCCTTTACTTAGCGACCCCCAGCCAGCTGCATCCCCTCCAACTGACCCCCCTGGAACCTGGAACATTAAGTCAGGTCAAGGCTCCATATTCCAACAAGTAATACTACCAACCATGTGACATAAGAGAACCATATAAAGACAAACATTGAGCACTCCTAATAAATATGCAGTTATATAGTTTGCATGCATGCTCACAAAAACTTTGAGCACTCCTAAAAACTACCCTCCACATTAATATGCCCAATGAACATGTAGGGGATTGTTTAACGTGATGTCACTTTTGGAACACTGTCCAAACAAATACACTGGCCAATTAGATTACAGAAATCATACCCACCTCTAAAGGCAGTGTGTTCTGCTTTATAAAAGTCTAAACCCATTGGTTCTGGGCACACAAACACTCACCAATGCATTGACTCGCTGACTGACAAAAGGAGAGAAAGGAGAATGTATAACAACAGGAAGGAGAATGGAATAGACTGCTTTCCTTTTGGACCCATGTATGGATTACTGGCAGTATACTGCAAGAGAGGCCAACCTGGAGTTAAAATCCTAGGCCTTCTTCAGTGGGAAAGAGAGCAGGCATGCCCAAATACTGAAAGAAGGGAACCAGCTTGTGGAGGGAAGCTGACACTATTGTGTTGACTAATGCTCACCTGGTACGGGGGGATTGAACAAGCCCTTAAGAGGATACCCACCTGTCTGTATTCCAGCCAAAAGTAAACAATTTTGAGAATAATAATAATATTAAGGAAAAATAATCATATGGGAGCAATACTATGATGGTGAATAGATTACATCCCCTCCCTTTTCAAAGCACTGAGGGGAAAGGGTCTGTACATTGACTATACAGATGAGAAATTAAATAAAGTATTTTAGAAGTTTATGTGCTTTTGGATCACAGATGTGATAGAATAGGATGCATTGTGTGTATACTGGGAGACACCATGCCTCCTCCTCTGTGTAATGATCAAACACAGAAGAAGTATTGTGTGAGAGCAAAGGATATCTCACTGTGTGCATACCTAGAAAGATTATGTAAATTGAAGTAATTGTGGTTATATCACCAAGCAGAGTTCTGTTACTGGTGCAGAACCAAGATAAAGGGGATAGGATAATTAACTACTCCCCATTTTCCTGGCTTTAAATTGTGCACTGAAAAAGAGAAAAGTACAATTTTACACAGTAATGCAATAGAAGCACCATTGAAGGGACTCTAGCGAATAGGTATGTTAAACAGACAATGTTCTCTTTAGAAAAGATATCCAAGCAGAAATGTCAAGTAGCAGGTATTTCCTTTGAGTTTTCTAGAATGTGGTTTGAAATTCTAGCATGTCCATTGAGTAAGTGTGGATGGTATCTATATTAAAAAAAAGGGCAAGTAGAGAGATTTAAATAGATAGGACTATTCTGATTCAATTTTGTTTAA
Organism: Ambystoma mexicanum; assembly: GCF_040938575.1. Classification (NCBI taxonomy): domain Eukaryota; kingdom Metazoa; phylum Chordata; class Amphibia; order Caudata; family Ambystomatidae; genus Ambystoma; species Ambystoma mexicanum. Next base: position 324,906,734 of record NC_090923.1, read on the forward strand.
TCAAATGGTTATTTTTTTCCAGAGTCCTCATTCATTTTTCAATCCACAGTAGACGGGAGTTCAGGGTAAACCAAATACACAGACAGTGATATGTGCATTTACACATGTCTATAAAAGTAAATGTCGCATAGAAAAGTGATGTGACCAGTGTATTGTTCATTCTTAATTGAAGGTGAAATGTAATGGATGAATAATTTGTTTATATTTAAATTGATTTAGTTATTTCTGTTTGTATTAATAAATAGACCATCTGTGCAACCCTGAATGTTTCTCATTCCTACAGGGACGGGAGGCTGTTGGTTCATAAAACGATCTTTACTAAAGAAATGGAAATTTTGCATGTCTGATATTGCACAATTACAAATTCTACAGATCTTCTCAATCTGTGAACCTGCATTTGGGTTTGCATTCATCATGCATCAATTTTACTAGGAGAATACTCAACATAATCATTCTGAATGATGATGAAGATTATGTTATATATGCTGATCTTCTAAATCTGAGTAACCTGGCATGTGGGTTTGTCTTGTAGGACAACTTCATAATTGACAATGTTTGCAATTAGTTAATTCTATACAGTCACCGTTTGATACATTAGCATCAACATGAGATCTATAGTTACCCAAACATTATAATTTTACAGAATGTCTTTGAATCATTTTTTTTAATGGCTTTTTCCAGTATTGCCTATGTGTGCCTGTGAAAAACAGTTTTCTTTTCTGGCACTCTGGATTTATATTGAGCTGGTAGTTTTCCATTATCTCCTGGTCTGTTTCATTTATTACTGCATATTGAAGTAGAGTATAGTGTTCATCACCATCCTATCAAACTGGTGGTGTTTGTGCTGATTAAGTGGGCCATTGTTAGATTTATGGTAGTTTCTTTCATGACAGTTTGCAAGATCGAGGTCAGTAGCTCATTGAATGATAACGTCTCAGAGACAGAGTGAAATAGTTCTGGGATTGCATATTATTATCAATCCTGGAAGAAAGATTTTCCGTTTCTAGTTGAAGTAACCATTCCTCAAAATATCCTTCAGAAAATACCCCCATCTTACATTTATATTGCTTGTAATTTCTTATGGTGTAACATCAGCTTCCTGGGCATATCATTTGGCTGTAAATACCATTGTGGATGCTTTTAGGTCAACCCTGGATTGAGAAATTCTCTGGTTCCCAATTTCATGAGTATCAAACTCTCTTTTACTTATTTGGCTACTACTAGGTCTGACAGCCTTTGGGAATAAAATGTCTTTCTTTATTCTGCCAACCTGCTTCCCTTTCTTATTTTTTTGACTTATCAAACTCACTTGTTTGGCTGCTACTGTGGCTAACATTCTTTGGCATTACAATAGCTTTCCTTACACTGTCTACCAAGGCTTGATGATCCTCCTTAAGTCCTTAAACCAGTTTCCAAAAATCACTAAAAAGCATTTGCATGTCCGCTTGATTTGTCTTAAAGCCGCGTGCATTCATATTGTTATTTATTTTTTCTATGGCTCTTGCATGATGTGGCATTTCACTCACTCACTTCAGATATTGTTTCGCTGTCTGTCATATACATTTCAACTGGTGCCTATATCTCAATGTTTTCTTTTCTTTAACAGATGTGTAACAAAATCCCAGATTATACAATCTTTGTTGCTATCTAATTAACATGTCTGTGGTCTTATTCTTGATTTCTGGGGTGGCAGCATTTGCAGCATGCTTCTCTGAGGTCGACATATAACGGAGATGTTTCATCCTGGACTCTCTTTTTTCAATGTCATTGCTGCAAAAACCATCGCAATAATCCGAAAGGCAACTATGTATCACCAATACACTCAGAGTTTCCCACAGACACAGTCTGGGAGAATGAAGGAATGCCAGTGGGTCGTGCAAATTCGAATATCTTTGTGACCCAAATGACTGTAAAACAAAATTAGGAGAATGTAACTCCTGCAAATGTAACCCCTGACTGTACTTATCTCTTCCACAAATCCAGGGGATACATCAAGGGAGTCAAATCAAGTACATTAAGAAGTCGACTAATATCCTTGGTCTTTCAGAAGATGGAGAATAACAACAGATTGCCATGCAATTGGTTGTTGTCTGTTTACTATATGCTTCTCTAAGTAGCCACCACCCTGGCTAGTTTGTGATTTAACTTTAGATCTAATCAAAAATAGAGTTACTGGAGGGGTTGAGAGTAGGGGGGTACCCTCCAGTTGACATGTAGTAGATGTTGACATGGTTGGTTCCAGCAATTGCAATAATACCGGCTCTCCCTTTAGCCTAATTGATATATTTGCAGATTTTCATATTGTATCATATTATATGTGTGTCCTTGAGACCACTTTTGCTCCCTTTGCCCTCTCCTCAGCATTTGGAATACTTAGATTCATTGCAGGCACTTGAAGGACATAAGGCGTACTCAGACAAATTATAAACAGGCCAAGGAAGTAATACATGTTCAATACCGGATGACTAGAGTACTTAATTCACTTGAACGCCTGGGACATATGGCATTTTGCCTTTGGCATTAACACCAACATAATCAATCACCGTATGTGGATGCCACTTAGGCTAGCACTCAATGAGGGTCATTATGAGATTGCTGTTAAGCTGCTGGTAGTACCGGCGGCTTATCAGCAATCTCAGTTTACCATTTCCACCACCGATACTCCAAAATTACTGGGATATTACGGGCAGTGGAGAAACGTAAGTAACGGTAAGTTCCCATTCCCCAATGTCCCAGAGGACTTCATGGGATGGGAACCACTGAAGCACCGGCACTGTTGTTAACGGTTTCAGTGCTTCAGTGAATTATCTGCTGCTAGGGGCCTGAACTTCTGGCAGGTCATGCCTGCCAATATTTCACTGCCCCTGCCAGCAGTCTCAAAGTATGCCGGTCCTGGAAAGGTGCCGGTACACATGCTTGTAATTAAGTCCAATATCATGAAGGCTTAGGTTTTAGATATTCTATGTTGGGAACTTACACACAGGTGACATCAAGTGTGCCTTTCCAGGAGAGGAGGAAGGATAGCTCAGGGGCAACGTGTTCGTCTCAGAAGCAAGACAAGACAGCACAACACATGTTTGAATCCTGATCCCTCGCTTAGGAACCACCTGCTGGTATTGTGTTATAAATGAACAATTATAATTATAACACTGGTTTCTTCCTCTTCCTTTCCCTAATTCTTACCGGAAACTTGCTTATAGCTGCAAAACAGAGAACATGCTGCAGCATTGCAAAGTCAATTTCTATGGGATCTTTGCCACACAGGGCTCTGAAGAAAAGTGACTCACAGAGAGATGTCTGTTTGAGGATGCATAGGGTTGGCAGCAGGCAACAAGCAATGGCAATAAAGTCTCAGTTTGTGTTTTTGTTTGTGCTTATTGATTGCAAGTCTTCAGAAGAAGCAAGAACAGGAGGTTTCATGTTAAGAAGCTGAAGACTTCATCCCAGACTGCTGGATTTGGCATTCGTTTCTACGGCGGTATCTCAGGAAGCATTATTAAATGTGTGGTTATGTTGTGTTACAACTGTAATTTTTGATGATTCTTGTTTACTATCATTTATTTTATTTTATTGTATCATTAATTGTTAGATTTCTGAAAAAAAGTCTTATCGTTATATCTGATCAATATTAATGCATTTTTATTATCATTGCATTTTTTACGTATTACGTTTTATACTTGATGTGTACATTTATGGGCTGTAGTGGGTTCGGTAAAGGGAATCACATGGGAGGAAAATAGGCAGTAATGTTGCAATACATCAAAATAAAATGAAGAACAGTCCTGAGACTGTGCCATTTTTGGTCATATTGGCTTTCACACAACTGTTAATCCAGCTAGGTCAGCAACTATTCGTATTCAGAGTTCTGTGTAATGCATTATAGAAAATTTACAAAAATAATGTATGCTCCTGGGCATTTGCATTTTTCCTAACATTCACGGATACATATGTACTGTTCATACATCTATGCAAGTACACCAAGCAGTCAAAATATTCCATCTCTTGAGAAGCCATATTGAAAAATGGCCACAATGACGCATGCTTGAGCAAGAAGAAAAGAGCCACCTTCAAGGAAACTAGCAGTGAGGCTCAGCCTGGGGTCAGACCATCTTAACTCTTCAGAAGAATCCTACCACGGCAGTCACTATTTGGAGCACTTGGTTTAAACACTAATATCACACCTGATAAAAAACAAGGAAGTACTGCTGAGCCCACTGCATGCGCATCATGCAATTTAAATTGCGGGGAAAAGAAGGTAAATGGCGCCTTAGTGCTGTAGACACTATTTCGTAGTAAAGTACAGCAACAGGAGAAGGGCCAGATGTAGCTGCAGACAAGGCAATTTCTTCAGAGGATGGTGGGAATTGTTGTGAAAATGGGTAAAAGCACACAATAAGTATTTCCTCAGTATCACCCCTGTTCAGGCGATTATGTCAGTGGCCCTGATGGACCTCGTAAATGCAAGATGTAAGAATTGAAGATGCACTGATGATGATAACATGGAGATATTTGCCCTAGACCTGTGAATAAATGCAAGTGTGACTGAAAAGCAACAGAATCCCATCAACATTCAAGCATTATACGTGGTACCAATGAAGGCCAATTATTTGCCCAAGAAAAATACCTTGAACCAGAGTAGACCAGGTAGTCCAAGTATTACTAGGAACACAGTGGAAGCAAACAATAGCATTCGAACAACCCTAGGTCCTTGGGTTCATCCATGTCCATAGTTGAATATGCCAATGCCACCGCAAACATTGGAAGTACTGACCTTGGCTTGCCTGGGATGTAAAGGGCAGAACATAGGCCTGATGCCTTTTGCATGGATATTAAAAAGAATAACCAGAATTAAATGTGCACACTGTGAAACGTAACTACACCATGGGAATCCACGCACACATTATGCCACTGGGGGACTGCGGAGCCACTTGGAAAACACAAATCAAGGCGAGTTGCATACCATGGTTTGCACCTGAGACTATCTCTGACGGGACAATATGTATGTTAGAGGAAGACTATGTTGATGGTGAAGAGGTTTTTGGAACACATCATCGAGGTATTAGCAGAGGAATATGCAACACACCTGCACCCTCCAGGCGGCACATAGACGCCAGCCTTGCACTACCAGCACACATTCACAGACAGCTAAGAAATCGAACATTAAGATTGCTTTGATCAAGTCGATAAAGTACTACAGAAACCTTCCCTGGGTGTGCTTGCACAATGAAAAGCTACCCAAAGGATTTGCAGTTCCTGGCCTGTTAAAATATGTCAGTCCAAAATGTCACATAACAGGCAACATACATGTTTTCTCAGTTCCAAGGCTTGGTCTTCACATAACATCAATACTGAAAATCATAAAACCATAGCAGAGTCAGCTGTCTACACCATTCATGTGGATTAATGGACAGGCAACACATGATATGTGCAGCACAAATCTCCCCAGTATTTGTGGAGAGATAAGTACAGGCAGGGGTTACATTTGCAGGAGTTAGATTCGCCATAATATGTTTTAAAGTCATTTGGGTCACAAAGATGTTATGGACCGTATGGATTGTATAATGTTGAAGCTCCAGGATTGATGAGGCTCCATGTGGTGTCACGGTGATGCTTGGAGGTCAGCTGGGCTTATCGGGGTGGAGTGTTAGATGAGGAGATGTTTGAATTGATACATTTTAGCTGCACTTACATTTGCTCTTGTGGCCACACATACTCATTCAGTGTTCATTTTAATTCATAATGCCCTGTAAATTCTTCAAGTTGTTAATCTAACATCACAAGAGAAATAGCATATAACGCTGGGTGCTCTTGTCTCACCATCATAAAAACACGATGCAATAAAGGGGCTGCTTCATGGGTTCAGGTTCTCTATCGGGGGGACATGTCAGGGATGGCTCTATCATTCTACTTTGTTAGATTAGTGGGGGACAACTTTATAGTATGTTAGTACAAGAGTAAATATACTACCACCATGGTAAGTCAGGGTTGGGGTGAGCTTGGATACTATCTGGTCAAAGGGCACATGGCTGGTACATCAAAAGCTGGTGGGATGAGAGACTCGTTGCCTATATTTCTTTTAACCAAGGTCTCGGGTTGTGAAACAAGTTGTATGGTGGTGTTGTGGGTCGAGGGGCGTAGTGGAGGGCGGATGCCTGGTGCAGGCTTAGTGGAGGGATGAGAGGTTACAGTTACAGCAGCACATTGTAAATGAGAATAAATGAGAATAAGGGCTTTTTAGCAGTCAGCCTGACCTGAGGCGGGAGGAAGGTGGGGGCTGCGTGTGTGGCGCTGCAGAAGAATAAAGAGAGAGAGAGCCCTGTTGCTTCTAGCTTGTCTATTTTACAGGGTTACATACATGTAATTTAGAATTCGGGGTAGGATTAAGCCGGTGTAGTTACAGGTACATCGAGCAATATGCGAGTTTATGAAAATTGTATAGGTTACACGTTTGCGTTTATCATGAGTACCATGTTACAAAGTAAATTCTATCAACAACAGTCTTGTAACTTTACTGTCTTACATTATATACACTGGGACCAGTCTGCAAATTGACCATTTTTGTGAACACACGCATATTTGAAAAGCCAGTGAACATTTGGAATGTGTGCCTTGTATTGCATCAAATGATTAAATCAACATATCATGCAGAGAAAGACAAGATTTGTTCAATAATGTGGGGCATGGGCATATGACTAATAGCTTATGTGCATTGAACATAGGTGAAGATCTTCTTGTTTTGTTTTCTGGAATTTAGCCCCTTAATATACATTTACATGAGAGGATTTATAACCTTCACAGAGGGATTAGCAGTATGGGTGAACCAGGGTGGCACACAGGCATAGAATCCATATTGGTTACTTCAAAAGGAGAACAAGGTTGGGGGTTATCCACAATGTATGTCATAAATGTGGGGTCTGCAAGGGTACGGGGCATGTTTGTGGAGATTAATTGTTTTCTTTAAACCCAAGCCTTTTCCCAATCATTCATAGGTCAGTGATCGACTGCGGCAGGTGAAAGATACAGTGTTTGTCATGTAGCTTGTTCGCGTCTAGTCTCCCGTGGTAACAGGCCTTCTGAAGGGAAGCAGAGGGGAGGAAGGTGAGGGAGATTACAGGCTTGCTCTGCGTGATTCTTGATGGGAGAGCTGCAGCTCTGCAGGCACCCGCTGCATATGAGGCCTGTGGTACTATGTTCAAAATGGAGCCTAGTTGTAGCACAAAATGGAGTCTGGTATCAGCTTTTTGGTCACTGTGTGCATGCATATGCGTTGTCTCGCAGTCATCCCGCATCCCTAGCCAAAGGCGCATGGGTGGGTGGACAAATCATAATTTTCACGTGGGGTTAGAATGGAGTGGAGGGGGTCTCAAAGGACCTTGCCTCCCATACAAGAGTCACCAATGTATATGACTCCTATGCAGTGGGTTCCTTTTAAAAAAAACTCAACTATTGACCTTTGAATATGCTACACTAGCTGTTAGCAATTTTTTTATTATTATATAAAAGTTGTTTTTTAGTTTGATTAACAAACTTTTACAACATCATAAAAAGATAGCAAATCATTAAAAAATCATTATATATAACATAAGGTTTAGTTAAAATTCACAATTCAATTTCATTTCTACATTATCAAAATGCAAGTTAATAAATAGTTTTATACATTAGTTGTTCTTAGTATGCTTTATCCTTATTATATGAAAGACAATAACACAATTATTATTTTTTTTCCTTCTTGTCTAATTCCACAACCAACTTCTCAAGGAATATACATAATAAAACAATTACTTTAAATGAGTATCCCCACATGAATTTCTTCCAACACCATTCTCTAGCTTCTTCAGTCATACCCAGCACTTTCAGACCAATAAGGGAATATCTTAGGGCTTCAAAGTGAACACAATACATGGTTAGATGTTTTAAATTTTCCATGAAGATGTTTCCCTCACAAAACCTACACCATGGAATCTGTCCAGCTGAACAGGGATTATTCCAATTAACTATGTTTACAAGCGTATGAAATTGATTGAGCTTAAAACTCAAATACAAATCCCAATATGGTTTAGCCAGAAATTTTAACAAATAGGCTTTCCGGGGTGTTCTAGATGTAGCAAATTTAGCTGCTTCAGGGTATGGTTTTTTGAGTGCATATCCGTCAATGCGGTTAACCGTTCATACTCGTATAAACGTTTCTTTACATGAGCAGAGCGATATTCAATATCTATTGGTTTTAAGCCACGTTCATCCATGAGATTTGAGAAAATGAGCAGCAAACTAGGCACTCGATTTTTTATCATAATTGAAAATTCCTCATAAAGCGATTGTTGAGGTGGAAACAACATCTTTCCATAATTCGTTAGCTGTCGCCAATGGAATCTAGCCGGTAGGGCTGAGATACCTAGCTCCTGTCGTAATATACAATTTGGTAACACATTTGATAATCTCAATGTGGCTTTCCACAATTGACCTTGAATTGGGTCTAGAATTGCATCTATGTTACACAAACATAGATCGAGTCCATATAATAGGATAGCTTCCACTTTCAACATATAAAATTGTAAAAGTGGTGCTATTGTGAATTTGCAGTGTTTCATGAATACCATCTGCATCTGTGTGATCAAGACAGCTTTTTTTGCGTTTAGGTTTAATGACCATGTTTTTCTTGAGGGAGAATCTATCACATCATAGCCCAAATATCTCATAGTCATGTTAATGGGTATGGGGATTGAGTTCATAGACCATTGCATTGTAGAAATTTTCTTTTTCATATTTTTTAATATGAAGATACTTGATTTCTCCACATTACATGTTAAATTGTGTTTTTATAAATATTCTGCAAATATTACAGGCTTTTTTTGTAGGCCATATGGAGTCCGATCGAATATTAACACATCATCCGCAAATGAGATCAAATTGAATCCACAAATGTCCCAGTTTAGCTGGATAGGTTATTTCAGTTTTCCATATTTGTTCAATGTCGGAGAGATAGAGGTTAAACAGGGTAGCCGCCAGGTTGCAGCCCTGTCTAACCCCTACCTCAGTTGGAATCGGGACAGTTGTTGAACCAGAATTGTTAATGCGGACCAAATATGATGTGCCTTGATGCACTTTGGCTAACATTGCAATTAGGTGATGTGGTATCCCTTTTACTTCCGGCTTTTCCCAGAGTAAATTCCTCATCACGCAGTCAAATGCTGTTGATAAGTTAACGGATGCCATCTATAGGGCACCCGAGTTTGGAATTTTTGTTTGGGCAATTAAATGCACCAAAACAGTTGCATTCAGAGCAGTTCACATCCTGGCATGAAAGCCGATCTGAAATGGAGAGAGGATAGCTCGATGGTTTATAATCTCTTTTAGCTGCTGTAATAGTAAGATAGCAAAGGTCTTAGCACTTGCATCAATCAAGGCGATGGGACGAAAATTGCCAGGGTTTGTTCTAACGCCTTTCTTGTAAATGGGAACTATAACCGATTGCAGCCATGAAGGTGGAATACAGGATGAGCGAATGATCTCATCAAATTGAAGTTTCAACACCGGGGCCCATAATTGCATATTTTCTTTTAATACACATGGCGGAATACAATCTGGGCCAGGAGCTCTTGATTTATTAAGCTATGTGAGTGCCCAAGTAATGTCCTCTAGGGACCAGCCCTCCACTTTCTTCACTGAGTGTTGCTTGAATTTAGACGATAGTGCTGAGAATCTTTCAGGTAATGCAATTTTATCCTTATAAAATTGAGTGCATGATTCTGCACTGATGCTAGTCGTTTGCTCAACCATTCGTGAATGCTCATTACCCCTTAGAAGAGCCCAAGTAGATCGCCTATCATTAGAACACAGTGCTGCTATCATTTTTTGATTCATTGTGTGGTGAAGGTAAATTCTATAAAGTTTTATGCTATTGTGATATTTGTTGAGTACCTTTCATTATATGTTTTGATAGTCGAGATTAGATAGTCCCATTTTGCTTAAGTTAGCCAACTCATGATTCTTTCTAGCAGCCAGTAAGTCAACAACTGGAGGCTTTACTTTTTCTTTTCATTTAAGTAGGACGAGGTATATAAGCGCTGTTATAATGATAGTTGTGTTTTGTGTTGTTGATATCGTCCCTTTTATGGTTAGGTAATTATCATTCTTGCAGTTGAGTGCAAGGATTTTGATAAATACATTTCATTTTCTGCATGTTTTGGGATTCCATCGTAAAGATGCACCTGGCCTATCTTCCAAAATAAATGTACTGAGTGGGCCTTGTAACAAAATTGGAATAGTTAATTACATTTCTGCATATAAGATACAACGATCACTCAATGCAATCATAGCGGTTTCGACTCCCATACAACTTGAGGATAGTTCCACAGATACCGAAATATAATCAATACATGATTTTCTGTTGTTTCGAGTCCATGTGTAGACCTTCTCTTTTAAAAGAAAGGGTAACAGAACAATATTCCAGCGCCGAAAAAATAATTGAAAAAGTGTACCTCTCTTCCTATTTGTCAGAGGTTGATTTTGTAAGATAGTTTGTGTTTCATTAAGGGGAATTTGAAAGAAGTTGGAATTAAAATCACTCCCTAGAATTATTTTTACATTGGGCCATTTGCACAAGACCTCATCAAACAGAACATCAAGATCATTCATTATTGTAGTTATTGCGGTAACTAGCGGATTATAATACAGTGAAACTATTATAACATGATCTGTTTTACATATTCCTAATTCAATCACAATCACAATATAGGAATATGTTGTACATGTTAGTAACAAGGCGTAATCAAACGCTGTATTTACCAAAATGGTAATTCCCCCCGATGGTCTACCTTTGGGCAATCATGTGGCAAGCGTAGAATATGAAGCAAACCCGATAATTTCGAATTGCTTAATAGCCATAGTTTCTTGGCACAACACTATGTCCACAATTTCATGAGCGGTATACCTAGATGCCCACATTTTCAAATGTTTTAATCCACATGAATTCCATGACATGACTCGTAGGAGCTTTTTGCTACTATGGGTGCTCAATTTTTTTAAAATCCTTCTGAGACCCCAACAATGCTGATAGCCAAGTCCGGTCTTTAGAAACGGCAGAAATTGCAACCAACTGTGCCAAGACTGCAGTTTCCGAAGAGTGTGATATGTTGGATATTGCTGATTGATTATTTATATTCAATGCAATTGGAGGACTAGTCTCGTTGAAGATCTTTGCTTCTTCAATCGTCTGAATTTGAATAATCGCTAATCCTAGCATTTTTATCTCTCTTCGATGATTCCATATCAATTCAGAAATTATTGGGGATTGCAGTTCAAATACCATCCTCTGGTTTTTTATGGATGGAAGAGTAATCCAAATAATATTACTCGATACCAGCGTTCTCAGAGCTGGAATCTTTCTGAAGGTCTGCAACATAAAGGAACGATTTAGATCTTGATCTCCGTTTATTGCCGGAGCACTAATCCAGCCCAAAATACTCAACATTGGCTTATCATGCATGGATTGATCCATAGAGTCGACCGTTGTCAAAGCTTTTTTCCCCGCGGGCTCACATTCAGCATTATTCATGGAATCATTTCTTTGAGGTAGAAGTTTCGTTTCGAATTCAGGAGGAGCAAATATCGCCGAGCGCTTTAGCGTCTCGTTATCTTCCGATTCCACTGGAAGTAAGTTTTGTGCTATATTGTGATTTTGATCATCTATCTTCAGGGAGTTTGTTTTACATTCTAACTCAAGAGATGGTTGAGCTGGTTGAAGTTCATCTTTCAACTTCACTGCTCGATTCGCAAGGTGTAAAGAGGGTTCCAAATCTACATTCGGTCGTTCAGTAGTTTTTTTATTGGGAATTGGTTTGTAAAACGCTGATAGCAAAGATTGTTGCGAGGAAGACAATGAAGCTGACATTTTTTTTGTTTGTCGATAATGGATTTTTCTATCGGATAGATTTGTTTTTTCCTTTGGTTGCAACCATGTTCGAATGGAGTTGTAAGGCAAGTCGACTTTCAAGTTAGAGTTCCTCCACATCAATCCCCATATCATTACTTGATTTGGCGGGAGAGATGTTGATTTTTGCCTCAGTTAGTCGTGATTTGCCGTTAGGTTTTACCTCTGCACTGGGAGGTTGTTTTTGAATTATCTTTTTTTGTTTTTGCTTATTTGCTTGTATTTCTTGCAATTTCGCATTGCGTGGATTTAATCTATTCAATGCCCGTATGTGCAATCTTTTTTGCTTTCGTGATAGAAATTGTTTTTGTTCTTCAGGCTCAAAGGATTCCTGTAATGGTGGGGGGTACAGTTTTACAAGTGTCCTCGTATTTTCCTCATTTATTATTTCAATCAAGTCAGATGGACTATCAGGAGTTACAGTAGGCTGTTTGGACTGATAAATCTCTTTATTCGAGTCTTTCATTGAGGCTTCCACATTGTTTGTCTGGTTAAAGAAGAGTAACTGGTCAATTTTCTCTGCATGAGGAGATTCCATTTGGCATAACTGTGCATGGGTGTAAATTTGAATCGATTCCACATTTCTTGGTGCATTGACCGTCAGAGCAAATGATGAGGGAAATCCATAGACTGGGCCACCCACATTCTTTTTTGAGATATCCTGGAGCTCACTTGATGTACTCTCTGTTTGAGATGCAGTTGTGACAGTAGATATACAAGGAATTCTAGGAGAGTACAACCTTTTTCCTTTTTATAATTATCAGCAAATATGTAGCCCTCCAATTTATTAAGTTTTGAGGATATTTCAAGAAGTGCTGATTTTATGTCACGAAGTTCGTAATGCGTATAATCATGACCCTTGTTAAGGAGATTGAGAATCCTTGACATTACCGGGTATGATGCTTCAAAAATTTGATGATCCTCCACTTCGGAGGTTACTTTGGGTTGAAAATTCCCATTCATCTCCTCATTCATCTGTTTTAGTTGAGAGGAATGTTGAAATACAGGTGATGAGCATACTACACCCTCTTTTATTTGGGCAGAGTCTTCATTATATAGATCAACAGTTATATGTTTATTAGGTGAGTTTTCTGGGTCAAGATAGGGTACAACAGGTTCAAATGCATGGAACATCACAGTGGAGGTGTACTTTATGCTTACCAATAGGCCGCACTGTAACTGGCGTTGACGGGCCATCAGACAATATTATTCGTTTTTCCAACTCCATTAATACTGCAGGTGCCAGGATCGAGATATCAGAAGGTGGACCTATGTTGGTATCCTCAGTGCTACCTAGGTCATGATTTATCTCAGGTTCTGGGACACTTAAAAAGCTTCTCATTATATTGGATGCCATAGCATGATTATCTTGCAAAGTTACACTCATGCTTGGTATGGTTACATTTTGATTAGCGATACCCTTAAGGGGTCCATACATTTGGGCCTCATCATGAGTTTGGCGGTAACCCTTAAATCCGGAGGTCGTGCTATTACCGCTGGATTTAAGGGTCCACTAAATCAGGGCTTTGGTGGATTTCTCACCAGCTCTGAGCTGGGGGAAATCCGCTGAAAATTCACGCTCTTTCCGCCGGAAGAAAATCCGCCAGTGGTAAGAATGCGAAAATTCCCCATTGAGCCCAATGGGGAATGGGGCATTCCCGAATGGGCTCAGTGGGGAATGGGGAATTCCATTACTGCAAAACCCGTGATCTGGTGCTAATAGCGCTGGGGGGTTTGGCGGTAGGGCTAATACCGCCAGCAGTAATATCGCCGGCATTACCACCCAACTCGTGATGAGGCCCATTGCATTAATTTGGCCATTGTAGTGTCAATATTACGTTTTTTTGGAATTGTTATTGTTTCCAATGAATACATTTTATGTAGTCAGCAATAGGTGCCATGAGTTTCACTTGTATACGGGGGTGATGAGAATCTAGGTTCAAGACGGTCAGTCAACAGCACGGTGCGCTGGTCGATGGGATTATAGGCACACAGGAAGGGGCATCACACACTCCCGAGGCGGAGGTTCCAATCCGGAAGTATCCTAAACAAAATGCAAAAACAACGTGTTTAAAAGGGGCGTGTTATTAAATCACGTAACAGCCCAATACAGTGCCTAAGTTGTTCGGGTGCCCTCCTCTATCCAGATAACAAACAGAGGGCTTGGGCACACTGATAACGTGTTGGGCACACTGGCACTGTACTGAGTACACAGTGGTTAGTCCACACCATTTTTTCGGGGGCTTGGGGACTTATCAAGTTTAGAACAGGCAATAAGCCAATAAAAGTCACCTCCCTCATGTGCGACGAGGTCAGGCAAGAGATGGGTGTCACAGCATCAGACGTCCTCCTCATACGGAGCCTTCACGCAGCCTAAGGATTTCAAAGGCGCTGCGAGACGATCCACGATCCTTCCACAAAAGTCCCAGGCAAACACAGCAAACAGTACTTGTTCGGTACTTTGCGGTGCGCGCGCTGTGCACTGGTCGATGGGATTATAGGCCCACAGGAAGGGGCGTCACACACTCCCAAGGCGGAGCTTCCAATCCGGAAGTATCCTAAACAAAATGCAAATACAACGTGTTTAAAAGGGGCGTGTTATTAAATCACGTAACAGCCCAATACAGTGCCTAAGTTGTTCGGGTGCCCTCCTCTATCCAGATAACAAACGGAGGGCTTGGGCACACTGATAACGTGTTGGGCACACTGACACTGTACTGAGTACACAGTGGGTAGTCCACACCACTTTTTCAGGGGCTTGGGGACTTATCAAGTTTAGAACAGGCAATATGCCAATAAAAGTCACCTCCTTCGTGTGCAACGAGGTCAGGCAAGAGATGGGTGTCACAGCATCAGACGTCCTCCTCATACGGAGCCTTCACGCAGCATAAGGATTTCAAAGACGCTGCTCGACGATCCACGATCCTTCCACAAAAGTCCCAGGCAAACACAGCAAACAGAACTTGTTTGGTACTTTGCGGTCCGCGCGCGGTGCACTGGTCGATGGGATTATAGGCACACAGGAAGGGGTGTCACACACTCCCTAGGCAGAGCTTCCAATCTGGAAGTATCTTCCTTCATGTGCGACGAGGTCAGGCAAGAGGTGGGTGTCACAGCATCAGATGTCCTCCTCATACAGAGCCTTCACGCAGCCTAAGGATTTCAAAGGCACTGCTCGATGATCCACGATCCTTCCACAAAAGTCCCAGGCAAACACAGCAAACAGTACTTAGCAATGACAACACTATAATAATCAGAATGTGACCATAGACCAGAAAACTAGGGAAGAATACGATTCTGAAGCTTTTGGTCTGGCCAATGTCCTACACCAGTGCTTGGAACCTAACACCAGGATCCACAGAGATGTAGCTGACTCTGAGTAGTTCATGTGTGCCACCATTTTTAACCCATGCAACAGATCGTGGTTGCCTGATTTTTGCCTATTTAAGAGAATTATATGGCAGAATCAATGGAGCCTCATTAGCAATTTGGCAGTAAGGGGAACATGTGAGCATAATGGAATTACTGCTACTTTTACCGCTCCTTGAAAATTGGTGCTGATGAAATCTGGTGCTAATTCCTACAAGCATCATTACAATTACCTCCACCCAAAAGGTGGACTTAAATGCAGCCAAGTGTTCAATCTTAAGGCACAAGTGAATCTCATTGGTTGCAACATGGTATTTAAGGGTCACCTAACGCACATTCCACCAAAATGCAGCTCCTACTGGATGCAAACTATGACATTTATAACCTCCTGCTCTACATTGACCTGTAGAAACATGTGAAGCAGCAGGTGAAAAAATTCCAGCCGGTCAAAGACAGAGGAGACATCCCAATTCCCTGTGTCAGACTATCCACCTGGGAATTCACTGATAGGCAGTTGATCACCCTGTTTTATCTCAACAGACACCATCATGGACCTGTTCACATTGGAACTCACAGTGTGTCCTCACCAGTAGGTTTAATACCTGCACTCCCAACCCCCTATCCCTCTGCCAAAGCTAGAGTCTTTGTTGCATTTTTGGCACTACCTCATTTCAGCACAATGTTGGCATGCTGCATGGCATATCCTAGCCAACAATCTCAGCAGTGGTGGAACATGTGCTTAATGCAATAATGAGACATATGCACCACCACATCTCCCTACCTATCATCACACCAATAGTCAGTGAGTGCCAGAAAAGGACACTTTTACGGTGTTGCATATATTCCCAATGTCACTGCAGCTTTGGACAGAACCTACATGCCTTGGGTATACCCAGGCTTGCAAAATGGTCTTCTAGAACAGTAAAAAGCAGTAGACATCAGTCATATAGATGACCTGAGAAGCAGATCTTACAGTAAGACCATTTCACTCGCTCCACTCATGATTCCATAGTGCTATGGAACAGCCCATTGCTATGATACATGGATATATACTCAGAGAGCAAGGACCTTGGATCCTGGGTATGGGACTGTATCGCAAACATACTTTCCATGTGGAGGGGACAATAGGGGAAGGAAAGAACATAAATATGCAAAATAGTGTAAAACAATGTAGATGGCATCCAAAATAATATACTGCTTTATCGGAGCACCATCCAAACTACTGCCATATGAGCCCATGAGATGGCCCACAATGCCCACAAAACCTGAGTGAGACCATAGCCTACTAGAATTAGTACCAATCTTCAAATAGTATTAATGTGTCAAGGGGTTTGGGGGAAGAGACGTGCCACAAAGCCAAAGGGAGAAAAATGCACAAGAGGCAGGAGTGTAAGGAGTACCACAGACAAGAAACAATAGTCAATAATTAGAGGCAGGCATCAAAGGCCATGAGCAGAAAGGGGCAGGGAGTACAAGTAAGACAAACACTTTAGGTTTCCATTAGGGGTGTACACAGAATGGGGGAAGAGTTTCCCACAGGGTTCTTGGAAACTCTAGCCTTCTGAGCTTGTTAGTATTACAGGGCCCCTCTCTGCATGCTCATGAATAGGAGCAGCAGGAGTGGGTGTATGTGTCTGATCCTAAGGCATGAAGAAGGAAACAGAACTCACAAGACTAAAGACTGCATGGTGCCAGCAGGAATTGAACAGTAACTGCCTCCTGAAACAGGAACCAGCACACTTTTATCAATATGGCACAGGTACAATAATGAAACATTACAAAACGGCGGAGCAGAGATTCCCTGCTGGGTAACCCAGCAGTCAAACCTTGAACAAAGGAATTACAAAAGCACAATCGAGGACAAGAACAGTAACAGAAATATCCAGGTAAATAATAGGAACTCAAAGTGAGCAAGGTTCAGGACAGAGACCAGAAATGAAAAGGAAAAGCAAGAAGAAAATAATCCAAGTGCAATGGTACAGGAGACTGGAACTGCAGACTAGAACCTAAGGACCAGAATCAAGGAACAGCGGACTGAACTGTAGACCAGAAGCATGAAAACTCAAGACTGAAACTCTGGACTAGGACTGCAGTCTTGTAGCAAGGAACTGTAACTATCAACTGGAATAATAGAAGGACTACAGAGAGATAACAAGGAAACTCAGGACTGGATTTTTGAAAGCTAAATCCAGGTAAAATGGACTATGAGTATAGAACAAAGAACTGCAGGCAAGAAACAAAATAATAGGTGGTAGAGAGTAAGTGGCAGCAGAAGACAGGGAACAGAAGACTGCAAGCAGGGAAGCAGGGCTGCAGTGCAGGAAGCAACCAGGTGCAGAATGGAAGACTGTAGAGTGTAGGCAGATTTGAAAGGCTGCGACGAGGCAGGGAGCACAGGCCACAGGAACAGGAGCAGGATCTGGAAGCAACAGGGAACAGCAGAAATCCCAATATCAAAGCACACAGGGCTGGGAGTGTACTCAGTGCAAGAGCCATGTGCTCCTGCCAGCAGCTGCTTACATACTGACCTGGCCTGTGATGAAGCAGGCTCATCTGCAGCACCTGGAGCAGCACATCTGAAGGTAATCTGAAGGTAATCGTCCTCCTCCCTCTCTGATCCTGGGAAAGTGAAAGCAGAACTGATCTCAAAGACTCATGGAGATTGTAGTTATAAGACTGCTGCATAGGAATAGCCAGGGAATGAGAACTGCCACAAGGTGTAATTATTGGATATGTAGCGTGTGAAATTAAATAAGGACATTCCAAAGTCTTGCAAACAGTAAGAAAAGACACACATATGAATACGTATTTGTCCATGAGGATTATGGTAATGAATGAGTCCCAAAAAATCCAAAATGGGTGACAATTGGTGTGCCAGTGGCACAGTCGTGACACAGTGTCAGATCTGCAAGTCCCATAATGGAATGCCACAATATACAACGCACTCCATGAATTTTTCAGGGAACCACCTGACGATGGGTATTCAGGTGTATAGGAAAATTAACATCCCTAGCAATGTGCCCTCAAATTCCATGACAACATGCGATATAGAGCACCAAAATGCACAGATATAAAAATAAAACAATCTAAGTAGATGGAGGACCAATTCCACTCAACACAGATAAAGTCAATACATGGAAGTTGAAGCTGGAAGATATATGGATGGAGGCAATGAAATGTAAATAAATGGCACTCTCCACAATGGACAGACACAACCCATCTAAAATCATGATGTTGGATGGATCAAAGTTGCCAGTCTTGTGCTTTACGAGTGTCAGTGTAGAATTGCATACATGTCCATGGACCAAGGGCTCCTATACACATCTCTGGTTATGTGATGCGATATGAAAAGGCATTTGAAGTCTGCCAAATGAACACTGTAGTAATCTGAGTGCACCACAATGTCTCTGAAAATGTGACCTATTCTTCACTATTTAAGGGAATGGTAACCCAGGTGCATGTAATAGGGAGCAGATGCTGGGTTAAGGTAAAGGAGATTTGAGGGATGGAAGAGGTGTCATTAACAAAAAGGGATTGAGGGAGTTTACGTGGATAGAAAGTGTCAAAGTAGGGGATCATGTTGGGTTGACCGTATGTTTGGAAAAGGAGACCATAGGGTGTGTCATAATATGTTTTGGCTCATGACTCCTGGGCCAGGGACTGCATTGAAAGTGCTTTTGGATTACTGAATGTATGTTTCAGCACAGGGGTCCGACTGTGCTTAGCTAATTAAGCATTAATACAGTGGACACAACTGTCATTATGAGCTGTATGGTGATGTTGATGATGATGAAGATGGTCAAATGGGACCAATTTGCAGGCATTTAAGGGGAAGGTATCAACATCTTTTTTTTAAAGAATTCATTTCCAATTATTTTTGACCACATACATATCCACCTATCCACCAAACACTCATTCTGTACCTATTAATTGTCAGTATGAATTACATAACACAAGAAACATCACTCAAACCTCAAACCCATGTCTTGCAGTCAATGTGCTTTTATTACCTGTCCAATGACACCCATGTCTTCCTTCCACCCTTTTCTGCCAACACTGATGCCCTTTCTTAGCCCCCTTCCCTTGCCCATCCCATTTCCTTGCCTTCCTAACGAGTACCCAACCTGCATCGACCTCATTATCCAGCACCCAGGCACTCGCTCCACTCTTCTGTCCAACAGACATGCCCTCCCTCAACCCGCCTACCAAATAACTGTGCCTTACGTCCTTCCTCCACCATCCTCCCATGCACCCATTCCCTCCCACTACCCTCCTTCCCAACACCCATGCCCTGACACCACGCCCAAACCCATCCATAGGTATATAGGGCTTTTAGACCCTTCTAAGTGTGACAGTTGGTGTGATCTTGGATGTATTACAGAGAAATAACCTCAGTGGGTTGCTTTACATAGACCCCTAAGCGGTGAACCACAGAAAGAGCTTGCATTATCCCAGCCATCATGGAGTTGCTGGAGAGTTAAGGTCCTGAAATGGAGCAATGCCTTGCCTTGCAGACATGGTTGGCTCCAGCATCCTCTGACTCACCACTCGCAGTGCCTTACAACATCCACCTGTCCTGGGCTCCATACCTCATGCCATTCTGCATGGGGCACACTTAAATAAAACTCACATGGCTTGTGAATGTACAAGTTGTTCCACTGCAAGTCACTGAATGGTTTCCTTCCTCTGTTCTAACTGTGTCAGCCAATCAGATATGGCACCTAGTGTCGGTGTGGTCACTAGGGTATAATGACCTCATGTACACATTCTCTCTGTACCTCCTGACCCTTCCTTGACTGTGTCATCATCATCATGAAGACTGTTATAAAACCGATGAGGAGGGACACATGTGGATAGGACAGAGGGAAAGAAGTGCAGTGGTCACATTTGGGTTCCCTCCAACAATGGCCATGACAGAACCTGGGAGCTGGCAGTGTAGGAGCCATAGTGGTGATGTTGATGGTTGTGGCATCTCATTGCAGGTCCTCAGAGGGAGATGTAGTGATTTTTTTTTGTTGAATTTTTTTTAAAATTATTTTTATTGGTTTCTTCAACCTTTAAAAGAAAAAAAAACAAAATATATACAAGCCAACACTTGCGTCTCTCTCGTGTAGATCCTTCTCATGTAAGTTCTCCTCTCCTCCATTCCACACTCCTCAATGGTAAATGATGTCAGAGTAAGTCAGCCAGGCTTCCTTACGTCTCATGCCATACTTGGCTATAACTCTAATTCTAGCCTAGTTTTTAGAAGTTGTAAAAAGTTAATTAAGGAAAATAGGGTTGCCTATTAAGGTTGGAATGTGTTCAAACACTGTCAATTATGATTTTATGGAGGTTTGTCATGGTGGAAGGCATGAGACCAGTGTCATGAGTGCCCTGAAGAGGTTAACTACATTCTTCAGGCCATGAAAGGATACATGGTCAGCCAGGGCTAACCACTGGTGAAACAAGGCCTGCCCAATCACCCCCACACATAATACAGTACTGGGAGGGACAGAAAAGAAACTGTCATTACAGTGTGAAGTCCTGAGAGAAATTATGTGAAATTTTGAAAATGTTACGAGATTCCCTAAGACATTTTTTAAGGCTACACCTCCTGGCAGCACATTCCAGATGTTCCAGGATTCCTACCTGGCAGGATCCTCCTGATTACCTTGTTCCGCATAAGAAGAAAAGAACACCAGTGAAGAAGAGAGAAGAAGAAGGAATCGTTGAACATCGAAAAAAAGAATTGAAAGGAAGGACATAGAAAGATCCAAAGGAAGAAACGTACCTAAAGAGAACCCGTTTTAAGCATCATTTCTGCGTACACCTTTTCTCCCCAACCAGTCCTGACTGCCAGCTGCACCAAAGAAAAAACAGAAGGTCAGTTTTGCCCACATAGAACCCGTGAACATGACGCCATTAGTCCCCCCACCAGAACAAGACACGTCTGTCGCAATTTGGCATAGAACTTGGTGGGCCTAAGGTACATCGCTGACCTTGAATACAACATACAAGACAAGGTTAGGACACTTGGACATTGATACAAATCTAAGATAGCAAAAGGAAGTGTTAAAGCAAGGGGGAAACTCAAGACCTGAAAACATTTACATCGGGGAAAGGGACAACCATTGTTGTTAATGTTTTTGACAAATTTATTTGACTGCTCATTGACCTGGAAATCCACAGTCCAAAGCAGTGGCACCCCTCCTGTCTGAAAAGACTAAGGGACTTTGGGACACTATCCTCTGGCTAGCCCTCATAACTTTCAGGTACTCAGAAGGGAGGCTGGTGGGAGAAGGGTATAAGACAGCACAAGAATTGGGGAAATTATTACAGTCATTTCGCCAACACATCAACACTAAGAAGTAGGCAGGGTGCATTCCACATAAGGGACCACACGCGACACCGCAGATTCCACCAAGAATAACAAACACTCATCCAGTCATTGGACACATTTTTGGCTGTAGAGACCCACAGTCAACTAGGGTGTTCAGTGAGGGTGGATGTATTCTGGAATCTAGCAGAGATCCAAGGTCTTCTTCATAACCAAAATCCAGGTAGGATGTTACAAACCAACTGAGTTGCTTCTTCTAGTGCAGTGAGTACCAATCCGGAGCCTCAAGGTGTGTCTGTGCTCTCGTTCTCCCATCCAAGGAGATTAAACACCTGCTGCCTTACCTTACCTTCTGTCACCAGGGTACGATGATGAATGCATTAATCTCTTCAAGATTGGATTATAAGAAAAACAGCCAGTCCCAAAGATTGCGCACTCCCAAGCAATATGTATGTAGAAAATATTTAAATTGCTTCAGATGTAAACATAAATGGTATGATTCCATAGGTCACATATTAATCACATGTCTATTATAACAATTCAACAGAATTCAATTATTTGATTAGTCTCAAATTCCACATATACTTATGCAAGCCTTAATCTCAAATTCTACATATGCTTATTCAAGCCAGCATGTGTTTCAACCAAAGTCGTTATCCAGGCACAATTTTGGCAAAACCAATCCTCAATTTACTGCAACTGAACACAAACATATTCCCAATTAAATGAACAATTAAAAAAGCTAAATGTGTTAGCCATCACAGAGAGTTGGGGACAAGGAAAAGAGAAAAAAAGAAGGAGCAAAGACACATTTATATTATTAGTTAAGGTTAAGTTGCACAACTCATAGTAAGAACACATTTTGAGCACCTTATAACTTAACTCCCCCTGGACGAATCGTTACCAAACTTTGCAGAAAATGTTATATGCCCCACTCTGAACTTTTTTGATAAGTTTGGTGAGGTTTAACCAAGGGGGGCAAAGTTATAGAGGGGTCCCATTTCTTTTTTCCTTAGACATAATGGAAAAATAATCTGCTCACGCCTACATTTTCGCCAAATATGCAGCAGTAGCGGCGGCTTGTTCCCAAAAGCATTTGGTATAAATTCTTCCAGTACTTTTTTAAAAATCTTGGTAAAAGCAGGTACAAAAAAATTAGTGATGGGCATCCGATTGGCCTAGAGGGCAAGGTGAAGTCAGCGGACATCGGATGCGCCCACTGATTGGATGGTAAAAAGCGAGAAGTGCATCAGATTTTTTGAAACACCCGTCATGTTGGTTTCGCAGACAGCGGCCGGTGTCTGTGGAAATCGTGGTAAAAACATATTAAAAAACACAACATTGCACAAACCTATCAAACAGTCTCTGGGGAGGTGAGGAGAGATGAGGATGGGATGGGATATGGCCGTAAGAAGCACACGAACTGGTGTTTTTCACCCCCAAAGTCTGCGAGCAGTCTGGATGTTCAGGTACAGTCTGCGTTGTTCGCAAACACTTCAGATGTTTGGGGACATCTATGCCTATTTCTAAATTACTAGGTTGGTGAACAGCAGTTTTTGGATGGCTTATAACTTTGGCACAACTCAATGAAACTCGATTTGTATTCTACACTGGATTCTGAATGGTTTTGCGGGATTATGTCAAGAGGGGGCAAAATTAGAGGGGGCGTCTCAAAATATTGTAAATGCTTGTAAATGTGGTGGCATTTGACGAATCTACACACAAGTTTGCAATTTCTTTTTAGATCTAGACATAAATGTTTTTGTAAAGATTGGTGGGATTCTGTCAAGAGGGGGCTACATTAAAGGGGGGTCTCAACATTTTTAAATGGCTTATAACCTTGTTGCCGTTTGACAAATGTGGACAAATGTTTACAGAAATATTATAGACCCGACCTTGAATGTTTGTGTAAAGTCTGAATGGGTTTTGTCAAGTGGGGGCTAAGTTATATGACTATTGCATGTACATACATTTTGACACTTTTGAAAAAATAAAACATGGGTGGATTTCCAGCATTCTCATGAATAGAGCATTGGTAAGGAACTCAAAGCATGGTTTTGCAAATGTGCCGTGTTTTATTTTTTGACAAGTGTCATAATGTAGGTAGAAAAAATAGTGATATACTTTTGGTGACTGAGGTATAGTCTGCGGCCATGGGCAGTGGCCAGATTGTCCGGGTCATGGAATAAGGTCATGACCCAGACAATCTGGCTACTGGCCATGACAATCAATGGCAACAAATGGTGTTAAAGTGGCCTTGTCTACCTGGGGCCAGCTATGTCGGATATGTTTGAAAGGAAAAACAAATTGTGCTTCTGGTAATATGGTCATAGGTTTCTCTCTTTGCCTTCTGCAGGCTGCTCTGGAAATGGAAGAGGGGCTCTGAACAGAGCCCCACTTCCCTTTCCATGGTGGCCATCTTGTAAAAGGATTTGCCACCCTACAGCAGGATGCCGCAGGTGGCCCGGTGTTGGAAGAAAAAATATTTTTTTTTAAGCACCCTGGGTTACCACTTTGGGAACCCGGGGTGCTAACGCCTGCTTCGCTTGGGCCAATAACTTGAGCTGCCAGGCCATTATTCCCTGTTTCAGTCCCTGGAATGGGGGATGAACACAACATTATTCCTATTAGTATAACACAAAATGTTAATGGAAATGTTGGAAAGTCGTATTGAGTCTATGGGCCTCATTAAGAGTTTGGAGGCAGCCATGCCCTTAACAAGCTCGGGTCCGGGTCCGTGGTCCATTCAGGGAACCCGGACCATCCCCATTCCCATTTGAGCCCCATAGTGCTCAATGGGAATGGGGAGCATGCTAAGAAATGGCCCGTTAATGACGGGCCCATTGTTGGCATGCTGGTCCCCTCACGGGACCCGCAAAGGACGTCTGGTCCAGAGCGGGTCCTGCGAGGGAACCTCGTAATGAGGCAGTACGGGGTTAATGGCGCCGGCACCTGTAACGGCGCCGTTAACCCCTTACCGCCTCACTTGTAATGAGGCCCTATGTACTTTACTGAGAAATGTAAAGTAGATGGAGGCTATACGTTTTTTTCTTTCTATTTTTTAACTGTGAAAGGTGGTTCCTAAAGGAACCTTTCTTTTGTTGTTTAAAAAAAAATATGTGCAGGAGAGGTTAGAGTTTAAGGTGAGGAGGGAACTGAGGGAAGAGGCACCAAGCACTAATTTGGAGGGGCAGGTGTTTCTCATGATCTTTGATTAAAACTTCAAACGCACGTCGAAATTGCTTCCCTCTGCAGAGTGGTGTGCTGCAGTATAAACAGAGGACTGTTGTCTTTCAAAGATATGGATCAACAGCCTCTTTTATTGCTTGCAAGGTGGCTAGTGGGATTTTGTGTCCCCAAGAAGTAGGCTGTGTGGTTACAGTATTGGTTGAGGAACATGATGTGGAGGAAGACTGCCTATGGGAAAGGAGCAATCTTTCTGAGAGCATTGCGGTAGTTGAATTTGGTGTGGCAGCGCATGGAGGTGGTCCCGTAGGAGTAATGTCCAGGTAGTCTGTGACTCAGTGCATTTCAGTTTTGTAGCTTTAGTCTTTGGCACATTCCAACAGTGGTAAAGAATGGCCACACCCATGATTATAGGGTGCTATAGGTAGGCACTTCCTCCACGTCATCTTCTTAGTCCTTCTTGGTCCTCTTCATAGTCTTTGGAAATACTGCACTTTTTTTGGTGTGTTGTTCCTCCAGCTGGTGGTGGTGGTGGCTCTTGGGGAGGAGGGATGGCAATAGCTGATCCCATTTGTAAGATACATAAAAGTTTTGCTAATATTCTTCAAGTATTTAATGAAAAAACGTTGTTAAAGGGAAGTTAATGTTACATGTAAAACCAAAAAACCTCAGAAATTCGCCAGTTAGTTGGTAAGCTAAGCAAGCATAATTTGCCACTGTGCACTGCTAAGACTAATACCCAGGACATCAAAGATGACCAAATGTCATTGATGACATCACTGATGACATCACATGTTAAATTTATTTTGATGAAAAGTCCCTACAATGGGTTGTGTTTATTATATTGCTTACAAGATGTCAGGGGTGATCGGGAGACCTGTCTTGAACTACTTAAACTATTAAAGAATGTACTCATCTGAACAACATTTCATTGGAGTGTTGTTGTTAATTCAGTACCCTAATCATACATAAACATAGGCAATGGCTGCAGCATTCACCATAGAAGGACAATATTTATAATCTTTGAATTTTGGATAGTAAAATAATGAAGGCTACCTTATCAGAGTTTTAAGTAATGGTAAACATGGAAGAAATAGCTACTAATTCAAGATGTACTACGTACTTGTGTTAGTACACACAATAGATATGAAGACCCACAATGCATACAAAACAGAGACACATATAGGGAAACTAAAGTAAGGAAGAAAGAAACAACATCACCCGAAAATGTCAATAACATTAAAGTTCTATCATCATGTATACAAATGAATTGTGTTTGAGGCCTGCTTATTGCCCCATATATGTGCACCATGAGCTGAACACAACCACCTGAAATAGATATGTCAGTGAATAAAACAAGTGCCCCAGATATATGATGTCATCAGTGATGTCATCAAAGACATATGTGATGAGATTGTTAATCTCCTGGGTGTTAGTCTTAGCAGTGCATGGTGGTGGCGTGAGTTATGGTTGCATAGCTTACCATAACTGGCACATTTCTGATTTACTTGTAACCAAAACGTCCCTTTAAGAACATTTTTTCATTGAATTACACAGCCCACGGTAGTGGCTTTGTAGTTATGGTTAAGTTGCTAATCTCATAAGAAGAACACTTTTTTGGGCGGCTTATAACTTCGCTCCCCCTGGATGAATCCTCAGAAAACTTTGCAAAAAAAGTATTTGACCCACTCTAATTTTTTTTGCAAATTGTGGTGAGGTTTGGTTTAGGGGGGGCAAAGCTATAGGGGGGTCCCAAAATTTATTTTTTTCCCATAGACATAATGGGAAAATACTTTGCGCACGCCTACAGCTCAAAACGCTGGATGGATTTCCACCAAATTTGAGGCAGGAGAGGCGGCTAAGTCCCAAAAGCATGCTTTTATTAATTTGGGGTAAATCTGTCCAGTAGTTCTTTTTTAAATGGGCAAAACGTAAGGTAAAAAAATTAGTGATATCTATGTCCGCTCCGCGGACGCGCTTCGCTGTTCGCTCCGCGGACAGGATACCGATTGGCTAATCGGCTTGCATTATGTCCGTGGACACGCAACGTGTTCGCCGATTTGCTCTGGTGAGGCTTGAGGTGCATCAAATTGTTTCGATGCGCCTGCCATCTTGGATACGCTGACAGCGCGGTGGCAAACAGAGGCAAAATGCAATTTTGGGGAGTGTGTTGGTGTGCAGAAGTGCTTGGGGAAGGTTGAGGAGTAAGAGATGGGTCAAATACTGTATTTGTTTAGGTGGCAGGTGCCACCGATGTGTTCGCCATGTCCGTGGTGTTCACAGCAGTCCACAGACATGATAATTGCACTAGCAGTTATTTTACTTTAGTATGATGTTGGTTTTGGGATGTTAGTAGAGGATTGATTGTAATTAATATCCCCTATAAGCAGCCCGTATACCACAGCCAAAATGTTTGGTAGCATAGGTGTGTTATGCTGCGGTGGTTGTGACCAGGGCCTAGAGTCTTGGGTGCATGGCCGAAGGTGATAGGCCGTAGGCCATGATATGATATGATATGGCATTTATAACGTGCCTATACACAAGCTTGTTCAAGGCGCGAGAATGCACCCAAGACTCTAGGCCCTGGCCACAACCACCGCAGAATAACACACCCATAGAATCAAACACCCACCAAATATCCTGAACCCAAAGGTTTGTGTACTGCTTCATTTGTACAGTTTGTATGTGAACTTTTGGCTAGGCTATGCAGTTAAGATTGTAGAGTTTGTAATAGGAGTGCAGAAGTAAATATTTTGTGAAACATTTGTGATGTCGTCTTTTATGTCCTGGGTGTTAGTCTTAGCAGTGCATGGTGGAGGGGTGAGTTATGATTGCTTAGCTTACCATAACTGGCGAATTTCTGGGGTTTTTCACTTTTACTTCGAACCATAACGTCCCTTTAACAAAGTTTTTTTCACTGAATATATTATATATATATATAATGCAGGGCCTGTGGTAGTGGCCCTGTAGCTATGGTTAAGTTACTCAACCCATAGGAAGAGCATTTTATTGCTTATCATTTCCCCCCCGGACAAATCCTTACCAAACTTTGCAAAACATGTATCTGGCCCCATTTGATTTTTTCTGGCAAGTTTGGTGAGGTTTCATCAAGGGGGGGTCAAAGTTGTAGGGGTGTCCCAAAATGTCTGTTTTTCCTATGGACGCAATGGAAATAAATGTTTGCTCATGTCTACAACCCAAACCGCTGGATGGATTTTCACCAGATTTGCGGCAGGAGCAGTGGCTTGATCCCGAAAGCGTGCTTTTGTAAAATTGGTGTAAATCCTGAAAGTAGTTTTCTTTAGAATGGGGGAAAAGTAAGTGAAAAGAAATGTACGATATCTGGGTTTGGTACGTGGACTCACTCCCCTGTTTGCTCTGCGGATGGGCCTCTGATTGGTCCAGGGGCCAACGTGATGTCCACGGACATCAGGCATACCCAGTATTTGGATGGTGAAAAGCATAAGGTGCATTACATTTTCCGAAATGCCCACCATGTTGTATCCACGGACAGCCACGACTGAACACGGACATTGTGGTGGGGAAAAAGTCTGGGAAACACATTTTGGGTCATTTGGTGCTAGAAAGAAGGGCTCTGAAGGGTGGGTGAGTGAAAAAAAGATGATATGGGGATCTTTGTTTAGGTGGAAGAAGAGAGTACGGGCGGCGCGGCAGTCCACAGACATCCCGGTAGTCTGCAGACAGACCCTTGGGCGGCCAGCTTGAGAAACACATTCTGGGGTTATTTGGTGAGTACAAGAGGGCTTGGTCAGGATTGGGGAGTGAAATCTAGATGATATGGGGATATTTGCATTTTGAAAAATCGGGTTGGCGGTCTATTTCAATGCCTGCAGATGTCATTTGAATTGGGAAGTTCAGGGCAAGTTGTGGTGTGGTGGTTGTGGCCAGTGCCTAGATTCGTGGATGCATTGCCAGTTGGCATATTCTAACTGTTGATAGTTTTATAGTTCTGAAGAGTAATGTTTGATGCAGTTAGATACCTGTTGGTGTATTCTAACTATTTTGCTATTCAAAAGTAGCATTAAAGTAGTATGGCTGCAGTTAAATACGAGTTGACGTATTCTAACTGTTGATAGTTTTACAGTTCAGAAGGGCATGTTTTGAAGCAGTTTGATTGCTGTTGGTGTATTCCAACTATTTTACTATTGAAAGGTAACATTGGAGTATTATGGCTGCAGTTAGATACTAGTTGGCATATTCTAACTGTTGATAGTTTTACAGTTCTCAAGGGTATGTTTTGAAGCATTTCGATTCCTGTTGGTGTATTCTAACTATTTTGCTATTCAAACGTAGCACTGCAGTATTATGGATGCAGTTAGATACGAGTTGGTGTATTTTAACTGGTTATAGTTCTACAGGTCAGTGACTAAACTTTATAAACCTGCATAATCAGTACATTCTAAGTACTATGTTTTAAACAACATTACTATGTGTTGTGCACAATTGTTTCAGTTTGCATAATCATCAGGCCATTGGGAAAAAATCTATACAGCATTAACAAAAACATACTACATTTATATCTGTTGGCGTATTGAAACTTTTTTCCATTTTCAAAACAGCATTGCAGTACTATGTATGTAGTTAGAATCTATCATTCAATAAAATACCAGAGGGAAGACCAATGGTCAGCGGTATTGGTTGGGTCACAGAGAAGATTAGTAAGTTCATTGACAATATCTTAAGCCCACGTGTGCCTAAAATTAAAGCTTTTTGTAAAGATTCTACTGATGTCATCAAGAAATTACAGCTTATCAAATGGGATGAGTCTTACAAACTTGTCACTTGGGATGTCCGAGCTCTATATACCTCGATTAAACACGAGGAAGCAATCGAAACTATAGATTACAATTTTTCATGGGGAATCTGCTTCACATTACCATTACGTGACCATGCTGAAAGAAATGCTGACATTAACTTTGGAGAACAATATTTTCATATTTGACAAGAAATATTACAAGCAGAAACAGGGAGTGGCCATGGTTGTCAAATATGCACCGCCCCTTGCAAACCTTTTTATGAGCAAGTTTGAGGACAAATATGTCTACACAGATCCAAATGCCCATGACAAAATCATGATGTGGACGAGATTCATCGACGATATTTTACTTATCTGAAAAGGTGATGACCAAGAACTACTGGAACTCAGAGATCGTCTTAAAAACAATGCAGAGGGGATTTTTCTTTCAGGACCATCCAGTGACTCCACCTTGGATTTCCTAGATCTCACCATTTATGTGATGAACGGCAAATTACTGACAAAGACTTTCCGAAAACCAACTGAGGCAAATTCAACCCTTTTTGCAACTAGTTGTCACCAACGAACAGTAATAAAAAACATACCGGAGGGTGAATTTGTGAGAGGCCGTTGAAACTGTGGTAATACTAATGACTTTAATGAGGAATGTGATCTATTGAAACACAGATTTCACCAGAGAGGTTACAAAAAGAAACATATAGACATGGCATATGCAAAAGTTGAGACCATGAATAGGGATGTAACCCTAACACAAAAGATTCCTAATCGATCAGAGGAATTCAACAAAGTCAGCTTCATTACACATTTTTCACATGACAACTTTGAAATCAGAAAGAACTGGCATTGCTCAAACTGGATGACCATCTCAGAGATCATATCGACGAAAAACCTAAACTAATTTTCAAAAAAGCAAAATCTTTGAAAAATATACTCAGCCCATCCCTACTCCCTGATTTGCCAATACCAAGACAAGAACTATGGTTGCCGAAGAAACCGACAGGATTCAGAAAATGTGGATCGTGTAGCATGTGTAACTTAGCACATCATAACACAGAGATTATTTTTCGGATTCAAGAGGAACTACTCTCAGGATCAAAGATACCATCAACGTTCGTAGCAAATACATAGTATATGCCATAATATGCACAGGTGCACGCGTATACATTGGGAGCACCATAAGAGAACTCAGGTGTAGAATACGCGAGCATATTTATACTATGAGTAAATCTGATTCCACACTGCCACTTGCACAACATTGGCAAACTAATCATCAATTGGATGACAAAATGAATGTGAGGTTCATCGGATTGAGGCAAGCCTCTCTAGGTGAGAGGGCCGGTAACAGAGAGATCCTCCTTCGCCAGATGGAAGCTCGCACAATTTGTAAATTTAGAGCAACAGAATTTGGCCTGAACCAAGACCATGAAATGGCGTACTTCCTGTAAGGGGGAAATAACACATAACGTTCCTAAAATGTATTAATGTGTTCCTGCTGATATTTTATCTGTACTACAATACTATATGTTACTCATTGTTCTCGACTAGCATTTACGATACTGAAATATTTGGAACCATTTGGCTTTACAGTTAATTTGTTTATATGACATTTTTTTTCATGTAATCCTGGGGATTTAAACACATGTTTAGCGTGAATGGTATTTTGTTCAGCCGTGCCCCCATCACCTTTGTCACTGTGTCACTTCATCTAATACTACAGCTTTTTTCTGCTATCTGG
This sequence comes from Ambystoma mexicanum, assembly GCF_040938575.1. Taxonomy (NCBI): domain Eukaryota; kingdom Metazoa; phylum Chordata; class Amphibia; order Caudata; family Ambystomatidae; genus Ambystoma; species Ambystoma mexicanum. The sequence continues at coordinate 324,938,049 of NC_090923.1, forward strand.
TAATATACTGAGATATTTATTTGCCTAGCCTTTCCGACTACTCTACATGCTAAAACTACAGCCCCATGGGGACCTTTTGTCTATTTCGACGATTCATATTCCCTTTTCTATAATTCGAACTCTTAATATGGTGCTCATTTATTTTTCCCTGACTCTCCGAATAGGCCTTAATGGAAATAGTAGTAGGACTAGGGTTGCCTAGATAACCCTTGTAAACTTGGGAGAAACTGCTTTGCTGACCGACCCAGATGAAAGGAGATTGAGTATAATCCGGAGGTAAGCTGCAGCACATTTCTTTTGTGCTCCCAGCGCTTTTTTGTTGGCGCATTCTGTCGCACGGCTGCAACTCGAGTAATGGGCTGGCCGTGCTTGGACCAGAGTAAGCGCATACTTCATACATGTAGTCGCGACGTCTTTGGACTTAGCACTATTTGGTCCATGAGTACATTATTTGATTTGTTTTGCTGCGCTCTAGTCAGACACTGTTTATCGTTTTTAGTATTCTATCATGCTAGGATTTCATCCAGTATTTACATGAACACTTTCTCACAAAAGAAATTACTAATTTGTATAATTGAGGTTATTTTAATTTCGGGTAATTCACTATTGTAGGTTTTTTCACTTATACATATAGTTTCAATAATGTGGAATGTAGGAGAGTTTGACAATTTTGGATGTTTTAAATGACGAGTCAGATGTAATTACTCTCTAAAATGTGATATTTGGCATGAATCAAAACAGGGGGATTTAACCCATGACTTTCTGTTCTACTGAATTGAAGACTTTTTGATTTGGAATATAGGTAAGACCTCCATGGGCAAACCTGTATATCTATCATCTTAAGTAAGATTGATGTTTTTGTTTTTGTTTAAACACTACTAGATAATGACCTGTGATGTACTAATATTTTGTTGTTGTTCTTTACCTTTTTGCTTTCAGTTTTCTTACCTTGAACCTCCTGCCCCTTCACCCCTCCCTTTCTCTCTGTGACTATTTTTAATGTAATTTAATCTTTTGTTTTCATGGTTTACTTCTACATGTGTTTGATTATGCATTATGATCTCTGATATATGTTTTTCACTGTGAATTCGGCTACGCACTCACTAGTTTTTATCACCAGCCCTGATTTGAAAAAGGCAGTGGTGTGTCGAAACACGTGTTATCCAAAAGCGCATTATAATCAATAAATTTCAGTTTCCTCAAATATACCTTGTGGCGCAGTTCTTCGAGTGCGGAGCATTTTTTCTTCAACTAGTTAGAATCTAGTTGTTGTATACTAACTGTTGATAGTTGAATAGTTATGAACAGTATTTTTTGAAGCAGTTAGTTAGTGGTTGCTGTATTCGAACTATTTTGCTATTCAAAAGTAGAATTGGAGTAGTATGGCTGCAGATAGATGCCAGTTGGTGTATTCTAACTGTTGATAATTCTACAGGTCAGTGACTAATCATTGTAGACCCTCGGAATCAGTGCATTCTAAGTACTATGGTTGAAACAACATTACTGTGTGTTTTGCACAGTTGTCGTTTCTGTTTGCATAATCATTGGGTCATTGGGAAAAAATCTATACAGCTTTAAACAAATTTACTACATTTATGTGAATTTAACTTTCACTGTATGTTTCTTTGAAGTGTGCAGTACTTAAGGCAAATGTCTACAGTGCACTAACTGTTCATAGTTTCACAGGTCAGTGACTACATTTAGGTTTAAGGAATATTAAGTAGGCATTTGTTAGTTTTACTGGTAATCTCTGTTTTAGAGTAATTGAAGTGTTGTTGCATTCAAACCAACCACATCTTTTTTTTAATGTATGCAGTATAAAGACCTGCAGTGGTTGTGGCACCAGTGTGGTAGATTATGGCTACTGTTGTGAAGGTTTTCTTGCCAAGAGATACTTGCCCGTGTGTGAAGCTAGTAAGCTTGCAGTTGTTTTTGGTACCATCTGCATTGTATCTTAAAAGGATTAGTATTACATATTGGCTATGTGAGTTTATGTGTAAGGTGGAACGATATTCTGAATTGCAAACAGTACATAATATGGAATGATTTGCATTTTACACCAAATGATGAAATGTAATGGATTCACAATTTGGTGGTATTGATACATACACAAAAAATTCATTAACTTGGTTGCAGAGCGTACATGCATGTTTCCACGTGTATGAAATCTGGAAGATTTCCTTTATAGGTATGTTTTTTGGTTTCCAGTGCTTGCAGTAAGTACATTAGACATTCATGTTGATCTTCCTGTGTGTGTATGGTGAATTTTACAATTGCTGCAAAGTAGTCCAATTCTTGCCTTATTCCTGACGACAGTGTAAGTGTTGTCAGGATTATTCGTGGCATTTCCATGAAGGATGAGCATTTGTAAACACAACTTGTCTGAGCTGTTCAAGTAAATGTTTTGAACAATTTGGGTCAATTGGAACAGAAGATTGATTGCTAGATTTGCATAGTAATTTACACCAGTTGTGCTGACAAGTTCTGTCTCTGTGTCATTTGCTGGACCTCCACTTGTTTTTGAGAAGAAATATTTCTCTTTATATCTGATGATGGATGTGCACGTGTGTTTGCACTAGATCATTTTGTTGTTGCACTACTTGATGGAGTAGCAGAGGTTTTCAGTTTCTTAGGTAGTATTGTTGGGAGATCTCTTATAAGTTATGTTTGCATTAATTTTCTTTTCAAAACTTTACCTTTTTCAGGAACAGGGTACATATTGAGATGGAGTGTGTAGAGTGCACATAGTCTGTTGTACTCTAGGATACAAGGAATGTGAACTTTGATTCTTTTTACAACAAAATTGACTAGAAATAGTCCTTTCAGTGTACGTAGACGTGATAGTGCTACATAACTCATACCTTCTTTAAAGAGGGTGCTAGCAATGTCAAACAATGCATGATCTAGATTTAGACTTTGTGATTTGTGATTAGTGACTTCATATGTAAGAGATAAATAGAATTGTTCTCTGTGTACATACATATCTTTAAAAAGCTGTTGAGCGTCCTATCCTTTTAACTTCTGAAAGTTTGTCAAAGTGCATGTTGACAAACTGAATGTTGTTGTCATGTGGATATGTCTGGACGCCAACAACTGTACCAGTCGCTCCATTGACTAAAGCTATCTCCACATCAAGGTTATGTTTCAGAATTGCTGTATTGTTTAAGCACAACCTTAACATTTTCTCCAAATCAGCTGTGTTGGAGATACATTTTTCTAAGCTATGTAATAGTGCTTTTGCTTGTTGACACATAGAGAGTGTCATGATGTTCACTTCCAGTTTGTCTTCGGAGCTAAAAAGCACTATTGGTTGCATTTCATTTTTTTTTCTTTTTTAACATTGTCTCATACATACAGCTTGCTAGGGTTGGCATTAAGGACATATATTTTAAAAGAAATTGTGCTAATTGTTCCATGACATCAGGAGCAGATGTGTCAGGACTGATGGATGAGTCTACTATTTAAGATAGATTGTACATCTTTAGAAAGACCAGTCCTGATGCTTTTTTAAAATGTTAGCATAGGTGAGGTCTGTAGACTGATGCATCTTTTGAACTAGTTGTCTGTATTGTAAATGTTGGAAGAGATTTCCTATGCTGCAAAGTGTGTTGCAGCACTGTTTGTGTCCGAAGGTTTTTAAATTAGGTGCACCTTTCACTGGTGTTAATTGTAGGAGATCTCTAAACACAATAAAGTTTTTTCTCCAAAGAGTTCTTCCTAGTCTGTTTTAAGGACTTGTTGTAATCTGAGGTGAACTAAAGTCAACATTAGGTTGGAAACCATGCTTACCTCATCTATTATGAATATTTTCATTTGTTTCAGAATTATCCGTACTTCCGTAGCAGTTTCTGTTGATAGTTAGCAGTCCTATATTATTTTTGGTGTTCTACTGGAAGGAGCAGTAGTCGGGGTAAAGTAAGAACCCCTATGTTGTTGGCAGTTAAACTTCTGGGGGCTGTTACAACAGCTTAAAGGTTGTTGTTTGTTAACTTTTGTAGACATTTGCTGATGATTTTAATTAAGAATGTTTTTTCCGGAACCAGATTCACCACTTACATAGAGGAGAAGAGTTTTATGATTTCGACAGCTACACATTTTACTTTCATGCTTCAAACCATGTTCAATTTCTTTTGTCACTTTTAGTAAAATGGTTACTTTGTCATCATTTAGCCGCGATTTCAGCACTGCCAAGTTTTCTTCTGATTGCTAATAGTGATACATGGTGTTCTCTACTTCAGTCATGGCTAATTCAGCTTCATTTACTATGAGTGGCTCTTCAAGTGGTTCTTGGCTTCCTGTAACAGATGGTTGACTGCCGTCAGGAGTGTCTTCTTTAGTTGTGCTTGAACTTCTTCCTCTTGTTTTCGTCCATTGCCCAACATGTTTTTGTTTTGCTTGAAATTGACATTTGTTGTACTGTTTTCATTTGTATTGAATGCAGCTTCAAATGAGTCATGCATACCTAATAAATCCTCTTCTTTTCTCCATGGTTTAAAATGTTGCAACAGGGCCATGTAATACAGTTCTCTATGTTGAGGAGTTTTAAATGATAACTTCATATGATTGACTAGGCTGGGTTTGGTAAGTTTGACGAGGCTCCCTTCACAAGCTGAGACCATGAATTTTTCAAATTTTTCATCTGGTTTTAAAATATTTTTGTAGGAGAAATGTTGGGCTATGTGGCACACACACATGATTTCCAAAGCAGTACATCTGTTTGAGTAGTATGTGCCTAATGAATTGTTTATTAAAATGTCCTGGCTGTTGGGATCATTTTTGGCTATTGTTTCTATGGCTTGGTAGGATTTCAGCTGTATTTTTCCGGCAGCAGCTGGACCAAGGCTGAACCAGATAATGGGGTCATTTCACGGTAGGAGGTAACCATGCCGCTAGTAGCAGCATGGCTACTCCCTTACCGGGTACTGTGTCCGGGTTCCTTGAATGAGGAATTACCGGGCCATTACGAACTTGGAGGGCCCGGTAATTCCCCATTCAGGGAACCCAGACCCTGAATATCCCCATTCCCATTCGAGCCCCCATAGGGCTCAATAGGAATGGGGAGGGTGCTAACAACGGCCCGTTGTTAGCATCCTGGTCTGCTTGCGGGACCTGCTAAGGGTGCCTGGTAAAACCAGGCGTCCTTAGCGGGTTCCCGCAAGCAGACTCATAATGAGGTTGTAAGGGGTTGACGGCTCTGGCAACTTTACAGGCACCGTTAGCCCCTTACCGCCTCACTCGTAATGACCCCCTATGTGTTCAGATTTGCCATATAAAGCTGTTCATGTTAAACACTCTGCAGCTTTGTAGCATCCACATTCTCTATGGGAGAGCATTTTTATGCCAAAGCTGTACAATTCAAGTGACAGGGTTCATTACGAGGTGGGCAGAATGGGTTTACCAGCACAGGTAATGGTGCCGGTGCTGCTAAACCCATTCCGCCCTATTATGAGGTTCCCTTGCGGGACCTGCTCAGACTGTCTGGTCAGACCAGATGTCCTTTGAGGGTCCCGCAAGGGGACCAGGGAGCTAATAACAGGCCCATTATTAACGGGCCCGTTATTAGCTCCATCCCCATTCCCATTGAGCCCTATGGGGCTCAAAGGAGAATGGGGATGGGTTTTTTGATTGAGGAATTACTGGGTCCTCCAAGGTTGGAATGACCCAGTAATTCCTCATTTAAGGAACCCTGACCTGGACCTGAGTTTGGAGGCAGCCATGGAGCTAATAGCAACATGGCTATCTCCAAACTCGTAATGAGGCCCACAGTGTTTTGTCAGATGATACGTCATCCCGGTGGTCTTTTAGCTCTGTTTTCTCAGCTTTGGTTAGGTAGGCTGCGACATGTCTTGCAACAGCAGTGACATTGTCTGCAATATATTGTATATCTATGTTTGCATTCCCCAAGAGGGCAATGATTGCATTGCAATAATTGATGTACTTTGAGGCTTTGTTTCTTCAATGTGTTTTAGGTGTTTTGCCTTTCACACTGTGTCTAACAGAAGACATAAAGCTGTCTAGGAAAACCAAAGTGGGATTTGGTGTAGTATTTACTTTTGTTTTTATATCTGCATCGTCAGTATTTGTCACATTTATGTTTTTGGATGCGTAAAATATGTGTACGTAGCTCAGTTTGTGTTGTTTCTGAAGGGATGCCACAGGTTATGTATTTGTGAATAAACTTCAAAACAGTGGCATCACTGTCATGACCAAATTTCGGAGCATCTTTTATCCACAAAAACATGTGGATGTGTGGTGCTCCTCTGGATTTATATTCTTTTATCCAAAAGAAGTGTTCCACTTCTTCGAGGGGAGGGATACTTTTATTACAGATGAAGTTCAGCATGGCAATAAAGCGGTGGTTAAAGTATCTTGATACATTTACAGGGTCAGGAGAGCAGAGTTCTCCTGGTGTTATATGTGTATTCCTCTTTGTTTTGGTTTGCTATGGAAGTCGTGCATGTCATCCCATGCATATTCTGCACAACTTTCGTTAGGATACACCGTACATCAATGTGACATCAGAACCAGTATTCTTTTGTACCATGCATGTTTGCCAAGAGTTTTGTGATACTTGACTGCATAACTTCATCTTTGTCTTTTATCGCTTGAAGTAGTTGGGTAGCAGACATGTTTAAATAATTGGGCCTGTTTTCAATGTGTGTGCAACTCCTTAAAATGGAGTTGCTAGTTCACTTTCGTACAGGAGGTGGATATTCAACATTTTGTCTGAATCTGGGGTCTTCAGAATACTTTCATATGGAGCAGTGTTCTTGTGCTGTTATTTGTGTGGATCTTTCATCATATCTTCCCCCTTTTCCTGTAGGAAAGAGTAGAGGAAAAGCTTGTGCTTCTACACTTTTCTCCCATATGTTGATTGAGATCCTTTGGCTTGACACATTTGATATGTTTCTTATGCATCATCTATGATGTCTCTGGAGTATAGTGGTTCAATTGTACACTGGTCTAAAATATTGGATTCAGTAATAGGATCAACAAGTTCAAATTGGCCAGTTGGTGATGAATCCTGAATTATTTGGGTGGTTTCCCTTATGTTCTGTTCAATGTTTATATCTTTGTAGTAGTCATTGTTTTCTTTTAGATATTTTAAGGTTTTTCTAACTTTGTTTAAGTCTAATCGTGTTTGCTAAATGTTTCAGTCTTGCGTTGGTATACCATTAACTAGGATATTCAAAGTTTAAACTATTGGCCATTTCACTCCTACAGTTTATACATTTTTGTTAAGATCTAATGCCAAATAAACTACTTTGACACTAATTCTTTTTAGTAATTCAGAAAGAGGCAATTTGGCTTTTTTGGGTTGAAGGCATATTATAGCTTGAAATTAAGCTGTTGGAGAGGTTTTAAAAGTCGGAAAATTTCCCAGTTATTAGTGACAGCACCGTGGAGGCATTTAGGGGCCGATTCATGGAACAAACTTGCGCCGAAAATCTACGCGCAAGCAGGCGCAAGCGGAAAAAAACAGGCGCACGCGCACGCGTGCGATTCATGGAAGTCCCTGCGCGTGTACACCCCGGGATGTGTGCCAAACCCGTGCATGGCGCACAAGTCACAACAACATCCCGAAAGGCATGCGCGACGCGCACAGTGAAAGCGCACAACCTCGGCGCATAAACCAGAAAGTGGGCGGGACACGGGGCGTAACGCACGGAATGGGGAACAACGCGCGAAAATAAGGGCGTAACTGGGGATGTACTGCAGGGAAGCAGACGGAACGCCCAAACGCACTCGAACCACACGTATTCATGGAATCGAATAGGGCAAAGCCACGCACAGCCAAAGACACGCACAAGCCGAAACACGTCCGCCACACGAAGGCAGGCAGTAGCGTCCATGCGCATTACAAAAGTGGCAACATACAGCAATTGGGCCTGGGGGAGCGGGCTACGTGTATTTCAGGGGTTCGCGTGAACTTTTTCACACGATCGGGCCTGGGGGAGCGGGCTACGTGTATTTCAGGGGTTCGCGTGAACTTTTTCACGCGATCGGGCCTGGGGGAGCGGGCTACGTGTACATCAGGGGTTCGCGTGAACTTTTTCACGCGATCGGGCCTGGGGGAGCGGGCTACGTGTACTTCAGGGGTTCGCGTGAAGTTTTTCATGCGATCGGGCCTGGGGGAGCGGGCTACGTGTATTTCAGGGGTTCGCGTGAAGTTTTTCATGCGATCGGCCTGGGGGAGCGGGCTACGTGTATTTCAGGGGTTCGCGTGAAGTTTTTCACGCGATCGGGCCTGGGGGAGCGGGCTACGCGTATATCAGGGGTTCGCGTGAAGTTTCTCACGCGATCAGGCCTGGGGGAGCGGGCTACGTGTATTTCAGGGGTTCGCGTGAAGTTTCTCACGCGATCGGCCTGGGGGAGCGGGCTACGTGTATTTCAGGGGTTCGCGTGAAGTTTTTCACGCGATCGGGCCTGGGGGAGCGGGCTACGCGTATATCAGGCGTTCGCGTGAAGTTTCTCACGCGATCAGGCCTGGGGGAGCGGGCTACGTGTATTTCAGGGGTTCGCGTGAAGTTTTTCACGCGATCGGGCCTGGGGGAGCGGGCTACGCGTATATCAGGGGTTCGCGTGAAGTTTCTCACGCAATCTGGCCTGGGGGAGCGGGAGGGAGCGGGGTACCACTCACCGTCTGCCTTGCGTGTAGAAGAACGCGTAGCCAACACCTGCTGTGAAGTAATAGCGTGTGAACCCCAACGGATGGAAAACACACGCACCGCACGAAAAGCACGTACATAACAGTGTAGAGGCATGCGGGATCTCCAAGCCCTGCCAGGGCAACGCCCGTGCGCAAAACGTCACAGACGCGCTTACGCTGTAAGGGCCTTTGGTCCAATGAAATCGCGTTTCCTCGATTTTCACGCTGACGTGCAGGATTTTCACGTGCCAAATCACTCCGTATCAAGCTGGCCACGCGAAAACACACGGAAGACCACGCTCCTGCCCAGAAGGCCGAATTACTGCCCCCCAGTGCCCCGAGCAGCCTCCCACGTGCCATCTGCTGCTGCCTGCCTGCCTGCTGCCACCGTGCCCTGCCATTTGGTGCCTGCACATCAGCCATCTGCAGGGGTCCAGTTGCTGTGTCCACCCCTGCTGGAACAGAAGACTCCCGACTCAGATAACATCGCTCCACAGCCCAGCCCCAGGACCCAGTTGCCCACCCACTCCTGCCCCTGGGGTTGCCATGTCGGGCACATCCACATCTGGCACCAGTGGCAACCCCCGGCCAGAGGGGCAGAGGGGCACCAGCTTCACTGCCACCAAAGTTGGTGTCCTGGTGGAGCAAGTCCTGGGGCAGTATAATGCCCTCTTCGGATCGTCCCGTGCCAACAAGGAAGGACGGGAGAGGATCTGGGCCGACTGTGTGGTTGCCATCAACGCGGAGGGGGTGTCAACCCGCACCATCCAGAAGTTCAAGAAGTGCTGGGAAGACATGAGGTCCAGGACCCTCATGAAGGCCCGGCGCCTCGTGGAGGGGGGCCGGGGCTGCATGAGTTCCATCCAGATGGGGGTCCTGGAACGCGTACACCCAGCGCTCCACACCCAGGTCCTTGAGAGGGAGAACCATCTGGAGTTGAGCGGTAAGTGGCCAAGCATTGCTGTGTGAGACAGGGCTTGTTGCAGTGTGCTGGTTGTCTGATACTTGCCTGTATGTGTGACATAGGCCATGTACGCATGTATGTGTGCAGGGACATCATGGTAATGCATGTGCGACCAGTAATGTGTGAACTGCATGGTTGTTGCATGTGTTTAAATGCGACATGGGGAGCCCTATGCAGATTGTACACATGAGAGCATGGCAGTCTCTGTTCCTGGACATGGGTGGGGGTGAGGGATGGGTGCTGATGCCAGGTACATATATGGTGTCCATGTCTGTGTGCCTGACCTGCGTGTCTGTGACTTGTTGATGCCATGGATGCATGACACATGTCTGTGACAATGTACAGATTCACTGATGCAGCCTAGTCATCCTTGTATCCACTGTGATTGGGGTGTACGGGGCCAGATGGATGTGACTGAGGTGAAGTGTGTGCATGTGATAGGCATGATGCATGTGAGTTCCATTACATTGTATGTTTCGAGAGTCCATTGGACATGTATGGAAATGTCCATGGCATGCACCATGACTGTCACTGTGTGTGTTTTGCCTGGACTGACACATGTGTTGTGGAGGGACATGATGGAAGTGTACTTTGACAGTGGCACTCATCTGCTATTGCTTTCTGTCTAGGGGACCATTGTACAGTACCCTGATGCTTGTGTTCTATGTCTCCCTCTATGCAGCGGCTAGTGAAGACGAGGGCGGAGACGGCGCTGTGGAGCAAGGCGGCGGGGATACCCCCACGGCTGCAGCGGAAGGGGTGGGTGAGCCCCCACAGGGGCCTGCTACGGCGGAAGACGGTGAGGAGCCATCCAGGTTGGTGGTTTCCACAGAGGAGGAGGAGGCCGCCACTGAGGCGCACATTGGGCCTGGTGGGGGCATCCCTGCTGGTGCAAGTGGTGCAGTCCAGGGGCAGGGGCAGGAGGCAGCACAGGTCACCGTGGAGGGCCTGTGCATGTCGCTGTCCCTGACCCTGTGGGTGCACCACCATGCACCAGCAGGGATACCCCGTCCCAGGCCCGTCCGCAGGTAGAGGGGATGTCCATGCCATCTGACTCCCTTCCACCTGTGGACGAGGGGACCCCTGGCCGTATGGAGAAGGTCCCGATTGGGGTCGCGATGCGCACGGCTGTGATTCGTGATGCCGTGCGTGCTTCCCAGGAGGAGCATGCACGTCATCACGAAGAGCACCGTGCTGACGTGGCCCAATTGGGATCGTCCATGTTCGGGGGTTTCCTGCATGTGTCGGCCAATCTGGCGGCCCTCTCCTCCTCTGTGGAGACTATACGCCAGTCGTTCTCCTTGCCGTCTTCCGGCCCAGATGCCACCAGGGCCCCCTGTGGACCTGCCCTGACCAATGCAGCCAGCTCGGTGGGGATCCCATCCCTGCCACAGTCGGGAGTCAGAGGTCCAGCAGGGGTGGACACCACAGCAACTGTACCCTAGCAGATGGAGGATGTGCCGGCATCATCAGGCAGGGCACGTGCACGACGGCGTCGGTGGATTCCATCAGCCTGGATGCCGTCGTGCTGGCAGAGGCAGTGGCGTCGGAGGCAGCAGCGGAGTCAACGTGGGAGGCATCATGGCTCGGGGCCATCAACATCGGAGGGGCAGGCATCGGCCGGAGGGCAGGAGGACCCAGGACGGGAAGTGTCTTCCGTGTGGCAGCGGTTGGGCCAGCATATAGGTGCGGAGCGGCGGCGGGCGGAAGAGGCGCGGCTCACAATGGTCAGGGCGGAGAACTCCATGCGGAGGGCCCTGAGGCGGGCCGAGTGCCTCGAGGCAATCCGCAGGGGGTTGGAGGAGCAGATGGCGTCGTCCCTGCGGACCCTCGGGGCCATGGAACAGGACCGCCTCCGGGACATAGACGAGGAGTTTGATGATGCCCTGGCCCGGAACACCACGGAGTGAGCCGCTGGACTTGCCTGCCGGCTTTGTATATAGTTCTTTAGTTTTAGGTTTCATTTGTTTCTTCTTATGATTTGGAGGCGACGGACACAGCTCCACTTTTTGTATATAGTTGCATTTTAGTTAGGGTTTTTTGTAGGTTTCCTTTGTTCAGTTGGGCTCATGGACCCTTGGATGTTTTGTACATAGTTCTTCATTGGATTGATTGATTATAGTGTGACTTTGAACAACTTTTTTTTGGTTTTGGATTTTTTGGATTTGTAGTTTTGATTTTTTTGGACGGACATGCAGCTTATCTTTTTTTTTCATTGCCATTGTAGTTTGTTTCATTTAATTTGCATTCATTTTTTTTTTAATACAATTTTGTTTTCATACTTCACTGTGTGGTATCATCTCATTGGTTTCATGCATGTCATGTTGGGTGTTTTCCCATTCATTTGCAACCATTGTGTGTGACGGACATGGGTTCATTTGCTTTATGAACATTGGGGGTGTAACATGTAATTTCCATTTCCATGTGGGTGAATGGGTTACTTGGTAGGGCCTTTTGGCTGTGGAGGCTAACCATAACGCACATGATTGGGGATTGTGAGGACCTGGGTGCAGGGGAACATGAGTGGGGGCCTGGTGGAGGCTGCCCCTGGTGACTGGGGGGTGAGGGTGGTGGGAGACATGGGTGGGGGCCTGGTGGCAGGTGCCCCACAGTGCGGGGGTGGGGAACATGAGTTGGACATGGGTGGGGGCCTGCTGGCAGGTGCCCCACAGTGCTGGGGGGTGGGGGGGTGGGGAACATGAGTTGGACATGGGTGGGGGCCTGCTGGCAGGTGCCTCACAGTGCTGGGGGGTGGGGGGGTGGGGAACATGAGTTGGACATAGGTGGGGGCCTGCTGGCAGGTGCCCCACAGTGCTGGGGGGTGGGGGGGTGGGGAACATGAGTTGGACATGGGTGGGGGCCTGCTGGCAGGTGCCCCACAGTGCTGGGGGGTAGGGGGGTGGGGAACATGAGTTGGACATGGGTGGGGGCCTGCTGGCAGGTGCCCCACAGTGCTGGGGGGTGGGGGGGTGGGGAACATGAGATGGACATGGGTGGGGGCCTGCTGGCAGGTGCCCCACAGTGCTGGGGGGTGGGGGGGGTGGGGAACATGAGTTGGACATGGGTGGGGGCCTGCTGGCAGGTGCCCCACAGTGCTGGGGGGTGGGGGGGTGGGGAACATGAGTTGGACATGGGTGGGGGCCTGCTGGCAGGTGCCCCACAGTGCTGGGGGGTGGGGGGGGTGGGGAACATGAGTTGGACATGGGTGGGGGCCTGCTGGCAGGTGCCCCACAGTGCTGGGGGGTGGAGGGGGGTGGGGAACATGAGTTGGACATGGGTGGGGGCCTGCTGGCAGGTGCCCCACAGTGCTGGGGGGTGGGGGTGCTGGGAGACATGGGTGGGGGCCTGCTGGCAGGTGCCCCACAGTGCTGGGGGGTGGGGGTGCTAGGAAACATGGGTGGGGGCCTGGTGGAGGCTGCCCCTGGTGGCTGGGGGGTGGGGGTGCTGGGAGACATGGGTGGGGGGCCTGGTGGTGGATGCCCCACAGTGCTGGGGGGTGGGGGTGCTGGGAGACATGGGTGGGGGCCTGGTGGCAGGTGCCCCACAGTGCTGGGGGGTGGGGGTGCTGGGAGACATGGGTGGGGGCCTGCTGGCAGGTGCCCCACAGTGCTGGGGGGTGGGGGTGCTGGGAGACATGGGTGGGGGCCTGGTGGAGGCTGCCCCTGGTGGTTGGGGGGTGTGGGTGCTGGGAGACATGGGTGGGGGGCCTGGTGGTGGGTGCCCCTGCACTGCTGGGGGGTGGGGGTGGTGGGAGACATGGGTGGGGGCCTGTGGAGGTTGCCCCTGGTGGCTGGGGGTGCAGGGGGACATGCGTTGGTGGGCAGTAGTGCAAGTTGACATGTGGGTTGGCTGGGGGCATGGCCATGGTGGATGGGGTGCCTGCAGGACATGTGCAGGGTAGGCCCCTGTGGTGTGAGCCACCTGCAGGGGCCGTGGAGGGTGTAGAGGGAACAGCTGGAAGGACCCACACGTGCAATTCACGTGTGGTGCTCCCCGCGCACCCCTGAAATACGCGTACCCTGCTCGCACTGGCCCAATCGCGTGTGGAAATTCCCGTGCACCCCTGAAATACACGTACCCCGATGGAATCGCGTGTGGAACTTCCCGCGCACCACTGGAATACACGTACCCTGCTGTAATCGCGTGTGTAACTTCCCCTGCACCCTGAAATACACATACCCTGCTGATATCGCGTGTGGAACTTCCCACGCACCCCTGGAATACACGTACCCTGCTGTAATCGCGTGTGAGACTTCCCCTCCACCCTGAAATACACGTACCCTGCTGATATCGCGTGTGGAACTTCCCGCGCACCCCTGGTATACATGTACCCTGCTGATTTCGCGTGTGAGACTTCCCCCGCACCCTGTAATACACGTACCCTGCTGTAATCGCGTGTGTAACTTCCCCTGCACCCTGAAATACACGTACCCTGCTGATATCGCGTGTGGAACTTCCCACGCACCCCTGGAATACACGTACCCTGCTGTAATCGCATGTGAGACTTCCCCTGCACCCTGAAATACACGTACCCTGATGGAATCGCGTGTGGAACTTCCCGCGCACCCCTGGTATACACGTACCCTGCTGATTTTGTGTGTGAGACTTCCCCCGCACCCCGTAATACACGTACCCTGATGGAATCGCGTGTGGAACTTCCCGCGCACCCCTGAGATACGCGTACCCTGCTCGCACGGGCCCAATCGCGTGTGGAAATTCCAGTGCACCCCTGAAATACACGTACCCTTATGGAATCGCGTGTGTAACTTCCCCTGCACCCTGAAATACACGTACCCTGCTGATATCGCGTGTGGAACTTCACGCGCACCCCTGAAATACACGTACCCTGCGGAAATCGCGTGTGTAAGTTCCCATGCACCCCGAAATACACGTACCCTGATGGAATCGCGTGAGGTACTTCCCACGCACCCCAGTGATGCACGTAGCCCGCTTGCTGTGCTGGTACAGGGTTAGCGCAGCCCTTTGCGCTGGATTGGGTATATTGATGGCTTTTCCCTGCGCGAGAGGCGTTCTTGGGGGCGTAACTGGCGCTGCTGCAGGGTCGATGCGCCACTGTGCGCCACGGCTGGTTTTGGTGGCTGGAATCCATGAATACGCTGTGCGCGGAATTGGATTTCAGCGCACGCGGCTGGCGCAGGGATTCGCACGCGCACACTGTGCGCCAGCCGCGTGCACCACTTGTGCGCTGGATTCTATGAATTACACCCTTAGTTATTATCAAGCTTTGTATTGCAGTATGTGCAAAGTATTGAGGGGTCACTTATTTTGTATTTCTTTTCTGTTATAAGATATAGAGCTAATTGGAGCCATTAGAATTGCACATTGCCTTCTATTTTGTAAGTCATATGTACAATGTGTGTGCTCTTCTTATAAAAAGTTCTGCGACAATGCGCACATACTTAGTTTGGTACTTCGGCAGATGTGCTTTTAAACTTTGTTGGTTAAAATGAATATAAACAATTTTCTTTTGAGCAGAATTGCGCTGTCACTGGGAGCTTCCAGGATTAATCTTCTGCAGTAATTTTTAAGGGTCTATAGTGACTTTTCCTCTGTTTTCATAAGATTGTGAAGAACATTGGTAGATATAGTGGTAGGGTTATTAGCAGTTTTATTCTTCATTATACATTTTTTTATGTTTAGTTTTTGGAAGAGGGGCCCTTGTTGTTTTAGTGCTAGCTGGTTCCTTTTTGTTGACTGACTGTATTAGCAGTTTTGCTTGAACATTTATACTGCTAAAGGTGGATGAGTATTTTGCATGATTTTTTTGTTATCTGCTCTATTTCTCCTTTGTTTTCTATGGATTTGCTTTTCAGTAGCTATTCTGTTCTGACTGTTGGAGAAAAAAGGAAATTGTGGGTTTAAAAGTTGTGGAATATATTTGTGTGTATTGTGAATGAGTGTGTGAATGTGAGGGCAGACGTACACAGAGAGATGTCTGATTGTCCAATGGGCTGCTACTTCTGGTTGGGAAGGTTGTAAGAGTAGCTGTGTGTGTAGATGTGTGAAGGGCTTGTGGCAGCGCATACAAGAGTGGTATTGTAAATGAATAAGTAAGGACATGACAATGTTTTCAGGATAATAGTGGGTGTTATGATAATGCTTTTCAGGTGAGAATACAAAGAGTGTACATGCTGAGGTGCAATGAATAAGTGCAAAGTAAATGTTGTTGGTTTGAAAGGAATTATGTAGGCTACTATGTGGCTACACTGTACTGTATGAGTAACAGAAAGACTACTACTACACTTGCCATTTACTTTGTAGGATGTGAACAGTAGTTTACTTCAGATTGTTGTCTTCCAGGAGGTTGTTCTTCACTGCAATTGGGAAAGAAGAAAATTAGTGGGTATGTATGGTAGTGGTGAAGTAATTTTAGTACAAGAAGACATTCTTTTTTAATGTATGGGGAGTTGTTGGGAATAACATTGGGCCTCATTACAAGTACGGTGGTAACCCTGCCATTGCTGCAGACGGGTTGCCACCAGATTCCTAATAACTTGTCGGCAGCTATCTTCCCGGTGTCACCAGGACATTACCTTTCCTGTTGGCCTGTAAAGTCAGGTACCGGAAAATGTTAGTCCCTATTTCTATGGCGTTGCATAGGACACTACGGGAATGGGGACACAGGAGCACTAGCAGCGTTGCTAATGGGGCTGATGGTCCCGTGATAAGTATGCCCAATGGGGCCTTAGCAAGAAAGTGGAAAATGCTGAGAGTTTGTAACATTTTTCTAAAAAAAGAAATGGAGATTGAAAATATTTGTAGAACACATTTAAATGGCATGTGTGAAGGTTTGTTATGTTGTCAGTACATGCATACTTGCGAATGGGATCCATTGTAACGTGTAGTTGCTTATTAAATGATGGTTCTTTTGTTTGTATTATGGGAGTTGCGGTTGCACTATTTGTATTAGAAAAGGTGCACTGCAAGTCACTGAACGAAGAGAAAAACTGAGGAGCCAACAAGCACATACAGATTAGAAAGGGCAATGTTAGCAAGTATGCATGTGTGGGAAAATTAATGAAATTGCATTTTTTGAGTGTTATTGCAATATGTTGCAGAACTAGTTTCCATTTTCTTTCATTTATTTATTAAAAATTACACACAACACTGTTGTAAATGTATACATGCATGTATTTGTTTTACTTGAAATGGTGCTGAAATAAATATTTAAAAACACATTGCATGTTGCCATTTTTCATTCCATGTACATGCCATGCTGTGGTAACATACATGCAGTTCTCATTTTGAGATTGCATTGTGGGAGTTTAGTGTAACTTTGTTAGTGGGAGAAGTGGTGTTGAAAGTGACAGAATGAATGAGAAAAATAGATATAATGGGTCATATTTGCAAGTATGCATATACTGGTAATATATTGAACTTTGACATAGGATCTGGCCCTTAAACATGCTGTGTCAATGTTTTAAATGTGGATTTCTTTTCTTTGCCAAAAAAGACACAGA
Organism: Ambystoma mexicanum; assembly: GCF_040938575.1. Taxonomy (NCBI): domain Eukaryota; kingdom Metazoa; phylum Chordata; class Amphibia; order Caudata; family Ambystomatidae; genus Ambystoma; species Ambystoma mexicanum. The sequence continues at coordinate 324,955,144 of NC_090923.1, forward strand.
GAGTGCTGCTGAAATTGCAAATATATGCTTTGAAACAAACTGTTATGAAAATGCTCATGAACATTTTTTTTTGCAACCACACAGCCTTAGAAGTAAATGCCTGTTGATGTCAGGAGGTGGGACGAATGAGATATGATTATTGAGTAGGGTAATGCAGGGTAAGTGGTAGGAACCCTGTTTACATGCATTTCATTTTCAAAAGAGTTTGAAATGCCATTTTAAAAATATATGCATACCTGTACTTTGTGTTGATAGATGCCGATGTGGTTGAATATGCAAATAGAAATCTTGGAGATTTTTACAGTAGTTTTTGATCCAGGTGACTGGGGGTAACAGGGGACATGTACTCTGAGTGTTCAACAGTACATGTGAAGTGTTGAACTGAGATGACAGAGTTAGATGCAAAGTTTTTGGATGTGATTGGTGGATGGGTGTGTGACTGCTTTAACATAGCCAATGAGGGAGTGCTACAAAGATTGAAGTGGAAAGGGAAGAAGGGCTGCCCTGTGTTACATGTCTGTGCACAGCGTGGTAGTTTGTGGACAGGCTGTGCAACATCCGGGTATTTTAATGATACCTGGCATGGAAAGGGGACGGACTGTGGGGATTAGCCAATGAGGTCTTATGGTTGTGCTTTATAGGAAGAGAGGGTAACAGTTTTTGTTATTGCTGTGTGTAGGGAAGATGGCTTGTACAGATGAAAAGGCTTACTGTGTGGATGGTGGGAGATTCTTTCATGGTGAATTTGAAAAGGTACACAAAAATGTGTGGCATTTCTGCTAACTTTGGATTGGAGGGAGTGGAGACCTTTTGGTGTGGTGTGCCTGGGAAAAACTGGGAGACTTTATTTGCACATTGCAAAAATATGGGCCTCATCACGAGAAGGGCAGTAAGGGGTTAACAGCGCCGGTAAAGGTACCAGAGCCATTAACCCTGTAAGGCCCTATTACGAGGTCCCCTCGCGGGACCCGCTCTGGACATCTGGTTTTACCAGACATCCTTTGCGGGTCTGGCAAGGAGACAAGCAGGCTAACAACAGGCCTGTCATTAACGGGCCCGTTGTTAGCATGCTCCCCATTCCCATTGAGCCCTATGGGGGCTCAAAAGGGAATGGGGATGGTGTGGGTCCATATTCCCTGCATGGGGATTTACCAGGCCCTCCAAAGTCGGAATGGCCGGTATTTCCTCATTCAGGGACCACGGACCTGGACCCGAGTTTGGAGGCAGCCATGCCCTTGTGAATAAGGGCATGGCTGTCTCCAAACTCATATTATAGCCCTATGTCTCTTTTCCAGATGTCATTATAGTGCATAGTGGAGGACAATGTTTGAGGTATATAAGTGCAATACGTTTGCACATTGCAGATCTTTTCACATATACCTCCTAGGGCAATATGGAGAGACACCAATGTCTTTTGTCCTCAACAAGATGCGGGACAAAGGGGTATGTTCATTTTAGTATGGTGTTGGGATGACATCCTTCCCAAATGAGAACATTATGGTGGATGGTGGGAGTAGTTTGTTTAGTGATGGTATCACTTTTACTGATTGTGGCAATGCAGTCTTTCTTGACAATATTCAAGATGCACTCAGAAAGTTTCTTGCGAAAATGATGTGGAGTGCATGTGAGTAAGGGAAGGAAATAAAATCTGAAAAGCCCCCCAAAAAAATCAAAACACAAAAAAGTGTTATTTTCAGAGCCACGACTAAAAAGTAAATAATTTACATTGTGTTTAATTTTTTTCCGCGGACACTGCAGTATTCCGCGGATGGCACGTGCCAAATCTGGGTCTTTTGAGGATGCCAGGAATGGAAATGGGACAGTGCAGCCCAGGGGATTAGCCAATCAGATTTCCTGGCTGGGGTATGCAAGGAGACATTTTGCAGAAGGGTTGTTTGCTGAGAGGAGTCCAGATGGCTATGGCTATGGTTAAGTCTTTCAGGAAGCAGAGTGTGTGGATTTTGGGGGACTCGTGGATCCATTGGTTGAAGGTGTATGCAGAGCAGTGTGGAGTGGCTGAAAATCTTGGATTTCATGATCTTCATGTGCAATGGTATGGAGTTTGCGGCATGATGTGGGTGATGTGCTCCCATTTTGTGTCAATTTCATCACATTGCAACATCCGGACATTATCATTGTTCATTGTGGAGGGAAAAGTTTAGGGCATGTAAGTGGAATTTCACTGTAGTTTGCAGGAGACATTTGGCAAATTGAAGGCAATGTTCCTGAATTCTCAACTGAGAATTCTCAACTGATTTTTTCTCACATTGCCCAGAGACAGATGTGGAGGCGCCTGAGTTCATTTGGTCCACAAAGGGAGAAAGCGAGGCGCAATGTAAACAAGTCTGTATGTGCATTTTTGTGAGATGTTGGCATGACGCCTTTCCATAATAAAAATAGTACATTTGACCTTGACAATATTTTCTGGAGAAATTGAGTATATCTTACCCATGCCGGTAATCAGCTTTTTGTACAAAACGTTCAAAATGCTTTGACAAACCTTTTGTAAATATAGAAAGCATGTACCAGTTGGTAAAAAAAAAAAAAAAAAAAAAAGCATGGAAGCATGGCGAAAACAAAATGCCTACTGCTTTGCAAGTTGAAAGAAAAAGATGAGTTCAGTAGAATGTTGCTTAGTTTACATTAACACTTGAAAAACAATTCTAAAATAAAAATACAAAAAAAGTTTTTTTTCAGAGCCAGCACTTTCCCACGCAAAAGAGTACAATGTTTTTGTGTGCCACCACCACCCACATTTTTTAGATGTCTGCGGACTACAGCATTGTCCATAGGCTTCTCAGGCTGTGTAGGGGCCTGTAACATGTTTTGGGTACTTCTATTTTTGAACTGTGAAACGTGGCTCTGAAAAGAACCTTTTATTTATTGTGTTTTATATTTATTTGGACCGTTATTTGCACCCTCCCCATTCCCATTGAGCCCTATTGGGAATGGGGAATGGTTTGGTGAATGGGGACTTACCGGTCCCGCCAAGGTCAGACTGGACGGTAAGTCCCCATCTCACCAAACCGGACACGGTACCGTTATTGGTGGTCGTCATAGTGCCATGACTACCACCAACCTCGTAATGAGGGCAATAGTGTGCTTACTATTTTAAAATGGTTTCTTGTGGAATAACTGCCAGCTGCTGCTCAGTGTGTAAGTACAGTTCACCTTTGTGCTTGGTGCATTCCATTATATGTTTTGCAACCTATGACAACATACTTCTGGTTTCTCAAGTACAGAATTTCTATATATATTTATTTTTGGATGTGGTACATATATGATATATTATTTCATGTGCATGTCTTTGCCCATTGCATGATACAGCAATATCAGGTAACCCTTGTGCTTTTGGGCAGTGTGAATGCTGTCTGAAATCCACGGACAGTCGTACAGTCTGCGGTCATTGTGACTATCACGTTGGGGGCAGAAGGGGCAGTATGATGCTAAGGACATGTAGAGAAATTAAGGGTATCCTGGTAAAAACCCATGAAATTCAGTGAAATAACATTGTTAAATGGACATTATGGTTAAGGTGCACTGATAAAAACCTATCAAATTCAGTGTATGAACTTTGTTAAAGGGGCGTCATGGTTAAGTTGCACTAATAAAACATAACACATTCAGTGGAAAAGGTTTGTTAAAGGGATGTTATTGTTACAAGTAAAACCGAAAAATCCCAGTAATGTGCCAGTTATGGTAAGGTAAGCAACCATAACTCGCGCCACCACTCTGCACTGCTAAGACTAACACCCAGGACATCAACCCTATTGTCTATTTTTCAACAGATATCTTATTTTACAGTTATACAGTTCACTGATATCCTGAAAATTGAATTACCTTCATGGAACAGCTCAACAAACTGGGCGTTGGTGGAATTTGCATCTCCACTAAGGTTGGCACTGTTAAAAACCCATGCTGAACGACTCCTTGACTTATACCATAATCACCTGCAGGAAAATTAAAAGGACTACCAATGAGTCGCTGGAACAGGTTCTTCAGTTGGCCAAAACAGTCCACTCATTGAACTCAGAACGGCAGGCTCTTTGAGCTTTGCAAATGCAGAGCACAGAAGCAAAAGTGTCCACCAGAGAAAATGACTACTGGATTCCAGAGTGCTCCCAAAGTGGGGCTAATTAACCTAAGGATAGTTCGACAGGACTTAGTTGGCTTTCCTGGAATACCAGGGGTTTCCGTTCATTCTTGCTGTACACCAAGGGAAAAATTGCTGGAGGAGGTAGAAGTTTTCATGTTGCACAAACACCTAGCTATCAATGGTTTCCACATATTGAGCCAAAACGCTATTCCATCTAAGAAAGGGCGTGTTAGTGGAGGAATGGCTATATGTGCCAAAACCCACTTGAACCTCATTCCCTATACCAGCACTGAAAAATTGCCTTATATTTTGATGGGGATTCTGTGCAGCCCACCGGATATAAGTATGGATATTTTGATAATTATTATAAATGATCCACCGGGCAACTGACAAACCAGAACTATTCAGATTATAATGTGTCTAGCAATCTCTAAATTGACTAAACAATCTCCAGCAGTTAATGTCGTCCTATTAGGGGACCTCAATAAAAGGGAATTACATTTGGTGGACGCATTACTAAACCAGGTCTTAAATCATTGGCTTAAGATCGTAGACGTTTATGATCTAAAATGTTTAGATCTTCCTGTGCTAAACGGTTATAAGCAATATTACACCTGGTCTAATGGAATTTTGCAGTCCTTTATCGACTATGTTATTAGTACTCCTGTCTTGTATACAAATTCTAGTCACATCACTATAACCTATAACAAGTTAAGTGACCATGATGTACTCGGATGGAATATTAATCTTAAAATATATCCGATGGCACATAGGAGTCCTATTTTACCTATTTGTAATTTCCAAGGCAACCGTCTTAGATGGTTAGCTAACAATATCAAATTTACTAACAATATACTGTCCAAGGACCTTGTTGGTTTGTGTGCTGCTTTTGTGGCTGTGTGATGGGATATGGGTAAAATTTTGACTACTAAGGTACACAAATAGGAAATGGTGTCCAAAGAGTAACAACATCACTAGAATCTCAGCCCCATATGATCACGTCATGGAAGAGCAGAAAAGCTGGTATCAAAAGGAGCATAAGAAGGTTAGAGTAAATTGTGAATTAGATCCACAGGCCAAAAATATAGCATTACAAAATCTGTCTACTAAATATGGGAATTGGCAACAGAATCGCACATTTTCCATAAGAAATGTAAATTGGCAAAAATGGTTTTGTTGGTTAAAAACTCATAATGCGTTAAAATGTTGGCAGTACTATAATAACTATCATAGGTTATTTGCACCCCAAGAGTTGAATCCTATTTCACAGGTGGTCTGGAAGGGGTACATTCAACACCTCTATTATGATCCTTCATCTTTCTCCCCACAATTTAAACATGATGAGTACTATGGCTGTTCAGTTGCCAGCTCTTGCTTTCAGAATAATATCAAAGCTAATATTTCCAAGGCAAACTTAGCAAGACTGATTATGTAAACAAATTCATCGCGGGCCCTTGGTCCTGACGGCTTTTACAACTTTGTATTTAAAGAAAATCTTACTGTGTGGACAAGGGTCCTGAATGTTCTTTATTGGCATATACTTCAGACAGGTAACATTCCTGCTAGTTGGCGTAAATCCACACTAGTGCCTATATTATAAAGGGGCGATATCCTCAAGCCATCTAACAAATGCATATTGGCAATGATGGACTCCAGTCAAAAGGTATTTGCCAATCTACTCCCTGAGCAATTGCCTTGCTGGTTGGAAGAAAAGAAAATCTCGGGCACCTTTCTAACAGGTTTTAGAAAATCATACAATACCAGAACAAATATTGCCACTTTGCAATTCCTGGTTTCCTCACGTACAGAAGGAGAGGTGCGGGTTTGTTTTTCGTTATGTTGACTTTTCCAAGGCTTTTGATCTGATACCTAGAGCAAATTTGTGGGAAAAACTGTAGAAGTGGGGCATTGACCTGGAATTGCTCTATTTTATTAAATCTCTGTACACTAATACCTGAGTGATGGTAAGCCTCAGTTCTGATTGCCAGCAGGGATGTGTTCTGAGCCCAATACTGTACAAAGCTTTCATTGCTGATATGGATGCTTTTTTGCATACCATATGAAATTTCCCTCCGAAAATAAATGGAACACGATCACTAGCATGTCCTACGTGGATGACATTATTTCCTTCGACCAGTCTCGCATTGGCTTGCAGCGATCATTAGCAGCATTAGCAGATTACGCCAGGAAAAATGAAATGATCATTAACATATAAAAAACGAGTACAATGAGGTTCGGTTGTACACGTACAGATGTGGAAACGTATAAATGGCAATTGGACAATACAGCTTTGAAGAATGTACAAGAATGTATCTATTTGGGTTTTCCAGTAATGATCAAGCCAACCTGGTTACATAACGCAGATTTTGTGTACGAAAAAGTGTGGAAAAGATGGTTGGTCATCACATACTTTATAGAGAATAGAGGGGGTTGTAACATTACTGGGTTCATAGAAATTTACAAACTAATTATGGTCCCAGCAATATTACATGCACTTGAGGTACTATCCCTGGAACAGATTAAATGACTGGGAACACTGGAAGCTAAGATGTTTTGATCTTTAATAAATGTCCCAAAAGCAGTCCCGGTTTTAGCCATGAGCCTTGAGTATGGTCTTCCATCATTATATTGGCTCTGCAGTGTCAGGAGAGTAATGTTATGCGCTAAGCTGGGAGAGTCAGACCTTAGCTCTAACACACTCCTAAAGCTGTTGGATAAAGGTGTGTCCCTTCATTTGAATTCATTCATTGAAGATCTGAAGGGTTTTGGGTCTTGATCAGGACTGTTTAGAAACCTGTCCTGATTATAAAAAAAACAATTAAATTCAAGACTCAAAATTGGGACATTATTACCAATATAGAGAAACTTCACCCATGCAAAAGATATAGATAATACATTTATCAAAGTTTCAAAGGTAATTCCCCACTTAGTTATTTAATTAAAAGTAGCAGTTATGAGTTAAAGCATTTTATTCTGCACCTCTGTTTTACCATACTCCCCACTAAAGACTTCCCAAGCTGTCGGCATGCTACTGTTCCCTCTTATACTTTGTGCAGAAGTTGTAAGGTGGAGATAGAGACTGCTAGACATGTTTTAACATCCTGCCCTGCCTTAGTGGACTTACATAAGAAGGGTTACATCCATTTTGTAAGTTCTATGTTCAATATAAGAGAAGACCAATTTCGGTCAATAATCATGGGTGCCCAATCTATTGTGGTCAGTGCCGCTGCCTTTGATATTTGGAACTTGTTTATAAAAATGGGCTGAGAAGTGAAAGAGATTCGAAAGCATATTACTTAATTTTAATCGTGGTTGATTTCTGACTTCAGTGATTGTTTCTAATTGTTTGCAATACTTCTGTCTTGAAATGTTAGGGGATTTTAAACATGAAGATTAATTGTAATTCTCTTTTTAACGTTTGTAATCTGCTTAAAGTTTGTTATCAATTAAACTAAAACACAATACAAAAAGAAAACAAAAAGAACACATCAGTATTTCTAAGCTGATCCTAACGACTCATTCAGTTTCTTCAATAGTGTTGGTATATAGTACTGTACATGTAGTTATTACATCAATATCTTGCTAATGAATTATATTTGACTAATGTGTGAAAGACTATTAAGAGTTTCAGGTAGAACAGCATGTATGAATCAAGTAACACTTTGGAGTAAAGGCATCCATCAGGATGAACCACCCCCCCCACCTTTATTTGGGTTTCATCCACTTAATATACTGATGTAATAATTACATGTACTGACTGCTATTTTAAGTTTCATTTGTTGAAGGCAATGGGCAAGGCCTTTATTAATTTCCTTGCCAGCCATTACCCAAACCAATAATCTTGTAAAGGCCTAAACCCACAGTATCTGGATTGCCCAATTTGTGAACCTCTGGATTATAACAATAGTTTCATCCTGGGTCTTCAATCTTTTTCTTTGAGCAGTCCCCCGAGAATTCAAAACCTAGCATCTGGAATGTTGATAAAGTTCAAATAATAACTGCTTATTAACCCTGATTTGAAAGCACTACAAATGCTCCCAATTAAAAAGAAGAATCATGTTTAAGAGTAGACAGACAACTATGGTGTATCTACATATTGTTTTCCCGTAACGTAAACACTGCAGATTTACTATTACACAATAATGATGTACTGATATATGCGATCTGACTTGGTATTGTTATTCTCCTAAAGGTGTTAAATTACAGACTTATAAATCCAAAACATTTTTATGGAGGCAACGTTTGTTTGTAAATGCATATGACTCATGAGCTTTTTCATTGCTCAGAACAGAGAAAAGACACATACATATTTCTCGACCCTTTCCAGTCATCATATTATTCCACTGGTCTACCTTTTATTAGACTGTATATTTAGAAATTCTCTGTACATATTGGGCCTCATTACGACCCCGGCGCTAAACCATGGTGCTATTAGCACCATGGTCCATGCCGTGGTTCGCCATGGTGAATGGTGGAATTACCGCCCCATTCCAAGGTTGGCGGGGCGGTAATTCCCCATTCACCATGGGCCCTTCCCCATTCCCATTTTTGCCCCATAGGGCTCAATGGGAATGGGGAAGGCGCTAAGTACGGTGCCGCAAATTGCGGCACCGTACTTAGCACCAAGGTCCCTTTGCGACACCCTACTTTAACGGCTGGTAAAAGCAGCCGTTAAGGTCGGGTCCCGCAAAGCGACCTCGTAATCAGGCGTTAAGGGTTTAACGGCGCCGACACCTTTTACGGCGCCGTTAAACCCTTAACGCCAGGGTCGTAATGAGGCCCATTGTCAGTTATGCCCAAGCATAATAAATCAGATTGCACTCACAAAACGGATGGCTGTTTATAAAATCACTTCCATAGTTCTTCCCTTTTGGAAAATGCTGCAATTAAACCCAAAGGTATAAAGTTTATTTCATTTGACTCAGCAAAAGGTTAGGTCTCTACTGATTATATTGGTTAAAAGCATTTGTTAAGACCTTGGCTATGTGTCTGCAGTCTGTGGATCCATTGGTCGTCTTTATGTAATTAGAAATGGACTGGCTTTGCTACACCTTCAACGCTCTTAAATCAGGTGAGGAATCTGGCAAGGCAAGCTCCTGTATGTGACAACGGTGTGCTGTCATCAGTTATCAATACTCAAAGCACACACTACACCAGGAACATTCAAACATCCACTGCACATAATAATGTCAGTGAGGCACTACGCCAAAAACACAGCCTCGTCTGATGTTGTACCTTCGGGTTCACTGGGTACCAGTCATCATATCTAGGATGTACTTGTAAGTCCAATAGAACAGAACTGGACATAAATGAACACTGAAAAGGTGTTATCCAATAAGCAACTGAAGACTCAACAAGACGCAGGGATGACCATAGATCTGCAATCGCTTAGCCCACTAAAGGTTTTGGAATTGGGCAACTCAATACTGATGACACTGTCAAGCAGGGAAAGACACACTCAAACTTGGTAAACAGATCAAACTCCACACTAGACTGAGAATGTCCCTCAGAGAACTAAAGATCTGAACCTGGCAGAACGAAACTTAAGAAGGATACACTTGGCTCCAGCTCAGGCTTTCCTATTGCTGACACCTACACCAGTGCATCAGCCAGAGAGACTCTAACAGACATCCTCTTTGTCGTCCCTTCTCCCAACATATGGACTCTTCATATGGTAGCTTTGCTCTCTCCCTACTCTTCCTTACACATTAATGGTGGCACGTATAGAGAAGTCTTCCTTGTCTCAACCTTCCTTGCCCCCTGTGGCACCTCCTTCACTGGCTCCCTTGCCATCTACTACTGTTCTTGCTTCCTTGCCTGCACTCCCCTTGGAACCTCAGCCTTCTCTTGCCTCTATCTCTCAGGCACCTGTGCCGTTTACGAGGGGGACCTCTGTCCACATTGCCATGCTTAACTTTCGCTCGGCAGTCAAGCACTCCTCTGACATCTGCCACCTCCTTGAACACCTGAACCTTGATGTTCTTGCTCTCACTGAGACCTGGTTTAAGGACAGCTCTGTCACAAGTTTTGACACACTTCTTTCTGAAGGCTATAAGATCCTCTCCGAGCCCAGGCTCAATAGGCCTGGAAGGGAAGGGGGGTTGCCCTGATCTTTCCAGAGTGGATCCCAGTTTCCACCATTCCCATTCAGGCCCATTCCTCTATCGAATGCCTGGTCTTCAGGCTCTCTCTCACTTCTGTCTCCTCTCTTACCCTGGTCACCTTCCTTAGGCTGCCAGGCCAGTCCACCCTCTTCCTATCGGAATGGGCTTACATGGCATCTTCTCTCCTTTCCACTTTTTCAAAACTACTCCTGTTGGGGGATCCCATCATCCATCCTGACTCTCCTGACTTTTCAGGATCTTACTGCAACCATTGTGACTCGCTCTCTCTCTCCAATCTACCCTCTGGTCCGACGCATGAGGTTCCCATTGAAGCCTGCCAAAAAAGTGCAATTCTTGGTACGACTATGATTTGGCTGACCTTAAGCGCAAGTGCAGGGCAGTACAATGGAAATGGGGATCTTCAGGTGAACCCTCTGATAAGCTGGCCTGCCACCTTCTGCTAAGGCAATATAGACTCTGCATCTGGTCAAGAAAATAGTCCACATTCAAGCCTGCATCTCCACGGTATCCAACAACACGGCCAAACCTTTCAAAGTCTATAAGGAACTGGCCAACCCTACTGTAGCCTCATCCTCTATTGTAACCACCCAGGCCCTTTGCGGGGCCCTAGATGAACACTTCACTGCCAAAATACAGGGCATCCTGTCCTCTCTCTCCTCTGCACTCACCCGTGCACCATAATCTCTTGGGCCCCCTTGGCTGCCCCACCACACACCCTCCCTCCTCCCGCTCCCCTGTCACACCTGAGGAGGAATCTAGATAAATCCAGTCTATGAAAGCCTCTTCCATACAGGTGGACCCCTGCCCCTCCAAAACCATCGAGGACAACATTGACTGTCTAGCTCCAGCCTTGGCAGATCTCTACAAGCTCTCTTCCAGCACTGGAGTTTCCCCACTTCTCTCAAGCATTCTCTTGTGCACCCTCTGCTAAAAAAAAACCCGGTGCCAACCCTTCTATCCTGCCAAACTATAACCTGATCTTCATCACTCTTTCTTGGGCAACTCCTGAAGAAGTTGGCTATCTCTCAGCTTTCCCTCCACACTCAATCTGTTGGTTGTCTCCATGACCATCAGTCTGGCCATAGAGCACCCAGTGGCATGGAAACTGCTCTTCTAAACACCTGTGAAGACCTGCTCTCAAACCTTAATTATAACTCTCCCTCTGTCCTCATAAATCATATATAAATTGTGCCAATTACTTATCTATGTCAGCAGCCTATGCCCTTGAAGGGCCCTATTCAGCCCCAACATACATGGCTGAATACATTCATACAACACACCTACTTCATAGCTTGCATATATATTTTTCTTTTATTTTCGCTGATTTTACCTGCGGCTGTAAATAAAGTGGTAAATATTTTACCACTGTGTTGTAGGCACCACAGCACCTCCTAGTTAACTCCCCTGAGTTAGATACTAGGCATTGGAGACATACAACAAATGAATGCACCAATTCAACTTTCACCTTATAAATCTGTTAAACCTCATGTCATTTACAATAAAGGAATAATGCATTTGGCAACAATGCCAAATCTTACCCATATCAACACTGCTGCGATTACCTAAGAGAAGAAATATAAACTGGTATTGCAGTACATGGAAAACATTTATAAATGTGGCGTTCTCTCCCTTTGTCATTTAGCGTACGTAAAACAAAACATTGAACATTTTGTTTAAAAATAATCTCCTTTGCTAACTGATAAGAACGGCATTCAATCCATGCTCCTCATGTTTTAACTTCACTTTTAATGAGTTATGGGACTTCTGCGCTTTGCCTGGAACAATCTCTTTCTGCCGCGATTTATCTGTGCTGAAGTGTTACAACCCCTGCACTGCCTGTTCGCGCCACCGGAGTCAGCCTTGGGATTACAGCAAGCTTCAATGCCAGGACAGCCACCTCTCTCCGAACTCTCTTCTGCAGACTGCAGCGCCAGAAATGAAAAGAGCCCCCTCCTTCTCTCAGCACCCCTATTTATTTAATATGCCTGTCAATCACCACAAAATGTCCTCCCTTCCTGAAATATCTGAACACCTCCTATTCTCCTGATCCGACGGACCAATCAATCACAAGATCATGTATCAACTTATTTCCTGCACACAAAGAGGAGTCAGAATGCACAAAAGACAGTTCATTCTCTTTTTTTTCTACCGTGCATATTTCTCTTCCGTGGAAAAACACTAAAACAGAATTTCCATCTGTTTTCATTGACATTGCATTGCAATGTTAATCAGGAGAACTACTTAGTTACTGGGGTGTTTCTTAATAGGAAAGTTAGTTAGTTATATGGGTTATTCCTTTTAATGCAACTTTACACAGATGGGAATGATCATAATTTATATGATGCACTTTGAGTCCACTGTCTTTTTCTGCCTTCTGCTTTTTCATGGGATGCCTAATTCATTGTTATAATGACCCAATGTGGCATTTCACCTGCTTCAGATAATTTCCCATCTCTTTTCTGCATTTAAACTACTCCCACTAAGAATGCTGACCTGTATACTTAATCTGCTGCTCCCACTTGCTCCCATCTGCTTTTAAAATGACTGCTTCTAAAATTATAATGAATCAATACCATATATCCCTACATATATTCCCTCCTTTTCGGACAATTATGACTGCTCGCAATGTCATAGTTGGAGGAACTAGACCATCAACTAAAATGTATGTGTCACAGGATAGCTCTCCTTCCCCATTGTTACCAGTAGCATGACCAACATCCTCATCTTAGCGGTCAGGACAACCAACCATCCTCCCATTAACACTACAAACACCACCAAACACACCATACTCCTCTCTACCCAGGTACCCCAGTTGAATGTATTTATTACCATCACGCCCAGGCTATTCACAGTAATGTTGTTCTTTGTTAAATTAATTCTAATGGTCTGCCTTTCCTTGTGGCTCAACAAAAATTCAACATCCGGATCGATCGGGAATGAATCCCTCTGAAAAAACTCGATATTTTCCACTTGGCCTTCCATATGTCATTAGCAAAATGGAATACAGTTAATCCCCCTATTTAGACAATTGTGTCCTTCAGAACAGACATGTAAAACACAATGGGCCTCATTAGGACCCAGGCGGTAAGGGGTTTACGGCGGCGTAAACTGCGCCGACCCTTACCGCCTGATTCCGAGGTCCCTTAGCGCTATGGAGGATTTAACACCTGCTTTTAGCAGGTGTTAAAATCCATGGCGCTAAGGGACCTTGTTGTTAATTACGCCACCGTAATTTACGGTGGCGTAATTAACGCCTTCCCCACTCCCATTATGCCCTATGGGGCAAAAATGGGAATGGGGAAGGGTAAATGGGTTAATGGGGACTTACCGCCCCGCCAACCTCGGAATGGGGCGGTAAGTCCGCCAACCACCATGGCGTAAATGTAGTTTACGCCATGGTGGTAAAGGTACGACCCAGGCGGTAACTTACCGCCTGGGTCGTAATGAGGCCCAATGTATTTTAACTGCTTCACAACAAACGTTCCATGATTCAGATTGGTGATTGTGTAATTTTTCAAAGAAGTACTTACCAACCACCTGTTTTTAATTAGCCTAGCCTGTTATAGGTCCTCACTCCTTGATTTACTAATGACCACTTCACATCCATCCTCCCGACACCCCTGGATCAGGTTTCAACTTGCAGATAGCATCTGCTGCGTCGGGAGCAAATGGTTTACCTGGACACAGGTAATTTTGCTCTTTAAACCTCATACATGTATCCAAATTCGGAATCAAGTACACATCAAGTTCTCAAGACTGAAATGTTACCACCTCTGGGGTTTTGATCTTTATATATTTGTCATTCTGCCAAAATCCCCTATTGTGTACTAGTTTAGTCTGGTATATGAGCTCAGGAGCAATAAATGGAACGCATAAAAAACCCCAACCTCCATTCTCTCCAAATTCACGTATAATGCCATTGCGCTCCCCATCTCGAACACAATTTTGATTTGTACCATTTCCACTCCCCTTTGCGTTATTCACGCCATCTTTTGATTAATAATTTCATATGACACAAAGTACAATGATAAATGCCCCAGAATTAGTTGCGAAATTACTGTTTGAACCTCTCCCATATACTTTTTCAAAAACCTATCAAGAGAATTAACAAGTATAATGTCACTTAACATCCGGTCATGTTTAACTACAACATTTGTACTGTGTTGCATAATTTCAGCCTGCTCATTTAATATGATAGCACTCTCATTTATAAACTTCACCTGTTCATCCAGCTGCCTCTAATTTCATTTTAGGTCCTTTGGATTATGTCCAAATCAGGAGTTAATTGTTGTGCTTTAGCACTCAGTGTCCCAACTGAAATAGCATTGGCTGTAGAAATAGTGGTGCCCACTACAGTCCCGATAATTGTCATTACCACAGAAGCCACAAGTAATACTGCCACCCGCTTCCCCCTCCTTTTTTATAGCTGATGAATTCACAAATGTTTTCTCCAAATGCATGGCAATATCTCTGACTGATTGCTGAGCACCCTCTTTTTGCTGCTCCAACCATCCTTTTATCTGGTCGGACGCAATCACTTACTCATAAAAGTATCAAACATATTATCAGGATTTAAATTAATGTACATATTCTGGTATACCAGCCTTCTGTTTCCCAGGATAAACCCAGGCGCCTCTTCCACTGCAATTCCAAATGCTGGTTCGGGCTGAATGATGACTTGTGCTCCTGCGACTTTAATTTCCGATACGCCCCTTATGGGTAGCACGGCAAGTATCCAGTTCTCAGGTCTGGTCATCATCACCTTCTTTTCTGTAGATTTTGTCTTCACCCCATTCTTCGGTCCGGGGCTTCCCTGGGGCTTCCTTTTGTGGTCTCTGATCCCGTGGCCTCCGATCCTGTGGCTTCCGATCCCATGTCTAGGAATAGGCCCTACCAGGGTAATCGATTAGTGATTTCTAAAGTGAATAGAAAAGAGACAGATACATAATATGTCCACGAATGTTCCTCCTGTGTATCATCAAACCATTCTCTGACACTAATGTATCTATAGCTTGGATCATTTTCCCATGTTTAAGAGGTTTTTTGTTATATGTGAGCATACCTTTTGCTTTCCAGACATTTAAATACTCTACTTTTTCGTGCATAATCAGAATCAGTTACTAGGACAATGTCTTTGAATTTGAGTTCAACTGCGGTAGCAACTGCCTTATAAATGGCAGCTAACTCTGCTACTTGGCTACTCCTGGCTCCAATTTTCATCTCTATACTAGGGATGCTTCACAACTTACCCAGACATTTCCTATCCCTGCCACCAGACATTTTTCAGAATAAGCTATATGGTACGCACATCCATCTACGTACATGGTTGGCAAATCTTTGCACACATTTTCAATAAAATCTGTGTGTGGTGATTGTTCAAATTCATTCAAACTGGGATCTACCTCTATTTCATCAGAGGTATATACAACTGCACAAGCATGCAGGTCTGCTATCCCTTGAACAATTGGGCTCTTTTTATTCTGCCCATATCTTACCTCCACAGGGAATTCAGACAATGCCAATGTCCAGGAAGTGATTATGGACTGCCCTAAATTGCCTGATCTAATCCTTCTACTTTGTAAAAATTGCAACGGTTGGTGATTTGTTTCAATAATTACGTTCTCTCCCTGAATAATGGGACAAAAATGCTGCAACGCCCAGACATGGTCAGAAGAGCATTTTCACATTCACTGAATTTAGTTTCAACCTGAGATAATGTCTTACTCGCATATGCGATAGCTTCATGATTCAAATCATGCTTCTGAGATAACACAGCTGACAGTCACTGTTCTGTGAATCCAATTTCTACAAAGAAATCTTGATTCTTTATGGGATAGCCTAAGCATAGCGCCTTCATGAGACATTCCTTCAATTTCTCCACTGCCTCAGCCTGCTCTTTTTCCCATTTCCAAGGTATATTCTTCTTCAATAATTTAGTCAAGGGTTGAGTGATTTTGGCGTAATTCTCATAAAACTTCCTGTTATATCATGTCATCCCTAGTAGACTTTTTAGACCTTTCATATTTGTAGGATTTTTCA
This sequence comes from Ambystoma mexicanum, assembly GCF_040938575.1. NCBI lineage: Eukaryota > Metazoa > Chordata > Amphibia > Caudata > Ambystomatidae > Ambystoma > Ambystoma mexicanum. The sequence goes on from NC_090923.1 coordinate 324,971,404, forward strand.
ATTTCTGCATTGCTTCCACCTTTTTCTTCTGTGGATTCAATCAATGCTCAGTCACTTCATGGCCTAAGTACTTTACTTTCTTTTTGTACCATTGGGCCTTCTGCAAGGATACTTTGGCTCCCGCTTTCTGTAATTGACTAAGCACATGTCTAATCTCTTAAAATGACTTTTCAGGCTTTCATTTTTAATCAGAACATCATACACATAAACTATGTTTCCCCTTTCTGCTGTATCTGGGAATGCTTTTTTCAAAAATATGCCAAATTCGATTCTCACTATTAACACACCCAAAAGGTGTTCTGGACCAAGCGTATTTTGCTAAAAAAATTTGAATGTCTTCATCCAATGACACACATCAGTACCCAGAGCAAAGGTCTAACATGGTAAACACTTTTTATCCATGAACCTGGGCAAGGCCTGGATCAATAAATGGGAATTGACATCTAGACACTGGTACCCTTTTATTTAATTCTCTCAAGTCGGCACACAAACGCCATTGACGATTTGGTTTTAATACACCCAAAATGGGAGTATTTGAAATACTATGAATGGGTCTGATAATTCCCCTGGATTCTAAATTTCTAATTATCTCTACCACTGACTCCAAGCATGCAAGTGGCAACTGATATTGACACACAAATACCAGATTTCTAGCATATCCCTCTGGTATTGTGGCAACGTGCAAATCATTTAGACCGCAATCATATGCATCCTTTGCAAAAACCTCCATAAATTCCATAAATATTTTTCTCAATACATTCCTGTCCTCTTCACTGTCATATGCATCTGCTGACAGAATCTGTTCCTCTACCACTTTTGAAAATTCTGGGAAATCCTCCAATTGGGGAATCTCTGTGCTTTCCTCTGTGTGGCTGTATCTCTTTGCAGAATTGCCACTTTTAAATATTTTGGAACATCAACCTCCATTTCAATAGGCTGACTTTCTGTTTCATTTTCACTTAAATCAAATAATATGCAATGTTTCTGGTTACAGCACACTGTCTCATTGGAATCATAAGGATACACGGACTGAATTTTAAACATCCCATTAGGCTGAGAATCCAGAGACTCTGGCAATTCACCCTGTGCGTTCACATATTTCTCAGGGATGCTCCCAATCACGGTATTGTTGAAATCTGCAGTACAATGTGATTTTTGTATTTCCATTACTAACGCGGAATGCTCTTCCAAATAAATATCTTGACACCCCTTATTATCTACCATGATTCTGATGGGCCCATTCCCAATCTTCACTAATGGTGTATATTCACATTCTAACCCTTGCTGCTTCATGGATTCATTTATTCACACAATTGTGCACAATGATAAGCTTGTCTTTTGTCTTCAAATTCATTTGCAGATCCTCCTAGCCGGGACCACACTTTTTGGTTAAGGAAATCCAACACCATACACATTCTGCGCATAATATCATTTCCGAGATAAAAATCATTTTGTGTCCCACTCACTATACATACATTATGATAGATGGTTTTTGGGCCAATGGACATTTTTAGCATACACCATCCTGCAATTCTGTTCTCAAAGTCTGGATTGTCAAACCCAGAAATGTGTTGATTGTTAATTCTGAAAAGTGGGATCTCCTCCCTTTCCATTATTCTCTGAAATAGTTCCTCATTAATAAAACTCCTTTCCTGTTCAAGTTCTAACCTGGCTTTTATCATTTCAGAATGGCCATTTATACCAATATGGATCCATGGCTGCTCATCTCCCATGTGTATTTCAGAAAGGGTTGTGATATGTTTTTCTGTGGTTACCTCAGGAATAGTATTCTGCTTGCATTTCTCTTCTTTTAAGTAAAAAAGCAATGCATGTTCATCTATTTCAGTCTGCCATTTTTTCCTAGGATCCAAATAATTCTCCATGGATTGTTGCTCCTTTTCACTTTGCATCTCACCCTGACACATGAGGATGACAGTGACACTAGGCACACAACCATTTTGAAGATATACCTCAACTGCAACATTTGATTTAGCAACGATTAGACTGCTGTTTTGTGACTTTACTCTCTTAGGCCTTCATTTTTTTTTGTCAGCCACCACAGAAAACCACTTACTCTATCAATGAGGGGCAACAACCTTTTCAGGCAATCTGTTCCTATCAAGAATGGAACTTCACTGATAGATGTGATCAATACTTCCTGTCTTATTCTGTGTTTTCATATCTTTATGTCAACCTCATTGACACCTTCGATAGGTACCTCCTCACCATTGAAATTATGTACTGGGCCTTCATTTTGCCTCTCTCTGATCTGATTTTGTGGGGATCTCCCTTCATTGATACGTTTTACCAACTCTTTGGACATGATTGTGGCTTGTGCACCTGTGTCAATCATTGCAAACGTATTGCACTTCTCTTCCACAGTAATGGAGCATAATACCTGTCCTCAACTTCTTCCAATACACACAGAAAGTGTAAATTTCTGCTGATTTCAGGCCTCACTTTTCTCAGGTCCTTCTCACTTTTTGCCAAGCACAGGCGTAAGTGAAAGGATATCTTTCCCTCCTCTTTGCCCATCTCATCTCCAGAATCTTTGTCTGTCTCGCCATGTTCAGAAGTCATCTGGATTGTAGCCACTGTTCGCCCCCCTGATCGTGGACCATCAGAGCTCGCACTGCAGTTCTGCAACTGAACATGATCATAAACATCACATGGTAACTTTTCATTTTCTGACTCTGAGCACCTATTTACATCTGGCACGGTATAGGTCTTTTTAGCCTCTTGAAATATATGTGGCTCAAAGTACTCTTCAGGTGACTGGCCTGTACCCTCCTTTTAAGTATTCATTTGTCCTATTTGCATTTGATAGGTGTTTTGAGCATCTAGGGAGGATGTTTTAATAGTCAAACCTACTTCTTCATCAGTTGTTTTATCAGGCCATGTGATGTCTTCTTTGAATCTGTCTGTCTGCTCTTTTGGAAGTTCTCCTTTTCATTTGCACACACTTCAATAGTTTTATTTAATGCTAAATTAAAACAAACTTCCTTTTAGGTGCAGTTGTATCCCCTGCCTCATTTTCATTAGCAGGCATCTTCATGTTTAAATCAGCAAGCAATTCTGGACCGTTACACAAAACTGGTTTATGGGATGATGTATCTTTATCATTGCAGGTGCCATTATCAGCCACTCGTTATCAAAAGACACAAGATTGCTTCGGTGACCTTCCGCCCCCTCATGTGATGGCTGTTTTTCAACTGCACAGAGTTTCCCTATTTGTTCAGACAACATTTTAACTTGGGCTGCCAGACATTGAAATCTGTCAATTTCTATAGAATCCTCTCTTTGCGGCCTAAATCGGTACTGGTTACTTTCACCCTGATTGACTCTGTTCTGGTATCTCTCAGGAGATTGATTTCTTTTTGAGTTGTTTCTGAATTCTTGATTCATGGAAGGTGGGGAACAAGGTGTGATCATTCTTTGGTTGAAATCCACTGGTGGTGGTGATTGATTATAATGGCGGGGCATAGTTCTGTCTTTGATTTTGTGGGAATTGTCCCCTATGCTGATTTCCAGTTTCAATGAACCGATCCACATATCGTGGTCTGTCTGTATTGGGGTCAAACCTGCTCTGCGCTCCCAATGTCTGGTAGGGAACGTTGTTTCTTTGATCTTGATTTTGTTTCTGATTGTTATTCATGCTTGACATATCGGGCCAGTATCCCACCCTGCGTCTGTCTGCCATGTTCCTAGGACTAACTCTCTCTATTGCTTGGATCGGATGGCAGTCTCTGTGGTGCGCCTCTATGATCCGATGTCATATTATTTCTGACCAGAGTTTCGGCTGATTCAAGTGACATTTTAGTAGATCTTATCAACATTACCGTTGGTGAGGAATCTTTAGATAATGACTTTGTTTCTTTAATTCTATCTCTCTCTCCACTTTGACAATATATGACTGCATATAGTTTATTGCCTTGCTCTACAATCCATTCAAGGTACTTCTCACAATATAACTCGCGAATTAACTGCGATATAAAGTCTTTTTGTAAGCCATAAAAGTAGACAGTCTTAAACTCAGTCGAATAAGGACTAAAGGATACATCAAAGCGAGAGAAGGCTTGTTTTAATTCTTGGAAATAATTGGCGAGGTGACATATTTGGCTTGGCTGTAATGGTATATGCAGCTTTCTTTGCATCCTGCAGTGACTGATATGGTGAAAAATGGTCCCTAACCTTTTTTTCTAATTCTGCCAATGACATGTTTTCTTGTTCATTCAAACCCCTGGTACTGTTCGCAGTAGCAGCATCAAGAGTTAAATGCAAGTACTGTCTATATAGTTCTCTCTGTATTTTTAGGGCTTTAAATATATCATGCACTGTTTCCAGGTGATCCTCTATAGAACACTCACTTCCCTTTTTGAATGGTTTAATTAGGGCCTTGATTGATTGCATTATTTTGACAAGGCTACTTGGCGCTATATTTAGAGTTGCATTATTCTGTTGTTCATTCCTCTTCTCAGGTCTGTGGGACTGGCGGCAACCACCAATGGGTGAGTCAAACCCCCCAAATGCGTTACAACCAGCCCCAGCCACCGGTATAGCCATTGGGGTGTTATTCCCCCAGGTAGACTCTGGGCTAACCAAAATCCCATTGAATGTGGTGCCTTGTTTTTCCTGAGATTTAAAATGACATATTTGCTGTTCCAAATCTTTGCAGTTTTTATGGAGCCGGTCTGCCTCCTGACACAAGTAAGTATTCTCATCACCCATCTTATTTATTACATTCTGCATCTCACTCATCTGCATTTGGCATTGATTAAACACCTTGTCCCTTTTGTCCCTTTCCTGGAACATTTAGCTATCTCTTGTTCAATAGCTTGGAGCTCACTTTCTTTCTCCATATTGTCTCTCTGGAGAGTTTGCATTTCTAAGATAACATCCTCTTTGTCTTGTCTGATGTCGCTTACCAACCATTTCAGGTGTTTTAGTTCTTGCTCGCTGTCTTCAAAATGCATCCTTCTCTGAGACAGTTGGGTGTAGAATTCATTGCATTTTGACTGCATTTCTTTTTGGCATAACTCTAGTTCTGATCTTAGCTTTTTCTCCTGCTCATTAGCTCCATATAATTTGATCTTTAGTCTGCTAATTATCTCAGCATCATTTTCCTGCACCCGTAAAGATCTATTCAAAATGAACCAGATCTTGGCATAGAGCCTTATCAAACAGTCTTTTTCAACATTTTTATCAATAGCTGTAAACAATTTCATAAGACACACCCGAATGATACTGCCCTCTTCGAAGATGCTGTTCAGTGGTTCTTTCTGCACTTCTCCACAAATGAGGTCATGCCACTGTATGGCATTGTCTGATGACCATACCCCATGCGCATATAGTTTTGTCTCTAGGTATTTTACCAGCTCAGGAAATGTGCCTTCAATTTGCGACAAATGGCACCGCCTACAGCGCTACACTACTCTCCCAAAATGAGTTCCCTTTAAATGCACAACTGGCCGTGTGGAACACACTTGCCATGCCCAGTAGCTGCTTTATAGTCTGTTCCCAAAGGGCCATGCACCATATTTGTAGGATATTTTGTCTTTGGGGCTATTACATCATTTGGTGGTATTTTAGTATTGTGATATTTTGGCGGTAAATTGGCATTCCCTTATTTTGGTGGTAATTTAGTGGTGAGCAAATTCAGAACCCTGCCCATATGATGAGACAAACCTTCCCTGTTTTATAACTATGTCCTGTACATGGGTTGACGGTAGGCATCCACCCAGGCTTAGCACATATTGAGGGAACCCGGTAAGTTCATAAATAATATCATAAATGATTTATCTACATCAGCGGCCTATGCCGGTGAAGGGCCCCATTGAGCCCCAACATGCATGGCTGAATGCATTCATACAACACACCCGCTTCCTAGCTTGCACATATATTTCTATTTAATTTTCTCTGATTTTACCTCCACCTTGGCGGTAAATCAAGTAGAAAATATTTTACCACTGGGTTGTAGGCACCACAGTGCCTCCTACTTAACTCCCCTCAGTTAGCTACTAGGCATTGGAGACATAAAAAAAATCATACACCAATTCAACTTTAACCTATTTTATAAATCTGTGAAACATCATGTCATTTAACATAAACGATAATTCAATTGGCAACAATACATTCTCCAAATCTTACCCACATCAACACTGCTGCGATTACCTAAGAGAAGAAATATTAACAGGTATTGCAGTACATGGAAAACATGTATAAATACGGCATTCTGTTCCTTTGTTATTTAACGCATGTAAAAGAAAACATTGAATATTTTGTTTTAAAAAATAATCTCCTGTGCTAACTGATAAGAACCACATTCAATCCACGTTCCTCATGTTTTAACTTCACTTACAATGAGTTGTGGGACTTCTGCGCTACGTCTGGAACAATCTCTTTCTGCCACGATTTATTTGTGCTGAAGTGTTGCAACCCCTGCACTGCCTGTTCGCGCCCCCGGAGTCAGCCTTGGGATCACAGCAAGCTTCAAAGCCAGGACAGCCAACTCTCTTCTGCAGACTGCAGTGCCTGAAATAAAAAGAGCCCCCTCCTTTTCTCAGCACCCCAATGTATTTAATGTGCCTGTCAATTACCACAAAATGTCCTCCCATCCTGACGTATCTGAACACCTCCTATGCTCCTGATCCGACTGACCAATCACTAACTAGAGCATGTATCAACTTATTTCCTGCACACAAAGAGGCTCCAGAATGCACAAAAGACAGTTCATTCACTTTTTTTTTCTACAGTGCATATTTCTCTTCCGTGGAAAAACACTAAAACAGAATTTCCATCCGTGTTCATTGACATTGCATTGTAATGTTAATCAGGAGAACTAATTAGTTACTGGCGTGTTGATAATAGGGAAGTTAGTTGGTTATATGGGTTATTCCTTTTAATGTAACTGTATACAGATGGGAATGCTCATAATTTATATAATGCACTTTGAGTACACTGTCTGTTTCTGCATTCTGCTTTTTCATGGAATGTCTAATACACTGTTATAATGACCCAATTTGGCATTTCACCTGCTTCATATAATTTCCGATCTGTTTTCTGCATTTAGACTACTCCCACTAAGAATGCTGACCTGTATCCCTAATCCGCTGCTCCCACTTGCACCCATTTGCTTTGCCAGAATCTACCCTGGCTAGGCACATACTGAGTGCACCCAAGCACTATTTACTTCCCTACTCTCTTCACTGAACTGGACTGTGGTCCCTGAGGGCGTTTATCCCACAGCGCTTTGAGATCATAGAAATGGTAAAAGAGGGACTATACAAATGCCCAATAACATAACATAACATAGCATATCTTGGTTTGAAACATATCACTGATCTCAATCGAAGAGCAGCTAGGCCTATACTTCCCAGCATCCTGAGCACCTTTAAACTTTCATTGCAGGTGCGTTAGCAACGGCTTGTTCTAGCCAGTTGGGACACTATATTAGGCTCCTGATTGGGCTCCCCGGTTTGGCCTTACTTTGCTTGGTGTGCATGATGCATTGTTGTTGCAATTATTGTGTGCGTCACATTGCTAATTCTAAATTTGATTTTGAAGGAAGGAAATAGTGTGGACTTGAAATATACCTGTAATATATTATGTGCTCAATTTAAATGCACATTTGTGAAATTTAAATCTTGATATCTTGCTCTGAAACATAGCAATCAACTTGATTGAAGTCCAGCTAGAACTACACTTCACAGCATCCGGAGCACCTTTAAACTTTAATTGCAGGCACATTAGCACTAGCAAATTCAAGCCGGTTGGCAGCGGTTCAGTGGCGATAATCATTCTGATCTAGTGCTCTTATGGTAGGACTGTTTTGTACTTTATTATAAAGTTGAATTTTGTCAGAGAACAGCTAGGAGATCATGTTGCTTCCAATGCAGAAAGGAATGCCAGGTTGTTCTAATGATCAGTTCCATCCTAATTCATGCCACATGGCCAGTATCTTATCTGGCAATGGCCTATTAATCTACTTCAGATAAAAAGTTACAATATACTTTTTAACTTTAACTTTAATGCATTTATACTGCGCAGTCATAGACCCGAGGGTGTGAAGGCACGGACAAGACTAACAGACAAAAAAACAGTAAACTGTCCCAAGATACAGAAGAGACAGGAAAGGCAGGCAGAAAAACGGGAGAAGAGACTAGTTGAAAAGCAGGGTCTTGAGCTCTTTTTTAAATGTGCTCAGAGATGATGAGTTTCTTCAGTGAGTAGGCAGAGCGTTCCAAAGCGTGAGAGCTATGCAAGGAAGGCTCCCATTTGAGCTTTCTTAGTTTTACATCTAGGTTGAAAGAGGAGATTTTTGTTATTGGATCATAGGTGTCTATAACAAGGTTTTTCCCTAATGTGGTTTTGTAGGTATGGGGGCATAGTTCCCATACGGCACTTGTAGTTAATAACCAGAAGTCTGATGGAGATGCAAGTCTTCACAGGGAGCCAATGAAGTGCCCGACGTGCTTCTGTCACATGGGAGCGAGAAGAGAGACCCGCTACGACCCTTACTGCTCCATTCTGTACCACCTGGAGTCTGCTGATGGTAGCTTTATTGGCCCCCGCCAGTAGACTACAGCAATAGTCTAATTTAGAGCCTATTATAGCTTGTGCAATAGCCTCTTTGTTTTGTTGGGAAATAAATGGTCTCAAATGAGCCAGTAATTTGATGTAATAGGACGCAGATGGGACTGTGCTGCCCACATAGGAATTCATATTTAGGGACTGGTCCAGAACCACTTCCAAAATCTTTACTTTCAGGAGGGTGGGGATTTGAACGCCCCCCAGCTGGAAGTGTTTAAAGGCCGGATCGATTTGGGCTAAGATTCCCTCAGAACCCACTACCATGAGTTCAGTCTTTCCCCGGTTGAGGGCCAAATTGTTTTGCAACATCCAGTGTTCGATGATGGAGAATATTCTGTTGAGTTCGATCTCATCCAGATTATGCTGTCCAGTGAGCAGAATGACACATTGCGTGTCGTCAGCGTAATTGGAAAAAAACACTCCCTCTTGAGCAAGATGTGCAAAGAAAGGAATCATAAAAATGTTGTAAATACAAGGTGATAGGATAGCACCCTGCGGGACTCCAAAGAGCACTGGTATGGCAGGCGCCTTTGCCTCGTTTGCAAACACCCTACTAATTCTGTTGGATAGAAATGAGAGGAGCCAATTGGTGGCGGCCTGGGAGCAATTTGCCACTGACATAAGCCTGTCGGCCAGAATGGTATGTCCGACCAGGTCGAATGCTGTGGATTGATCTAAAGAGATGAGTAGCGAGATCTGCTGATTGTCCAGTTTCTTTGGTAGTTGTGACTTAAGATCCAGCAACGAGGTCTCTGTGCCATAACCTGACATTATCAGAAGAGAAGGAAATCTATAATAAATAATCAACTCGGACAGACCTACGTGGTACTCCACTACCAGTAGTTGTTGATAGTCCTGAATTGAATTAATGTATTGAGATTACAAATTGTGATATAGCCATCATAGACAACCCACATGTTCTCTTGGATTTGGTAAATACCATAGCAACTTTAATACAACACCCAAGTGATCTAATGAATGAGGACTCGCCTATACCGGGTTCTTTACTGACAGGGTATGATTCAGAACAGCCCCTTCTTCCCTTACCGCTATGCCTGCTGGAAAGTCTAATATATCTACTTGTGAACGTATTAATAATCAAACAAAACTGGTTAACAAATTGGATAAATCGGGTTTGTTCAGGATAACTTTGGCTCATGACCAGACACTATTTGTCAAAGATGAGTCATTGGCTGGAAAAGATATACAGACTACATTCTCCACAATATGGTTTTTCAGAGAATGACTAACCTCCTAAAAAGAGTGATGCTGAACACCTGCTCATTAGTCAAACATTCTGACAATGTTGCAGACTACATTCTGACTCATCAAATGGACATTTTTTGCAATTACAGAGTCCTGGCTAAACAATGCTGCTGGTCCGTCTATATCCTTAGCTGTTCCTCCAGGCATTAATATTATTAGAGTTGATAGAAGGTTGGGTAAGGGAGGTGGTGTGGAACTGATTTATAAGTCGTCTTTGACTGTCCATGAGGTTTAAATTCAAAGTCCACCAGGTTGTAACAACTTTCATGGTAAAATGTTAACCGATTTGTAACCCAACAGTCAATCTTGTACTTACATTAGCCACCTATATCTATGCCTCATTTCCATGCTCAATTCTCTGATATGTTCATTCTGATGCTTAAGCCCATTTCTAAATGTGTAGTTCTTGGGGATTTCAGTCTATGGCTGTCTGACAGTTCGGACGCTATTGCCACGGTGGTCAAGTCCTCCCTAAATGATTTGGGGTTTATGAATCATGTTTTTGATCCCACTCATATCAAAGGGAGGACACTGGACTCACTTACCAGTTACAATGTTCATACCAATAAAGAAGAACTTTTACAATGCCCATGGGCTGATCACAGCTTTATCCACTTAAATATTGAATCAACCATGCGGCTGAACACAATTAAACCAGAAAGAACTATGATTAAATCTAGAAACATGCAGAAATTAACTCCTGAGGATATTGCTCCCCTTGTGGCACCCCATTCTTACAATTTAGCCATTTATGAGACACCCGAGAAGCTTGCTGATGTCTAACTAGCCAAGCCCTAATTATGTGTGTGCCGTTCCATAATTAAGGTGCTGGTAACACTGTTACCGGCATCTTTTCTGGACCAGCTAACTATGTGTTTGCCGGTAGGGGCTGTGAACTACTGGAAGACCTGACATGCCAGTACTTCAGTCCCCTACTGGCAAATAAATAACTGAAGCACCAGTACCATTAACAACAGTGCTGGTTGTAATGCTTACTTGGAATCCCTGCCGAAGCATCTCATGAGAAGTCTCCCCCACCCTGTGGTCCTCAGGAATGTCTTCAGTTAGTCAACGGGACAATGTACTGTGGGCAAAAAGATTCAATTAGAACTCCTCCTCAGCCTCTCAAAATTCCTCTCCCTTCCCAATGGATACCATGGTAACTAGAACACTAATACTGAAAGTCTTTGGGGCTCACCTTATGTTTCGTGTTGATGAGCTATCCATCCTGCACCTGGGCTGGGGCGCCTGTTCTGAAGAGGGTTGATGGGGCTGGGACGCTGTGTGGAACTTCCACTCGGTATGCTTGTATGGGGGTGCAAATCAAAACATGCAGAGAAACCCTTGACACTTCTCAAGAGGGTTGCTGAAGAATATTCTAGTGGAGCTGAAGTGTTAGCAGAACTTGTTGTCGTGAATGTAGAACGTCTGTGAAGGTTTTCCTTAACTTGAGAACACGTGAAAATGCTACCTCCTGATACTTGGCTTCTTTAATTTGTATTTTATTTTTCTGAGAAAAAATTGCGCAGGGAAAAAGGGAACAGGGCAAACTTCCATAAGGTTAAAAAAAATGCCTCAGGTAAGCTGCATAGGGCGAAGGCACGGGTGGCGGGCTGCTGAGTGCAGGTAATTCCCGTGTGTTGCTTTAGAAAGACCCAACGTTAGATTTGCTGGTCGGGTTACTTGGAACGCTAATATTAGGCAGTCTTTAACATGAGTCTATATGGCAACGTGCTGTGTAACGTGCACACTTCATTTCGGAATGAAAACTGTTGCATGCAAAAGTTTTAAAAGTCTTTCTTACATGCGTATTGTCCGTAGCTCAACGGGAGATGCAGAAATCTAATTTACTTTGTTCTCTTTATTGCATGCAGAATCGGAGCCTGATCCTGGCGTCACTGACGAAAGAATCCGAAGAACTGTGAAAACGCTACTGGCGCTCACACGGAGTGAAAAAACTCAACACGTGGCGCAGGTGTCAGACGTCTAGGTTTTATGAGCACTGAGGAGCTTTGGAAAACTTTGCAGGGTTCAATTCCGTACTGGAAGCATTACTTGGGGTATTTGGCGAGAATATCTGTGGAAATATAGTCATGAACTGAAGCAAAGAAGAAAAGGAAACATTGGGGACTGATTCTATGTTGTTGTTTGTTTATTGTTGTTTGTTTATTTGATAATGCACTCCAAGCCCTTGGGCTGCTGGGCGCAAGAAAGACGTGATGCGCGTGCTTGGTAAAGGGCGTGGCTTAAATAAGCAGCCATGCTCAACACCTAGAATGCCACCCAAACTACCCCACAGCCAACGGGGCCACCATCTTAGGGCTTCCAGGAAGTCATTATCAAAACCATAGGGCAAACTATACACAGAGTAAACTAACCCCCCCCCCCATGCACGCCAGTCTAATAACCAGGTTAACCCTAAACTGGGGTTCCTAGTTTTGCTAACACCACAGGGCAACTCAAGATTAGGTCTTTTTATAGGGGTCATGACACTGGTGCTTCAGTGTTCCCATTCCTATGGATTCCTAATGGACTCAATGGCAATGGGAATTCACCATTGTGCTGCTTCCCATAATATCCTGGCATTACCGGGATATTGGGTGGCGGAAGCAGTAAGCCGAAGTGCCAGTAGCACCCGCGGCCTACCGGCAACTTCATAATGGGGGCCATTATCTAATGCAATGGATCAGGATGACTAGGTGACAACCCAGCATGTCTTCAAAACAATTTCTAAACCTTGGTATTCCCCTGAAATTCATGAATTGAAGATAGCTAAACAGAAATATATGCTCGAGCAGCTAAGACTTATGGGTCTGCTATTATCCAGGCTAAAAAGTATGTCTATGTTGGAAAGATCATGAATGCTAGCTCTGATGTTAGAGAGCTTTTCAATATTCTGAAAGAATTTGAAAATCCATGTACTTCCATGATAAAACTTACAAAGGACAAGGCATGGTGATGACAATTCAAGAAGCTGTGGTGAAAAAGATACAGACAATTAGGGATAACTTCTACAGTAAATGCACTAACCCTGAGTCTGGGGCTGTTATTCTCAAGACGGACACCATCAAGGCATACTTCAAATTCACGCCAGTTACATAACTGGAAGTGACTGGTATTATAGACAAACTTAAGCCCACCTTCTGTAAAGGGGTGGTTTGTCCAGCAACGGCAGTAAAGGAATGTGCACCATCTTTGATTCCTGCTATCACCAAATGTATCAATAAATCTTTCATGGAATGCTTCGTGCCATGTAGCATTAAGCAGACCTGGATTTCTCCGCTGTTAAAAAAGCAACCTTGGATCCCAATGTTCTGGCAAATTACAGGCAAATAACAAATGTCCCCTTCCTTATAAAAATCCTTGATCATGCCTCCTACCTTCAAGTTCAGCGGTTTCTAATTGAAAATAACATCTGAGGTCAGCAACAATCTGGGTTTACATCTGTCCATGGTACAGAATCAGCATTTCTTGACCTAAAAGCTAACGTCAGATGATGGAGAATGGCTCTACTGATCTACTCATATTTCTTGATTTATCTGCAGCCTTTGACCTGGTTGACCAAGATATGCTCAGAGACTGGTTAATTCATTCTACCTCATTCTCAATTGCTGCAGCCAACTGGGTCACATAATGTTGTACTAATTTACTCAGCCAGAATAATTAGCCGTGAGGCCACTGCTGATGTTTTTGAGTTATCCGTGGGTTTCCACAAGGATCGGGTTTGTCTCCCACATGGGATAATATCTATACGAAAAAGATCTTCAAACTGCTTTTTGTCAGGGATGTTATGTATACTAACTATGCTGACGATACTCAGGGCTTGATTCTGAACATGGTGTTAAGTGCTGAAAAGGTTGCAGAAAGTGCTAGACCTATTCTGAAAGTGTCACATTCTTCTGAGGTTCGAATGAATGTGGCACTTTCAGAGTATGTGGGCCGGATGCTAGGAAAGGCTGAAAACTGGTTGAGCAACCACCACTTTCGGTATTTGGCCTTGTAGATGTCGATTTTTGTGACAATCCTTCACTTTCGGAAGTGGATTAAATTGGCGCACATGTACGGCACCACTTTGGTGTCATTTTTGTGGAGGAGTGCCACATGAATTTTTGGTTGAAGCTGTCATGACATGGTTTTCTTCTGTGGACCAGGGGCATGGAAAGTGTTGTGTATGTTGATGGATTTAATAATATAATTGCTGCTAATCATTTCTTTTCCAATAAAGAAATGATTCCACCATGAATTCATGCGCAGTTGGAGAAGTTAAACATTCAAAGGATATATTACTGTTATTTATTTGAAGAATTTGACAGCACACACACGTTGCCCAAAGAGGCAGATGGTGCACTGTAAAAATAATCCTAAACCGGTTATTCAATAACACCGTAGCACCATGTCAAAAATAGAAACATTAGGCATGTAGAACAGTAGAGATCTCGGAAGCACGTTTGTAAAATTACGATTTCCTTGTTATTTTACAAAATGCTGCTGGATTTTGCCATCCACTTGTTCTCCACAGAAATAGCTGAATTGCTGACAGTACACTGTTGTGAGCTGTGATGGTGCCCAGGCCCACTTGAGAATAACGATCGTGCCTGGCCGTTAAGGAAAGGCACAGTGAAGCGTGCTGTTTAGCATTCTCACTGCGCCTACATGAGAATCAGGCCCTCAGTATTTAATTCCAATCTCTGGTAATTTCGATCAAGACACCAAGGGCCTCATTACAAGTACTCCAGTCCAGACATAACGCTGCCGGTATAACCATTCCGGCACCGTTTCCACGATCACCGAATTATGACCTGCGGACCCGGAAATAGCACCACCATAAACCGGCACCACAGAGTGTAAGCACCCGTAAACTTTGCCTGCACGGAAACCCCTCTGTTACCGGCAATACTAAACACTGCGAGCATCACAAGTAGCATGGACATGGAAACACCACCATAAAAATGGCGCTAAAACAGTGACCACGGTGGCGGTATCGCTGCCACCGCTAACATGAAGTTAAACAGTGCCTGTTGACCTGAATCAGGCCACGGGTGCACCAAATGAGCCCAGCTGGACCCAGCAGGCCACTGGGAGCCTACAAAAGAGCCACACCCAGGCCAACTCCAAACAGGACCATGCAGGCAGCAGCTCTAGTAGCATTGGGACTGGGCCTACTCAAAAAACAGACAGCACTGCACATGATGGCAGTAATGGTGCAGAGGAGGAGGTGGAGGCTTAGGAGGCGCAGGCAGCAACTAGCTAACCCTGTACCCCTGGCAAACCCCATTGTCCAGTTGGCACCACACCGCAGGCAGCCTGCAATACCACGCATCAGGGCCTCACCCTGGACCCTTACCCCAGGACAGATCCACACATTATACCGGCTAGACCGTCCAACAATCCTTTACATCACCACCATGATAAAGGACGACATCAGCAGCCACATTGACATCCCCACCGCCATCCCCCCCTCCTAAAGGTTGTGTCAGTACTGCATTTTCTTGGCACCGGAACCTATCAACACACAGTTGGTGACCTGCACAGCCTATCACAACCCTGTTTCTCTAAAATCTTGGTGCAGGTACTGGATGCCCTGTTGCGCCATGTGTCTGAACAGATCGCCCAGGTCATTGCCACCAATTTGGCCTTCCATGCCATTGCAGGCATGCCAAATTGCATAGGTGCAATCAACTGCACCCACATCAAGCTCACAGTACCACGTGCTATCGAGATGGTGTTCCACAATAGGAAACTGTACCACTCACTGAATGTACAGATGGTATGTGATACCGCACAAGTGATAACACATTGCTGCACACGTTTCCCGGGCTCAACACATGACTCTATGGTACTGCGGAATTCGACATTGCCACAGTACATGGAACGCTATGCTGGACAAAGCACATGGCTATTGGGTGAGTACAGCTGCCAATGCACCGGCCCTGTGGAAGGGGTATGTGTGTGTCCAGGGCAATGAGCAATGTGAGTGGGCTGCTGCGACTACACATGCATCACCCCCCGGCCATTCACTGAATTGACAGCACAACCCAAACATCACAAAGCAACACATGACAGGTTACCACAGTGTGCCTGTACACACCCTGCCTCATGACACACACACAGCCAATACTGCCACTGGCCCATACACCTGTAGTCACTGCATACCTCCACCCACAATATGTAGCACTGCCCTCCCAATGCACATGATGCCTGCACATGAGACATCCTGCATCGACAACATCATCACAGTCGACTGATTGACTCTGCCATGTGTGCACATCACTGCACAATGCCATACTCACCAACCAATGTCACCCTTAAGGCAAAGTACACATGCACACCAATGCATTGTTCAATGTCCAGATGCCAATGTCCACTACAATGACAAAGGAATGGTAATCACCCACCGGTCCAACCACTGCATGCCACATTTGAATGGCTGAAAAATTACACAAGATTGCACTGCATCTGATGAAGACATGATACAACAAACACTGACATGTCCCCCACATCTACATCCCATGTAGGTGATGCTGGATATGCACTCATGCCATGGCTGATGACCCCCGTATGGAGGCCAAGGAACAGGCATGAAGAGGCGTACAACAAGGCACACATCTGCACACGTGGCATGATTGAGAGGGCATTTGGACTACTGAAGGCCCGGTTCCGCTGTTTGAGCAGATCTGGCAGATCACTGCTGTACAGCCCAGTGAAGACAGGTAAATTACGATTGTTTGTGCCATGCTGCACAATCTGTGACTGCGCAGGAACATCCTGATGCCCCCAGATGCAGATAATGAAGATGGGGATGGAGATGGAGATGGAGACGGGGATGGGGGTGGCAATGGAGATGGGGATGGGGATGGGGATGGGATGCTCCACGTCCTCCTGGGGGTGCACTAGATGGACAACGAGCACGGGATGCACTGATTCGCATTAACTTTTGAGAGACTGCACATTAACACCATTGCATGTATATGACGATGCCAGTAAATAAAATTATGTACTGCAAATGAAATGATGGATGTCTACTCATTAATGTTTTTTTCAATGATGATATATTCTTTACATTACAACAGGGAAAGAGGTGCAATGGTTAGGGAAGCTGTACACCCGTGCCCACCCACCACCCAAACGTACCCACCCCAAACCAGGCCCCAATACACTAACCCCCTAATGGACTTCCCCTACCACCCAAATGTACCTACCCCCAACCAGACCCCAATACACCAACCCCCTAATGGGCCTCCCCACCACCCAAACGTACCCACCCCCTTCATCCTTCTAGTCCCCATGTGTCCTGCAGTGCCACACACATATGCCATCATTTGCGTGTGCGCTTCCACACTTGTGCATCCTTGCCCGAGGGCCCTGTTAACCGACTTGAGCACCTCCATGGACTGGCAGAGGTGGAGCTGGATGGGGTGGTACTAGTGGATGGCACTGTAGCTGGCATTGGTGGCAAATGTGCAAGATATGCCCGGTGGGCAATGAAGATAGACTCAGCCATTCTCGAAGTGTTGTCATTGCCCTCCCGCACATGGCGTGCCAGGGTCACTATTGTGGTAGCAAAGCATCCAATCGACCTTGAGAGGTGACGTACAGATGTGCTGTAGCTATCCCTCTGCAGCCTGGATTCCTCAAGTTGCCTTTCCACCAGCTGGGTGAGGGTAGCCTGCTGCTCCTCCATCCACTGCATGCGACCATTGCGCTCAGCCATTGAGGGGGTAGGTGACCTCATTGGACTGCAGAGTGATGTGGGGCTGAACTCCAGGTCATGGAACGATGCCAAGTCATCAAGGTTGGGCACCTCCTCCTGTGGCCCTAAATCAGAATTCAGTGCCGGGGCACTGTTGTCACTACCTACTGCCTCCTCTGCAGTGCAGATACTTTCTGGGGTGGGTTGTGGCACCTGTGTTGCATCAGGTAGCGTGGAGATGGTGGAGATGGTGGAGATGTTGGTGCTGGTGGCTGGCACATGTGTAACAGATGCTACTGGGGGCAGAGTTGCAGAACTGCTGGCAGCATCCTCCTGGGCAGGGGTGCTGGCTTGCACACGTGCAGGAGCTGATTACCTGGCCTGTTGTGCGGAGCCACTGTCACTTGATATGGCTGAGGGGACACAGAGGGCATGCAATTAGTTGGTGGTGGTGCCTGATGGGTGCATCACATGCATCAGACAGGTTGATCAGTTAACAGTAGCATTTACACGCATATGCTTGTCGACGGTCGACGGTCATGTATTGTAGTGATGCGGAGCGGAAAGAAGAAACCTCAGCTGACTGCATTCAGACGGCAGGGCTGCCTGCTTGTGTGCCTCCCCGCAATCCACAGGATTGATTTGGCACACTTGGGCACTCTAGGGTTGGACTGCTTTGTCGGCCTCGACTGCAGTTTTAAACGATTGGCTTCCACCTGCCTTGGCACTGTTTCAAGATATGACCTATGGGGGATTTCCTGCTTATGTAGCTACCCCATCCAAGCAGAGCAAAAGCCGAGTTGCCTGGCAGCTCTCTAGTGGTCAGATCAGAGTGGATGGGGTAAGGTGGTGATAGCCCTAATTTGGGCCCTTTAAGCAATGATGTTGCCCCTTCTCCGATGAGCATGTTTTACAGCAGTCCAGAATGACCCTTCCATGGGGTGCCAATCCTCCTGTCACAACACCAGTGGTGACACCTGGAGAAACCCCTTCCACTTTAAGTTGTGCCTGTGCCCAACCTCTCCCCTTCCACCCCCAGACCAGGTGTGGCCACCGGAGCCCGTTTGGTTGACCTGCCAACCCCCCAAGTGTTGGTGGGGGGCACGCTCTGTTGCACACAATATATAGTGCTTCATATCTTGCAATTCTCAAGCATGTCTTTCCGTATACAGGTTTGGGGAAGCAGTCACCATTTCAGGTAAATGGCAGTTCATAATAGCCACACTCCAGTAAATTCACCCAATAAATTAACTCTGCACTAGACGTGCACACACTTAATACTCAGGTTGTATAGATCAGATCTCCCTCACCTCACTGGGTTATTGTGTGTAATTGTAGGTCCATGTCACGGTTACCCGTCTAACTGCATGGGGATAGCACCACGCCCAGGTTCCAGCTAGCAACCTAATGATTGCAATTCAAGCATTCATCATTTTACAAATTTTCAGCATATTTTGTATCATGGATGCGACTAATCCAGTGAATCTAGGCACAAAAACTTAAGAATACTATGCTTTTGCAAGTAATTATTATATTGCAACTAAATGCAGATTCTCCTGGTGTCTCTCTGTTTTCTCTCTTTATGTTTTTGTTCCATCTTTGGCTTCTGTTGTTATTTGTTGCATGGTCCACCAATTTGAAAATGTGATCATGATTTATTTATTTTTTATCAATTTGTGTTGATATATTAATGTTTGATACCATGATTGATAAGCACAGCCCTGGAGAATAACAGTTGCTTGAATCACGTGTCGGCTGAGCACACATGTTAGACAAAGACAATTAGGTTTAATATTCATCAGACATATGTGTATCATGTGAAAGACATCAAATTCTATAAAAAGATCGACACAAATCCAACCCAACGCCTGTCATCAGAGATAGTCTCATGATACATGCAGACACTGAAGGATGGATGGATGAAGATGAGAAATATTTCCTGATTAATAGACATCCCATTCTACCGGCAATATATCTATTGCCCAAGATTCACAAAAATGAGCAAGTACCCCCTGGAAGACCAATTGTGGCTGGCATAGGTTCCATTTTGGAACCTTAATCCATCTAGGTTGACATCTTCCTCTGTCCATTTGTTGGAAAAATGTGATCTTTTGTTCGAGATACAACTTCAATGATGAATATTCTGAGTACTTTCCTGATCAAAAAAGAAGATATTCTGGTAACCCTCGATGTGAAATCACTTTAAACAAGCATCCCCCGTCTCGAGTGTATTGAGGTACTTAAAATCTACCTAGACAAAAGAAATAACACAGAGCCACCTACTGCTTTCCTTCTTGAGTGCATCCGCCTAGCTCTCACTGAAAATGTCTTTATTCATAAGCAAACATTCTACCAGCAATGCCATGGGACCAGCATGGGGGAAACCTTCGCCCCAGATATAGCTAACCTGTACATGGACAATTTTGAACATTTGTCGCTCTACCATGATAACAACAAGTTAAAAAATAACCTGATTGGTTGGCACGGATACATAGATGACATCTTTATGGTGTGGCGTGGCATGACAGACCTTTTGGATGAATTTTTCCAGTAGTTCAATATGCAAAATCCATGCAGCAAGTTCACTAAACATCAGGACATATTAGCCATCCCTTTTCTGGACCTTGAAATATACAAACTGCATTAGAACCATTTAGGAACAACACTATATAGGAAACCTACCTCAAAGAATACCTTTCTTAGCTACTCGAGTTACCATCATCAAGTTTAAAAGAAAATTTGCCTTATGGCCTACAGACAATTTTTACGCCTTTGTCGTAACTGCACCACTCTAGTCGTCTTTGACAGCACCAGCAAATCTTTGACAAACCACCTTAAAGAACGAGGGTACCCTGCACACATCATCAGAAGAGCATGCAAGAGAGCCAGAAATGTCAATCGCCAATCATGTCTCTCTCCGACACCAAGAGAGCAACATGATAAAATAACGTGTACAACCACTTTTACACCAATCAGCAACAGCTTAAGAAAAACAGTGTTACGCCATTGGGACATTCTAAACATTAACAATTTCAAGTTGAATAAACCCAGGTTCGCCTTCAAACGCAGCAAGAACCTTAAAGATCATCTTGTTCACACATACGAGGAATCTAAACTTGATAGTCTTGGACAGAGAACACTTTGGAACCTACCTTCAGTAATTGAACACCAAAGATGTGGCACTTGTACCACCTGTGCCAATACAAAAGAAATCAATCTAAATGGCTTAAATTGGAAATTTAAATGCTTCACAAACTGCAAAACAAAATGGTCTGTCTATGGAATCAAATGCCTATGTGATTTAATATACATTGGCAAATGTAAACAGGAAATCTGTAACGCTCACCTTTGCTCTGCAGGGGCACCTGGGATCCTCATCTAACCGCCTCTTCTGGTATGCATCGGAATACTGATATAGGAAGCCTGTATCTGTAAGGAAATGTACAGGTATGTCAGCTAATGCGCTGTGCTGGTAGGAACCACCACCCAGCACCTCCCAAACCCACCCTCAGTGGTCCTCTCTCACCTGTTATTATGTTACAGGGAGCTCTCCATCCTGTTATTTCTCAACAGGGGTGCCCTTAGATGCAACCAGTTACTTCACTGGCTGTTGAGTTCCGCCCAGACCTGCTGCGGCATGATGATTCTTTATTGAAGGTCTTTGGAGAGTTATATCATGCAGGTAAGTGCAAAAGTTCACATAACAGTTCCCTGGTAAGTGGTCCTTAATTTGTTGGTGCTTTTGGTACTCCCTTGGCGCTGCTAGGATGATGCTGTGCCTTAGGAGACTTGTGGTCCCTTTATTGTCCTAATGCATGCCTTGTTAATTATAGCACCTTTGCTTACGGTGTCTTCAAGCGCTTAACTGTCCCAGGCACCTATGGTGACTTGTATGCTGTGCCTTAGGAGACTTGTGGTCCCTTTATTGTCCTAATGCATGCCTTGTTAATTATAACGCCTTTGCTTACGGTGTCTTCAAGCGCTTAATTGTCCCAGGCACTGACCTTTCATGTCTCTTGTTTTGCTCTTAGGAGCGTTGAGGAAAAGCTGACATTTCACCGTGGAGAAGCCGCTCACTGGAAGAAGAATGCGGCGTGCAGCTGTAGCAGCTGACGGGAGGAGGAGTTGCCGAGGAGCCGGAGAGAATCCTGGAGGCTGCAGCTGATCACCGGAGTGGATCACGAGAGACCGGAGGTTCCAGGAAAGGTGTCGCTGCAAAGATGGAATGCAGGTAACAGCTGCTGGGAATTGGAGGGGCCGCGTGCGTGCAGACTTTAATGGCTTTCTGTTTCTTTTTTCAGGACCGATGCCAGGAACGTCACGCTGCATTAGCAGAAACGACGCGAAGCGAGGATCTTGGCTTGGCCGTGGCTATTTATAGTAAGCCAGCCCCAGCCACATCCAGAAGACTAGTCTGTTATTAGGATTGCCAGCAAAAGTAACGCCTCCATGTTGAAGAGGCTGACAGCACGGGATGTACCCAATGAGATGTGTTAACCCATGAGAGTCTGTCCCATGCTTCCTGCACTATCCCACAAATGCCAGTTCATGCAAGTGCTTGGGCATGCCGCCAACCCTGCCACGCCTTAGTCCACCTAGCCCCTGCTTGTAATCTGGCCCAGGGCCACCCATGGTGCTTTGGAAACCTAACACTGGGGCAGGGAGCCAGACCTATGGAATTAAGGTCCGTGGTCGTGACAAAATCAGACAATAAATTTACAAACACAAATCATGTATAAAAAAACGAGATGGAAGACAAACCCATGGTCGCACATTTTAAGGCAATGAAACATCTTCATACAGACATGTTCTGGTTCATCATTGAAACAGTAAAGAATCCTTACAGAGGAGGCGACCGCGACATGATGTTACGTTGCCTTGAACAGAAGTGGAATTATCGCTTAGACACCGTAAAGAAAGGCCTGAATGTTTCAATAGAGTGGAATCTTTTCTTTAATTAAATCCCTAATTCAATTTGATGACCACTGCACCTATAAGATCTACCTCTACTATTCCTAACATCTTGGATGCAGGTCAGTCTAGCCATCAGGCCCCTTAATGTGAATATTAAGACCAAACACGTGCACACAATTCCGCATCTATGAAACTTAGATGGTTTTTGAACCCTCCAACGACTGCAAAAATACCCTTCTAATAAGGAGGCTTTAAACACATCAACAAAAGTAATTAATATTGCTATATTTATATAAATTTGAAGATTGTTCTAAAATGCCTTATGTGTCAAATCGTTCTATTTTCTAGTTTTGCTCCCTAAGAATTAGACCTGCTGTCAGTACAAGAATCTAGCTTGACCATATGTCACACTGTGTTTGTTAACCATCAATTTCCAACCCTCTCTTTTGCCAAACCCAAATCGATTCCATTCAAATGATCTGGCTAGATGAAATCCACCTATAAGTATACATATTTGCCTGTGTTCTATGCTGAGCATTGTGCCTGCAACTGTGATTGTAGATAATGTTCCGTGTCACCCTTGCATGTTTTCAATACTATTTCAAATGGCCTCAGGTCTCTGGCCTTCCTCAAAGATGGGGCAACCCATCTTTGATTATTTCTCTTCATTTCTGCAAAGACAGCTCCCCCATTTTAAATTGCCTGCACCACAATAACACAGCTCTTCCTGTGTTTAGGAACTGTCAATAAAGTTATCATTGCTTTGAATGTGCCTTTTGCACATGTGCTGTAGGTGAGACACTGTTCAGAGTCTTTCTCGCCATATCAGTACATCCTGTCACGGTAAGATGCTTGCTTTTCCGTTTTCCAATTGATCAGAAATCAGGTTTTTATCCGTACGTACCCTCCACCTGTGTTTGGGTTTTTACCATGACCTGCTGGTCCTGATGCCGCGGCGGTTTGCCATCGATGTAGCAATCATATGCTATTAAATAGATCTTTGCCTTGCTGCGTCCCTAGCAACCATGGGACTAATCATGCTGCAATTCTGTTATGGCCATGATCGTGCCATTTGTTTCCTGGTCATTCACACACGATGTAGCACCGTGTGTTTAGAGTAACCCTCTAACCCATAGCTACTAGCCAGCCAATGGTCTTTCTGCTAGTGCCGGCATTTCCTGCAATTTTAGACCATGTCCTTGGCTTTTGTTAAGTCTGTTTTTTTGATACACTCATTATTAACTGCAATAGACATTATGCAGCTGTAATTCATGATTCAATTCCAAAAGACCAGTTTTTAAAAAAAAACTTTTCTATCGTTCATTTGTCGAGGACGACTTCACAAGAATCCATTGCCTTTGGGGAATAAGGCCCCTGGATTATTTCGCCATCTTGTGTCTAACTGTCTAATTAGACCTGGTGACCGGTGGACCCACACCACCTATGTGATCACCTAATCTTTTTGAAGGTAATTTCCAAACTGCCCACTTTGCTATAATTTCTTCACTTTTTAGAAATAGAGTATTTATCAACAATTTGTTTGCGTCGCTTTGATTTCACATGCAGCCATTTTTGCACAAAAGACCCTTTCACCTGTATGCAAGACACATGAGACCTTTCTCCAATTACCCCAAGATGGCTTGAATAACTGAAAGGTGAGGCTTAAACCTTTTTCATCTCACGTGTTCCTTTAAATTAATTGAGGAAGATCACACTTTTTAATATATTCTTTTCAATACTAGTTTTTTCGTTTAATTTAATAGATCCAATACTGCAATATACTTCAATTCGTCCTGAAGATAACTTGGAGTAGCTGAAAGCCATTTTTTCTCCAAATAGACTTTCTATGGTTAAAAATCTGTAATCCGAGCCAGAAACATAAATGTGTCGACAGTAGAATGTGTTTAGAATCGTTCATTACACATTGATCTATTTTTTGATTTAACATCTAAGACATGCTACGTAAACCCTTGTCTGAATGGTTGACAACAGTGACCTGCTGTTCTGTTGTGTAAGTTTTAACATTATGTTTTTTAAAATAAACTTTGTTTTATTTGCATGATTACAAGTGAGATCCTCATTAGCTAGTTGAATAATCTGCCAATAGATTCTCCCCCATGAGCGTTTAAAGGGTGGGCAGTCTGGTTCCTCTCCTTTTTCCTGTATTGAATTTGCTTTCTAGAACCAAGACCCCCATTAACAAAAAAGAAAGCGAGTGCCCATTTATTTTCTCTGTCATGTGGAATGGATACATAATTAAGCAATATGACCCGAGCGGCGGGGGCATTACCGACTCAGGTAATGCCCCCGCCATGAGGGTCATATTGCTATTAATACCCCGACGCGCATTATGTGCGTGACCGGGGCACTAAAAGCATTTTTTTCTGTTCCGAAACGCTGCAGCGTTTTGGGACAGAAAAAAAAACTACCAAGAAAATGCCCTCCATGGAAAGGGAAAACGGAGTCCGTTTTTCCTTTCCATGGCGGCCATCGGGAGCGGACGCGCTGGGAACACAAGTGTTCCCAGAGCGTCTGCTCCCGAAAAAAAGGATCAAAAAGAAGGTAAGTGGGATTGGGAGGGCGGGAGTGGGACGGGAAAAAAAAAGTAAAAAATGAAAAGCTCCAGCCATGTGGAGGTGCGGAGCGGGGATGGCCCTGCTCTGAGTCTCCACATGGCTGGAGGATTCCCTCGTCCCTCGCCGGGAAGCAGGAACAAGAAGGTAAGTGGGGATGGGGGGAGGAGGGAGGAAAGGGAATTAAAAAAAAAAGCCTTTCCCGAGTCCCCGGCGGGGGGGTGAAGGCAGCCTCTCAGCCGCGGGGATGCTTGGAGTGGGGATGGCCCCGTTTCCAGCCTCCTCATTGGCTGAGGAGCTGCCACGACCCCCCAGGACAAGGCGGCTGGAATCCTGGCCGAGAATCGAAGGATTCTCGGCCAGGTAAGGACCCGGCGAGAGCCAATCAGCATGCGTGTTGCATTCTGCTTGACTCTCGCTGGGTACTAATTTCAATTACATAATTTCAGTTGTGAAGGCTCAATATTTCCAAGTCATATGTACACCATTTGGAATTGACTAACAATTTAATTTCCACAATTACAGTTGTAATATATCAACGTGTGCACCAACCTGTTTACTAACCCACTGAACATGTTGAAAAGTGTATCTAATCTTTACCTTGTGTTTTCAATATAAACATAACACATATTGCACCAACTTCACCATATAAGTAATTACTACTGCTAAATGTGTGTGAGGTGCCTGGTGTGACAGTGACGTTGCACTACACTTTATGTGCTATAATTAAACACGGCTTTGATTATCATTGGTTGGCTACGTCTTTTTTCCCCATTGCAATGTACTTCTTAACGAGATTTTGAAACAAGTCCCCACATCGTATATTATGTTCTCTTCCAAAGTTGGACACTTCCCTGGGGAAAACTGATTTTTGAAACCTTGACTTCTGTTAACATATTCACAATCACAATATTATTATCACGACATCCTTCTTTTGTCTATGATTATCAGCTGTCAGATAAAAGTGCTGCATTTCTATTGTTATATTTCTGTTGTCATTAATGTTGCATCTGATTTATCCTTACTCAAAATAATGAACAAGCTGCAACAAAAACCTTTGTAAAAGCAACAAAAAAACAGCTGAAAATTACTATTTCCAATTTCAAATACTGACTTTGCAGGGTATGCATGCAGATTGAAATATTTCCAATTCTTGAACCAGACACTTGTTGGGTTTGATGTGGTAATCATTTGAATATTGGCAAGGACATGAAACATGGTTTGGTTCTTGGTCTAAGGGATTTCTCTGAATAGTTCTCTCGCCTAAAGGTATTTTCCAAAAGCATGGAAATACAGTAAACCACACTCGCTGGCAAAAATACGTGTAACCATGAAGATATGTTAAAGGAAACCAGAACTTGGTGTGTATGCTCTTCTACTTCAGACTAATGCTGCACATTGCCGAGGATATGACAGCAACATCATTAAATAGATATTCTGAACCATTCGAATTCCTAATGTTTATAAAAATGATGATAGATGTTGATGGCAGTAAGGGGAATTTGCAAAAGGGCCTATGCATTGTGGAAGTGTCTGTCATTTTTTTTTCCGGAAATGAGACTCAACCTAGGAGCAGGTGTAGCAATCAAAAAATGTACACACACACATACAAATACACCTACAAGGTGACAATCCAGTAAAGCAGCAGAATAGTCCCATGTTCCGCATGTCATTTTACTGACAGCCAAATGTGCTAAAAAATGATAAGGTACTTTTGTTCGCCGCCATGTTTTTTGCAGATTTGCGTTGGTTGATGGAATTTGTGATGACATGGCAGGTGTGCAGTAAGGCGGAATTTGAGAGACGAGGACGCAGCACCAAGATGAGCTCAAGATACATGGACGCAGGTGAGAAGGCAGGTGGGAGGGAGTCTTGGGAGTGTGGATCGTGAGGACATATCTGTACACAAATGGACAATAGGGGAGTGCCAGAAAAAAATAGGGATGGCGAGGGAGGTTGCGAGGGTCTCCTAGCCTTCAGAACATATGGAAGAGGGTAGGGGGATCCGTCTGTGTTGGCACCTGCTTTTAAAACCTCGGGTTTCTCTTTCTGAAGGGGAGTGAATGTGTTGACTATGCGATGGTTGGATGTGGGGGTGTTCAGCGGTTGACTATTTGGCTTGATGATGAGGCATGTTAAGGAGTCTTTCATTGAGACATTTTTGGACGTTGTTGTAGGGAAGGTTTAATGTTTGGTCCACACCAGTTAGTGGTGAGTGGAGGGGTTTTAAGTGTGGTGTGGTAGACAGTCTGAAAGGAATCAAGTAGTGTTGCTACAACCACTGGTAGAACAGTTAGGCCACGGTGTTTACATAACCCCACAAGCATGCATACAAGCATGCCACCTCTATTGCCTCTCCAGCCACATCTTGGCTGGAAACAGCCCCACTCCACCATAATCCAGAAAGCATGGCAGCAGTTTATGATGGAGCAGTCTGTGCATAACCCCAACACCCCTCTTGTTAGCCCATGCAGTGGCATGATGCCCAAAATGGCCATAGGTGCTACGAATGTCCGCGCATACCCATTTCCTTTCTGAACACAATTAGTGCATTATATGAAAATACATAAATGTATCCACTCTGAACCTTACTGAAAGACATGCACTGTTTCATAGTAGCAATACCGTTTTTTTAATATGATCCATCAACTTCCACATGTTTTCTATTGGGAATACATGTCTTTCTCTAACATTATTAACTGAAGAAGTACAGGTCCTTGTAAAAACACATGTTGTGTGCCTAATAATATGCCTTTAAGTTGCTTACTTCAATGCCAATGTGTTTAACTGCACATTCTCTCTGACAGATACTTTTAACATTATGCTCCTGCATTGGTCCACTCAGCTTACTGTGGAAATATATTTAAAAGGCACTGGGAAGAGTATATTTTTAGAAAGGGGCTATAACCACTGGCACTTCTAAAACATTCTTAATGTAGTGAGCAAAAGTATGATGTTGGCTCGCCAAATCACACCATTTGTCAAAACATACCCAGCAATCTGGCTTGATTGGTTCATAATTGAACAAAAAGAAAAAAAAAAAGATTATGAGGGCCGCTAACCACTCTACTGTGATGGGATTGATGGGCACGGTGATAGGTCATCAAGACATCTGATAGTTGCCATGAGCTTGTATAGTTGGCACACGCTAGATGCATTATTTAGAGTTGGTCCTAAACATAGGCCAATTGTGAGTTAACTGTTAACTGTTGGCAATTCTGCCATGTTAACTGGCAGAATTGTGAAAACATGTGTCTGAATAAGATAGGAGATACATTGCACAAAAACAAGATATTACCCTTGATAGTCAACCACAGTGATCCCAGTGTACTACCATCAGTCGAAATATATCTAGAAATAGACATGTTGGTGTACATCATGGAGGTATCTTTGCTTGTTTAATGGGGAATTGTACGTTTATTGTCTTTGTTTCTTTTGCTTTGGCCATTGGACATATCTGCCACACTGCCATGTTTTCATAAACAAAGATTTAAATGGGGGAAAAAGGGATTTGCCTCGGCCCTTTCTGACTCCAAGTGGAAGGATTACTATCAAATCACACAGTATGGATCGATGAGACTAGATCTAATCTCATCCAAAGCATTTGGCTAATTGGCACTGGCCTCTCATGAACTTAAATGAGGCTGGCTTGAGGGATAGTATACGCTCCTAGTAATGTGGGGCCTATGATTTTCACATAATGCATGTACTGTGGAAAGCACCTGACTGGGTACATTCTGGGCTCACACATTAAATAACAGGAGGAGGTTCATTAGGCAATTTACTGAGGAGACATGAGCTATTCTACTATATGGCCTAGCAGACGTAACTAGCACTACTGAACAGTTGCCTAGATAAGGGTGATGCACTCCTGCTCAGAGAAGAATTACCTGTCGTTCTGGTGCTGCACTTTCCTTGTGGGCAGGACCAGACATTTATGCAAATGGATCTATCTCTGTAAGTTTCAATGAGCTAAGACCTGGTTGTAGACTCTCCTGAGTAAAATCCATCCCATAAAGCAGGTTATTTGGGCATGCTTATTCCCAGTAGAGGGGTTTCCACATTTTCACAAACTTTGAAATGTTTCGGGTTAAGTGTAATCCAGATATTGCATCCGATGCTCTCTGTGTCTAGAGAAACATAGCACCACGGCCACACCATATTGATGATAACCAACCAGTCAACAACGTGCTTCTCAAGTTGCTGGTGATACAAAAGAACATGACCTGACATTGCAGTGCTTTCTGCCTTTTTGGGTGGAACCAATCAAATATACAAATGGATATTTCTTCTCTGATAAGGTACAGAAGAAAGTGTGGCTCTAGACCTTCCTAAGTGGCAAACATCCCATAAGCATTTTCCTGTGTAGATGGATTATCACAGCACACATGTATGGCAATTGTTGTGGTGTACTGTGAAAATGATCTAAACATATGTTTCCAATGTTTTATCAGGCTACATATCATTTATATTGCAGTGGAATTCATAGATAACCTGAATAAGATAATGTGGTTTAATGCACTCTAGTATGTGATGATCAAAACAGAAGACAGGAGCGGAAGATCACATGGCAGAACTGTGATACTGTGTGAATTGAAATTACAATGTGACAGAACATCCTTGTTGTGCTGAAATTTAAACCCCCAAAAAGATAATTAGAATAAGCCATTGTGGATCTTTGGCGATAGGCAAGGAGTAAGGCCAACATTGGCAGCTGTGATGCTAAAAGATGGGAGGACGCACACTGCTTCACACATTGACTAAAATATAGAGCATAGGAAAAAAGTGAAAGTCATAATGGGGGAAGAAAAAGGGATGAACATCACTGTTTATCTCTTAACAGAAGCACTCGTATTGTTCTTTAAAACTACTATCAGTTGTGGAATAAATACAGCATGTAGGACATGGTTATCAGAGCTACCTCAGTGATTAAAGAAAAGGTGGGGTCTGATCAAGTGACTAATATTAGCAGATATGAGACACCTGTTA